>NC_090387.1:62178786-63378786 GCF_036365525.1 Heterodontus francisci | reverse complement strand
GGCCTCCAACACATCCACAATGACTCAAAGAGCCAATTTAAGAACCACAGATATCAGCAATATCCCTCAGTAGTTTTTGCTCTCATTAAAAATTCCCTGCTTGTAACCAGAAACCAGAACTGGGTTCTAAAACGGTGTGTGTACCCATGCCTTAAACAGAACCCTTTTACTAATATTGCACACCTTCTACTATAACAATGATAAAGCCACGAGAAGTGAAATAGAAAGCAATGAAGGTGAAAATGGGAGAAGAGACAAACGGAAGTCCTGTTAGAGAGAAGAGCAGAACATCAAGGTGGCATTCCTGGAAGAGAAGCGGACATGAATTAAACACTGAGCTGGATTTTAAGAAGCCCTCGACAATGAGGTCTGTAGCAGTAGTGGGGTGGGGGGGGGCGGCGGTGCGGGTGGGGATTGCCTGAAGATGGCGGCAGATGAGGCCCACCACAGACCTCAATGCCGGCAGGGCCCAGCCCAATCCTCCCAGTGGCGGCGAGGCACCGTGGCATAGAGGTCTGCTACCCAACCCGAAGGGACCCTACGATGTGTCGGGTTCGGGTCAGGTTAGGCCCGGCCCGTCTTCAGGATCCGGCTTTCGGGCTTGGGTCAGGTCGGGCCGAGTCCAGGTCGAGTCGGGTTGGTTACGGTCGGACACACATGGTAAGTGCTCTGCTGGTAAGTATTGAAATTAAAAAACTTACCTGAGCTGGGAGTCCGGGACAAAACTGAGTCTGCGCAGTGAGCGAGTGATGTCACTATGACATCATCATGCATGCGCTGCAGCTTTGTGGAGCTTCCCAGTCAGAAGGTAAGTAAAGGGAAGGTCGGGTCAGGTTCGTGTTGGGTCGGGCTTGGGGCAAAATAGGAGGGACTTGGGCTGGGTCGGCCTCGGGTCTGCTATGATTTGGTCGGATTCTTTTTTCCCGACCTGAGTAGGCCTCGACCATGGCGGCCCCCCACCACTCGGCAACGGGACCACAGTCACCATATTCAAATTAATAAAATTGATGCATTTACAGAGACTTACCTCAGATCTTGAGGGCCCGCCACAATCTTCGGCGTGACGGCTGGCACTTCCGTGCCTTCGGATCCCCATCCGGGGAAACGAAGCACAACGCTGGTGGGGGGGGAGAGAGGAAGTAAGGTTTTCAGTGTGGGAGGGGGGAAAAGGGGTCAAATAAATGTTATGGGTGTAGAGGATGGTGGGAAGGGTTGTACTTTAACCTTTGAGTAGTTTGGGGGGGGGGGGGAAGAGATGGTCAGGTGTTTTGGTAGGGGAAAGAGCAAATAATTAATGTAATTATTATTGGGAAAGAGGCGTTGGAACTTTATTTATGTAATTCTGGTCGGGTATCTCTTTAAAAATTTAAATATCCTGGCAGGGCTGACTGCCCTTTAAAAAGGGCGTCAGCAGCTACACACAGGCAGCTGACGCTATTGCTGGGGATAGACAACCTGCCCCCTCCATGTGATTGCGGTGGGGGTTAGCCACCCCGGCTATTTAAATGAGCCACCGTGTTTAAGATCGCTGCGGCTTTGGCGTGCAGCCAGATTTTTTGAGCTCGGCGGCAAGTTCATAGAATCCAGCCCTCTAATACAAAAGCAAAATACTGCAGATACTGGAAATCTGAAATAAAAACAGGAAATGCTGGAAATACTCAGCAGGTCTGGCGGCATCTGTGGAGAGAGAAGCAGAGTTAACGTTTCAGGTCTGGTAATTCAGGTGCTTAAACACGACTCCCATCCGGAGGGAAATGATTGGAGTTTCTAGATTGCCTCTTAGTGAGACTTATAATTTCCAGTTTGGTGGCAGAATTTCTTAGCACTAAGCTGAGCTTTTGGATTTAATACAAAGGTATTACATCTTCATCAAAGTGGAGGAGAAGGCTGATTTGCAAGGAGGATACTGGGACTAACATTGTCTCGTTTGGCTTGTATAAAGTATGCCTCTTCCTGCCTGTCCATAAAGTTGCATTAATGGAATTTGTTCACAGTGGGCTGGATTTTACTGGGCTCCCGCTATCGGGGGTCATGGCGGGGGTCCCGGAAAATGCCTCCAGGGGAGGCCCGCTACGGACCTCGACGTTAAGAAGGCCCAGCCCCATACTGCTGATGGCAGCGAGGCCTCGTGGCAGCACCCCCCGCCCCTCGGTGATGGGCCGAAATTTCATATTTAAATGTATGAAAATGGTTTTTTTTATTCATTCATGGGGTGTAGGCTTCACTGGCCAGGCCAGCATTTATTGCCCACCCTTATTGCCCTTGAGAAGGTGGTGGTGAGCTGCCTTCTTGGGGTGTAGGTACACCAACAGTGCTGTTAGGAAAGGAGTTCCAGGACTTTGACCCAGCGACCGTGAAGGAACAACGATATAGTTCCCAGTCAGGATTCGTGTGGCTTGGAGGTGAACTAGCAGGTGGTGGTGTTCCCATGCATCTGCTGCCCTTGTCCTAGGTGGTAGAGGTCACGGGTTTGGAAGGTGCTGTCGAAGGAGCCTTGGTGCGTAGCTGCAGTGCTTCTTGTAGATGGTACACACTGCTGCCACTGTGCGTCGGTGGTGGAGGGAGTGAATGTTTGTGCCAATCATGCAGGCTGCTTTGTCCTGGATGGTGTCGAGCTTCCTAAGTGTTGTTGGAGCTGTACCCATCCAGGCAAGTGGAGAGTATTCCATCACACTCCTGACTTGTGCCTAGTAGATGGCGGACAGGCTTTGGGGAGTCAGGAGGTGAGTTACTTGCCGCAGGATTCCTTTCCTTTCATTTGCTCTTGTAGCGATGGTATTTATGTGGCTGGTCCAGTTCAGTTTCTGGTCAATGGTAGCCCCCAGGATGTTGATAGTGGGGGATTCAGCGATCGTAATGCCATTGAATGTCAAGGGCAGATGGTTACATTCTCTCTTGTTGGAGATGGTCGTTGCCTGGCACTTGTGTGGTGGAAATGTTACTTGCCACTTATTAGCCCAAGCCTGGATAGTATCCAGGTCTTGCTGCATTTCTACACGGACTGCTTCAGTATCTGAGGATTTGCGAATGGTGTTGAACATTGTGCAATCATCAGCGAACATCCCCACTTCTGACCTTATAACTGAATGAATTAAGTACTTACCCGCTCCCGCAGTCTGTTCCGGTGCCATATTGGTGGGGGTGGCAGTCACTATCATGCCCTTGGATCTCCGTTTGGAGATCTGATGTGGGACACTGGTGGAGAGGGGGGAGCATGGAAATTCTTTCAGTGCAGGAGGGAGGGAGCGGGGAAAACGATTCCAATTGGTGGAGGGGATGGTGGGAAGGGGTTGAAGGTAATAGCTACTGAACTTTGGGGGGGGGTGGGGCGGATGGTCAGGTACTCAAGTTAAGTATTTTGGAGGGGTGGTGAGAGGGCAAGGAATGAAGTAAATGGAGATGCGAGGGGCGGGGTAGGAGAGGGGATGGAAACATGTCTTTCATTGTTCAAATAAATTTTAACGTGCCTATTCCTTTAAATATTGAAATTCAATGTTAGAGCTGGAAGCCTTTAAAAAGGGCGCCGCGCCTGCACAGTGGCACCGGAAGCTGTTGCTGGGGATGGAGCAACCGCCCCCTCCCATGTCATCGGGAGGGGGCAGTCCGCCCTGGCCATGTAAATGAGCCACCGCCTCTAATATCATGGCAGCTCTATGGAGTAAAGCCCGCTCGTGCGGGCCGCCATCTTGTATGTCTGGACGAGGAAGTATGGTGGTAATTGGGCCTTGTGTTGGACCAAAACTAGAAAAAAAATTCTGACCAGGATCAAAATAGTTCTGTAACAACTTTACCAGTATGTAATAAATCAATGAAACTGAAGAGACCAAAGTCTGCTCTTTACCTCTGTCCTCCAGCTGGTTGTTGGATAGGTTTATGGTGTGAAGAACAGGGTGGAAATTCTCCTCCAGAGCCAGTGCTATTTTCTGTCCAGCATCACTGAAACAGTAAGACACTTATATAACATGCTGATTGACTGAAACTCAACTCCAATGTGCAGCAACATAGAAATCTGAGCCTGTTGCTCTGGACCACCATGTTGTTTCTTCTTTTTAAGATAGAATGATGACAGTGCATGATCAAAAAGGAAGGAAAAGGACTCACCCATAGCTGCTGTTAAATCACAAAATGTAAAGTTCTCTGGAATAAAATTGAGGAGATACCCAGGCAGCACAGGCACAGTCAATTTATTCCACCCAAATATGAAGATCGTTCTCACAAGTGGAATCACTCAGGGTATTTTGAGCTAAAAATTGAACATGGCATGTTTGCAGGCATGGTGACCATGATGTGTGATTACCCCATGCCTGATTGAGGCAATGCAGGCAGTTCTCAAATTCATGGCCTGCCATTTCATTATTTACAAGAATTTCTCCCAATTGCTACTGTATGAACAGCATTGCTGATTTAAACCACACTTTGATGCAAAGAATAGTTTATCTCTATAAAGCAATATTAATATTTTCAACAAATTTCAACTAAATTAATTTTATTCCAAGCTAAAATCAGGAAATTAGTGCCACAGTAATGCCATATCAGAATGTTGAGCGTTTTTAAAAGAGTAATCAGACTGTTCCCTCAGAACCTGGACTAGACGTCCAGTATTCCTAACATTTATAAGTCTTTAACAAAAGCAACTGGGGCGACACTCATGGCTGAACCATTAAGATCAGAAAAGTCTCAGGATCAATCCCTTCAGGTAAATCCCACTCATCATTATCCATGACCTCTGCCAGAGTGAGCATGTGCGAATGTTACGTGAAGAAAGCATCTGGTTCAGCTTTGATGCCCTCCGCAGTTGAATAACCTGCCAATACTTAATATCTAGGCTCATATAGATAACTGGTGAGGGAAAGGGAATGGACAGCACTTCACACCCATGGAACTGCACCCAGCAAGGAGGGAGAAAATTGTCAGATACAAGTAGGGTGGAAAATGCATAACTGAATGTTAACATAATAGAAACACCATCAAAATCGATCGTCGACTTACAACTTCATTCCAGCATTTTCTAAAACCAGCTCCTCCAGTTTAGTGGACAAACTGATCACATAGAGGACCTGCTCTATCACATCAGGGCTCTGGAGGTGAAAAAGAATATCAAAAAGAAAACATCATTTGCATGCAATCAGGTATATTCCTTAAAGGTTCTTCTACTCAAGATTACCTTTCATCACTCTCTTTAGTTTCATTATACTTAGGTTTGCTAACTTGCCAATTTTCCACCCGTCAGGTAGATTGACACAGTTACAGGTTGTCCAAAGTATTGGCAAAGGCTAGAACCGTATTTCCCATAAAGTGGCAAATTTCTCAATAAATGGGCCAAAACAAAACAAAAAGAAAATGCCTGCACTGAGACAGAGATCTATCTGAATTACACTGGGAAGGGCTGTTAAATTTGAAGGAAGAAGCCAATTCTGGGAGAAATTAAATTTTGTAAATTGATCTATTTTGAACTTAACTCAAAAGCACACCTGCCATTTATAAGAATTTAGAGTTATTTTTTTAAATAATTGGTTATTTTTTAGAAAGTTGATGCACACAAAGGACAGAACCTTATCAGTCCCATGGAGGCAGGGTTGGAGGGAGCAAACTTTGAAGAGTGCGTGGTGGGTCAGCTCCCCGATGCGTTCCTGTCTCCGAGCGGTCTTGCTAGAGGCGAGGTCAATGCAGCAGTGGCTACCTGCCCAGCAGCAGCGGTTAGCCAATCAAGGGATCAATTGGGGGCAGGTTGCTGACACCACCAGGATCTTCAGGATGTGCGCCCCACTGAGGCCAGAGCGCAGCGGGTACCTGGAAACAGATTCCCGGCAGGTAGGCTGGTGCGGGGGGTGGATGCCTGTCATTAGTGCCTCCTCCCAATCCCCCCATAACGGAACTGCTGGGATGAGAACATCACCGCTGAGGCCACAAGCAGTCCTGTAGAGGGATTCACAATCCACAATAATAGGCTGACAGTTGTGACCATTCTAAAATTTTCAGAAGGTTTCAGAGAATGTCTCCATTGTGAGGCACCCTCGCGGTCCCCTACTTGCCTCAGCAGCGCCCACCTCTCCCAGGGGGCTGCCGGCTACCCAAAACTTTGGGCCCTCTGATTGAGCCTCCCGCCTCGGGAACCCACCCGCCATCTATAACTGGATGGCAACCGCTGAGGCAGCCTCTTGATTGGCCACCATGTGGCCAGCTGATACAAACAGGGTCAGGACCTGCTTCTCCATACATTGAATATATTCAAGACAGAGATTGATAGAATTTTGGATACTGAGGGAATTAAAGGATATGGGGATGATATCGAGTAGAAGATCAGACATGATCATATTAAATGGTGGAGTAGGCTAGAAGGGACAAATGCCCTACTCCTGCTCCTTTTTCTTATGCTCTTATATCTTTTAATTAATTTCCTACGTTCTATCAAAAACAGAAAGTTTCATAGAGTGCCAGCATGGTAGTACCTCACAGCACTAGGACGCTCAATAAAAAACAAATATTTCCATGCCTGGATTGTATAGTCAAAACTCTTAAATTGCACAGCTACACTGCTCAGTAATGTGATGGTATAAGATCTACTGATAATGGTAAAAGCACAGGAAATGGTATTGAGCAGCGTTGAATATATTGTAACCCTGTGGGTTTGGCTCAGGAGATTTGCAAAAAAAAGTTTAACAATGCATCGGATAACGATAAAGCAACATAGAAACTGCAAAAGGGAAACAGACCTAGCTCACCTTCGACCATGCTGGTAGTCATATGATACAATGAAAATGGAGCTGTTGACTAAGGATAGCAATTAGTCTCTAATAGTCCCAGACATGAGGGGGCAATTTTATGCTTTCCTCCACGGTGGGCTTGGAGGTGAGGTGAGAGTGACTGCCCTTGACATCAAGGCAGCATTGGACCAGGTATGGCATCAAGGAGCTCTAGCAAACTGGAGTCAATGGGAATCAAGAGGAAAACTCTATGCTAGTTGGAATCGTACCTAGTGCAAAAGAAGATGGTTGTGGTTGTTGGAGGTCAATCATCTCAGTCCCAGGACATCACTGCAGGAGTTCCTTACGGTAGTGTCCTAGGCCCAACCATCTTCAGCTGCTTCATCAATGACCTTCCTTCAATCATAATGTCAGAAGTGGGGATGTTCGCTGATGATTGCACAATGTTCAGCACCATTCGTGACTCCGCAGATACTGAAGCAGTCCGTGTAGAAATGCAGCAAGACCTGGACGACATCCAAGCTTGGGCTGATAAGTGGCAAGTAACATTCGCGCCACACATTGCCAGTCAATGACCACCTCCAACAAGAGAGAATCTAACCATCTCTCCTTGACATTCAATAGCATTACCATCGCTGAATCCCCCACTATCAACATCCTGGGGGTTACCACAGACCAGAAACTGAACTGGAGTAGCCATATAAATACCATGGCGACAAGTGCAAATCAGAGGCTGAGAATCCTGTGGCGAGTAACTCATCTCCTGTCTCTCCAAAGCCTGTCCACCATCTACAAGGCACAGGTCAGGAGTGTGATGAATACTCTCCACTTGCCTGGATGGGTGTAGCTCCAACAACACTCAAGAAACTCAACACCATCCAGGACCAAGCAGCCCACTAATTGTCACCCTGTGCACAAACATTCACTCCCTTCACCACCAACGCACAGTGGCTGCAGTGTGTACCATCTACAAGATGCACTGCAGCAACGCACCAAGGCTACTCAGGCAGCACCTTCCAAACCCGCGACCTCTACCACCTAGAATGACAAAGGCTGTAGATGTGTGGGAACACCACCACCTTCACGTTCCCCTCCAAGTCACGCACATCCTGACTTGGAACTATATCATCGTCCCTTCACTGTCGCTGGGTCAAACTCCTGGAACACTCTTCCTAATAGCACTGTGGGTATACCTGCCCCACATGGACTGCAGCGGTTCAAAAAGGCAGCTACCAGTACCTTTTCATGGACAATTCGATCAACAAATGCTGGCCTAGCCAGTGACGCCGATATGCCATGAAATGAATTTTTAAAAACTTAGTGCCTGAACAAGGGACCTGGCATGGGGAAGGGGGGTGCCGCTGAGAACCACCGCCCCCTGCCCTTGACACTGACCCCCTCCCCTGCGGCCCCCACCTGGCGAGACCTCTCCCGCCCTGACCTACTTGTGTCCTGGGTCCAGCACTGTTCCTGGGCCTCCAGTAGGTGCTCCTTTGGCAACAGCCAACACCTCCGCGGTGGAGCTACTCAGTGGAAGAGCTGCCGGCCTCTGGTTAGCTGGCAGCTCTCCAAGAGCGGGACTTCCAGTGACAGGGTCCTTGATCCTGTGGAAAGCCTGCCACTGTCCACTTATGTGCCTGATTGGCACTAGATTCGGAGGGCTTTCAAGAGAATAGGGGACGCGGGGTTCTCAGTGTCACCAGCATAAATCACAGCCAAGGTGTGGAAAATCCCACTGGTGGAAAGCTTTAGGAACCATGGGCTAGAAATTGGTGTGCTTTGGTTTTTGGGCACAGGTGTCGTGATTCATGACCTGTCTGTGTCTGTTCAGATCGAGGTGGGCAACACCTCAACACAAACTTGGAGTACCCACCTCATTTGAATGATTATGGCATTGGCCCATATGGCTCCAGTGGTGCCTCTCTGTCCTCTGTGCAGGCTGCGGCCTCCATGCTTTGCAGGGGGCCCCAGCACCATTGTTTGCAAACCAAGTGGTACAGCCAGCCTGCTCTACTTAAAGGCAGGCTGTATCTTACAGGGGACATAATATTGCTGCAATGTAAATTATTGCAAAGTGAACACCAGTACAGACAGACGGTTCCATAGTAACGAATGCAGTACTGGAGGAATTAGTGGTGCAGGTGGGCAGGAGGAGTGATGCCATGGTTCCACGGGGGTGCCAGGAAACCCTCAAGGAACAACCTCAGAAGGGAGTGAGAGCAGGTAGCCAGGAGGGTCAACTCCCAGAGTCTGGACTCGAGGTCCTGGCAGCAGTGCCACAAGAGGTTTAATGACCTCATATGGGTGGACAAGGTCAGTGAATGCATCTGCACATGACATCTCCTATCCACCACAACACCAACCTCTCACGCTGCTCAATGCACTGCACCTCCATCAGTCATCCAGCAGCACTCCCTAGCACTCGGGACTCATGCCTAACATCCATATACTCTACCTCACACTGACCAATGTTGCCAGCCTCATACCCACCTCTCACTGCCTTCACATACATCCAGCTGTTCAGCTATGGCAGGCACATTATCCAAACACAGTGCTATGTAATCACCAATGTTCTGTCTTCTCTCTTGCAGGATAAGCTGACACATAATAGAAGGAAGCAGAGCAGGACTGGTAGGGGGACAAGGACACCTGTATCTCCATGAAGGAGTTGAACCTCCGCAACCAGCTGGCTGCAATGCGGCCATGGCATCTGACTTCGCTGAGAACACTGGGGATGATGGTATGTTCCTATCTTATGCCCTTCTCAACCTCATCCTGCTATCTGGCATGATGAGCAAACTGCTGATGGTGTGACCACGCACCTCTTGCTTTCCACCCACTTCCCTCATCAACCTTTCCCTTCTGAGTTTCTGCCCAGTCACAGATCCCCCAGAAGGAGGAAAGAGGGCAACAGCACACCACTAATGAAGAAGCCCCGTCACTTGATCTGACAATCGCAGCCACCAGCTTAGATACTGGCACTGCACTTACCGTGGAGGCAAGTACAGAGTTGGGATCAGCATTTGGTAAGTCACTGGAGATGAGTGGGCTACTGCCAAGCCAGGGATAAAGTATGGTTCATTTGCCATCCCGCTGGAGGGTGAAGTCGCAAACAACCACTGCTGCAGGGGACTCACATGAGGACTTCAATGGGGCAGTATACAGGAGAACACGGATGAGGATGCACATCAAGATGTTGGGTGCATTGGCTGGCCTGCCAAACAGCCTCATGCCACTGTCAAGGAGCATGGAGGAGGCTGGCTCCAATTTGGCAGAGGGCATCGCACACAGCTTGACCTCTTTGCAGCCTCTGCTCCCTCTCCCTGTTGTGCTGCAGACCCAGAGGCACTGCCGCTGCTGCCCCCATACCTATTGCAGCCTGTGACAGGTCACCAAATCCACTGCCCTCCCTGTGAGGATGCAGCAACACTCCCTGGAAAATCTAGAACCTCCAAAAACAATCCAGAGTACGTCCAAGACACTTGCAGAAGAAAAAGTTCCAAAGAACTACCTGAAGTTGGGTGCCTGTCCCTTTACATAACACTGGAACCGGGTCCATCGTGCAGCTTCACAATTGTTCTTAGCAGAGTGAACAATAAAGCAGCTGCCTGCACATGCGTTGAACAAGTTTGGGATCCTGCCTTTACATCAGCCAGGATAGTGTCCATTCAAGATCTTCCAGCACATGTGGGGGATGCACTTGCACGCGCCATTCTACTGCAGCAATGTCACGCTGGTCGCACAGAAATTGGCCAGTAGCGCATCGCACCCCCGGAAGAAGAGGTTGCCCTCGGGTAAGGCTACGGAACAGAATTTCTAGCTCCATACATCTAAAGTCACCTGTTCCTCCCAAGCCTGCTCCACTTATCATATGTCATTTCTCAAAATCTCAAATTACTCCTATCTTATCCCGCATTAACTCTATCTAATTTACATTTGAATGAATCAGTATTATCTGCTTCCACCGTCTCCCTCACTCACATTCCCAGCTCACTTTGCAGAACGCTTGTAGGTATTCCCTCTAAGAAATACCTTTCAGACACAAGCATGATGGCTGGACAGTCACCCAGCCACACAGTATCTAATTAACATCCGGCCAGTGGTTTAATGACAGTTGACTGACAATTGACTTGCAGTTTTTAAGCTAAAAAAAAAAGTTAAATTTTAGTTTGATAAAAACAGAATTTATGTACTACTTACCCACTATTTACCACTGAATTTCCACACTCACCAAATTCCCATTTTAAAGTCCCACTCACTCTTCTGCTCTGTGCTTGAGCTGTCTTCACTATATACCTAACAGATCAGACTTGCAGTAAGTCTCCATACTAGTTTCAGTACAATGTGGGAAGTGGAAGGCTGGGTTAGCAAGTTTGCCGATGACACGAAGGTTGCTGGAGTGGTGGATAGTGTGGAAGGCTGTTGCAGGTTGCAACGGGACATTGACAGGATGCAGAGCTGGGCTGAGAAGTGGCAGATGGAGTTCTTGGGGATCTTGGGGTCCATGTCCATAGATCGCTCAAAGTTGCCACCCAAGTTGATAGGGTTGTTAAGAAGGCGTATGGTGTGTTGGCTTGCATTAACAGGGGGATTGAGTTTAAGAGCCGTGAGGTTATGCTGCAGCTCTATAAGGCCCTGGTTCGACCACACTTGGAATATTGTGTTCAGTTCTGGTCGCCTCATTATAGGAAGGATGTGGAAGCTTTAGAGAGGGTGCAGAGGAGATTTACCAGGATGCTGCCTGGACTGGAGGGCATGTCCAACGAAGAAAGGTTGAGGGAGCTAGGGCTTTACTCATTGGAGCGAAGAAGGATGAGAGGTGACTTGATAGAGGGGTACAAGATGATGAGAGGCATAGATAGACTGGATAGTCAGAGACTTTTTCCCAGGGTGGAAAGGGCTATCACCAGGGGGCATAATTTTAGGGTGATTGGAGGAAGGTTTCGGGGAGATGTCAGAGGTAGGTTCTTTACACAGAGTGGTGGGTGCGTGGAATGCGCTGTCAGCGGTGGTAGTAGAAGCAGATACATTAGGGGCATTTAAGCGACTCTTGGATAGGTACATGGATGATAGTAGAATGAAGGGTAGGTAGTTACTTAGATCTTAGAGTAGGTTAAAGGTTCGGCACAACACCGTGGGCCGAAGGGCCTGTACTGTGCTGTACTGTTCTATGTTCTATGAGTCACCCAAATGGATCAGGGTTAAATCTCCATTCATTAACAAATACATGCAGGGAACTCTTGACCATTTCACTCGATTTCCAGAGCCCAGGCTACAACTAACTGGAATACACTTCAGATACAGTGACACACTTTGTCCAGGCAATTGGGTTGGCTGGAAAAATGGAAATTCGGTGAAGGTGAGAATTCTTTTTTTTTAATTCGTTCATGGGATGTGGGTGTCGCTGGCTAGGCCAGCATTTATTGCCCATCACTAATTGCCCTAGAGAAGGTGGAGGTGAGCCACCTTCTTGAACTGCTGCAGTCCTTGGGGTGTAGGTACATCAACATTGCTGTTAGGAAGGGAGTTCCATGATTTTCACCCAGCGACAGTGAGGGAATGACGATACAGTTCCAAGTCAGGATGGTGTGTGGCTTGGAGAGGAACTTGCAGGTGGTGGTGTTCCCATGCAACTGCTGCCCTTGTCCTTCTAGGTGGTAGAAGTTGTGGGTTTGGAAGATGCTATTGAAGGAGCCTTGGTGAGTTAGATTCTCTCTTGTTTGAGATGGTCATTGCCTGACACTTGTGTGACGCGAATGTTATTTACCACTTATCGGCCGAAGCCTGGATGTTGTCCGGGTCTTGTTGCACATGGACATGGCTGCTTCAATATCTGTGTCACAAATGGTGCTGAACATTGTGCAATCATCAGCAAACATCCTCACTTCTGACCTTATGATGGAGGGAAGGTCATTGATGAAGCAGCTGAAGATGGTTGGGCCTAGGACATTACCCTGAGAAACCTGCAATGATGTCCTGGGATTGAGATGATTGACCGCGAACAACCACAGCCATCTTCCTTTGTGTTAGGTATGACTCCAACCAGCAGAGAGTTTTCCCCAAATTCCCATTGACTCCAGCTTTGCTAGGGCTCCTTGATGCCATACTCAGTCAAACGCTGCCTAGATGTCAAGGGCAGTCAGTCTCACCTCACCCCTGGAGTCCAGCTCTTTTGTCCATGTTTGAACCAAGGCTGTGATGAGGTCAAGAGCTGAGTGGCCCTGGCGGAACCAAACTGAGCATGTGCTGCTTGACAACCCCTTCCATCACTTTGTTGATGATCGAGAGCAGACTAATCGGGTGGTAATTGGCTGGGTTGGATTTGTAACTGGTAAATAGTGCATCATTTCAATTTTAAACATACTAAAATTTAACCTTAGTTTTTTTTAATTATAAAAAATGTAATTCAGTCAAATGCAAGTGAATCACTGGTCAGGTGTTAATCAGATACAGTGGTTGCAAAATTTGGCTCCATAGCACCGCTGGTTTTAGTGCTACAGGAGCCTGGAGGGGCGAAAAATGGTGACGGGGCTGCTTCTGGTGACTCGTAGCATGGATAACACTGATGGTCCTGTTGGGCAGGGCGATAATGCAGGCATGCCATGAGCATGCTGGAAGCAGGCAGAGTTGGTAGATTGTGACACCAGTGAGTGCCTAATGCTGATTTGGCACCCGCCATGCCATCTTTTGACCTTACAGGTCCTGTTAACATCTTCTTTTAAACGTGTACAGCTGGACATGCTGCAGCACAAGGGACTCCCCATTAAAGCTATTTAAAAGCATCACCATGGGACTTTCAAGTGAAGTGCTTTTGACTTTTGATAGTTGCAGAGTTAGTGGAAGTACTGTGTACTGCGTTGTTGGAGCGTCTCACACAGCTTCGAGTCAAAAGGAAATGGTGCTGGAAGGACTTTGAACAGAAAGCTTGCTCAGTCATGGGGGCTGCAGTTGCGATCTCTGTTGGACTGCAACACGACAGGTAGATGGAGCACTGGCAGCAGAGGGGAAAAGCTCTGCGCAGTGTGGGGAGAAGGAAGGCTCTCAACAGAAGGCCACGCCCATTTAGTGTCTTCAGAGCACTTTTTCCACCTTCACCTCAGCCAGGAGCAGTGTCCGAGGCAGCTATGTTTCACCAAGGAGGTGGTCACTGAACTGTGCCACCTCTTCCAACCAGATCTGCAGCCCCAGAGCCAGGCAAAGACAGCGCTGCCAGTGGCCATCAAGGTCACTGTCACTCTCAATTACTATGTATCAGGAGCCCTCCAGTTTGGATCTGGTTGCATTGCCAATATCTCTCAATTTGCTGTGAATTTCTGCATCTGGGAGATCTCTGAGGCCCTGTACACAAGAAGCAGGGACATTATTGTTTTCTCTAAGTAGAGAGAAGTAGGAGGAGCTGGCATGTAACTAGAATTTTACAGAGACCCCCCCCCCCCCACCCAAGTTGGGGGTCGTAGCGAGGGGGGCGGAAAATGCCTCCGGGCGAGGCCCACCATGGACCTCGATGCTAGGAAGGCCCAGTTTCATATTGCTGGTGGCGGTGAGGCTGTGTGGCAGCACCCCCACGCTGCTCGGCGATGGGAGCCCAATTTAAAAGTAAATGAATTTAAATAAATGAATTAATTACTGTTGTGCTCCTACTGTCCATCCTGGAGTGATATTGGTGCCAGTGGCTGGCACTCCCGTGCCTTCGGATCCCCATTCAGGGATGCAAGGCGGAACACTGGTGGGGAGGGGGGGAGCAGGTAAGTTTTTCAGTGCAGTGGGTGGGTGGGGGGGGGGGGGGGTGGGAGGGGGAGAAGCTGGGTCAAACTCATCTCAATGGTGTAGGGGATGGCTGGAAGAGTTACAGTGCACAGTTTATGAACTTTGGCGGGGGGTAAGGTCAGGTGCAGTATTTTGGTGGGGTGGTGGGGGGGGAAAGAGGGCAAGGAATTAATTCTATGGTTATTGGGGGTGTGGGAGAGGGTCAAGATCAATTAATTTAATTTTCTTAAATCAATCTAGCTTTAAATATTTAAATTTAAGTGTCAGGCTCAAAGCCTTTTAAAAATGAAGAAAGTCGGCTAACGCCATTGCCGGGGACGTACAGCCCGCCCCCCCCTCCACATCATCAGGATGGGCAGTTCACCCCGGCTATTTGAATGAGCCACCGCACTGAATATCCCGCTGGCTCCGTGACGTACGCCCCGCTTGAGTGGACCATCATTGTTTACATCTGCCGCCCATTATGGTGGTGCAAGTATAAATTTCAGCCCCATCTCTCCAGACAGGCTGTTCATGAGAGGCTCATCAGACTCTGATTCCCTGAAAACATCCCCAGTTTACCATTGCTCCATACTTCCCACCTTTCTATCCCTCTGCTACGGACTATCACAATGTCCTCTTGAACAAAATCCTGAAATAAAAGACACCACAAAACAACCATTCCACAACACTTTATCCAACTGAACTATTCAGCCTTGTGCTTTCCCTTTGCAGGTGCCTTTGCCTGCTACCTGTATTACCTCAAATCAGGTGGGGGTCAATGGACATTGTGATCCCCACCTTTGCAGATGAGCGATATCCAATCTTTAGCCCTGTGCCTCAATACTAGAGTTTGTGTATACTGCTATAATCTCTCCTTTAGTCCACTTCCACCAAAACCAAAAGGGATTCCAAGTAAAGCAAGTGTTGTCCAGGCATGCCTTTACTGAAGTTCACCAAATTTGACTGGTAACACAAAGCAAACTTTACCTCCTAAAACAATGCGACTGCTGATTTGTTAGCGTTGCCAATTTAAAATGAGAATCGCATTCTTGAAAATCTCACTCTCCAACTTTCTCCAATGCAATGCTTAAGTTGATACAAGTGGAATTTTTTTTTGAAAAATCTGTTTCATCTCAGAAGCAGTTATAAATGTGAATTTGTGTTGAATAGTGCTTGGATTTGGAGAGGGAACCGTTGGGTTTCGGAAATGTCTCTGGGTTACTTTCTTTTTGGTCAGATCTCTTCTGCTGCCTGCAACAACACTGAAATACTGGCAGTGTATTCCTTTGGGTTAGAGGACAAATATAACTTCTAAAATTACCTTGGACATCAGACAAACAGAGATAAAAGGGCAGCATGGATCAGTCTGCTACAAGGGGCTTGCTTCGCATTATTAATGTGCTCAGTTTACATTTTGTAGTGTGAATAATCAACTATATGTAGTATTAAGACATCAGCCAAATATCAGATTATTTCCTTCACTGCAGCCAAACATTGGGTCACATACAGGAAATAATTTGGAGTAAAACAGTCACTGAAATTAGCTACAATTAATTTGGATATAAAGCCACTAATTACCAGGCTGTAAAACTAATAGCTCTCCACACTCTAGTGGTGTCGCTCAGAGTATTTGCCAGACTGATTCTCGGTGCAATGCATACAATTTGTTCCAATAGGACTTACCAGCCGTAAATCCTTGGAGAAAAGCTTTGTAAACCACTGGTTAAATGCCAAGGCTGCCACACTCAATGCCACATCTCTGTTAGACAGAAAAGTTATGAATGTTTATTCAAGGCAATAAACATCATTAAGCATATTTAGAAAAGCCTAATGGATTCACTCATTTCAAAGGATGATTTTGTGTTAAATTTCCAATCTATTTGAATGTAATTTCACCAGAAATCACTTTTCTGTCCCGAGACTGAAGATATAATAATGGTTGAATATAAAAATGAGAAGCAGCTTGGGGGACTTTTGTCCTGGTTTTCTTTCTGTTTACGGTTTCTAGTCTCTTTACGCCTTACTGCAGTTAGTCTTGACGGTTACTAGGAGGGATCTGAGAGTAGGCTAAGGTTATTCTTCCTCTGGTTTTTTTTTCTCTCTCCCTCTAGAGAGCAACCTGTGGTCTCCTTACAGTCTGCTCCATCCTAAGGTCAGAATTCACAATTCCTCTGATACTGAAGCCACCTAGGTCTGTCTACAGAAGGATCTGGATAACACACAGGCTTAGGCTGACAAATAGTAGGTAACATTCGCACCAAATAAGTTAATGACCATCAGAAGTGAGAGAAAGTCCGACTATGATAGCACTCACACATAAAGAATGCCCACTGGAGGGTAGCCAGCACCAGTGGAACTGTATCAACAACAAAAGTACCTTCAGGAGAAAATGGGAGGAAATGAATACTATTCAGATAACTATCAGTTACAAGAAATACATTTTTGTACATCTTTTATATTGGCTAATATTCTCAATATTTTAATTATTTTTCATTCTAATGTTAGTTATCCCACAACTATGGCCCAGTACCCACCTGAAGTCAATGGGACTCAATATGGGCTAATGTAACACCACCAATTTTGGGCTAACAGCAAAGACAAACTTTGGCTCTTATATCTGATTTGATCTCGGTTGCACCTATTGAGATAAACCTTACTTTTAATTTTAACTCACTTAAGTGATCCAAAAGGAAGAATTGATCTTAACTCACCTTGTGTCCAAATGGCTGAAGTCTAGCAGATTAAACTCCTTGCTATTCTGGCTGTGGTAGATTGTGTCTATGTCCTCAGGGGAGAAAAAGAGAGTCCAGCTGACTGGTCATATTTGAACTGCATCACAAAAAGCTGCAGTGCTGAGGACAGACTAATTATACACATCAGCTTCAAGAGAATTCACTTTTCTAAAGGTCATATTGAAGACACCTGGGCCAGAGAGATAAACTAGGAAGTTATAGGCATCTTACTCTAGTCAGCAGTGGGGAAGTTACTAGAATCAGTTATTAGGGACAGAGTCACAGAGCATTTGGACAAATATGAACTGATCAGAGATTTGTAAAGGGTAAGTCTGGTTAAACAAACCTAGTAGAATTTTTTTGAGATAGTAAATAATATAGTGGATAAGGGATTGCCTATTGATTTATTAATATGGTCTTCTGGAAGGCATTCAACAAGGTTCCACATTAACAAGAATGGAATTGGATACCATTTATTGGGTTGGATAGGGAATTGGTTATGAGGTAGGAGACAAAGGGTAGGGATAATAGGTATGTCCACAAACTGGTGACCCCCAGGGATCTGTACTGGGCCCTCACGTTTTCACTATATTTATAAATGACTTGGGATGAAGGAATAGAGAGCCATATATCCAAATTTGCTGATGACACGAAGATAAGTGACACAGTGAATAGTGTAGATGAGAGCATAAAGTTACAAAGGAACATTGCTAGATTAAGTGAGTGAGCAAAACTGTGGCAGATGAAGTTCAATGTGGGAAAGTGTGAGATTATCCACTGTGGACCCAAGAAAGATAGATCAGAGTATCTTCAAAATGATGACAAGCTAGGAACTTTGGGTAAACAGAGAGATTTAGGGGTCCAAGTACAAAAATCACTAAAAAGCTAGTAAGCAGGTTCAAAAATGAATTAAAAAGGATAACAGAATGTTGACCTTTATCTCAAGAGGGCTGGAATACAAAGGATGGAAATTATGTTCCAGCTGTACAGAGCCCTGGTTAGACGCCACCTGGAGTACTGCATTCAGCTCTGGGCACTGCACCTCAGGAAGCATATATTGCCTTGGTGGGGGTGTGGCGCAAATTCACCAGAATGATACTGGGACTAAAAGGGACATAAGTTATGAGGACAGGTTACAAAGATGAGGCTTGTATTCCCTTGAATATAGAAGATTAAGAGGTGGTCAAATTGAAGTGTTTAAGATGATCAAAAGATTTGATAGGACTGATAGAAATGATTTCCTCTGCTGGGAGAGTCCAGGACAAGGGAACATAACCATAAAAGTAGAGCTAGGCTGTTTAGGGATGATGTCAGAAAGTACTTTTTCACACAAAAGGTGGTAGGACACTGGAACGCTGCTGGAACATCAAATGTTGTTGATGTTGGGAGTCAATTGAACATTTCAAAACTGAGACTGATAGATTTTTGCTAGGCAAGAGGTTATGAAACCAAGGTAGGTTGATGGATTTGAATTACAGATCAGCCATGATCTACTTAAATAGCAGAACTGGCTCGAGGAACTGAATGGTTTAGTCCTGTTCCTAAGTTCCTTACAGAGCTGTCAAACTGACAATTCACTCCATCACTCTCAGAGCATTTTCAAACTTGACTCAGTGTAATAGAGAGCAAAAGAAAGTGTTGAATGAGAAGAATGAAGGTACATATTTGTTGCTGTAGTAGGTCTTTTTGTGAATCAATTAATCATGGTCAAAATCGCAACTGTGCTGAATCAGGTGATTTAAATTAAAACACCACAATTGGCCTCACAACCCCCGCCCCCCCAGACTATGGTAGAGGGGGAAAAAACATCACAGCCAGAGTTCTCGCTCCTTATCGTTATCCAGCAAACCCTGCTGAAAAGTGGTGGTTTTGGGTGATAATAGGTTTGGGCTTGTCTGTTATCAAATAGCCTGATGACACTCACTGGCACACATGAAATAAAGGCCAATGAAATGTAGCCAGCATCTGTGGAACTGTAACCCCATAAGAGCTCCTTCAGGAGAAAGTGGTGGGAATTAACAATATTCAGGTAACTCTCAGTTACTGGAAATAAATAATTTCTACACCTTTTATATTGGTCAATATTAATATTTGTTTTTGATCACTTGATTATTTTTCCTTCCAACTTTTTGCCACCCTTCTAATTATGAATTATATACTACTTTAGAATGCCAGTTGTGGCTCAGTCAGTAGCACTCTCACATCTGAGACAGAGGGTATTGGTTCAAGTCCCACTCTAAAAATCAAGGCTGACACTCCAATGCAGTATTGAGGGAGTGCTGCACTGTTGGAAGTGCTGTCTTTTGGATGAGACATTAAACCGAGGTCCTAACTGCATTTTTAGGTGGATGTAAAAGATCCCACGGCACTATTTTGAAGAAAAACAGGGAGTTATCCCTGGTGTCCTGGCCAGTATTTATCCCTCCACTGATATAAAAACAGATTACCTGGTCATTATCACATTGTTGCTTATGGAAATTGGCTGCCAGGTTTCCTACATTACAACAGTGACTACATTTCAGAAGAGTGGTTTGGGGTGCCCTGTGGTAATGCAAAATGCTACATAATTGCTTTCTTTTCGCAAGGCCTTGCCCAATGCCCATCTGTAACAGGCTACAAGGAGTGATGTGGATGAACAGTTAAGTTCTTTCGTTCTCCAAGTTTCCCAACTTTCTTGCACTGTAACAAATTCCCTGTTGGGCTGATGGTAGTGGTAGTCACATGCCATACCATGCAGTGTTGCCATCTGTCTGTGCCAGCATTTAGATCTTCATAATTCCCCTCACTACTGTCACAACATTACTGCTGCATATTTTGCATTCATTTATGTAACTCCAAGTAGTTATTTTGGATACACTTGTGCTCAATATAGACATACCCACTGAATCTCTTCCTTGAACGGGAACCCATTGTAATCGCACAATGCAGCATAAGTCTCTGAATAGCCACCTGCAAATTAAAATAGAAACATGAGATTTGCTGGCCAGTCTTTGGTGCAGCACAACGAAGCCCTGCTTTGAATGGACAATGAATCTTATTCCTGTTCCTCCAAGCTGCTGATCTTGATTTTGTCAGTGCAGCAAACATCGGGACAAACTTACTGAGCTGGCTAGAGGCAGGAGTCCCTCCAGGTAAAAGTTGGGCCATTCAAAGGGGGCAGTTAGGAGCTGAATGGAGGCAGGACGAATGCCCATACTCCCTCCAACTCATACATTTGGTATGGCGACATGCTGATCTCAGCTGGATTGAAAGGCGCAACACCCAACACTGGCAAGGTACTGAGTTGAATATAGGCCGGGAAAAAATTCTCTTCCATCCAGTGGTGATGGAACCAATCAGCATTTATTAGGCTAAGAAGAAAAATTGGAGGGGTGTGGACTGACCTTTACCATTACAGTAACTTGCAGCATCCACATAGTGGAGGTGGTATTGGTTGAAAAAGTGGGCTTGACTGTCCAGCATAGCAAAGGAAAGTAAATCTAATACTATTACATCTCTTCCAGTTTGTTAAAAGAACTCACTGCTTAGTTCCATTAGATTCAGAAAATGTGCACTTTTGCAGTGGCGATTGAGTTAAAGGACACAGAATCACATATTCATGCTGCTCACTTATTTGCTCCTCAGTTTCTTCCAGTTACAGAGGCACAATCAAGGTGGAACACAAACAGCAGACTTTTATCTCAATTTCTTTAGTTTAGTTTAGAGATACAGCACTGAAACAGGCCCTTCGGCCCACCAAGTCCGTGCCGACCAACAACCACCCATTTATACTAATCCTACATTAATCCCATATTCCCTACCACACCCCCACCATTCTCCTACCACCTACCGACACTAGGGGCAATTTACAATGGCCAATTTATCTATCAATATGCAAGTCTTTGGCTGTGGGAGGAAACCGGAGCACCTGCCGGAAAGCCACGCGGTCAAAGGGAGAACTTGCAAACTCCGCACAGGCAGTACCCAGAACTGAACCCGGGTTGCTGGAGCTGTGAGGCTGCGCCGCTAACCACTGCGCCACTGTGCCGCCCTACTTTTAGAGATACAGCACTGAAACAGGCCCTTCGGCCCACCGAGTCTGTGCCGACCAACAACCACCCATTTATACTAATCCTACATTAATCCCATATTCCCTACCACCTTCGTCTGAGAGACATTTGTAGCAAATTCCATCAGTAAGATTTTTTTTGAATAAACGTGTGCTTTCAAATCTTTATACCAGTAAAATATAATTTCAGTGCTCTGCGGTTTTTAAACTTCTAAGGCTGGTTTAGATATTGTCCCTTGCCCTAAGCCTTTCAAGACACAAATACAAAGTAAGTTTTGCAATTCAAAAGACATCTTGACTTTTACGAGATGCTTTCCTGTGCTGTTCGGAACACATTCAAGCACTGCACTATCAGTGCTAGTCAATCTACCAGATTCTTTCTTTCTTTTAAATTCTCAATCTAATCAGTCATGTACAATCTTTGGGCCTACAATACAGATGTCAGAGCTATTGGCTCTGCAGCGGAGTGGCACTTTTACATACCACATGGCCCTTGATTAGAGGCAGTCTGTTCTTCTAGTGCTGTTGTGATTTTTTTGATTCTTTTTTGTAACTCAGGGGAATTCTTCTTGAGTAACTTTCTACGAAAATGGATAAAAAAGGGATTCGTTAGCACAGTTTATATCAACACGCAATCTCATCATTAGTTGCCCTAAAGTAACTAATTGCTTTCTGAGTTTATCAGATATTGTACTACAATTATTATACATAGAATAGCAGACAATTAGAACGCTATAATTTAATCTAAGGGTTCACTGTGAAAGCAAAGTGCAGTTCGCGAAAGTCATTTGAACATTTAGATTACAGCCCTTCAATCAATTAGTGTTCCATTTTCTCTTCTCTCCACAAGATGCTGACTTTCATGCTGGGTTATGGTTTTCCAAGTGTTGGAAGCCCTCCAATATCTTTACTCGCATGACCATTTTCAGGCTAGATTTATTACTGGCACCATTGGGCAGAAACATGCTGAGGGAAAGCTTACCTAAAATTTCTTCTCGCAATCCAGCTGACGTCCCCTTAATGGGGCATTATTAAATTCAGGAATTTTTCAAACATTTTTGGTTTAGGATGATCTGCCGTTTGACTCTAGTTCTCAGCTGGGAGATAGGGACCAACAGAATTTGTTTGAGGACCTGGTGGTTTTGTACAATTCAATTTACACCAATTATGCCCCATCAAGGAAGTGGAGAACACGTGTGGATTACACTGTATATACTACATACACTACATATAAAGATATACTACAGAAAGGATAGTATAAAATATTTTGAGCTAGAGTCATATGAAATACAATGGAAGTGAACATCATCTCGCACCACATAGTAGGCACAATAGAACCGCAGAAAAGTTATGGCACAGAAAGAGGCCATTCAGCCCATCGTGTCTGCGCCGGCTAAAAAAACTAGCCATCCACTCTAATCCCACTTTCCAGCACCTGGTCCGTAGCCTTGCAGGTTACAGCACTTCAGGTGCATGTCCAGGTACCTATTAAAAGAGTTGAGGGTTCTGCCTCCACCACCAATCTGGGTAGTGAATTCCAGACACCCACCACCCTCTGGGTGAAAATGTTTTTCCTCATGTCCCCTCCAATCCTTCTACCAGTCACCTTAAATCTGTGCCTCCAGGTAATTGACCTCTCCACTAGGGGAAACAGGTCCTTCCTGCCTACTCTATCTAGACCACTCATAGTTTGTACACCTCAATTAAGTTACCCCTCGGCCTCCTTTGTTACAAGGAAAACACCCTTAGCCGATCCCATCTTTCCTCATAGCTGCAATTTTCAAGCCCTGGCAACATTCTTGTAAATCTGCTCTGCATTCTCTTCAGAGCAATTATGTCCTTCCTGTAATGTGGTGACCAGAACTGTATACACTACTCCAGCTGTGGCCTAACCAAGGTTTAATACAGTTCCAGCGTTACATCCCTGCTTTTGTATTCTATACCTCGGCCAATAAAGGAAAGCATTCCATATGCCTTCACCACCACTTTATCTACCTGTCCTGCCACCTTCAGGGACCTGTGGACATGAACTCCAAGATCTCTCACTTCTTATACCCTCTCAATTTATTGTGTATTCCCTTGCTTTGTTTGCACTCTCCAAATGCATTACTAAAATCCATGTAGACAACATCCACACACTACTCCAGCTGTGGCCTCCTCTACATTGGGGAGAGCAAGCGCAGACTGGGTGACCGCTTTGCGGGACATCTCCGCTCAGTCCGCAAGTAGGACCTTGAGCTTCCGGTTGCTTGCCATTTTAACACTCCCCCCTGCTCTCATGCTCACATCTCTGTCCTGGGTTTGCTGCAGTGTTCTAGTGAACATCAACGCAAGCTCGAGGAACAGCATCTCATCTACCGATTAGGCACACTACAGCCTGCCGGACTGAACATTGAGTTCAATAATTTCAGAACATGACAGCCCCCCATTTTACTTTCATTTTTAATTATATTTTCTTTTTTTCTTTTTTACTTTTTTTTTGTTGCATTTATTTCATTTCATCTTAGTTTGTTCAGTTTGCTTACCCATTGTTTTTTTCAGGTTTGCACTTGCTGCTGTTCAATATTCAGTCCGTTTACACCTAATCTGTACTAATGCTTTGTCTTTCAACACACCATTAACATATTGTTTGCCTTTGCTCCATGACCTTTTGGTCAGCTATGTGGCCTGGTCCAATCTACACCTTCTCCTTTGTTATCTCTTGCCCCACCCCCACCTCACTTGCTTATAACCTGTGACTTTTCTAATATTTGTCAGTTCCGAAGAAGGGTCACTGACCCGAAACGTTAACTCTGTTTCTCTTTTCACAGATGCTGCCAGACCTGCTGAGTGGTTCCAGCATTTCTTGTTTTTAATCCACTGCACTACCCTCATCAATCCTCCTTGTTACTTCCTCAAAAAATTCAATTAAGTTAGTAAGACACAACCTTCCCTTAGCAAATCTATGCTGACTATCCCTAATTAATCCAAGCCTTTCTAAATGACAATTTATCCTGTCTCTCAGAATTGATTCAAGTAATTTACCCACCACCGAGGTCAGATTGACTGGACTATAATTATTTGGCCTAGCCCTCTTTTTGAACAATGGTACAATGTTTGCAGTCCTCCAATCCTCTGGTACCTCATTTGTATCTAGTGAGGATTTGAAGATGATCCTCAGTGCATCCGTTATTTCCTCCCTGGCTTCCTTTAACCACCTGGGATATAATCCATCCACCCCTGGTGATTGATCGACTTTCAAGGATATCAGATCCTCTAGTACTTCCTCTCGCATTATGCTTATTGTATTGAATATTTCACATTCCTCCTCTTTAACTACAATGTTTGCATCATCCCTCCCCTTTGTGAAGGCAGAGACAAAAAATTCATGAAGAACCCTGCCCACATCTTCTGCATCCACGCATAAGTTACCTTGTACATCTCTGATAGGCCCTACCCTTTCCTTAGTTATCCTCTTGCTCTTAATGTACTGACAAAAAACTTTCTATACTCCTCTAGGCTTTCTAAAGTATTAAGTTTTTAGTGACTGTAATAAGTTTTCTTTTTTTGCTTTATCTTACCCTGTATGCTTCTAGATAACCAGGAGGCTTTAGATTTGGCAGTACCACCCTTTTTCTTTGTGGGGACATGTCTATGCTGTGCCCATTGCATCTCGCTTTTGAATGCCTCCCACTGGTTTGCCACTGATTTTCCTTCACATAGGTGTATCCAGTCCACTTTCACCAGATCACCTCTCAGCTTCATAAAATTTGCCTTCCCTCAATTTAGAACTTTTACTCTTGTTCTATCCTTGTCCTTTTCCGTAATACTGCTAAATCTAACTGTATTATGGTCACTATCTCCAAAATTGTCATCCACTGCTACTTCATCCACTTGCTAAGCTTCATTTCCTAAGACTAAATCTAGAATTGCGCCCCCTTTCATTGCGCTTATTATGAGCTGGCTAAAAAAGTTCTCTGAATGCAGTTCAAGAATTTAGTGCCCGCTGTGCCCTTCACACTGTTTGTATCCCAGTTGATATTAGGGTAGTTGAAATCCCCAACTATTACTGCCCTATAGTTTTTGCACTCAGAAATTTGCCTACATATTTGTTCTTCTTTCTCCCTCTCACTATTTGGGGGTCCATAGTACATTCCTAGTAGTGTGGCTGCCCCGTTTTTATTTCTGAGCTCAACCCATATGGCCTCATTTGAAGATTCATTTAGCATATCATTCCTCCTCACAGCTGTTACTGATTCTTCAACCAATAATGCTATACCCACTCCTTTTTTATCCCCCTTTCTATCACCAGGGCCGGATGGATTGTATCCTAGGTTGTTAAAGGAAGCCAGCGAGGAGATAGCAGATGCACTGAGGATCATCTTCAAATCCTCACTAGATATAGACAAGGTACCAGAGGATTGGAGGTCTGCAAACATTTGTACCATTGTTCAAAAAGAGTGTGAGGGATAGGCCAAATAATTATAGACCGATCGGTCTGACCTCGGTGGTGGGTAAATTATTAGAATCAATTCTGAGAGACAGAATAAACTGTCCTTTAGAAAGGCACGGATTTTATCAGGGATAGTCAACATGGATTTGTTAAGGGTAGGTTGTGTCTTACTAACTTGACTGAAATTTTTGAGGAAGTAACAAGGAGGATTGATGAGGGTAGTGCAGTGGATGTTATCTACATGGATTTTAGTAAGGCGTTTGACAAGGACGCACATGGCAGACTGGGACAGAAAAGGAAAATCCCATGGGATACAGGGGAAAGTGGCAAGTTGGATCCAAAACTGGCTCAGTGACAGGAAACAAAGGGTAGTGGCCGACGGATATTTTCGCAAATGGAAAGCGGTTTCCAGTGGCATTCCACAGGGTTCAGTGTTGGGTCTCTTGCTGTTTGTGGTATATATTAATGATTTAGACTTAAATGTCGGCGGCATGATTGGGAAATTTGATGACACAAAAATTGGCGGTGTAGTTGATAGTGAAGAGGATAGCTGTAGACTCCAGAATGATATCAATGGTTTGGTTGAGTGGGCGGAAAAGTGCCAAATGAAATTCAATCCAGAGAAGTCGGAGGTAATGCATTTGTGGAGGGCAAACAATGCAAGGGAATACACAATAAACAGGAGGATATTGAGAGGGGTAGAAGAAGTGAGAGACCTTGAAGTGCATGTCCACAGGTCCCTGAAGGTGGCAAGACAGGTAGATAGAGTGGTTAAGAAGGCATATGGAATGCTTTCCTCTATTGGCCGAGGTATAGAATACAAAAGCAGGGATGTAGTGCTGGAACTGTTTAAAACACTGGTTAGGCCACAGCTGGAACACTGGATATAGTTCTGGTCACCACATTACAGGAAGGACAATTTCTCTGGAGAGAGTGCAGAGCAGATTTACAAGAATGTTGCCAGGGCTTGGAAGTTGCAGCTACGAGGAAAGATTGGATAGGTTAGGGTTGTTTTTCTTAGTACAGAGGAGGCAGAGGGGTGACTTAATTGAGGTATACAAATTATGAGGGGCCTAGATCGAGTAAACAGGAAGGACCTGTTTCCCCTAGCAGAAAGGTCAATTTCCAGGGAGCACAGATTTAAGGTGATTGGTCGAAGGATTAGAGTGGACACGAGGAAAAATATTTTCACCCAGAGTTTGGTGGGTGCCTGGAATTCACTGCCCAGATCCGTGGAGGCAGAAACCCTCAACTCTTTTAAAAGGTACCTGGACATTCACCTGAGGTGCTGTAACCGGCAGGGCTACAGACCAGGTGCTGGAAGGTGGGATTAGATTGGGCAGCTAGTTTTTTCAGCCGGCGATGACCCGATGGGCTGAATGGCCCCCTTCTGTGCTGTAATTTTTCTATGATCATGCTGCCATGTGTCTATCTGCCCTCAGCTCATCTGCTGTATTTGCTATACTCCTTGCATTTAAATAAATACCTTTTAACACTGGCAAATTCCTGTGCTGCACACTTTTTAACCTTTGCTTCCTCTGTCTTTCAGAGTCACTCACTGATTTTTTGCCTCGAGTTCCCTGCCCTGAAATTGTCCTAACTGAAAGTACCCACAGGTTCCCATCCACCTGCCAATCTAGTTTAAACCATCCCCACTGGCAATCTTGTCCCCGTAACAAATTTTGAAAAGGGCACAAATATAACTACCAGTTAGAAAGCAGCCAGGCCCCTAAACTCACTCATTCTTCTTGAATTTTTTAAAATTCATTCATGGGATGTGGGCATCTTAGGCTAGGCCAGCATTTATTGCCCATCCCTCGTTGCTCTTGAGAAACTGGTGGTGAGCTGCCTTCTCGAACTGCTGCAGTCCTTGGGGTGTAGGTACACCCACAGTGCTGTTAGGAAGGGACTTCCAGGATTTTGATACAGTGACAGTGAAGGAACGGCGATATACCAAGTCAGGATAGTGTGTGACTTGGAGGGGAACTTGCAAGTAGTGGTGTTCCGTGCATTTGCTGCCCTTGTCCTTCTAGGTGGTAGAGGTCGCTGGTTTGGAAGGTGCCATTACAACATGCGCAGACAACATTAGTTAAGCAAATGAAGCCATGGGCTAATTTATACCAGTATCAGGTAAAATATGATTCCTGGTAGAATAAACAATTAAATCTGGCCATGGGGGAGTGGTGTGGGGTCACTCTGGCAGCTTCTCTTCCACAGCCTTGTCCATGCCTCGGTGACCTTGGAGAGGGAGCATTTGGTGCGCCAGGGCTTAAATGACCAGTGAGCACAGCAGGAAATAAAATATCTAATAGGCACTCAAACTAACAGTATGATTTAGTTTCTTCTGATGCGGTTGAAATTTGACTTTATGGCTGGAATTTTACGTCAGGCCAGAGGCCCCGTCCACAGCAGAAAAAGTCGGTGGCAAGCCTGCCTCCGCCAGGCCTGGAAGCCACACCATAATGCTATATGGCCCAGGCCCTTAATTGGCCTTGGGCGGGACTTCTGCCCTTTTGAGGGCCGGCAGCTTTTCAGTCCCAGCGGCGCCATCAGGAGCAGTGGCCACGGCTGAGACTGCACCCAGTCAGGACCGGCAACATGGATGAGGCTCTGGAATACAGGTAAGTGTGTGGGGCCTCACTGGCGACAATGGGTTGGGCCCTGCGAAGCGGGGTGGGGGCTGGGGTTGCTCAGGGTTGGGGGGGTGGGGCAGGGGAGGAGGTCCTCGAGTGGGGACGGCTTGTACCACTGGGGGGGACCCTCCGTTGGGCACAGGGTGCCCAATCTGGAGGGCCCCCCCACAGCCCGCAAGGAGGCTGCCAGGTTTTACTGGGCAGCCTTCTGAGCTACTGAACCACCCGCCCGCCATTGGTAATATTCCAGCAGCGGCGAGAGGTAGCCCTTAAGTGACAATTAATTGGCCACTTAAGGGCCTTAACTGGCCTCGGGTGGGTGGGCGGTTTGTTACCTCCCCCGCCACTGGTAAAATTGCAGTGGGGGCAGGAAGGCACTCTTGGCCTCCCATTCAATTTTATGACCACCACCCACCTCCCCCCACCCCCTCCAGCCAGTTCCTGCAGGGGGTGTAACATTCTGGCTTATATTTCAATTTTTATTAGCCGTGCTTCTTTAATACAAAGGGGCATGTGTAAATTTGTTTCTCTGTTGATGACACTGAGGCAAACCTCAATGTTAGCTTTATGGATCAATTAAAAAAGGCAACTTCTTCCCTTCAAACTCCCTTTTTAAATAACAAGGTGAATGACATCATCAGACAAGGCTACACCGCAAACAATCAGCTGCCTAGCATTAAGCAACAGTCATGAGGTGTCCAAAGTAGTCAGATGCTACTGAGGAGTCTCTAGAGAAGAGACAAAGCAAAGAAAAAAATCACAGTACACAATATAAACATTGACAATGCATCATACTGGTATTGGACTGCTCTGGTATGAGTACGACTGATTAACTTGCCCAAAGTGATCTGATAAAGGATCGTCTAAACCAATTGCATGCAGCTTTCAAGATAGGTTAGTGACCACCATGTCATCAATCACAAACAAGCTGGAAATCTTCAGAGCTATCTGCATGCCAGAAAAACATTGGACTAATCGAGGGTTCTGCTGGGCAATAACTGAGGGAGCTCACTAGGGAATCAACTGCGTTCATCTACAAATGCCTCATCATTGCTTTGAGTTTCCATAAGGATATGTTTGCAAATTAGGCTGTAGGAAAGTGGCGGGGGAGGCTGAAAATATCTGTGCCTTCTAGTAGAAATGGGCTGGGGATGCTGGCACTGCAGGGTGGAATCAACAGCATCAGGGCTACACAAAATCAGCTGCACATGAAAAATCACATCAGCAGCCTCTTAGAAGCAGGTTAACTATCCACCTGTCCCATGGCCACAACATGCGGGGGAAGGGGTAGGGTGGGGGGGGGGGGTGGTTTGAGGGGACAGCAGCTGTCTCACACGTGTGACTACTTTGCTTCCAGAGCAGCAACTGCTTGATGTGGCTCTTTGCTTCTTCTGCAATAGCAGCATTTCCTTCATTTACATTGTAGCACTGCTGCCAAAATCAGGGGGTTCCATCAACCCCAACCATCGCTCTGCATATATAGGTTCAAACACAGCACTGATGTGAAACATGAAACAGTGAAAGAAAGACACAAAAACAAAGCATCCATTTGGGGGTTGACTTACCCAGGTGATGAATCTGGAAATATTTTTTTGAGTGATGCAGTGACATGGCTAACCACCTGCTCCAGATCTTCAAGGGACATGAGTTTCACAGAGTATGAAATTTTCTCAGTTTCTATGACAACCTGTGTTGAAAGCACAGTTCACTCAGTTCCTGTTTAGTTACTAACCAATTTACCAGTTCCCTTTATGTTTTAAAAAAAAAAAAAATTCATTCTGGAATTTTTGAATAACACAAATGGTAAATTCGTAACAGACTGAGCTGCATGGATTAGATATGCATAGAGAATAGCCATGTACCAAATCTGTGTTTAGTAGACCAATCTTTTCTCAGCTCAGGTGATAAATTCTCAATGATAAAATCTAAAATGTCATCATCCTATTTACTGTTGCCCAAGTAATATACAGTCCCTAATTTCTTTCACTGATTTTCTTCTCACTTCAGCAGGCAGTGACTCTTTGCTGTTGCATGGACCAACAATCACTGGGTGCCTTGTTCAAGTAACCATCATCTATTGGTGATCCTTGGTTATCATTATTAGCAGTCTATTTGACTGTGGAGGTCCATTACAGATGAGCCCACCCTTGTCCTCACCTGACAACAATGGGCACTTCAGGATGGTTTGCTGGAGAGCAATCAAGAATGGAGCATTGGTTAATTTTCCTCTCCCAACACAGGCAATTATAATTGCACTACTGCTGCCCTGGCTACGAGCAGTTAATGCAGCACAGATCAAGGATGACTAAGGAATCATCCAAGTCTTACTACTCAGTGAGTAAACTCACTAGGCTATCAAGGAAGCAAGACATTCCTTGATCAATAGCGCCCCAGTCACAGTAATATTACAAATCTGTGATTTCAGGTCTGGTGGAAAAAATGCCAGGTATATTTTTTTCAAAGGTATGTCCTACATACCTTGGAATATTTAATATTTTGAAGCTGCAGGCTAAAGATATTTTTCATCCTGTTTTGAGCACATATTGCTATTGTCCAATTTATGTTCCTTCCTTGCGCTAAAGCTAAAATATTTTAAGTAGCTGCTGTGATTCCTTAGATGGAAATGGCAGTCAAGTAACTGAGCTATACAGGACAGGAAAGTCCTGGGCTCAATTGTCAGTCTGTGCGGAGTTAGCTGATCTCATCTATAGTGAAAGTAGGGGTGCTACAATTGGTCACAATGCCTTTGAGCTAGAAAAGAATAAAAAGGTCAAGATTCCCCAAACCTGACTGCTATCCTGTGACCCCTGCTGGAACGTGTACATGTGGACATCAAGGAAGAACAGGACTGCACCTGGCTGAGGTACTGCCATGGGTCAAAAACCAGCAAATGTTCCCTGTCTGAACTCATACAAGCAGATTGGCCACTTGGCTGAGCTACTGCATGGTGGCTGGGCCCATGGGACCAAACCTTAGCATCACCTTCAGGGGTGAAGGGTAAATGGTGAAAAAGGATTTTTTTTTAAAGTTACAAAATCTTAAAGCTGCCTAGTGGAATTAGAATACAAATACTATCCAATAAGCAAAAATAAATAAGGCACATCACTTGTTTAATGTTCAATCATCTATGTCCCAGAAAAAGACGAGAATTGATTTTATGAATGTTTGTGTCAGACGATCATAGGCTGTACACCAGGATATGCACTCCCAGCAAACAAAGGACGTGCAATTTCATAGAGCAGCCCTATAATATACTGTTATCACCTCATCATATATGAATTTCACATGTTTGTAACCCTAATCAGGGAATTGTTTTTTAACCAAAAAATCAATCTGGATGAAAATTACTGCAGAACAAACCGCTTGTACTGTAAGTTTAAGGACAGTGCTTCAAAAGATCAAGGGAGGGAAAACTTTAGGTAAAGTCAGTGGTTATGCAAAACAGTGTGACGCATGTCTGCCCAAGTGGTAATAAGTCTGTTGCCATTGTGTAAGTGATAAAATCTTTTGACCTGAGCACATTATTTCCTGCTACATTTCAGATTGAGACCAACATTTTAGTGGTTTTGCTGCAACGTAAATGTCATTCTGATCAGTGAACACCATCTTTAGCTTTTCGTTTTATGATTTTTTTTGTCCCTTACAATTCTAAACCTCAAAACTTGAACAGTGGAGTACTTTAATATGTTTGTATCTCACTTGAAGGAACACATTCGTTTGGCAATTAAAAAAAAAAATCTCTGCCAATTTTCTTCCTCCCCTCCCGTAGGGGTTTTGACTCCTTGGCTGGGTATGGTTCAGTGTGCACCAGGCACCCTCTGATACCTCACCTGAATGGCTAGTATTTATGTGTGAGCTTTCAGAGTGCATCAGCAGGCTGTTCATCGTGAGGTGAATGGGAGATCACAGCCAGGCCCAACCCACAGTGCGTATATCTGCACTTCCCTGCAGAGGGCTGGTGGATAACAATCAGAAGCAGAATCCCAGGCTGTTTTTGCCTTTATTAAAGTACAGGTACTGAGGCCAACTATGGCCAACTCAGCGAAGACCAAGTTCAAACTTGGCATTTTCCTAGTCTGTATGACTCAGCTGCTCCCTAGAGGCTGCTAAAACAAACTGTGGTGCCCCTAGCACTAACCCACCTAAAATCAATTAATCTTGTACATGCTGGGGGCTGAAACTGGGACCAGAATTTCATTTTCTTTCTAAATTGCAGGCAAAGAACTTTGCATTATTTACCATTTTCATATGTTTGTAGTAGGTATCCAAAACTTCATAACTGTACACAGTACTCCAGATGAGGTCAGCCCATTGTCTTATAAGGCAATATAAATATTTTAGATTTTTATTCTATTATTCTATCCCGCTGCTGATGCACCTCATTTCTTTTTACCACAAATAAACATTTTCATCACAGTTTCATAAATTTAATTATAACCCTTTTCCTAATGAATGCTACAAACAGTTTAAGACATGTTTTTAAAAGTGGAAATAAGTAAATTAGATAGCAAAATGTAAATCACAGAATTGTTACAGTGCAGGAGACAATGATTTGGCCCATCATGTCTGTACTGGCTCTCTAAAAGAGCAATTCCCACAGTTCCATTTCCCTGCCTTCTCCCCGTAACCCTGAAATTCTTCCTTTTCATGTAACTGTCTAATTCCCTTTTGAATGCTTCAATTGAACCTGCCTCCACCATTTTCTCAGGCAGCGCGTTCCAGACCTTAACCACTCGCTGCGTGAAAAAGTTTTTCCTCATGTCACTTCTGCTTTTTTTTAAAATCAAATACTTTAAATCTGTACCCTCTCATTCTCGATCCTTTCACGAGTGGGAACAGTCTCTTTCTATCTACTCTGTCCAGACCCCTCATGAATTTGAACACCTCTTCCAAATCACCTCTCAGCCTTCGCATCTCCAAGGAAAGGAGTCCTAACTTCTCCAATCTATCTTCATAACTGAAGTTCCTCATCCCTGGAACTGTTCTTGTGAATCTTTTCTGTACTCTTTCCAATGCCTTCACGTCTTTCCTAAAGTGCGGTGCCCAGAACTGGACGCAACACTTCAGCTGAAGCCAAACTAGTGTCTTATACAATATATAATATATTGTCTTATAGTATGAGGGACGAGGGAGCAGTACCCCAGGACATGCACGATGCCAATATCATCACCCTCTATAAAAACAAAGGTGACCGCGGTGACTACAACAACTACCGTGGAATCTCCCTGCTCAGCATCGTGGGGAAAGTCTTTGCTCGAGTCGCTCTAAACAGGCTCCAGAAGCTGGCCGAGCGCATCTACCCTGAGGCACAATGTGGCTTTCGTGCAGAGAGATCGACCGTTGACATGCTGTTCTCCCTTCGTCAGATACAGGAGAAATGCCGTGAACAACAGATGCCCCTCTATATTGCTTTCATTGATCTCACCAAAGCTTTTGACCTCGTCAGCAGACGTGGTCTCTTCAGACTACTAGAAAAGATTGGATGCCCACCAAAGCTACTAAGTATCATCACCTCATTCCATGACAATATGAAAGGCATAATTCAACATGGTGGCTCCTCATCAGAGCCCTTTCCTATCCTGAGTGGCGTGAAACAGGGCTGTGTTCTCGCACCCACACTTTTTGGGATTTTCTTCTCCCTGCTGCGTTCAAGTCCTCTGAAGAAGGAACTTTCCTCCACACAAGATCAGGGGGCAGGTTGTTCAACCTTGCCCATCTAAGAGCGAAGTCCAAAGTACGGAAAGTCCTCATCAGGGAACTCCTCTTTGCTGACGATGCTGCTTTAACATCTCACACTGAAGAGTGCCTGCAGAGTCTCATCGACAGGTTTGCGGCTGCCTGCAATGAATTTGGCCTAACCATCAGCCTCAAGAAAACGAACATCATTGGGCAGGACGTCAGAAATGCTCCATCCATCAATATTGGCGACCACGCTCTGGAAGTGGTTCAAGAGTTCACCTACCTAGGCTCAACTATCACCAGTAACCTGTCTCTAGATGCAGAAATCAACAAGCGCATGGGAAAGGCTTCCACTGCTATGTCCAGACTGGCCAAGAGAGTGTGGGAAAATGGCGCACTGACACGGAACGCAAGAGTCCAAGTGTATCAGGCCTGTGTCCTCAGTACCTTACCTTGCTCTACTATGGCAGTGAGGCCTGGACAATGTATGTCAGCCAAGAGCAACGTCTCAATTCATTCCATCTTCGCTGCCTCCAGAGAATACTTGGCATCAGGTGGCAGGACCGTATCTCCAACACAGAAGTCCTCGAGGCGGCCAACATCCCCAGCTTGTACACACTACTGAGTCAGCGGCGCTTGAGATGGCTTGGCCATGTGAGCCGCATGGAAAATGGCAGGATCCCCAAAGACACATTGTACAGTGAGCTCGCCACTGGTATCAGACCCACCGGCCGTCCATGTCTCCGCTTTAAAGGCGTCTGCAAACGCAACATGAAATCCTGTGACATTGATCACAAGTGGGAGTCAGTTGCCAGCGTCTGCCAGAGCTGGCGGGCAGCCATAAAGGCGGGGCTAAAGTGTAGCGAGTCGAAGAGACTTAGTAGTTGGCAGGAAAAATGACAGGGGCGCAAGGGGAGAGCCAACTGTGTAACAGCCCCGATAAACAAATTTCTCTGCAGCACCTGTGGAAGAGCTTGTCACTCTAGAATTGGCCTTTATAGCCACTCCAGGCGCTGCTTCACAAACTACTGACCACCCCCAGGCGCTTATCCATTGTCTCTCGAGATAAGGAGGCCAAAGAGAATATATTGTCTTATAGTATATATTGTCTTATAGTGTCTTATACAAGTTCAGCATAACTTCCTTGCATTTGTACTCTATGCCCCTATTAATAAAGCCCAGGATACTGTCTGCTTTATTAACCGCTCTCTCAACTGTCATGCCACCTTCAATGACTAATGCACATAGACACCTAGGTCCCTCTACTCCTGCACCCCTTTTAGAATTGTACCCTTTATTCTATATTATCTCTCCATGTTCTTCCTACCAAAATGAATCACTTCACATTTCTCTGCATTGAACTTCATCTGCCACCTGTCTGCCCATTCCACCAACTTGTCTATATCCTTTTGAAGTTCTACACTCTCCTGCTCACAGTTCACAATGCTTCCAAGTTTTGTATCATCTGCAAACTAGACGTGCAATTAAAATAAAAATAGAAGTCAGAGAATATGGGACCCAGGGAAAGAAAACCACAAAGCAAATAATTTAAACTTATTGTTATTTAAGTATTTTATTTCATTTAAAATTTTGCATATTTGTAATGATCAGGAAAGTTCTAAGTTCCATCCCTCTTTCGGCTGAGTTTACTGATCTCAGCTGAAGGAGCAGTAGACTATTTTAATTGGTCTCAATACCCTTGGAGTGGGGAGAAACTAGCCTGGGGTATTGTTGCAGATTATTATCCACAACCCCTCATGGAAGTCCATGGATGCGGATGTCAAGTGAGAACAGAATCAGGCTCAGCCTGATGGCCCCATGCAGTTGGGTAGCTGGCTGACACTATCAAGCCTCCCACACAAACAATGGCCAGGTAAGGAAGGTATTGGAAGACCAAAAGCATTCCTGAAACCGTACCTCAGCAATACATCAACATCTTCAAGCCAAAACTGGAAGGAATGGACAAAAAATGCAAGACAGAGAAAAAATGTAACTGAAATGTTTTTATTTGAAACTTTTTTCTGTTGTTAAGTATGATTAATATTACAGTAACAAAGCTATTAATGACACTTCAATAATGTTCCTGTAATAAAATTAGTGTTTGTTTCATATCATAGTGAGCTGGAAATTAGGATCCCACTGGCCAGGGATTCTGGTATTACTTTGGATTTGCCAGCAGTCTGAGGGCAAAATTGCCAAATGCTAGCACCTTCCACTGCATTCCTATAATGTCTGATTTCACTACACTCTGATATCTACATCAGCTACAAGTCCATACTGATTTATTATTTTATGTTTTTTAATTTATCTGGAGTGAATGGTTTCTATTTGCATCCACAATAACAAAAAAGATTCAGCATAGTTGATATTTGTATGTTGTGTCGTGCATATTTGACCATCCTTTGGATGAATAACATATGCAACAGATCCCCAATGTATACCCTTGATTTATCTATTTTCTAGTGCCCATTTTAGCCAATATCACATTTAAACTATTCTCCAAACATTGTTGGAATTTTCATACTTGCTTCAGGCAATTAAAGTAAAATCAGTGAAAAGTACTAAGCTCTTAATTCTTTTATAATTCTACTTTATAACAAAGCAATTCTCTTATTCTATCTTTGTCTGTATCAGCTGAGGACAATATTACAGAAGCCTCTAACAGTCCATGTTAGATTTCAGCTCTATTTTTAACTTGTATTATTTCATAGAGAAAGTCACACGTATTATAAAAAAAATGATTAAAAAATAAATGTAATTTAAGATCACAATTCCAGTGTCATCCATAAATTATTTAAAGTTTTTGCTCTTGTGGCTAACAATGTCATTTGAATTCCTGGAACAAGTATTAGCCTTCATCATTGGTATCTCAAATGTAAGTTTGTGATGTTGTTTCTGATGTTGGGTAGACGTGCTGCAGGACCATGAGACACTTTACCACAGAGAGAAAGGGCAAGTCAACAGACAGTTGACAGTGGTCAGTTAGCGTATAGTACTCCACTGGCTCTCCTAGTTCAGAATCCATTTTACCTACTGAACCAGTTATGCTGTTGCTTTGTCCCAACTCTAAATTGGCTCAATCAGATTCATCAGAATATTGCTCATATCAGCTATACCCAGCTTTAATGAGACATGATTACACACACGACTATGCACTGTAGGAACTACACAGGAGACATTATCTCTGGTTTTGTCTGTTAGTTATGTTCTTGTCTTCAAAAACTTCAGGAACATGAAAATGACTACAATAGCTTGACAAACTTTTGGATGGTTTCTCATTTGTTGTGTTTTGTAATAACTGTATTTGTGGTTTCCACCAGATTTGGAGCTGTAGTAATATTTTGCCTTTCATCTAAGTTTATCCCACAATACAGTAGCATAAAAAACACGCAACATATTTACAAAATAGGGAAGTAAACAAGGAAACAGACGGTTTAAAAGGCCACCTGCAAAATGCAACAATGAATACTATGATAGGTGAATGGAATGGTGCTACAGTCCATATATAGACCTTTATAATTATCTGTCAGTATAACAAAAATGTAAACTCACTTACCTTGCCAGTTTCTAGACTATTCCAACCTTTCTCTTGTATTCTCAAAGAGCTTTACACATCATACAAATGAAGTCAGCTGATATTTTCATGCTAAATTTATTCAGACGAATCAGAGAATGCAATATTTCCAACAGTAACATGCAAATTCTCTTCCTTTATTAACACTCTAAATGACCTAACCCCAGATGGTGTGCAAGTGGCCAGTGTTGCAAAGAGCAAGGTTGGTGCATTGAATGTTGATTAAGAAAATGCAGCAAATAATAGCAGCAATTTCTTGCAGTCAGATCATCTTATAGTAAAACATTCTAAATGCTTAGCCAATTCCAGCAGGTTGTCATATCTATCCTGCTGCATTTACCATCTCATATTTCATTTTAACAAGGGGTTATCCTTGACAGTTTTAAATTTTAGCAATGAAAATGCATTTTCTATCCTCAACGTGTAGAAAAAGTGCAAGCAATGTTAGTCAAAACATTCAGCAAACACCTTAGAATTTTTCACAACCCTAATGAAAGATAAGATTAAAAACAAGATAGCAAACTGAGTAATTTGCAAACTGTGACATAAAATGTATTGCACGTTTTGAGGTTTGATGAAAAATCTGAAGTGTTATTTTAGCACCTTTCTGTTGTTTTATTCTTCACAGCCGTTTGGTTATTTAACACAAAGATGGTGCTGTGCTTCGGAACCTCTTCAATGTTAAGTTTAGTTCGCAACATTCTACATATCAATTAACGTGTTTACCTGAGTGTGGTCGATCGCACTGATTGCGTTGATCTCCAAGTAATTGAAAGAACTTTCTACCTGGAAACAGATGTGAATGTATGAATTGTTAGAACTGAAGGCAAGATACATCATAAAGAGAGGAAGGAACAGCTCATCATGGGGAGCAGAGGTTCTAATGGATCATTCACGCGTTGCTGGACTAGAGTATCTATCAAATCAGCTACCTATCTAACAACCTGGAGTTTATAACCAACACTACCACCTCATACTCATAACTGAGCAAGATTGGCATTTACTTTGTGCGTAAATATAACTAAACAAATTAAGAGTAAGGTTACTTGATTATAAAAATAGCATTGCCTTACGGCACATATTTGTATTTGACACTTGCAGTAAACGCCGAAGGGGAGAACCATGGAGAAACAAATGGATTATTTCCTCAAAACAGAAGCTACAGGTTACGACTTCACAATTTTGGATGCATTGCAAGGGACGGTACTGGCTTGATTTTTTTTTTTGCCCTGGGTAGTTTTGGGTGGGCAATATCCATCCGATGTCATTATTCGGAGGGCTGTACCATTTTAATGGTCAAGTTTAACGCTCAAGTTTCCCAGCAACAGTTAAGCGCACAGATGCATCCGAATAAACAATAAACTAAAAACTGTCCCGTTCTTGCTGTTTGCTTGCCGAGAATGTAACCTTGAGTACACTAAATTGAAACTTCTCAAAGTGATTCAAGCTTTGTGCTTTTAGCAGTTGCAGAGGGGGATTTCCAGCAAGCCCAATGCCCATTTAAAGAATAAATGCACCTCTTGAAGCGAGGTGTCATCCAACCCGATGGAAATCCGTGCTGCAACAGAGAGATGTCTGGAGAGCCACATGGCACAGGTATAGGAAAGGGTTAATCTGACTGACTTGAAGTCTGCTAATGTAATACTGCTATTGAATGTTTTTTTTATATTGCCGTAATGGTTAGCTTTTAGCTTTTGTTAAGCAGGAAGTTTGATTCAATTTTTAAAGTAGTTAACACTGAACTGAACGGAGACTGGCTCTACTTTCCTGGTAGATTTGAATATAATCACCTACTTAATAAGGGAACTTAATTAAGACGCACTATTGAACACTGGTTCCCAAGTTTCAGGAGATTGTAATAACTAACAAAAGGTGTAAGGGCAACTGTTAGTCCTGCAAAAGAAAACGTCTGGGTAAATATATTCTTTTTAATTGGAGTTTCTGTAGAAGAATGGAATGAGTTGGTGCCAGATGTACAGAATCAAAGACATATTTATAATTAAAGGCTTCATTTGGAGGAATTGCAATTATACAGAAGAGCAAAATTATTGATAAGATAACAAAGTAAATGAGTTATATTGATCTAGTTAGCTGAATTGAAAAAGTGCTCGTTAGTAAGGAAACCACATTATTAATTGAAGCTATCAAAAAATTCAATTAAATTCTCCTTATATTGAGTTGTATTTTAGCTTTTGGGCTTAATCGTGTAATGGGAAAACATACTAATTGTCACATAGCCAGAGTGAGATAATTGTATACAAAGTAGCAGTTTGTAATGAACATTTTGAATGAAAAGGGTTTGATCAGCCTAAAGTACTGTAATATGTTTGAGTCTCCAACTACTATCTTTTAAGCGTATGTTTGAGTACCATTGTATGTACTTTACACTTAATAAATCTATAAACCCTTGAACTCAACGTTTTAAGAATCTTATTGAAGTTGAGGAATAGTTAGAACATCTAACCATAAATATAAACCATCCTCTTATACAGGCAAGAGCATCCTGGCATTCTGAGCGGTACTTGTGGAGCCAATGAAGTTGCCCAAACAGATGCTGAAGCAGACCTGAGGAAGGTGGCAGACAATGTCAACACCCACAGTATTACCTGGCACCACTCCCCCCACCCCCAGGACATGGATTCAGTGCCACAAGCGCTTCAAACTTCCCCTTCTGCAGCACTCTAACCACTTCTCTTCCACCACCACCCCCCCTCCCCCCACTCCCACTCCCCCTCCCCCCACCACCAGATGGATCTCCATTAAGAGGCACTGTACCAGCTCTCCTTCTCATTCTAATCACAGGGTCATCTGGTGCAGTATTGACGAGTCATGACAATTGCCAGGAAATTGGGCACACATGTGCATAATGCACTGTGGTGATCACCCACTGCTGGTCTTTCCTATTCATGAAGGCTACTGACACATTGCGAAGTGCGCTGATGGCTATTTGAGTGGAGTCATTCACAGCCTGACCTTGGGGGAAGCCAGCTATGGCAGCAAAGACAGCTTTAAAATTACCAAAGGTTTTGATAGAGTAGACAGAGAGAATGTTTCCACATGTGGGGAAAAGCATAACTGGAGGCTTGGAGGCTATCAGTATAAGATAGTCACCAAGAAATCCAATAGGGAATTCAGAAGAAACTTCTTTACCCAGAAAGTGGAACTCGCTACCGCAGGGAGGAGCTGAGGTGAATAGTTTTGATGCATTTAAGGGTCAATTAGATAAGCTTATGAGGGAGAAGGGAATAGAGAGTTACATGGATAAGGTTGGATGAGGAAAGTTTGAAGGAGGTTCGAGGGGAGTATAAACACTGGCATAGGCTGGTTGGTCTGAATGGCCTGTTTCTGTGCTGTATATCCTACGTAAACCCTTTCCTGCTGACTGTTGGCATCCATGGCGAATGTTATAAAATCTTTGTCTTTGTCAAAGGAGGCATCAGTAATCGTTTTGATGCAGGCATGGTTTGCAGGCTGACGAATGGGACGGAAGCCACCAGCTGTAGCTTAGAAGAAGCCCAATGTGGAAAAAAATTGAGGGTCATGAATCAGTTTAACTAGCTCATACAATGTGTGGCAAGCTGAGAGTGTGTGTTGGAGGTCTTGTGGTAAGAGGCTGCATAAGTTTGTAAGTCCTCTTCAGCTCCCCAGAAAAGCCTATGGGCAGGGTAAGGACATTTTTTTTTTATTCATTTGTGGCATGTGGGCATCGCTAGCTAGGCCAGCATTTATTGCCCATCCCAAATTGCCCTCGAGAAGGTGGTGGTGAGATGCCTTTGTGAACTTCTGGAGTCCTTGGGGTGTAGGTACACTCACAGTGCTGTTAGGAAGGGAGTTCCAGGATTGTGACCCAGCGACAGTGAAGGAACGATGATATAGTCAGGGTTCAGCAACCTGTCCATACACGGTAAAAGATTGAGGTATGTGACTGGTAATTTCAGGGATGGGAAATTTCCCATTGCTTCTTCTTTATGACCAGGCCTTCTATAAAAAAATTACACTGTCAATTTCACAGCTGATGGGTGCTGACATTGGGAACAGCGGTTTCTGAACTTCGGACAGATTCCGGGCTTTCCGGCAGGTCCCGATTTTTTTAAAGCCCATCAGAAAACCCCGTATCTGTCCAAAGTTCAGAAACTGCTGTTCCCGCTCTCCGCAACAGTCAGAGAGAGAGTGGGGGAAGGGGCAGAGAGAGAGAGAGAAAGAGGCACAGAGGGAGAGGGAGGGGAAGGGGGGGGGTGGGGGGGGGAAGAGCTAGAGAGTGTATCCCTCTCTCTCTGCCCCACTCACTAACAGCTAGGTTATTTAAAAACAAATTTAAAGGTTTGTAAACTCATTTTAAAATGGCAAAAGTCACTTAGGGAATGCCTTAACTTCTAGGCTCTGGCATGCATTACTTTCACTAGGGACACATGCTCAGTGACATGTTGAAAGTTGCTGGATGTTTACTTCTACATAAATGTCACAATTCCGCTGCTATCCATTTGGAATCACATTGTTCCAAAACTTGTATTGAGGAGAAAACAGGCAAGAAAATCCAAGCAATCTCCAGAAGTCAGCACTGTAATTTCCTCATGAATACAAGAGTATGGCGTAACAGGGCTGAGCGATTTTGGCAAAAGCAGGGTGCTGCTGACCCATATACAATAGTAAATACAATGTAATCGATAGCCTTAATAAACCTTAATCTATGATGAATTGTCTACAGTTCCTTAACAAAATCCATGCTGCATTTACCATTTAAAAAACTTTCAGGGAAGACATAGTTAAAAATTTATTATGTTTCAATGACCATGTTAGAAACAGTCATTAACTGTTTTTTTGGCTGTGAATTGGATTAAATTACAAATTTTACAAGCATGTTAAAGATCAGTAACTGCAATGTGCATCATTTACTATCAAGTTTGAGGGCAGATAACCTGAACGCCAATGTCATTTATAAGTTGTCTGTATCATGTATCACATTACGTTAAACGTGCACCTTTGCTAACAGGTAAGAGATTTGGCTTGGAGATAAAGAGATTAGTCTGGAGTACAATCTTACAGATCGTGACTAAGCATTTTAATAACTGAATAATACATGCAGTAACAACCACACGTTTTGCAGAAAAGCTTTTTGTTAATAATTATCTTGTCAGAGCTGAATCGGAATCAACAATGATAGACTGAGATATAGACAAAAGTGCATTTAAGAGAATAGCTTTATTGGAGGAACTGTAGGGCACTCTTTATTTATAATTGTGTTTATCTAATTTTGTCACTAGCTTTGGTGAGTAAATGACATTTTGCCCCTGACAGATTCTGTTGTTTCTGTATTTTAGATTCCAGGATCTGGTTTAACAGCCTGTCAAGATGAATAAACTAGTCTTGGCTACCTATCATTAATCTCCCTGTCCCTTCCTGTCCAACTCTGCTTTTCTGTTTTACATGACACTTCTGAAGTACTATCTGCTCCATCCTATAAAATTCTCCTGATTTGGAAATCACTGCCCTTCTATTGGCAGCCTTGTCTTCACACACACATTACAAGCAGGTGGAGAAGGTGCACAAATATTGACGATTATGGGTTAAATTGTGTTGTGACAATAGCAGTGTGAGAAATGGTCTGTCTTCCTATTACTGAAATTTCTATTGCCTCACCTCAATAACCACAATAACAATCCTCTCCCTGAAATTTATGGTTTATTGGATGAATTTGCACTCCTGCCACAGTGTGAATCCACAGAAGTCATCCAATAACGTCCATCTACTACCCCATGATATTGTGTAACTAGCTCTATTCGGTCAACAAAAGTAATTCACGTTGGCATTACATACTATTTTGCTTGCTAGCTAGCTAATACATTTGTGCTGCTCTCCACTGATGTTTGCATACCTAGATTTTTATTTATAGGGAGAAATGTGTTTTAAATCGAACTGTATTTTGATGGCATTATGTTGGCTATACACTATACACAAGTTAACTGCCCCATGTCTGTGGCTGAGTCAATAATTTTGTCAAATGTCCATGGTGCAACATGTCAGTGCATATGCCTGGATATAGTTCCAGGTCAGGATAGTGTGTGGTTTGGAGGGGAACTTGCAGGTGGTGGTGGTGTTCCCATGCATCTGCTGCCCTCATCCTTCTAGGTGATAGAGGTCGCGGGTTTTGAAGGACCCTTGGTAAGTTGCAGCAGTGCATCTTGTAGATGGTACACACTGCTGCCACTGTGCATCAATAGTGAAGTGACTGAAAGTTGAAGGTGGTGGATGGGGTGCCAATCAAGCGGGCTGCTTTGTCCTGGATGGTGTCGAGCTTCTTGAGTGCTGTTGGAGCTGCACCCATCCAGGCAAGGGAAGAGTATTCCATCACACTTCTGACTTGTAGATGGTGGACAGACATTGGAGAGAAAGGTGGTGAGCGCCTTGCCACAGAGTTCCCAGCCTCTGACCTGCTCTTGTAGCCACAGTATTTACGTGGTTCATCCAGTTCAATTTTTGGTCAATGGCAACCTCCAGGATGTTTAAAGTGGGGGATTCGGCAATAGTAATACCATTGAATGTCAAGGGGAGATGGTTAGATTCTCTCTTGTCTGAGATGGTCATTGCCTGGCACTTGTATGGCTTGAATGTTACTTGCTGCTTATGAGCTGAGGCCTGGATGCTGTCCAGGTCTTGTTGCATCAGGACACGGGCTGCTTCAGTATCTGAGGAGTCGTGAATGGTGCTGAACATTGTGCAATCATCAGTGAACATCCCCACTTCTGACTTTATGATGGAGGGAAGGTGATGGATGCAGCTGAAGATGGTTGAGCCTGAGACACTCGCCTGAGGAACTCCTGCAATGATGTCCTGGGACTGAGATGATTGACTTCTGACAAACACAACCATCTGCCTTTGTCCTCGGTATGACTCTAACTGGCCAAGAGTTTTCCCCGATTCCCCTTGACTCCAGTTTTGCTTGGGCTCTTTGATGCCATACCCGATCAAAATGCTGCCATGATGTCAACAGCAGTCACTCTCACCTCACCTATGGAGTTCAGCTCTTTTGTCCATGTTTGGACCAAGCCTGTTACGGGGTTAGGAGCTGAGCGGCCCTGGCAGAACCCAAACTAAGCGTCAGCGAGCAGGTTATTGCTGAGCAAGTGTCGCTTGATAGCACTATCGATGACATCTTCCATCACTTTGCTGATGATAGAGTAGACGAATAGGGCGGTAATTGGCCAGGTTGGTTTTGTCCTGATTTTAGTGTACAGGATATACCTGGGCAATTTTACACATTGCCGGGGAGGTGCCAGTGTTGTAGCTGTACTGGAACAGCTTGGCTAGGGGCGTGGCAAGTTCTGGAGCACAAGACTTCAGTGCTATAGTCAGAATGTTGTCAGGGCCCATAGCCTTTGCAGTATCCAATGTCTTCAGCCATTTCTTGATATCATGTGGAGTGAATCCGATTGGCTGAAGACTGGTATCTGTGATGCTGGGGACCTCAGGAGGCATGAATTTTACATTCAGTTTGAGGGAGAGAAGAATAGGTCCAAGACTAGTATTTTAAACCTAAATAGGGGCAGTGATGAGGGCATGAAAGCATAGCTAGCTAAAATGAACAGGCAAATTAGGTTAAGGGATAGGTCAATAGAGATGCAGTCGCAGACATTTAAGGGGATACACAGAATAGATACATTACAATGAGAAAGAAAAATTCCAAAGGGAGGACCCACTATCCATGGTTAACTGAAAAAGTTAAAGATAGCACCAAACTCAAAGAAAAAGCATATAATTGTGCAAAGATGGGTGGCAGGTCAGACAATTGGACAGAATATAAAGAACAGCAAAGAATTACTAAAAGATTAATAAGGGAGGAAAAATTAGAGTACAAGAGAAAGCTAGCTAGAAATATAAAAATAGATAGTAAGAGTTTCTATTGGTATTTAGAAAAGAAAAGAGTTAACAAAGTGAGTGTCGGTCCTATAGAAAATGAGTCTGGGAAATTAATAAGGGAAATTAAGGAGATGGCAGGTGAATTGCATCGATCTTCACTATAGAGAATATAAATAGCATCCCAGAAATAGCTGTAAATCAGGAAATGGAAGCAAAGGAGGAACTCAAGAAAATTACAATCACCAGGGATGTGGTACTGAGAAAATTGTTGGAGCTGCGGGCTGACAAGTCCTCGGGTCCTGATGGACTTCATCTTAGGGTCCTAAAAGTAGTGGCCGGTGAGATAGTTGATGCATTGTTTTTAATTTTCCAAAATTCCCTAGATTCGGGGAAGGTTCCATGAGATTGGAAAATAGCAAATATAACTCATTTTTTCAAAGAGGGCGACAGAAAGCAGGAAACTACAGGCCAGTTAGCTTAACACCCGTCTTAGGGAAAATGACAGAAGCTGTCGTTAAAGACGTTATAGCAGGTGTCATGCAGGCCCCCACCTGCCAAACATGAGCATATTAATTTCACCACATGGACATTTAAATTTCAAACTGTTGAAGTGAAGAAAGGATTTGCTTTTAAAAAATTGCCAGATCTTGGCTGGAAATACATTTGCATATTAACAGACCATGTTTGGAAGGACAAAGCAGCCATTTCCTGACACATTCAACCCACAATGGACCCTTGGCTGGAAAGACATTTGCATATTAACAGACAGTGCTTGGAAAGGACAAAGGACCATTCCCTGACACATTCAACCCACAATGGACTTTTGATCACCAGATCAAAAAAAAATTGCCCCTAGTGTAGGTAGGTGGTAGGAGAATTGAGGGAAGGTGGGGATGTGAGAGGGAAAATGGGATTAATGTAGGATTAGTATAAATGGGTGATTGATGATTGGTGCGGACTCGTTGGGCTGAAGGGCCTGTTTCAGTGCTACATCTCTCTATGCCTCTGTGAGATGTTGAAGGTGGGGGTGCTCGCATTTCAGGTTGACTGCTAAGATGACCGAATACACAAACGGATATGGTAAAACCAGCTAGTCACATGACTAACCTGAGTTTGGGCAGAAAATCTGTTTGTTCCTGAACAAAGAAGATCTCTCTTGTCTGCTCACATCTCTTTCTCACAAGCCTATGAATCCATTGAAGATACATGAACCCCAAGAAGAAAAGTCTCCTACAGCGAACAAGGTTTAAGAAGCATACTGCGCCCCAACGGAAAGCAAGATCTACTTACAATCAAGGACTCTACAGTAAGCTTGAAGAACCGTAACAAGAACTCTTCAAATATTGCCTCACACTTTTCACTTTATTTTTCTTCTACTCTTTTCTGTCTCTATTGCATGTGTGTATTGCTTATGCAAACTAGCGTGGATGCGTCGTGTTTCCGTAGGCATCAACCAAATTAGAGTTTAAGTTCAAGTTTAATAAATTTCAACATTTCTTCATTAACCCTAAGAAAGCCTGTTTGTGCTGGTTTCTTTGCCTTATAATTGGAAAGCGATGAACAAGGATTCACCAAGGGGGAGCTAAAAACACGGTATGTTTACAATTAAACCCTGCTACAGTAAGACCAGGTGAAGGCTGAGAGGGAACCCCTAGACACCTTTCTCACCTGGTCATAACACTCAGAAAAATTCAAGGTAATCAGGCAGAGTCAACATGGTTTTGTGAAAGGGAAATCATGTTTAACCAATTTATTGGAGTTCCTTGAAAAAGTAAAATGTGCTGTGGATAAAGGGGAACCGGTGGATGTACTTAGATTTCCAGAAGGCATTCGATAAGGTGCCACATCAAAGGTTATTGCAGAAAATAAAAACTCATGGTGTAGGGGGTAACATATTGGCATGGATAGCAGACTGGCTAGCTAACAGGAAACAGAGAGTAGGCATAAATGGGTAATTTTCTGGTTGGCAAGATAGAATGAGTGGTGTGATATAGTGGATGCGCTAGCTCTGATTTTCCAAAATTCCTTAGATTCAGGAACAGTCCCATCAGATTGGAAGTTGGCAAAAGTTACACCGCTTTTCAAGAAAGGAGGGAGAGAGAAAAGAGGGAACGACAGGCCAGTTAGCCTAACATCAGTCATTGGAAAATGCTGGAATCTATTATTAAGAAAGTCTTAACAATGCACTTTAAAAAAAAAAGCACAGTATGATTAGAACAAGTCAACATGGTTTTACTGAAGGGAAATCCTTTTTGACATATTTATTAGAGTTTTTTTGAGGATGTAACTAGTAGGGTAGATAAAGGCGAACCAGATGATGTAGTATACCTGGATTTCCAAAAGGCATTCGCTAAGCTGCCACACAAAAGGTTAATTGGCAAGATAAGGGGTCATGGAGTTGGGGGTAATGTATTAGCATGGATAGATGATTGGTTAACAGACAGGAAGCAGAGATTGGACATAAATGGGACATTTTCAAGTTGACAGGTCATAAATAGTGGAGTGCCACAAGGATCAGTGCAGAGGCCTCAGCTATTTACATTCTATATTAATGACTTAGATGAAGAGACAAAGAGTAATGTATCTAAGTTTGCTGATAATGCAAAGGTAGACGGAAAGGTAAGCTGTGGAGAGGACACAGAGAGGCTGCAAAGAGATATAGACAGGTTAAGTGAGTGGGCAACGAGATGGCAAATGAGTATAATGTAGGGAAGTGTGAAATTGTGCACTTTTGGTATAAGAATAGAAAAGCAGAATATTTTTTAAAAGGTGTGAAATGTGTAAGTGTCGATGTTCAAAGAGACTTGGGTGTGCTTGTACAAGGAACGCAGAATGTTAACATGCAGATCCAGCAAGCAATGAGGAAGGCAAATGGCATTTTGGCCTAATTGCAAGGGGATTGGAGTACAGGAATAAGGAAGTATTGCTACAATTGTACAGGGTTTTGGTGAGACCGCCATCTGGAATACTGTGTGCAGTTTTGGTCTCCACATTTAAAAAAGGATAGACTTGCATTGGAGGCAGTGCAGCAAAGGTTCACTAGATTGGTCCCTGGGATGAGGAGGTTGTCCTATGGTGAGGCTAAGTAAACTGGGCCTCTATTCTCTGGAGTTTAGAAGAATGAGAGGTGATCTCATTGAAACATAAGATACTAAAGGGGCTGGATAGGATCAACACAGAGATCATTCCCATCTAAAACAAGGGGGCACAGTCTCAGGATAAGGGACCGATCATTTAGGACTGAGATGAGGAGAAATTACTTCACTCAAAGGGTTGTGAATTTTTGGATTTCTCTACCCCAGACGATTGTGGATGCTCCATCATTGAATACATTTAAGGCTGTGATAGACAGATTTTTGTTCTCTCAGGGAATCAAGGGATATGGTGAGCGGGTGGGAAAGTGGGGTTGAATCCTAAGATCAACCGTGATCATTTTGAATTGCGGAGCAGTCCAGATGGTCTACTCCTGCTCCTATTTCTCGTGTGCCACAGGATTCAGTGCTGGGGCCTCAACTTTTTACAATTTATATTGTAATGAAGGCTTGGATGAAGGGACCGAAGGTATGGTTGCTAAATTTGCTGATGATACAAAGATAGAACATAGAAACATCGAAAAATAAGAGGAGTAGGCCATTCGGCCCTTCGAGCCTGCTCCACCATTCAATACGATCGTGGCTGATCATCCAAACTCAGTACCCTGTTCCCACTTTTTCCCTGTATCCCTTGATCCCTTTAGCACTAAGAACTATATCTAACTCTTTCTTGAATATATTTAATGATTTGGCCTCAACTTCTTTCCGTGGTAGAGAATTCCACAGATTCACCACTCTCTGGGTGAAGAAATCCCTCCTCATCTCAGTCCTAAATGGCTTACCCCTTATCCTTAGACTGTGACCCCTGGTTCTGGATTCCCCCACCATCGGGAACATCCTTCCTGTATCTAGTCTGTCCAGTCCTGTTAGAATTTTGTAGGTTTCTATGAGATCCCCTCTCATTCTTCTAAACTCTAGTGAATACAAGCCTAATCGACCCAATCTCTCTTCATTCATCAGTCCTGCCATCCCAGGAATCAGTCTGGTGAACCTTCGCTGCACTCCCTCCATCGCAAGAACATCCTTCCTCACATAAGGAGACCAAAAGTGCACACAATACTCCAGATGTGGTCTCATCAAGGCCTTGTATAATTGCAGAAAGACATCCTTGCTCCTGTATTCCAATCTTCTCGCTATGAAGGCCAACATACCATTTGCCTTCTCAACTGCCTGCTGCACCTGCATGCTTACTTTCAGCGACTGGTGCACAAGGACACCCAGGTCTCGCTGCACCTCCACCTTTCTCAATCTATCACCATTCAGATAATCTGCCTTTCTGTTTTTGCCACCAAAGTGGATCACCTCACATTTATCCACATTATACTGCATCAGCCAGGTATTTGCTCACTCACTCTTCCTGTCCAAATCACACTGGAGCTTCTCTGCATCCTCCTCACAGCTCACACTCCCACCCAGCTTTGTGTTGTCTGCAAACTTACATTTAATTCCCTCATCTATATCATTAATATATATTGTGAACAGCTGGGGTCCTAGCACTGATCACTGTGGTACCCCACTAGTCACTGCCTGGCATTCGTAAAAAGACCCGTTTATTCCTACTCTTTGTTTCCTGTCTGCCAACCAGTTCTCTATCCATATCAGTACTCTATCAGTATCAGTACCCCCGATCCAATGTGCTTTAATTCTGCACGCTAATCTCTTATGCGAGACCTTATTGAAAGCCTTCTGGAAGTCCAAGTACACCACATCCACTGGTTGTCCCTCATCTATTCTACTAGTTACATACTCAAAAAATTCCGGTAGATTTGTCAAGCATGATTTCCCTTTCGTAAATCCATGTTGACTTTGTCCGATCCTGTCATTGTTTTCCAAGTGCTCTGCTATTACATCTTTTACAATGGACTCCAGCATTTTCCCCCACTACTGATGTCAGGCTAACCAGTCTATAATTCCCTGTTTTCTCGCTACCTCCTTTTTTAAACAGTGGGGTTACTTTAGCTACCCTCCAAACCATTGGAACTGTTCCAGAGTCTATAGAATTTTGAAAAACAACCAGCAATGCATCTACTATTTCTAGGGCCACTTCTTTAATTACTCTGGGACATAGATTATCAGGCCCTGGGGATTTATCGGCCTTCAGTCCCATTAATTTCCCTAACACCATTTCCCTACTAATACTGATTTCATACAGTTCGCCCTTCTCACTAGACCCTATGTTCCACAACATTTCTGGGAGGTAATTTGTGTCCTCCTTTGTGAAGACAGAACCAAAGTATTTATTTAATTGGTCTGCCATTTCTTTGTTCCCCATTATAAATTCCCCTGTTTCTGACTGTAAGGAACCCACATTTGTCTTCACTAATCATTTTCTCTTCACATATCTATAGAAGCTTTTACATTCAGTTATGTTCTCTGCAAGCTTACTCTCCTACTCTATTTTTCCCTTCTTAATCAATCCCTTTGTCCTCCTTTGCTGAATTCTAACCTTCTCCCAATCCTCAGGTTTGCTGCTTGATCTGGCCATTTTATATTTCTCCTCCTTGGATCGAATACTATCCCTAATTTCTTTTGTAAGCCACGGTTGAGCCACCTTTCCTGTTTTATTTTTGTGCCAGACAGGAATGAACAATTGTTGTAATTCATTCATGCGCTCTGTAAATGCTAGCCATTGCCTATCCACTGTCAACCCTTTGGGTAACGTTCCCCAATCTATCATAGTCAACTCGCACCTCATACCTTCATTGTTTCCTTGATTTAAATTCAGGACCCTAGTCTCGGAATTAATTCTCTCACTCTCCATCTTAAAGAAGAATTCTATTATGTTATGGTCGCTCTTCCCCAAGGGACCCTGCACAACAAGATTGTTAACTAATCCTTTCTCATTACACAATACCCAGTCTAGGATGGCTTGTTTTCCAGTTGGTTCCTCAACGTATTGGCCCAAAAATCCATCACGTACGCACTCAAGGAATTCCTCCTCTACAGTATTATTGCTAATTTGGTTTGCCCAATCTACATGTAGATTAAAGTCATCCATAATTACAGTTGCACCCTTATTGCATGTGTCTCTAATTTCCTGTTTAATGCCATCCTCTACATCACCACTGCTGTTTGGGGGTCTATATACAACCCCACCAACTTTTCTCCCCCTTGGTGTTTCTTAGCTCCACCCATACAGATTCCACATCAGGATTCTCTGAGCTAATATCCTTCCTCACTATTGTACTGATTTCCTCTTTTACTAACAACGCTACTCCACCTCCTTTCCCCTTTTTGCTCGTCCTTCCTAAATATTGAATACCCTTGGATGTTCAGTTCCCATCCTTGGTCACCCTGCAGTTATGTCTCCGTAATCGCAACTATATCGTATCCATTTACATCTATTTGCGTGGTTAATTCACCTACCTTATTGCGAATGCTCCGCGCATTGAGACACAATGCCTTTAGGCTTGTCTTTTTATATTCTTCGTCATCTTAGCATTATTTCGCACTATGGCCCTATTTGTTTCTTGCCTTTAATTTCTATGCCTTCCACTTTTGCCTTTTTGTTTCCTGTCTTTCGTTTCTATCCTGGTTTCCTCCTCCTCAGTCTCCCCGCTCAGGTTCCCATCCCCCTGCCATTCTAGTTTAAATCCTCCCCAACAGCACTAGCAAACGTCCCTGCGAGGACACTGGTTCTGGTCTTGCCTGGGCGTAATTCTTCCCGCTTGTACAGGTCCCACTTCCCTAGAACTGGTCCCAATGTCCCAGAATCTAAATTCCTCCCCCCTGCATCATTTCTCCAGCTACGCATTCATCTGGTCTATTCTCCTGCTCCTATACTCAATAACACGTGGCACAGGAAGTAATCCTGAGATTACTACCTTTGAGGTCCTGCTTTTTAATTTAGCTCCTAACTCCTTAAATTCATCTTTCAGGACCTCATCCCTTTTTCTACCTATGACATGTACCGTGACCACTGGCTGTTCACCCTCCCCCTTCAGAATGTCCTGCAGTCGCTCTGAGACATCCTTGGCCCTGGCACCAGGGAGGCAACATACCATCCTGGAGACTCGTTTGCAGCCACAGAAATGCCTGTCTGTTCCCCTTACAATTGAATCTCCTATCACTATGACTCTCCCAGTCTTTTCTCCCCCCACCCCCCTGCTGTGCAGCAAAACTATCCGTGGTGCCACGAACTTGGCTGTTGCTGCTTTCCCCTGGGAGGTCATTCCCCAACAGTATTCAAAGTGATATTTCTGTTTGAGAGGGGGATGGCCACAGGGGACTCCTGCACTACCTGCCTGCACCTACTAGTCTGCCTGGTGGTCACCCATCCCTTTTCTGCCTGTGCAGCCATTACCTGCAGTGTGACCACCTCGCTAAACGTGCTAGCCACGACATCCTCAGCATCACGGATGCTCCATAGTGAATCCACCCGCAGGCCCAGCTCCGTAATTCGGGTAGCCAATAGCTGCAGATGGATACACTTGCTGCACACATGGTCGTCACGTACACTGGAAGCTTCCTTGATTTCCCACATAGTGCAGGAGGAGTATATCACGGGTGCGAGCTCTCCTGCCATGACTTACCTTTAGATTACTTCGTTACTCCCTATAAAAATAGGGGCCTTGTTCTACTCCAAACACAACCCACTACAATCCAAATTCCGTAATAAATTACACTAATTAAAAAAAAACACACTTTAGTAGTACTCACCTTATCACTTATATGGTAGGTTTTGAGGGGGTTTTTTTCAAAAAAACTTTCCCTTTTTTTAAGCTATTTACAGACACTAACAGATGATAGCCAATCACCTTGCAGATTTCCCGTGATGTCACTAAGTTTTTTTTCCTCTTTTGAATCTCAGCACGTGGAGACACAGAAAGAGCGAGACAGCCTGCCGTCCCTCCGGTCTCCAGGTAAGTAAGGACCTCGAGCCCCGCTCTTTCCTTTTCAGGTCCTGCTCTGGATCAGCCTCCTCCCAGGTCTGCCTGCTGCCGCTCCAGTTTCCAAGGTAGGAAAGTAAGTTGTGAAGAGGACATAAGGAAGCTATAAAGGGATATGGATAGGTTAAGTGAGCAGGCAAAGATCTGGCAAATGGAGTATAATGTGGGAAAATGTGAAATTGTCCATTTTGGCAGGAAGAATAAAAAAGCAGCATATTATCTAAATGGTGAGAGATTGCAGAGCTCTGAGACGCAGAGGGATCTGGGTGTCCTAGTGCATGAATCATAAAAGTTAGCATGCAGGTTCAGCAATTAATTAGGAAAGCTAATAGAATGTTATCGTTTATCGCAAGGGGAATTGAATACAAAAATAGGGAGGTTATGCTTCAGTTTGCAGGGCATTGGTGAGATCACATCTGGAGTACTTGTACAGTACTGGTCTCCTTATTGAAGGAAGGATGTAAATACGTTGGAAACATGTTAAGAGAAGGTTTACTGGACTACTACCTGGAATGGGAGAGCTGCCTTATGAGGAAAGGTTGGACAGGCGAGGCTTGTATCTGCTGGAGTTTAGGAGAGTAAGAGGTGACTTGATTGAAACATATGATCCTGAGGGGTCTTGACAGAGTGGATGTGGAAAGGATGTTTCCCCTTGTGGGAGAATCTAGAACTAGGGGTCACTATTTAAAAATTAGGGGTCCCCATTTAAGACAGAGATGAGGAGAATTTTTTTCTCTGAGGGCCATGTATCTGTGGAACTCTTCTTCAAAAGGCAGTGGAAGCAGAGTCTTTAAATATTTTTAAGGCAGAGGTAGATAGATTCTTGATAAGCAAGGGGGTGAAAGGTTATCGGGGGTAAGCGGGAATGTGGAGTTCAGGTTACAATCAGATCAGCCATGATCTTATTGAATGGCAGAGCAGGCTCGAGGGGCCGAGTGGCCTAAACCCGCTCCTAATTCGTATGTTCGTATGTTCATAAGTTGAATATTTAAAAATAAGAACTGTTTACTTCTGCAATTGTGAATTTGTAGACACAATGAGTCATTTCCATTTCAATATTTCAGTGAAACAGTTAAAAAAAAAATGGTTATTTATGCTTGAGAAATGACCATTACCGGTTAGCTAAAGATGCTGACACTCAAGAATTCATTTGAAGTATGTTTCTACAAGAGGAGGCACAGCCTTTGAGTATCTCAAGCAATGTGGTGAGCTCCAGACAATCATTCACTGGTGTTAAAGACCATCTTAATTATTTCAGCTCTCACGAGTTACACCCCATCGTACAGGTTTATTTGCCATTGTGATGGAAACAGAGCTCCATCACTCCTCAACCAGTAAACTTCACTAATTTGTCATTTTTGACATTCCTTTAACTAGCCAAGATAAAGCGAACTTTAAGTTGACTTCAGTTTGCATGGCTGAGACAGGTTTCTTTTGTCTTGGTGTCAGGGAAGAAAAACACAAAAAGCAATATTCAGATAAACATATCTCCTTGGAGAGGGAGGGAGAACAATCTGGCTGAGAGAGTTTCCCAAAGTCACACATTTGCAGACTGGGGGAGAAGAGAAGACTCATCCTGGGTAGATTTTCCTGTTATTGCACTTGGCATAAAGGATTGCCTAGGCACAGAAAGAAAAATCAGATGGGGAGCATTACATGCCTGCAATGGAGCATGCTTGATTTTTTGTGTCTATTAAATTAAGTAGACTAACAAAGACTGTGCAATGCACTCCACCTGATTTTCCACGTAATCCTTCCGGCCTCGCACAATAACAGGAAAACCTGCTCCATTGGAAGTAATTTTAACCCCCAAGAACAGGTGGTTTGGGTATGGGTGAGAAGTAAAACATTTTTTAAATCGTAAACCTGACCACAGTACACCCACTTCCAGTTTCAACAGGCACGGGCAACCAATCCACTCTCAGGATGCGAGTCAGTCAGTGGAATCTTTTAAGGAGGCTGCTGCCACTACTTTTAAAGGTTTTTTTAAAAACCCATTTTGGCCAGGTTTTCCAAGTGTCAGGAAGCACAAAGTAAAAGGAGGGGAGAAGGGCTGGATCCACGGCTTGTGGGCCAGGGGAGAGGGAGTGTTTCCTCCAAGCTAAACAAGTTTACCTGCTTCCCTCTCCACGATCGGACGAGTCCCAATGTCCATGATCTCCAACCCTCCCGAACTCCCCCCCAATACAAACCCCCCGCCCCGCTCCCAACCATAATCTCACACTTCCCTGCTCCCAGCTGTGGCCTGCTGCTGCAGGCTTTCCTGCCTGACAGGCATCCAGGCTGTCAAAGACTGGGTGTCAGGTGGGAAACCTGGTGATAAAATTTAAAAGGCATCCTGATGTTAACTTCAGCAGGAAGTCTGTCAAGCCCGTTCTTCCTGGTTTCTCATCCAAAATCCCCCCTCCCAAACTCTCGGCCCCGGCTGCCACAAATGTAAAGGCCGTTATCTCCACAGTACTTTCGACATTACTGCATCGAAATGTTTACCTCAATTTTGTCCTTGTCCATGAAGTAGAACTTTAACTCACAACTTTCTGAGGGGAGAGTGTGACCACTGAACCACAGCTGACATCGTTTCACTTTGACTGCTTGCTTTCCATGGTATGAACTTTTCATTGGATCCTAGCAGCGTAGGAACCATTGCTTCCCACATGAGGATTTGATTATCTCAGTCCACATCTGTTCTTATCATCCTCAAACATATTCCGAACTAGGGTTGGAACTTTATGGGCTATGCAAAAGCGGATTTAGTGGCGTGTGGGATGATTTAATTAGGCGGGAGGTGTTTTTGCAGATTTCCGACGGCGAGATATTTTGGAGAAATTAAGTCGACAGCGTGTTTTTGGCGTTCCAGGGATTCCCCCACAAGGCAGCGGATTGCAGCTTTTCATTCATTTACATGCCATGACTAGTCATTACCTTACACTTATCCAATTCAGTCTTACCTGCCAGATTACGTGAACTGCAAGCGCTATTCCCATGCCACTCAGTTCATGTTTGTTTCACCACAGTGTGCAACAGTCAGTTTTGTGCAGTTGAGTCTCAGGTCTGTGTTGTTCTCTCTTTAATTCATCAGCAAAACAAACGCCAGCATTGGATTGGATGTTTGCCTCCAGGTTCGGCACCAGCAAGGGTGATTCTTCTCAGGGGATGTCAGTGAAGGTGTGGAGGGGTCTACATGGAGGAGCAGGGTAGGGCACTTGAGGACGACAGGGTGGGGTGATCAGGTGCATGGAGGAGAAGGGGAGAGTGGAGCAGAGCATCCAGGATATGTAATTGTTGCTATTGCTGCTGAAGCTGGATATGGGCGGCTGCAGGGGTAGTGGGTTGATTTGAGGATTAGTCAGAAAATAGTTGGCAATGGCCTAAAGGGAGGGATGAGTGCTGTCAACGTCAGCGAGTGTGGGGCGGATTCAGGGTACTAGCTGGCAGAGGGAATGGTCACAGTCAATAGGGGCAAATGGATTCTGTAGGGAGGAGGTCAAGGCCTATGGTTGGGTAACCTACAACATCATAGGGAGGGGAATGGGACTCAGCAATAAGGTTAAGCTCGATTTGAGGAGGATCAAGGGTCAGAGTTGATAAGAGGAATAGGAACGGGGGGGGGCATGAATAAATTGATTATTACAGTATATGCATGGTAATTACTTGCTGTACTTGCATACTAATCTTTTGTGATTCATGCACTAGGACAACGAGATCCCTCGGCATTTCAGAACACTGCAATTTCTCACCATTTGGATAATATGCTTCTTTTTTATTCTTCCTGCCAAAGTGGACAATTTCCCACTTCCCACATTATACTCCATTGGTCAGATCCTTGCCAACTCACTTAACCCATCTATATCCCTTTGTAGCCCCCTTATGTCTTCTTCACAAGTTACTTTCCTACTTACCTTTGTGTCATCAGCAAATTAGAAACTATACTTTCGGTCCCTTCATCCTAAGTCATTTATATAAATAGTAAAACGTTGAGGCCCCAGCACAGATCCCTGTGGCACACCACTTGTTACATCTTGCAAACCAGAAAATGACCCATTTATGCCTACTCTCTGTTTCCTGTTAGCTAGCCAATCTTCTATCCATGCCAATATGTTGCCCCCCTACACCATGAGCTTTTATTTTCCAAAATAACCTTTGATGTGGCACCTTATCAAATGCCTTCTGAAAATCTAAGTACAATACATCCAATGGTTCCCTTTTATCCACAGCACATGTAACTCCCTCACAGAACTCCAATAAATTGGTTAAACATGATTTCCCTTTCACAAAACCATATTGACTCTGCCTGAGTACCCTTAACTTTTCTAAATGCCCTGCCAAAACGTCTTTAATAATAGCTTCTAACATTTTCCCTTAGACAGATGTTAAGCTAACTGGCCTGTAGTTTCCTGCTTTCTGTCTCTCTCCCTTTTTGAATAAAGGAGTTACATTTGCTATTTTCCAATCTAACGGAACCTTCCCCAAATCTAGGGAATTTTGGAAAATTAAAACTAACACATCAACTATTTCACTAGCCACTTTGTTTAACACCCTAGGATGAAGTCCATCAGGACTCAGGCACTTGTTAGTCCGCAGCTCCAACAATTAGTTCAGTACTACCTCCCTGGTGATTGTAATTTTCTTGAGTTCCTCCATCCCTTCCATTTCCTGACTTACAGCTAGTACTGGGATATTACTTGTAACCTCAATAGTGAAGGCCATCTCCTTATTATCCATTATTAATTCCCCAGACTCACTTTCTACAGGACCAATGCTCACTTTTTAAACTCTTTTCTTTTTAAAATATCTACAGAAACTCTTACTATCTGTCTTTATATTTCTAGCTAGCTTGTACTCTAATTTTACCTTCTTTATCAATCTTTTAGTCATTTTTTGCTGATTTTTTATGTTCTGTCCAATCTTCTGACCTGCCTACCATCTTTGCGCAATTATAGGCTTTTTAAGTTTGATACTATCTTTAAATGTTTTAGTTAACCACGGATGGTTATGCCTATAATTGCGCAAAGATGGGAGGCAGGTCAGAAGATTGGACAGAATATAAAAAACAGCAAAGAATGACTAAAAGATTGATCAGGAAGGTAATATTAGAGTACGAGAGAAAGCTAGCAAGAAATATAAAGACGGACAGTAAGAGTTTCTATAGATATTCCACCCTTGGAATTTTTCTCTCTCATTGAAATGTATCTATTCTGTGTATTCTGAAATATCCCCTTAAATGTCTGTGACTGCATCTCTATTAACTTATCCCTTAACCTGATTTTCCAGTTCACTTTAGCTAACTCTGTTTTCATGCCCCCATAATTGCCCTTATTTAAGTACAAAATACTAGTCTTGGACCCACTGTTCTCTCCCTCAAACTGAATGCAAAATTCAATCATATTATGATCGCTGCTACCCAGGGGCGCCTTAACTATGAGGTCATTAATTAATCCTATCTTGTTGCACAATACCAGGTCCAGTATAGCCTGCTATCTGAAACAAAAACAAGAAATGCTGGATTCACTCAGCAGGTCTGGCAGCATCTGTGGAAAGAGAAGCAGAGTTAACGTTTCGGGTCAGTGACCCTTCTTCGGAACCTGCTATCTGGTTGGCTCCAGAACATATTGTCCCAAGAAATTATCCCAAAAACATACCTCTCATCTAGGCTACCTCTGCCCATCTGATTTTTCCAGTCTATATGTAGGTTTAAAATCTCCCATAATTATCGCTGTACCTTTCTGACAAGCTGCCATTATTTCTTCCTTTATACCCCGTCCTACAGTGTGGTTAATGTTAGGTGGCCTGTACAACACTCCTACAAGTACTTCTTGCCTTTATAATTTCTTATATCCACCCAAACTGCTTCTACATCCTGGTATCCTGAACTTAGGTCATCCCTCTCTATTGCGCTAATACCATCATTAATTAACAGAGCTACCCCTCCACCTTTTCCTAGCTTCCTGTCCTTCCTAAATGCCATGTACCCTTCAATATTCAGGTCCCAATCTATGTCGCCCTGCAGCCATGTTTCCGTAATGGCTATCAGATCATACTTATTTATTTCTATTTGTGCTCTCAGTTAATCTGTTTTGTTTTGAATGCTAAGTGCATTCAGACACAGAGCTTTTAGTTTTGTCCTTTTATTATTTTTGTAACCTCTAGCCTTATCTGTTGATTTACTCTTAGATTCATATGCTTTGTACCTTACTGACACTGTCTGTTTATCATTTCCCATATTAATACCTTTCTCTCTTGCCTTGTCTCTGCTCCTTGATTCACCATATCTTCCAAAATTTGATCCCTTGCCCCCACTAGTCAGAGTAAAATCCTCTTTACTTCCCTAGTTATGCGGCTTGCTAGAACACTGGTCCCAGCACGGTTCAGGTGTACACCGTTCCAACGGTACAGCCACCACTTTCTCCAGTACCAGTGCCAGTGCCCCACAAACCGGAACCCACTTCTACCACACCAGTCTTTGAGCCACGCATTAATTTCTCTAATTTTATTTGCCCTAATGCCAATTTGCATGTGGCTCAGGTAATAATCTAGAGATTATTACCTTTAAGGTTCTACTTCTTAATTTGGCACCTAGTTCCTCATACTGACTATGCAGAACATCTTTCCTTATCCTGCCTATGTCGTTGGTACCTACATAGACCACAACAACTGGATCCTCCCCCCCCCTCCCCGCCCCCCACTGTAAGTTCTTCTCCAATCCTGAGCAGATGTCCTGAACCCTGGCATCAGGCAGACAACACAGCCATCTGGACTCCCGCTCTTTGCTGCAGTGAACAGTGTCAATCCCCCTAACTATATTGTACCCTATTACCACTACATTCATTTTTTCTCGCTCCACTTGAATGGCTTCCTGTACCATGGTGCCATGGTCAATCTGCTTATCCACCCTGCAGTCTCACTCTCATCCAAACAAGCTGAAAGAACCTCAAACCTGTTGGACAATCGCAAAGGCTGAGGCTCCTGCAATCCTGCCCTCTGGGTCCCCTTACCTGCCTCAGCTGCAGCCACACTCTCCTGTCCCTGACCACTGACCAAATCAGAAGACCCTATCCTAAGGGGTGCGACCACCTTCTGGTACAAAATGTCCAGGTAATTTTCCCCCTCACTGATGTGTCGCAGCGTCTGCAGCTTGGCCTCCAGTTCAATGACTCTGAGCCAAAACTTTTTGAGCCGCAAACACTTACTGCAGACGTGTTTGCCCTGGATCACACTGGCATCCAGGAGGTCCCACATGCTGCAGCCATGACACATCACCTGTCATGCCATCCTTAATGTGTTTTAATTAACTACTTAATTATTTTATTCAATTATTTATTTAATTTTTCGTTTTTTAATATATTTTATTAAGCTTACCACTAGTTCCTTTACTATTTTAAATGTTAGGATTAGAATGGACCTTAAACACTTACCAGATATTCACCAAACAGGTAGCTTCTTTCCAAACCAATCATCTACCTGCTTGCCTGTGATGTTTGATGCTATGTTTGTTTTAAATGAAATTAAATTTAAAGCTTACCTCTATACTCACCCCAATGGCTCTCTGTTTCCCTGCTCTCACTGTTGATTGTGACGTCACTCTGATGTCATGTTGATTTTTCCCTGCTCCGCTCCCGCTGTACTCCTCTCTCTTGCTCTGTCTCTGTCTCCGATCTCTGACTCTGGGCTTTTTAAACAGGCACACTTTTTAAACCTCCGTTTCCGCCGTGCTCCTCTCTCTCGCTCTGCCTCTGGTTCAGCAGTCTTCTCGTAGCAACAAACAGAGGATCATCATGAGCATGTGGCTGAGCAGGGACCTGGTCTCCAGCAGTCCTCTGACTGACTGGGGACCCGGCTGGCACATGCTCCCTCAGCTCAATCCCAGGACATCACTGCAGGAGTTCCTCAGGGTAGTGTCCTAGGCCCAACCATCTTCAGCTGCTTGATCAATGAACTTCCCTCCATCATAAGGTCAGAAGTGGGGATGTTCGCTGATGATCGCACAATGTTCAGCAGCATTCACGACTCCTCAGATACTGAAGCAGCCCGTTTCCAAATGCAGCAAGACCTGGACAATATCCAGGCTTGGGCTGATAAGTGGCAAGTAACATTCGCACCACACAAGTGCCAGGCAATGACCATCTCCAACAAGAGAGAATCTAACCATCTCCCCTTGACATTCAATGGCATTACCATTGCTGAATCCCCCAATATCAACATCCTGGGTGTTACCATTGACAAGAAACTGAACTGAACCAGCCACATAAATGCTGTGGCTACAAGAACAGGTCAGAGGCTGGGAATTCTGTGGCGAGTAACTCACCTCCTGACACCCCAAAGCCTGTCCACCATCTACAAAGCACAAGTCAAGAGAGTGATGGAATACTCTACACTTGCCTGGATGGGTGCAGCTCCAGCAACAAGCAAAAAACTTGACACCAACCAGGACAAAACAACCTGCTTGATTGGCACCCCATCCATCACCTTCAACATTCACTCCCTCCACCACCCACGCACAGTGACAGCAGTGTGTACCATCTACAAGATGCACTGCAGCAATTTACCAAGGCTCCTTCGACAGCACCTTCCAAACCCACAACCTCTACCACTTGGAAGGACAAGGGCAGCAGATGCATGGGAACATCACCACGTGCAAGTTCCCCTCCAAGCCACACACCATCCTGACTTGGAACTATATCGCCATTCCTTCACTGTCACTGGGTCAAAATCCTGGAACTCCATTCCTAACAGCACTGTGGGTGTACCTACACCCCAAGGACTGCAGCTGTTCAAGAAGTCAGCTCACCACCACCTTCTTAAGAGCAATTAGGGATGGGCAATAAATGCTGGCATAGTCAGCAATGCCCACATCACCCGAACGAATAAAAACTAAAGCTGCTAGGACGTGTCTGTGTCATGCTCACTGGATTGTGACCCAGATTCTATTCTTAGACTCCCCGTGGACCATGTGGATGTATTTGTGCTGGCGGAGGTGGAAGAAGAGGCGGGACGGTGCACCCTCTGGGGCATTGTCTTCCTCTACCTCCCCAGAAGAGGGGTCTTGGGCCTTGTGGCTTTCTACAGTCTAGTGCAGACACCCGCAGTGGAGACACACACAGAGGCACATTAAGCATCAGCCGCACATGAGTTTGCACATTTTCATTGGGTGTGCACGCATGACTGCAAGACTGAAGATGACACTTCATTGTTATGCCTTGAGGATCCTGCCCTGCCTCCTTCCTCCCTCGCAATTTTGTGCAGTAGCCTCTTTATCCAGTGTCAGGACTCTGATGTCCGGGATACCTCCACCTATCTTGGCACGCTCACGTTGTGGGTGCGTTTGTCCTGCAGGAGACAGTGCAGATTGAATGTTTTTTTTAAAAAGATGTATCACAACCATTGTAAACATGCATTGACATCACTCATTCAGGACTGGCTTTCACACGACACATCCAAGCATATGAACAATGCCAATTTTCAACTTTGCACACATTTAGTCAATGGCACCAAGGCTGCTCACACAATCCACCCCATGCCTTGTCTGCCCTCTGTCTTAAAGAGATGGAGCCAGACAGAAAAACAGTGGCGCAGTGGTTAGCACCGCAGCCTCACAGCTCCAGCGACCCGGGTTCAAAAAAACTAAACTAATGTAACAGCTTCACCAAGACCACTTACCCTCGCCGATCTGAGCAAGTCATTGATGTGATTGCAACACTGTACCCAGGTTCTGCGAGTGGCCCCGTGGTATGAGACCTCCTCTGCTACCTCCATCCAGGTCACCTTGGTCAGGCGGGAGGGTCTTCGCACTCCATCTGCAGGGAAGAGAATCTCCTGCCTCTCTCTAACGCCCTGGAGGAGAACCTGCAGGGAGGCATCACTGAACTGTGGTCAGGATGCTGCCTGCTGGCTGACTTTTTGTGTTGCTGCAGAAAAGAAGGTGCTGGGTTACAAAAATTAAGGGAGACAAAAGCATTTTGAATTAATTTCAAGCTCCAATTCAGGTTCCTATGCAGAGACTTGCATGACAAGAAGGCTTCTGATCCTTGAAGCTACAGCACAGAATGCTTTATATCTGTGCCAATCATAGTACTTGGCCCAGTGACGGTGGATTCCACCAATGAAAGGCCGTCCCCGTCACATAATCCCATGTGGCTCGTGTGTCCATCGCCGCACATTTAATTTACAAATGAAATAGTGCGTGAAACCAGAAAAATGGCGAAACCAGAAGTTACACCAACTTTTGATTCCACAGTGGGGAATGCCAGGGAACTCGGCCTAGGAATTTATGGATAATCTTTTTAATAGGAGTTCATCAACATATTAACTGGAGCAAAGGAAGATGGTTGTGGTTGTTGGAGGTCAATCATCTCAGCTCCAGGATATCACTGCAGGAGTTCCTCAGGGTAGTGTCCTAGGCCCAACCATCTTCAGCTGCTTCATCAACGACCTTCCTTCAATCATAGGTCAGAAGTGGGGATGTTCGGTGATGATTGTGCAATGTTCAGCACCATTCGTGACTCCTCAGATTCTGAAGCAGTCCGTGTAGAAATGCAGCAAGACCTGGACAATATCCAGGCTTGGGCTGATAAGTGGCAAGTAACATTTCCACCACACAAGTGCCAGGTCAAAGAAGAGAGAATCTAACCATCTCCTCTTGACACTCAATGGCAATATGATCGCTGAATCCCCCATCAACGTCCTGGGGGTTACCACTGACCAGAAACTGAACTGGAATAGCCATATAAATACCGTAGCCACAACAGCAGGTCAGAGACTAGGAATCCTGAGGCAGGCAACTCACCTCCTGACTCCCCAAAGCCCGTCTGCTATCTACAAGGCACAAATCAGGAATGTAATGGTATATTCTCCACTTACCTGGATGGGTGCAGCTCCAACAAGACTCAAAAAGCCCAACATCACCCAGGACAAAGCAACCTGCTTGATTGGCACCCCATCCACTGCCTTCAACATTCACTACCTCCACCCTGACGCATAGTGGCAGCAGTGTGTACCATCTACAAGATGCACTGCAGCAAATTACCAAAGATACTTCAACAGCACCTTCCAAACCCACAAACTCTACCACCTAGAAGGACAAGGATAGCAGATGCATGGGAACACCATCACCTGCAAGTTCCCCTCCAAGTCACACCCATCCTGACTTGAAACTTATATTGCCGTTCCTTCACTGTCGCTGGGTCAAAATCCTGGAACTCCCTTCCTAACAGCACTGTGGGTATACCTACCCCACAGGGACTGCAGCATTTCAAGAAGGCTCACCACCACCTTCTCAAGGGCAATTAGGGATGGGCAATAAATGCTGGCCGAGCCAGCGATGCTCACGTCCCAAGAATGAATAAAAACTACTCTTAATCGGAATCTGTTCCATATGTACAGTAGTTTCTCCGGCAAAAAGATAGCACAGAAATACACATTAAAACACAATAATCACACAAGATCAAGACATTAAAAAAATACCCACTTTAAGTAAAAATTTTTCATTTCTATCCACTAAAATGGTTCACATTATTGCAGATTAAGGCACTCAGGAGACAGTACCCCTTTGCCCTCTGATTTCTGTTAGTAAGTGTGAAACCAGTTAGAAAACAAAAATTTGAGAAGGAGCCTTTGGGTGAGATGTAGCAGGGCTGTGAGATTTTGTTTTGCATTATTTCCTGCTCTTTTTGCTGTGCACCATTTTCCACTGAATGCATACATAAGCAGCAATAGTTCTGTGTTGGAGTGGTTGCATTGTGTCACACAAAGGGCACATCAACTCCTCGTTTTTCATTTTAAGAACTGATGTCGTGATAAAGGATATGAAAAGGCAACACTCAGAAAATGCATTTCAAATTTTACCACTTGAAACTGAGAATCTACAGTGAGGCACTGCTCCAAGTGTACATGTCAAGAGAAAGTTTAGGGTGAAAAAAAATTGGATAGAGACATGTCATTTACTGTAGAGTCAAATGTCAGCTTAGTTTGCTAATTAAGCCAGTCAGAAAATACACCAGTTATCCTTAGAGGGGACCTGCATTTTCCAATGCATCTGTTCATGCTCCCTGCTTTCTGTTCCCCACACTACTTTTCATGATGAATGCAGCTTATTTCCAGACTACCTTATATTACAAAAGAAGTAGATTGATACTTTAATTGACTAGTGGTTATCCGCAAGGATCTGTGTTTGGGCCTTAATTATTCACTGATTTACTAATATCTTAGATGATTGGATAGAAATCCACACATCCAAATTTGCCACTGACACCAAGATAGGTGCATTGCGAGCAGTATAGCTAGAAGTATAAAATTACAAAGAGAAAGTAATAGTTTGTGAATGGGCAAAACTGTGGCAAATGGATTTCAATGAAGAAAGAAGGGCTTGTATTTATATAGCACCTTTCACGACCACAGGACGTCCAAAAGCATTCACAGCTAATGAAGTACTGTTGTAGTCTCATTTGTAATGTACAAAACGTGGCAGCAAGCTCCCACAAACAGCAATGTGATAATGACCAGAAGATCTGTTTTTGCAATGTTGTTGAGAGATAAATATTGACCAGGACACTGGGGATAATTCCCCTGCTCTTCTTTGAAATAGTGCCATGGGATCTGTTAAGTTTATCTGAGAGAGCAGACGGGGCCTTGGTCTAACATTTTATCCAAAAGACAGCACTTCCAGCAATGCAGCACTCCCTCAGTACTGCACTGGAGTGTCAGCCTTGATTTTTGTGCTCAGGTCCTGAAGTGGGACAACCTTCTGACTCAGAGGCAAGAACACCACCAATTGCCATGGCTGACACCATAATGTAGGCAAATATGAGATCATGTACTTTGGACCTAAAAAGGACAGAACTGAATAGTTTTGAAATGGTGAAAAAGCTAGAAACAGTGGAGATCCAAAGAGATTTGGGTGTCCGTGTACATAGATCATTAAAATGTTATGTAGAGGTACATAAAATAATCAAAAAGGCTAATGGAATGCTGGCCTTTATATCTAGAGGACTAGAATACAAAAGTGTAGAAGTCATGTTTCGGTTATACAAAGCCCTGGTTAGACAACACATGGAGTACTGAGAGTTGTTCTCACCACCTCACCTTAGGAAAGATATATTGGCTTTGGAGAGAATACAGAGTAGTTTTACCAGAACGATACCTGGGCTCCAAGGGTTCAATTATGAGGTGAGATTACACAAACTCAGGTTGTATCACTGGAATTTTGAAGGTTAAGTAGTGATTTGATCGCAGTTTTCAAGATATTAAGGGGAACTGATATGGTAGAGAGAGAGAAACTATTTCTGCTGGTTGGGGAGTCTTGGACAAGGGGGCAGAGTCTAAAAGTAGAACCAGATCTTTCAGAAGTGAAGTTAGGAAACACTTCTACACACAAAGGTTGGTAGAAGTTTGGAACTCTTCTCTGCAAACAGCAATTGATGCTAGATCAATTGTTAATTCCAAATCTGAGAATGATAGATTTTTGTTATCCAAAGGTATTAGGAGATATGGGGCAAAGGCTGGTAGATGGAGTGAGGTCACAGATCAGTCATGAATGGCGGAACAAGCTCGAGAGGCTAAATAGCCTACTCCTGCGAGTGGGGGGAGCATAACCATCAGCATAGACCAATGGGCTGAATGGTCTGTTTCTGTACTGTAATAATTGAATAATCTAAGATTAGGATCACAAAACAAATTCCATTTCTGAACTGAGATTTCTCTGTGTCATGATTCAATGTCCATCAGTAACAGAACCGACTACAATCAAACTAATTTTGCCGGTCAGCTTTCACAATTGTCAGAGAGGAAAGGCTGTTATCCTATCTGATAGACTTCAATCAAAACCAAACTTCTACACTGGATAATGAACTATAATTAGTTACACTCCTCCTTTTCTCTTATTATCTTCCTCTTTTAATTCCAGTCACCTTAGGGACCCAACCTATTGAAAATTGTCAAAGTTCTCTGGAATTCCCTGGCCTTCTTTCCATAAGAAAGACTTGGCCATATGCCATTTTAATATGCATTTTGGGCAGAAGCCAGCCTGAAAGGGAGTAATTTCTCCACCCAGGATGTTCTTCGGGGCCTTGTGGTTCCTGATCTCAGCAGCAGAGAGGTCTGCAATTGCACTGCTATTTCCTCTCCAGTTTTTAGACATGGGTTTGAACATGTGTCAGGAATGCACCATCGGCACAACAAAAGCCAAAGGCAATGAAATCATATATTCCCATCCTCTAACAGGCACAGCACACTTCAGATACGCTGCGCCTGTCAGCTGCTCAGTGGATGCTCATGAAGGAAAATTGGCTTCAATGTGTCTATCGTAGGTATGAAGGAAATAGTAATATGCAAATACCTTATATTACAAAGCATCTATGGACAGAGATTCTACAAATGCTGCCTGAGCTGCTGAGCATTGCCAGCATTGTCTGTTTTTATTTCAGATTTCCAGCATCCACAGGACTTTGCCGTTATACTTTAGATTTCAACCCTGTTTACCTTCCTGCTTTGTTCTGTGAGTTCAAAGGTGGAAGTACAACTTAGTGCCAGATTGTTTCAGCAGCCATAGGTGATTTGCATGTATTTATAGCTAGCTGTCTACATATAGAAGCTATGAGAGAGAGACAGACAGACAGAGAGACAAACAGGACACAGACAACCTGTTCTGTGGAAGGTTAGAAATGAACCTCCATCTATACTTACGGTCAGAGACTTTGGGCTGAATTTTGCCGCATACTGGCAAGTTCCACCACTGGGGCTGAAAACAGGAGGTAACTCCGCTTTGGTGGGCAGCACGACCCAGGGCGCATATTACCAGCGATGGCCAATTAACAGGCGCCTTCAGGGCTGCCATCCAATTAAGGATGGCGGTCGAACCCCTAGAGCTGCTGGTCCAATCAGAGGGCCAGCAGCTCAGCAGCCTCAATGCTAGAGGTGGCCAATGCTGAGGCTGCAGCTCCAGGGAGAGGGCACCTCAATGGAGGGGTGCCCTTGAAGGGATGTATGAGGTAGGTTAGGAGAAGTCGAGGTCTGGCAGCTGTCAAGCAACAGTGATGTCATTGCCACAGAGGGTCCCCTCCTTGGGCCATGGAGTGCCCACAAAGGAGGGCCTCCCTAACACAGCCTGCTGGGAGGCTGCTAGGTTTCACTGGGTGATCTCCCCTCATGGCAGTGGGCCATCCCCAATGTGGGCAGAATACCTGTGGAGGTGCGAAATGGCCCTTAATTGGCTACTTAAGTGGCTCAAGCGGACACCCAGGGGGCGGCCAAGCTGCCAACTTTGCCGCCACTGGCAATATGGCAAGACGACATCAGGCTCCCTTACAGACACCTTCCCCCACCATTTTGCCAGCCCTCCCACCTCCCAACCCATCGCCAAAGGGCTGGGAATATTCAGCCCAACGTTTGAGGTTGGTTTACATTGAATTTTAGCAGGACAGATGTGACTGTTTATGATTTTCTGTGTTCTGAAGAACAACTAGATTCTATCTATTGTTGTAAATCTGTGTTTGCCTTTGCTATTATCACTAAATCTGCTTGGTAGTTTATAGGGTGCATCACTGTCCGAAATGGTTTTATATCATACCACTTTCTAAAGTTAAGGAGATCGCATGTTCTATCCAGTAAGCCACAGAGAAAAGGGGGCAATTTTCATTCATCTTTCCGCGTAGTAACGGGAGTGGCCGCACAGTTAAAATCACTTCCAATAACTTACTGCCCCATTTCCACTCCATTCCTGCCTGCCTGATGCCACCTTAACTGGTCCTTTTATTTTTAAAAAGGTGGTTGAGGCACCTACCTGACTCAGGTAGCAGCTTCAGCAAAACATTCAAATTGGGGTCCGATGATTTGTAACTGCTGACTGAGCAAGGTGCCTACTACAGTTGAGTGCACTGTTGAACTTCCCATTTTGGGGCCATGAGGAACAGCACTGCTCCTCCAAGCCCCACAAGGAACATCTGGACCTCTGCTGCCCTGGGCTACCGCCCATCCCACAAGATCCTATTGTAACCCCACCTCTCTCCAACTTAACTCGGTGCCAGCAGGCAACCTCTGAGGTGCCCAATCTTTGTCGGCTGGCAGCCAGCCAATTACCTCAATGCCCATTTTAGGTGGGCACTTGGCCAATAGGCTGTAAATGGGATTTAGGAGTTAAAATAGCCAGGGCCTCAAATTGATGACATCAGGAGGGTTTGCCCTTTGTCCTGATACCTGCCCCCAGTTAAAATCGCTATGAGTTGGTGTTCAACCTCTCAGCTCAGTAGAAAACATGGCCTATGTTTGCTGCTGAGCAGTATTTCTTGGCTCTTTCTGTTGTAGCTGATTGAGTGATGATGGGCTTATCATCAATGGTTTACTCAAGATTGGAGGCTGCTGTGAGGCTCCAACATTCACCAGACAGACAGGATAACCTTCACCTGTTTTGTTAAGCACAGACACACAGGAGACAGGTGCTCTCCTGCCTGCCTATGTCCATTGTGACCATGGACCACATCCAAGATGTCATCCCATCTTTATCTTTTAGATTCAGTTGAAAGGACTGTATGTTTCCAGCAATCTCTATTTTTTGTTGAAGTTCACTTGATACTGATCCAACAGTCTGGGTCAGATAAATAACCAGACTTTTACAAACATATATTATAGCATGCAGCAAACATGTCCCAAATGATTACTGTGCCACAACACCTATTAATTTTTTCAAATTAATGACATATTTCAGAGATGTAAACATTTTCAGTATAGAAATCAGTGTAGTAGCCTCTCCAAACTTGGTGGGGCCAAGGGCATGTCCAAGGTGTCTAGGGACAGAGCCTCAATTGGTAACATTCAGCAAAGACCCTGGCCACTCAGTTTAAGCATATTTTGGAGGCAAGAGAATAGCTCTTCTTGCAAGATGCTAGCTTCGAGAAAATATTATAAATCAGTTTAAGAATTACAAAGAGTGAGCCAGATTGGAAATCCACCTAGACATAAAAAGTTATGTTTATTACTGAGTGCCACACAATTAAATAGGTTGCATTGGCTAAGCAAATTGAGTGAGCACAGTTCCTGTATGAAATTTGAAAGGTCCGTAAATCAGGTAGTAAAATTTGATTCACAATGTCAAGACTCCAGCAATAGCTTCATGATTTTAAAAATGATATTAAAAAAAACCTCTTTTTCAACATATTCACTGAGTGATTAACTGTTAATAAATGAGAATTTTTCACATTCACTAAACGCCAGACAGGTGCTCTCCTGCCTGCCTGTGCCCATTGTGACAAAGGACCTAAACCAAGGTGTCATCCCACCTTTATCTTTCAGATTCTGGTGAAGTGACTGTATATTTCCAGTAATTTCTATTTTTTTGTTGAAGTACCCATCATACTGATCCAACAGTCTGAGTCAGGTAAATAACCAAGCTTCACAAGCAAATAAAATATGCATGATGTAATTCACACATGGGCCTGCTCCACAGAGTTAAAGTGATTGGCAAAAGAAGCATAAGCGACATGAGGAAAATCTTTTTCATGCAGCGAGTGGTTAAGGTCTGGAATGCTCTGCCTGAGAGTGAGGTGGAAGCAGGTTCAATCAAGGCTTTCAAAAGGGAATTAGACTGTTATATGAAAAGGAAGAATGTGCAGGGTTACAGGGAGAAGGCGGGGGAATGGCTTAGGTGAATTGGTCATTTGGACAGCCAGTGTAGACACAATGGACCAAATGGCCTCCTTTTGCACTGTAACGATTCTGTGATAACATGCTCATGGTCCTTTATCCGAATCCCTCAACACCTTCACTTGGGTCTACGACACTATGTCATTGACAGATTGGCTTTCTCTCAAACACAAGGACTGCCTGAGAGATTTTGACAAACTTCACCTTCATCTGGTTGTATATTTCTCAACCGTAGAGATCAACCAGATCTTTCTTGATAAGTTGTCTGGCCCCTCTCAACTGCAGTAGATTAAGGTGACATGCGAATGTGTGAAGCAGGCACCTTATGACATGGTGTTGGTTCATGAGGCACCATGAAAGTTCTTCCATGAAATTAGAGTGCATCTAAGTGAGACCGAGATGGATGGCAAATCCGGCAACTCAAGGAAAATCCATATGACATCTGTTACTACATCAGTGCATTGACATACTAAAATAAAACAATTTTTAGCTTATTAATTACGATTGAAAATGTTTAAACTATTAGCCGATCAAAAGTGATGATGATTGAAAACAGCTCCAAGTTTTGCAACGCATAAAGTATGGAAAATGAGGACAAGAATTGACAAGTCTCCAGGGCTTACCTTGGCAGGGAGTCGAACAGGCAGCAGAAATGCCCTCCATGATGTCAAGACCTGAAATGTAAAGAAAAGAAAATAATATACCAGCCACCCATGATTAGGAAATCTCATGAATAACTGAAACCAGTTTTTTGAGGTGCAAAGTATATCACATACACATGGAAATGATGGACAGGAAAAGACCTACTAGCCCATCCAGCTTGTTCCACAATTGTACTACCTGTGGGCGGCACAGTGGTTAGCACCGTAGCCTCACAGCTCCAGCGACCCGGGTTCAATTCTGGGTACTGCCTGTGTGGAGTTTGCAAGTTCTCCCTGTGTCTGCGTGGGTTTCCTCCAGGTGCTCCGGTTTCCTCCCACATGCCAAAGACTTGCAGGTTGATAGGTTAATTGGCCATTATAAATTGCCCCGAGTATAGGTAGGTGGTAGGGGAATATAGGGACAGGTGGGGATGTGGTAGGAATATGGGATTAGTGTCGGATTAGTATAAATGGGTGGTTGATGGTCGGCACAGTTTCGGTGGGCCGAAGGGCCTGTTTCAGTGCTGTATCTCTAAACTAAACTAAACTTATGAATTACAATACATACACGCTACATGCAGCATGTAATCTCCTGTGAAAGATGAATACCAGATCAAAACACAGGCTCCACTCCAACCTCCTCATACTTTTAAAGAGTTGGTATAAAACAATTAATCTAACAGTTACAGTATTTTCGTCACGTGTTTTTTAAACATTGACTATTCATTATAAACATTAATCTTCTCACAAGCCAGCTGTTGTACTACCATGATAAAACACAGCTGCTTGATGATCCATGCTTGCCGCATGCACTTAATTCTATATGGAGACGGACAAAGATTGAACAAGAGGTGATGACCATCACAAGTGCAAACTCTCAGCAAGCTTCTGAATGCTGCAGCAGAAACCAAATCAGATGGAGTAAAGGAGCTGTTGCTGATGTGCCGTGAAATCATTTATGAAGTTAAGTATTTCAATGCAACTACAGAACATCACATGTGCAGCAGATCCTGAGGATTGCACATAACCTGGTCTATGAAGCAGAGACATTGGGCTGGATCTTGTTGTCCCGTTGCCAGGAACGGTGGCAGATGCAGAAAATAGAGGCCGCCCAGTACGGGACCCGTGCCACCTCGATTCTGCAGCGGGCAGCCGCTTAACATACTGACGGCGGCCGCACCACCGCCCCCCCCCCCCACCAGCTCCCCAATCACATGGTGGGGGCAGCATTGGCAAGGCCATGAAGGGCGTCAGCTGATGTGTGAGCAGGTGCTAGCACCATTTTTAAAAGGCTGCCAGCCCTGCAAACAAAATTCAGAGTTGTCCCCATCCATAAAATAATGCAGAGTTGACCCCTTCCCCTCCTTGGTGGTGCCAGCTTCTCATGGATGGGAAAGTGAAGGCGTGAGAGCGCTGCACATTGAGTTCAAGATCGGGAACGGATGGGAAGATCGTGGCGGATGACATTTAAATTTATGCAGAGAGGAATTTAAAATTTAAATATTCACTCTGGTCCCCGTCGCAGAGGGACTGTAACTGTTAGATTAATTGTTTTATACCAACTCTTTAAAAGTATGAGGAGGTTGGAGTGGAGCCTGTGTTTTGATCTGGTATTCATCTTTCACAGGAGGTGCTGCCATGGAGCTCCCCCGCCCCAGGGAAGATCAGGCCAGGCAATCCCAGCGTCGGGTTCCATGGTGGCCACTGCTATTCCAATTCTCCAGATCTTGGGGACTAGGTGGGCTGATGGCACGGCAGCCAATGGTGAGGCAAAGGAAATTGGGGATGCACAAGAGACCAGAGTTGGAGGAACGGAGTTCTCAGAGAGTTGTAGAGCATGAGAAAATTACAGAGATAGGGAGAGGGGAGGCCACGAAGGCATTTGAACATGCTGAGGAAAGGAGAGGAAAAGTTTTTCACCCAGAGGGTGGTGGGGGTCTGGAACTCACTGCCTGAAAGGGTAATTGAGGCAGAAACCCTCAACTCATTCATAAGAAGTCTGGATATGCAGCTCAATTGCAGTAATCTGCAGGGCTATGGACCAAATGCTGGAAGGTGGGATTAGAATAGGTGGAATGTTTTTTGCTGGCACAGAGACGATGGGCCAAGTGGTCACTTTCTGTGCTGTAAACTTTCTATGATTCTATGACGGGATGAAGCACAAACTCATGTGGGGAGCTGGCCATCTTAAATCTAAGTACAGATAGAATGCTTATCTCATCCTGGACAGGAAAGGCTAACGTTCTCAACTGAAGAGCAAGGGAAGGTGTTTATTTTTCGACTCCTCAGGATGATCTTTAGGCCTTGGGGCCTTTTCACTGCTACTCTTCAGCAGCATCCCAAAGGTCCTAATGCCAGAGGCAAATTGGTAACGACACTCCTGTTTCCTGTTCTGCTTTCCAGCACTGGGCCTAGCCAGCAGTCAAGTAGAGTTGGGAGTTTTCCCATGCCATGTTAATGGCCAGGGACATGGCCTGGGCCTGGACAGACAGAACACACTTTATGTGCGTGCTCTTGTTCAGTGCCGAGTCCAGAGGGATTGGAAACATTGACCTCAAAATGTGCAATTAAACATTTCCACTGAAAACTGACAGTGCGTAGCTGAGTCCCTGGATAGGTTATCTAAGTTACTTGTGTAAAAGCACCCTGGTGGTCCAGAGTTGCAATAAAAACTCGCGGGTGAATCAAGCTTTAATCTTCATTTTCTACATCTGTAATTCAAAAATCCAATATTAGATGTTGCTCTTCAGTTGAGAACATTAGCCTTTCCTGTCTAGGATGAGATGAACATTGTAGCTGTACTTAGATTTAAGATGGCCAGCTCCCCACGTGAGTTTGTGCTTCATCCCGTCATAGAATCATAGAAAGTTTACAGCACAGAAAGAGGCCACTAGGCCCATCATGTCTATGCCAGCAGAAAATGTTTCATACATTCTAATCCCTTCCAGCATTTGGTCCGATGCCCTGCAGATTACCGCAATTGAGCTGCGCACCCAGACTTCTTTTCAATGAGTTGAGAGTTTCTGCCTCAACTACCCTTTCAGGCAGTGAGTTCCAGACCCCCACCACCCTCTGGGTTAAAAAACATTTCCTCATCTCCCCTCTAATCTTTCTACCAATCACTTTAAATCTAAGCCCTCTAGTCACTGACCTCTCGGCTAAGGTAAATAGGCCCTTCACCTTCACTCTATCCATGCCCCTCAAAATTTTGTACATTTCATTCAGATCTCCTCTCAGCCTTCTCTATTCCAAGGAGAACAACCCCAGCCTATCCAATCTTTCCTCATAGCTACATTTTTCTAGTCCTGGCAACATCTTGGTTCAAACATGGACAAAAAAGCTGAACTCAAGAGGTGAGGTGAGAGTGACTGCCCTTGACATAAAGGCAGCATTTGACAGAAAATGGTATCAAGCAGCGCTAGCAAAACTGGAGTCAATGGCAATCGGGGGGGAAACTCTCCACTGGTTGGAATCGTACCTAGCGCAAAGGAAGATGGTTGTGGTTGTTGGAGGTCAATCATCTGAGCTCCAGGACATCACTGCAGGAGTTCCTCAGGGTAGTGTCCTAGGCCCAAACATCTTCAGCTGCTTCATCAATGACCTTCCTTCAATCATAAGGTCGGAAGTGGGGATGTTTGCTATGATTGCACAATGTTCAGCACCATTTGCGACTCCTCAGATACTGATGCAGTCCATGTAGAAATGCAGAAAGGCCTGGACAGATAAGTGGCAAGTTACATTCGCGCCACACAAGTGCCAGGAAATGACCATCTCCAACGAGAGAATCTAACCACCTCCCCTAGACATTCAATGGCATTACGATCGCTGAATCGCCCACTATCAACATCCTGGGGGTTACCAATGACCAGAAACTGAACTGGAGTAGCCACATAAATACTGTGGCTACAAGAACAGGTCAGAGGCTAGGAATCCTGCGGCAAGTAACTCACCTCCTGACTCCCCAAAGCCTGTCCACCATCTACAAGGCACAAGTCAGGAGTGTGATGGAATACTCTCCACTTGCCTGGATGGGTGCAGCTCCAACAACACTCAAAAAGCTTGACATCATCCAGGACAAAGCAACCCGCTTGACTGGCACCCCGTCCACAAACATTCACTCCCTCCACCACTGATGCACAGTGGCAGCGGTGTGTACCATCGACAAGATGCACTGCAGCAACGCACCAAGGCTATTCAGGCAGCACGTTCCAACCCTGCGACCTCTACCACCTAGAAGGACAAAGGGAGCAGATGCACGGGAATACCACCACCTGCAACCTCCCCTCCAAGCCACACACCATCCTGACTTGGAACTATATCACTGTTCCTTCACTGTCGCTGGGTCAAAATCCTGGAACTCCCTTCCTAATAGCATTATGGGTGTACTTACCCCACATGGACTGCAGCAGTTCACCATCACCTTCTCATATGCAATTAGGGATGGGCAACAAATGCTGGCCTAGCCAGCGACGCCCACATCCCATGAAACGAATTCAAAAAAATCCTCGTAAATCTCCTCTGTACCCTCTCTAGTGCAATTACATTCTTTCTGTAATGAGGTGACCAGAACTGCACACAGTACTCAAGTTGTGGCCTAATCAATGATTTATACAGTTCCAGCATAACCTCCCTGCTCTTATATAATATACTTCGGATAATAAAGGAAAGGATTCCATATGCCTTCTTAACCACCTAATCAACTTGTTCTGCTACCTTCAGGGATCTATAGACATCCATTCCAAGGTCCTTCACTTCCTCTACACCTCCCAGTTTTTTCCCATTAATCGTGTATTCCTTTGCCTTGTTTGACCTCCCCAAATGCATCACCTCACATTTCTTCAGGTTGAATTCCATTTGCCACTTTTCTGCCCATCTGACCAGACCATCAATATTTTCCTGCAGCCTACAGCTATCCTCTTCGCTAGCTACCACACGGCCAATCTTTGTGTCGTCTGCAAACTTCTTGATCATGCCCCCCACATTTACATCCAAATCGTTAATATGTACCACAAAAAGCAGGGCACCCAGTACTGAGCCCTGCGGATCGCCACTGGAAACAGCTCTCCAGCTGCAAAAACACCCGTCAACAATTACCCTTTGTTTCCTGCCATTGAGCCAATTTTGTATCCACCTTGCTGCATTTCCCTGAATCCCATGGGCTTTTATATTTTTAACTGTCATCTGAGACCTGCCCAGTCCAGTTGCACAGTCTCCGCTGTTCTTTTTTATTTTTAAAGATATAATTGCACAATCTTGGTTGCTCATGTTTGAAGAGGTAGTTTATGTGTCGGCCATTGTATAGGTGGAATGAATTGCATTAATGTAATCTCATTTAAAGAAACACTAACGTTGGAATAATTTTGCCTTTGGCTGATGGTATAAAACGGATGATATTGATTCAGCCACCTGTTCTATATCTCTCCCAATCTTCACTTCCAAGCATGTGGGCCCTGAAATCTCAAGCGTGCACTCAGTCTCCTGATGTTAGCCTGGTGAGAGAATTGCAGAACTCACAAAAACCGGTGGAGTTGTTTGCATGCCAGACTGTTCCCCCTCCATCAATCAAAATTAAATAGCACAGATGAAGGGAGGGGTTTTTTTGAGGGAATAGGGAAAAGAAATACAACAAAATAAAAGTAATCATCAGGCCTCAAACTATTTTTGAAGTGGACTTAACCAAACAACAACCACCAAAAAACAATTTATATAATTTATGGGGACCAGAATAGTCCATTTTAATCATTTCAAGGAACGTCATCAATTTAGCCCTAGAGAACCTCTCAATAGGGAATGATTATGAAGTTTACTCTAATACAGGAACTATAAAATCCAGCCCAAGGTCTTTCTTTTTGCAAAGGAAAATGAGCATCTCTTAGATTTGTAAAAATAAAAGTGTAAAGTGGTGTAACTGCAAGAAACCTAGCGATTGCCTATTTCAAAGAACATGCTTTATGACCTACATATTGACATATATGCCAATAATTGTGATGGAAATATGTTTTGATTGTGCACACTTTCAGCAAACAAATCCTTCAAGTAATAATACTTCTTTGTTGTCATGCATACCTTAAGAAGAAATTGAAATGTGGTGTTGCAAGCATGAATACTACTCACTTAGAGCTATGGATATGCTGTTTGCTCACCCAATTTTTACTATATAAGGGAACATCTGAGACGGAAGTGAGCTCATAGGTTGGAGCTGAACTTCAACCCCCTACTGTTATCATGACACCATCACTTCCTGACCCTTATGAAATGACACAACTCAGGAAACAGATTAATTTCCCTACTGTTGGCAGTACAGTGTATGACGTTCTTGATATCGAGAGTATGCAAACTGAAAATGTATTCCGCCTTTCCCATTAATGACAGTGCAAGGTTTTGCAGCACCTCAATATTGAAAAGACAAGGTTCCATTAATGTTTTATAACCATGCAGCAATACACTAGCTTCCACAGCAGTTCAAGATACTGCCAATGTTAGAATTAATGTTGCAGTGGGACAATGTTTTCATTTACAAGATTTTTAAAAATTTACACGTTGCTGGTATGGGTTTCCAGTACATTTTGTACGATCAATTAATACTGGAGCCATAAATTCTGATGATGTGCAAGACCTTCATGTTTGAGGCAGTAGGGGGCAGTAAAGAAACTCATCTCTCTCTTATCCTGGGTTACTCTCAACTGGGTAAAATGATCCATTTCAATTGTTTAGAATTTGTTGACACTAGGGCCGAGAAACTTGTCCGTGCAGCACCCGTTTTTCCGGTGCTAAATGGCCTCCTAAGCCTCCAATATGGTGAGCAGGAAATTTATGTTCATTGCAAGATGGAAGTGCAACACCCCCTGCCATATTGGTAAAGACCAAAAATTGGCATGCAATGTCCAGTTCTGAAACAGGCATTAGGCCCTTTGCATATGCAAAAAAGGGCATAATGCCCATTTGAGGACCCCACTGTAAGCTTTGCTGGATTGAACAGGGAAGCCTTTCCAACTGTCCTAACCCAGGACAGAAGAGGATCAGTCCCATAAAAGGACATTAAAGTTAGCTGCTTTTGTTCCTTGCTCCTCTTGGACTCAAGAAAAATTAGGTCTCCCTTCCTCCAGATTCCCATCTTTGTGAATACAAGATCCATGTTAGATACCCCTGAAACTTGATCCTGTCACCTACTTTGTGTTAGTGAGTGGCCTGTAGGCCACAGGAATTTCCTCTGCTTGTCTGCCAGAATGGACAGGAAGTTGAATGGCAGTTTGTTAATCAGGCTTGAGAGTTAAAATAGACTGGGCCTGATTTCTGCAGCAGTGGGCGAGCTTCCAATCCACCTCACCATAAACAGGCTAGAGTCGAAATCAGGGCCCTAGTGTCAACATTGAACATTCCCAAGTCACATATAGCACAGCTAGATGCAGAGGAAAGCTCCTCCCAGTCAGCCCCATCAATGTCTTTTATATTCATTCATGGAATGTGGGTGTTTCTGACAAGGCCAGCATTTATTGTCCATCCTAATTACCCTCAACTGAGTGATTTGCTAAAGGGGTTGCAACTGTGGGTCTGGAATCATATACAGAGCTGATTGGGCAAGAACAGCAGGTTTCCTTTCCTAAAGGATATTAGTGAACCCGAGGGGTTTTTGTGACAATCCAGTAGTTTCATAGTCACCGTGAATGATACTAGCTGTTTTTCCCCCCCCGAAATTTAAATTCCTCAGCTGTTGTAGTAGGATTTGAACTCACTCTGGATCATTAGTCCAGGGCTCTGGATTACTAGTCCAGTAACATAACCATTAAGCTATCATTCCCTGCGATGTTGTTCCTCATCCTTAATCTCAGAGGAATATCTCCACTGCAGTAATGCAATATTTATTTCATTTCCCACACCAGCTTTCCTTATGCTTGTCTGATTGACAGTGTCAAATTGTTACTGAATTTGGAACATTTTTTGTGCTGTGGGCCCATGCATACTAGGAAGTGGATTGACATTTCACAGCCAGTATACATGGGAAATCTTAATTTGGTTGTTTTGAACGCAGGTTGCAGAGGCAAATGGCCAATGTCTAATGCACTGTACATCCCAGTTCCCTGTTCCATGTGCTTATTACCCTTTTACTGAAAACAAACTTGACTTGATTTACTATTTTGTTATATTATTGTGACAGAAACCACACCTGCCAAATGGAAACATATTAATTTCGGCATATGCAACTATTTGAATTTGTACTGGACAAAGAACAAAGAACAGTACAGCACAGGAACAGGCCATTCGGTCCTCCAAGCCTGCGTCGATCTTGATGCCTGCCTAAACTAAAACCTTCTGCACCACCAGGGACCGTATCCCTCTATTCCCATCCTATTCATGTATTTGTCAAGATGCCTCTTAAACGTCGCTATCGTACCTGCCTCCACCACCTCCCCCGGCAGCAAGTTCCAGGCACTCACCAGCCTCTGTGTAAAGAACTTGCCTCGCACATCCCCTCTAAACTTTGCCCCTCGCATCTTAAACCTATGTCCCCGAGTAACTGACTCTTCCACTCTGGGAAAAAGCTTCTGACTATCCACTCTGTCCATGCCACTCATAACTTTGTAAACCTCTATCATGTCGCCCCTCCACCTCTGTCGTTCCAGTGAAAACAATCCGAGTTTATCCAACCTCTCCTCATAACTAATGCCCTCCAGACCAGGCAACATCCTGGTAAACCTCTTCTGTACCCTCCCCAAAGCCTCCACGTCCTTCTGGTAGTGTGGCGACCAGAATTGCACGCAATATTCTAAGTGTGGCCTAACTAAAGTTCTGTACAGCTTCAGCATGACTTGCCAATTTTTATACTCTATGCCCCAACCGATGAAGGCAAGCATGCCGTATGCCTTCTTGACTACCTTATCCACCTGCGTTGCCACTTTCAGTGACCTGTGGACCTGTACGCCCAGATCTCTCTGCCTGTCAATACTCCTAAGGGTTCTGCCATTTACTGTATACTTCCCACCTGTATTCGATCTTCCAAAATGCATTACCTCACATTTGTCCGGATTAAACTCCATCTGCCATTTCTCCGCCCAAGTCTCCAACCGATCTATATCCTGCTGTATCCTCTGACAATTCTCATCACTATCCGCAACTCCACCAACCTTTGTGTCGTCTGCAAATTTATTAATCAGACCAGCTACATTTTCCTCCAAATCATTTATATATACTACAAACAGCAAAGGTCCCAGCACTGATCCCTGCGGAACACCACTAATCACAGCCCTCCATTCAGAAAAGCACCCTTCCACTGCTACCCTCTGTCTTCTATGACTGAGCCAGTTCTGTAACCATCTTGCCAGCTCACCTCTGATCCCGTGTGACTTCACCTTTTGTACCAGTCTGCCATGAGGGACCTTGTCAAAGGCTTTACTGAAGTCCATATAGATAACATCCACTGCCCTTCCTTCATCAATCATCTGTGTCACATCCTCAAAAAACTCAATCAAATTCGTGAGACATGACCTCCCCTTCACAAAACCATGCTGCCTCTCGCTAATAAGTTTGTTTGTTTCTAAATGGGAGTAAATCCTGTCCCGTTGACCATAACTTTATTAAAAATACCACAGAGCAGTGGCTGAAAACATGGCTGTACATTTGTATTCTGAGAGACAGTTAGAGTCATAGAGTTATACAGCACAGAAACAGGCCCTTCGGCCCACCATGTCCGCATCGGCCATCAAGTCTATCTATTCTAATCCCATTTTCCAGCACTTAGCCCATAGCCTTGTTTGCTGTAGTGTTTCAAGTGTTCATCTAAATACTTCTTAAATGTTGTGAGGGTTCCTGCCTCTACCACCCTTTAGGCAGTGTTTTCCAGATTCCAACCACCCTCTGGGTGAAAATGTTTTTCCTCAAATCCCCTCACCTTAAATCTATGCCCCCGGTTATTGACACCTCTGCGCTCCCTGATTCAATTAGTCAGATGGGTTTTGTCAATCGTGATGATCAAAAGACATTGAGAGTCAGCACTCCACACACCCCTCCCCCCACTGAGTGTGTCTAGCAAGCTTTGAAGAATGAACAACTCTCACAGGCAATGCGTGTCAGAGCTGGTCACATGACTAACCTGCTGGCCGACCTGGGAATTGATTGAATTGTGCATCACAGAAAAGTTTTGAGACAGAATGCAATTTTGAAGACCAAAGAGAAGCAAGGTCTCTCTCTCTCTCTGTGTCTCTCTCACGCAAAGTTCCAGCGACCCACGGAAGTAACTTAAGCCTCAAGACAGAAGACCCCTGCAGCCTTCTGGTACCAGTGAAACAAGTTTGAAAGTATGAACTGGGCCCCAAAGAGAACTGCAAGACTTAACTTCAATCAAAGACTTCACAGCAAAACTAAAAAACAGTAACTGAATTCCATCTACTGCTTCAAACCTTCCCGCCCAATTCTTTCTTCTCCTCTGTATCTATTTGTGTGCGTGCTTATCGCATATGCATGCTCGCGTGGTTGTGTCAGGTATTTTTACTGGTTTTAACTGAGGTTGAGTGTTAAGGTTAATAAACTTACACCTTTCTTGCTTAAACCTGAGAAAGCCTGTCTGATTAATTCCACTACAATTAGAGAGCAGTGAGCAAGGATTCACTGAGGTAAAGCTCAAAATACTGTTTTAAAAGTTAAACCCTGTTACGGCCAAACCAAGAAAGGGGCGAGAAGGGAGCTCTAGACCCCTTCCGCACCTGGTAATAACAATTATCCTTCTCTTAAAACTGAGTCCTTGTTCTTAATCCACATTCTCCAAGCCCCTCATAATTTTAAATGCTTCTGTCAATTCTTGATCTTCTCTTTTGAAAAATAAAAAGTCCCAGGATAGATAACTTAGCTCTGGAATTAATTTAATAGCCCTCCATCCAATAATTGAATACAAAGATCAAAGAGAGACCAAATGTGTGCATAGTTCTCCAGTTGCAGTCTCACCAAAGACAGATATAATGTTAGTGTTGCCTCTTATCAACTTAAGTTATAATCCTAGTTATTCATCCTCATATTTTGTTCACCTTCTGAACTGCCTGTGAACAATGCACTGACGAGTTACGGGGTAAGGATCAGAGGAGTGGTACTTGCTAAACTGCTGTTGCTGAGAGGTTTCCTTCTATGCATTCTATTCAACTATTCTAAGATTCTATGCATCACCTGCAAATTTGGACACCATAAATATGATTCCATTCTCCAAACCATTTATATCAAAAATGTAGACAACAGCAGTCCCAACACCAAACCCTATGACACATCACTGATAGCTGGCTGCCACTCAGATACCTGAAAAACATACACCACAATTTGTTGCTGTCCACCAACAAGCCAACTTCGAATCAAGTTCATGGGCCCAAACCTTATGCAGTCGTCTGTTATATGAGACAGTGTCTTATTGCCTTTCAGAAATCCATGGATACACATTTGTACCAAGTGTCTGTGGCTTGAGGAGCTTCGGCTCAGTTAATGAGCTGGAGGCCGAACTACAGACATTGCAATGCATCAGGGAGGGGGATGTTACCTGGACACTTTGTTCCAGAAGGCATTTAGGATAGGGTCGTCTGATTTGGTCAGTGGTCAGGGACAGGAGGGAAGCTGGGAAAAGGTGGTCGGGTAGTTCTGTGAGTCAGGCAGGTAAGGGGATCGAGAAGGTGGGAGTGGAGGAGTCTCAGCCCTTGCAATTGAGCAATAAGTTTGAGGTTCTTGCAGCTTGTATGGAGAAGAGTGATGGCTGTAGTGTGGATGAGCAGATTGACTATGGCAGCATGGTACAGGAAGCCATTCAAGTTGGGGGAGCTGAAAGGAATGTAGCAGTAGTAGGGGACAGTACAGTCAAGGGAATAGACACTGTTCTCTGCAGCTGAGAGCGAGAATCCAGAGGGCTGTGTTGTGTGCCCGGTGCCAGGGTTTGGGACATCTGGTTAGGACTGGAGAGGAACTTACAGTGGGAGGGGGAGGATCCAGTTGCCGTGGTCCATGTAGGTACCAACTACATAGATAGGACTACATAGATAGAGGTTCTGCGTAGGGAGTATAATTAAAGACTGGTGTGGGACAAGTGGGTTCTGGTTTGTGCGTCACTGGCAGCAGTACTGGGGAAAGTGGGGGCTGTACCATTGGGATGGACTTCACCTGAACTGTGCTGGGACCAGTGTTCTAGCGAATTGTGTAAATCAGGAAGTAGAGAGGGCTTTAAAATAAATACTGGGGGGAAGGGATTATGTAGTGGAAGATTGAGTATATTAAAGGGAAATGACAAGGCAATAGATCAAGGTAGCAATAAAGGTAATGATAATCAGAGTATGGCAGGAAGGGACAGTGATTGTGCCAGTGTTTACAAAAACAGTAAAAAAAAACTGAGTTAAGGGCTCTGTATCTGAATGCCCATAGCATTCGTAATAAAACAGACGAATTGTTAGTTCAAATAGAAATTCATATGTATGACCTGATAGCCATTACAGAGACAAGGAAACCAAAGCGGAGACCTGAATATCCAAGGTTATGTGACATTCAGGAAGGATAGGAAGCTGGGAAAAGGTGGTGGGGTAGTTCTGTTAATTAAAGAGGGCATTAGTACTGTTGTGAGAGATGACCTTAGTTCTAAAGATCAAGATGTAGAATCAATTTGGATGGAACTAAGAAACAGCAAGGGGCAGAAAACATTGGTGGGAGTTGTTTATCGGCCATCAATGGTAATGTAAATAGACCAGTGGTAATGTAAATCACAGTATAAATCAGGAAATTAGAGGTGCTTGTAACAAGGGTAATACAGTAATCATGGTGGATCTCAATCGACATATAGACTGGGTAAACCTAATTAGTACTAATGTTGTGGAGGATGAATTTTTGGAACGTATGTGAGATGGTTTTCTAGAGCAGTACGTTGAGGATCCAACTACGGAATGGGCTATTTTAGATCTAGTATTGTGCAATGAAAAAGGGCCAATTAATAAACTCATTGTAAAGGAGCCTTTAGGAAAGAGTGACCACAATATGAAGGAATTTTACATTAAGTTTGAAAGTGATGTAGTTCAATCAGAAATTGGGGTCATAAATCGAAGCAAAGGAAACAATGAAGGTATGAGGGGCAAATTGGGTGTGGTGGATTGGGAAACTATGTTAAAAAGTATGATGGTAGACAGGCAATGGCTAATATTTAAAGAATTAATACATAGTTTACAACAAAACTACATTCCTTTAATGCACAAAAACCCAACAAGGGAAGTGTTCCAACGTGGCTAACAAAATAATCCAAGGATTATATTAAATCAAAGGAATCAAATAGAAAGGTGCCGAAAAAATGGTAAGCCTGAGGATTGGGAGCATTTTAGAATTCTGCAAAGGAAGACCAACAAAAAGATTAAGAAAGGGAAAATAGAATACCAGAGTAAACTGGCGAGAACCTTAAAAACGGACCGTAAAAGCTTCTAGGTATGTAAAAAGGAAAAGATTAGCAAAAAAAATGTGGATCCATTATAAGTGGAGTCAGGAGAATTTATAATGGGGGAAAAAGGAAATGGCAAAGAAACTAAACAATTACTTCATGTCTGTCTTCACTGCGGAAAATATTAAAAACCTCCCAGAAATGATAGAGAATCAAAGGACAAGTGTAAATGAGGAACTGCAAGATAATAATAAAAAAAGTACGAGAGAAATTAATGGGACTTAAAGTAGATAAATCCCCTGGACCTGATGTTCTACATCCCAGAGTGCTGAAAGACATGGCTGTAGAGATATTAAATGCATTGGTGGTCATCTTTCAAAGTTCTGTAGACTCAGGAATGGTTCCCGCAGATTGGAAGGTGGCAATTGTAACCTCATATTTAAGAAAGCAGGGAGAGAGAAAATGGGGAACTACAGACCTGTTAGAGTAACATCAGTCATAGGGAAAATGCTTGAGTCTATAATAAAGGATGTGATAACAGGACACTTAGAAAATAATAGTAGGATTAGGCAGAGTCAACATGGATTTATGAAAGGGAAATCATGTTTAATAAACCTGTTGGAGTTTTTTTGAGGATGTAACTAACAGAATAGTTAAGGGGGAAGAGGTGGATGTGACACATTTAGATTTTCAGAAAGGTCCCATACAAGAGGTTAGTAAATAAAATTAGAGCACATGGAATTGGGGGGAATATACTGGCATGGATTGAGAATTGGTTAACTGACAGAAAACAGAGAGTAGGAATAAAAGGGTAATTTTCAGGTTGGCAGGCCGTGACTAGTGGGGTACTGCAAGGATCAATGCTTGGGCCCAAGCTATTCACCATCTATATCAATGATTTGGATGTGAGGGTTAAATGTAATATTTCCAAGTTTGCAGATGACACAAAACTAGGTGGAAGTGTGGGTTGTGCGGAGGATGCAAAGACACTTCAAGGGGATTTGGAGAGGCGAAGCGAGTGGGACAAAATTTGGCAGATGGAATACAATGTGGAGAAATATGAGGTTATCCACTTTGGTAAGAAAAACAGAAATACAGTGCTGAATTTTACCAGCACCTCGACGACATGGGTCGCAGGGCGGGGGCCTGGTAAACTTCTGCGGGGAGAGGCCCGCCTCGACCTGCAATGTCAAGAAGGGCCCACCACATATTACTGGCGGTAGGGGGACCTTGGAGCAGCCTCTCCGCCACATGGCGGCAGGCCCTTCATCTCCATATGTAGATTTCCATTAAATGTATTCAAATTAACTTACCTGCCGTCCCAGGCCGATTTTACAGCCTCCGTTTGTCCTTCGCACGCCTTCAGAACTCCTCAGAGTTCCGAGGTGAGAACCTGGTGGGGAGGTGGCAGTAATAAAAATTTCAGGGTGGGAGGGGTGGAGGAGCGGGGAAATCAGTTTTTATTGGATGTGGGGATCATGGAAAAGGGTTATAGGCCAAATGTTATAAGTTTAGGGGTAAATTTTGGGTAGGGTAAAAGGAACGTGTTAGTCATTGGGAAGTTGGGGAGGGGCCATCCACATATTTCATATTGTTTAATAAAGATTTTATACAGTTGCTTGTCTAAAAATTTAAAGTAAAGTAATTCTAAGAGCTAAAAGTCCTTTAAAAAGTGGCGCCGGCGCCTAAGCAGTGGTGCCGGACACCATTGCCGGTGACATGGAGGCCGCTCCTACACATCATCGGGGCGGGCACTCCGCCCCCACTATTTAAATGAGCCCCCACGCGAAATATCGCGGGTGCTCCCTGGCGGCTGCTGAATGCGGGCATCCCGCCAAGTTCAAAGGGCACAGCTGCGGAGCCCATTATTCAGCCCATTAAGTATTTCATAAATGGTCAGAGGCTGGGAAGTTTGAAGTTCAAAGGGAATTGGGTGTCCTTGTTCATGTGTCACTAAAACTAACATGCAGGTACCTCAAGCAATTAAGGCGGCAAATGGTATGCTGGCCTTTATTATATGAGAATTTGAGTATAGGAATAAAGATGTCTTACTGCAATTATATAGTGCTTTGGTGAGACTGCACCTGGAGATTTGTATGCAGTTTTGGTCTCCTTACCTTACCATAGAGGAAGTGCAATGAAGGTTCACCAAACTAATTCCTGGGATGGTCCTTTGAGGAAGATTAAATAGACTGGCCCTTTATTCTCTGGAGTTCAGAAGAAAGGTGATATCATTCAAACTTACAAAATTCTTACAGGGCTTGACAGGGTAGATGCAGAAAGGAGGTTTCCCCTGGCTGGGCAGGTTAGAACCAAGGGACACAGTCTGAGAATAAGGGGCAGGCCATTTAGGACTGAGATGAGGAGGAATTACTTCACTCCAAGGGTGGTGAGTCTTTGGAATTCTCTGCCCCAGAGGGCTGTGGAGGCTCAGTTGTTGAGTATGTTCAAGTCTGAGATCGATAGATTTCTACATATTAAAAACATCAAGGGATATGCAAATAGTGCAGGAAAATGGTGCTGAAGTAGATCAGCCATGATCTTATTGAACGGCAGAGCAGGCTCAAGGGGCTGAATGGCCTACTCCTGCTCCTATTTCTTATGTTCTTATGATACAATATCACCCAGTGGATCCATAACCTCAAAAAATCTAATAGATTATTTAAACTGTTCCTAAAACCATGCTGGCTATCTCTAACTCAGATCCATCCTCAAGCTATCCTTACATTATCCCTCATCGCAGTTATAAGCAATTTCCAAAAAAGTAGGTAAAGATTAAAGATTTGTACATTTGATGGGTTGTTCTTATTTCCCCCTTTTAAAAATAAACATCACATTTGGTGCTTTCCAATCCTCCAGGACATGAGGATTGGAAAATATTAGTGAGGAGATTCATAACTCTGTCAGAACCCTGGGTTAAAAGGTATCACAGCGCAGGCCCCTATCTACCTTGAGCATCTACCAATTCCTCAGTATATCCTCCTTACGATTTCAAGAGTTTCCAGATTATACTCACTTTTAAACGGTTTCCTTGAGTTTGCCATTTATCCCCCTCTAGATTGTAGATACAACTTTGCCAAAAGTATTAAAGGATAGATTTGTTTTAAGTCAATAATTTGTGGTGATTTTTTTCCTAACACAGATTGTATTTTCTTTACATGAAGAGAATTGCAAAAAAATGAATGGGGCTTTGGTGGTATTCCCTTGTCAGACTTGGCTGAGCAATTGGAGAATGTGAGATTTCCTGCATATAATTTAACTTAAGTTTATGGCCAATACTCAACTGCTGGATATAAAAAGGTACTTCTGCAATCAGCTAACAGTGTAATTAAAAGGGAAACAAACGGAGGAGGAAAGTCCAAGTGCAGTGATTGCAGAGCTTGTTAGAAAACAACACTCAGTGCTCTTTGCGAATGTGCACATTTCCCAAAAGGATCACAGCCCACTCCCTCCAATACTAAAAAAAATTCTATTTCATATTTAAAAAGTTAATCTTGGAACACATTGCTTCACTGTTTTATGAGATGTTGGTTATTGCTGAATTATGGTTATACCTTGAATTAGATTTCAATTCCTTAATCAACACTATTGCCAAAAAGATTATCGAGTCATTTATCTCATTGTCTTTTGTGTGACCTTGCTGTGTGCATATTTGGTGCTGTGTTCCACTAGGCTACAATGGTGACTACGCTTCAAAATATTTCACTGGCTATGAAAGTGCTTCAGAAAGTCCTGAGGTTGTGAAAGTTGATTTATAAATGTAAGTTCTTTCTTTCCAGTTTTCTTTTCACATTATAAAGGTACTATCACTGCTAGCCAAAATTGTACTAAATGTATCACATATTTGTTTTAACAATACATTTGTGCAATAATGCAGCATCTATACATGAATTGACAAGGGAAATCTTGAAAGACTCGGCTCTTGTTCTATCTTTCACCATCTGGCTATCATGAATGTAACATGGTAGCAGAGGATGGTTGCCTAAAGGTGAAGGATAGAACCCGCACCTAGGTCTTTATATAGTTATAAGTTTTTATTTACTGAGACACACATAACAATCATGCACCCCCAAACTCAACCAACACAGTTTCAGTTTGCTATGATGTAAAGGAGCACAGACAAATCCCCAGTTAATGCCCACTACCTGAATACAATTAAACATACAATTAATATATGATTAACAACATTACTACTAAAATGTAATTTTTTTCTACTTTATCACTAGTCAGTAAACAAAAAGTTATATTATCCCTTTATGCTTGGTTGCCAATGCTCATTTAAAAGAATATTGCCTGTTATAGTTCTTATAATAAATTCTATTTAGCTACACAGAGCATAAAGCAAATGCTCCAGCTATTTTTGAACCAGTACAATACCCAAGTTCACCATTCACTGCAATGAGAAGCTTTTTTATGTTGTCCGATGCAACATAAATGAGATGCGTGGAGTTCAGGTTGATTGAAGATTTTGAAACAGGTTTATTAAACAGCTAACTAATGTATACAGTACAGAGCTAACTATTACAGAACTTGCCTCTTGGTGTTGCAGTCGCACAGTGAGACTGGCATGTACTCACGTGACTATGTCCTGGTACTTGGCTCATTAGCATACCAAGATTTTAAAGGGACATTACTCTTAAAGGCAATCACACAACATTCACCACAGACAAACACACACATATCAGAATAATTTTCTTATTAAAAAAAAAAATGTACAAATGCTTTCCATCTGATTGCTTCATTCCTACTCTATGGATGTCAGAGAGGCTAGCCTATGGATAAAGTAACTAAACATAGACAACACAATGAGAAGCAATTTGATAGAAAGATCAACCAGCATTTAGCAAAGTTCAGCATAACAATCAGATGAAAGGATATATTCTTTCCATTACATGGTATTTTCAGTCCAGGAAGTTCAGATTATCATAATTTAATATTTTATCTTTTGCACCTACATAAAGGTATCAGATCCTGAAGAATGGCATGTGAGATAGAAAGAGTTTGCATTTATTTATGGAGCACCTTTCATATCCCTTAAAAGCGCTACAAAGGCAATGAAGTGCAATCACTGCTGCAATGTAGGCAAACATAGCAGCCAATCTGCGGAAAGCAAGGTCCCAGAAACAGCAATATATACTGTGTTACATTGAGCCGACAGCACAGAAACAGGCCGTTCAGCCTAACTGGTCTATGTCGAAGTTTATGCTCTACATGAGCCTCCTCCAACCCCTCTTCTTCCAACTCTATCAGCATATCCTACTTTTTTCTCCCTCACGCACTTATCTAGCTTATCCTTAAATACATCCATTTTATTTGCCTCAACTACTTCTTGTGATAGCGTGCTCCACATTCTAACTCCTCTTTGAGTAAATAAGTTTCTCCTGAATTTCTTTTTGGACTTATTAGTGACTATCTTATATTTATGACCACTAGCTTTTGAATAGCCTACAAGTAGAAACATCTATGTCCACCCAATTGGACCCCTTCATTATTTTAAAGACCTCCATCAGGTCACCTCTCAGCCTTCTCTTCTCCAGAGAAAAGAGTCCCAGTCTGATCAGTCTTTCCTGATAATTATAACCTTTCAGTCCTGGTATTGTCCTTGTTAATATTTTTTGCACCTTATTTAATGCATCTGATGATGATGATAGTGGCAGATTCTTCACAGGTGAAGATCATAGGAAAGCTTGTTTCTGTGGTAGTTGGTATGATCATTTGTGACTGAGGAGGCCAATTCTTGATCTGCAGGCTCTTGAGCAGTTGGGGCACAAGAACTGCTGGTTTGGGAGAGGCTCTGATATAAGCAGGTTCCTTCCATTGTCTGTGCCTTGCTTCAGCAGCCTCGTGTCTGTTTGTTTCAAACTTGTTGGCTGCTTTTCTGGGTGTTGTGTATCAGCTGTCTATGTCAGCTGCCTCCTGCCCCTACACCTGTTAATCAATGTCAGCCAGAGAGAGCTGTCTTTTCAGCTGGTCTTTGAACCATTTGCGAGGTGCACTGCAATCTTTTTTACTGGAGCATAGTTCACCATAAAGCACTGTTTTTGGCATTCTGGAATCCTCCATGTGTGACACATGTCCTGCCCAGTGCAGTTGGTATTGTAAGAGAAAGCATTCAATACTGGGCAGTTTGGCTCTGTTGAGGGTTTTATTGTTTGTGATGTAGTCCTGCCATCTGATGTTCACGATGGATTGAAGATAGTGTTGATTGAAGCACTCCAGCAGTCGCTTTTGTTTTCGGTATAGAACCCATGATTCTGACCCATTCAATACAGTGATGACGACAACTGCTCTGTATACGGATTTTGGTAAAGGTGTGTAATGTATGGTTTTGCCAGACACGCTTCGAGAGGTGACCAAAGGAGCTGTTGGCCTTTGACGGCCTTTGACCGAGGTAGGTAAACTGTTCTATTGCATTGAGGTTATTACTGTCAATGCTGATCTGCAGTGGATTGTAATTGCCTCGTGGCAGTGGTCAGTACAGCACTTCTGTTTTCTTTAGGCTAACAGTAAGGCCAAAGGCATTTGTAGCCTCAGAGAAACAGTTTACAATGAGCTGCATTGCCTCCCCTGTGTGGACGGTGAGTTTGGAGGCAGCTAATTAGGAGGCCGCCTCCTGGAAAATAGCGCACCAGGTCTGGCTCCCTGCAAGTGCGCTCTTGGGACCCCAATTTGATCCAACATCAGGATCCTGAAGCCTGTGATAAAATTCAGCCGATTAACTATGTTTCTCTCTCCACAGATGCTGCCAGACTTGCTGAGTATTTTCAGCATTTTCTGTTTTGATTTCAGATTTCCAGTATCCGCAGTATCTTGCTTTTGCCCAAGTTTAATGTCTCATATGAGAAACAACATCTTTGACAGTGAAGCATTCCCTCAGAAATGCAATGAACTGTCAGCCTAGATAATGCGCTCAAGTCTCTGTAGGCTTTGAAACCACAACCTTCAGAAACAAGAGTGATATCACTGAGCCGAGACTGACACATTGGGCTGAATTTAATGGGCCCCACCCCTGGAGACAGGCTAGGAGGCGGGGGGGGGGGGGGCCATAGAATTGCATCATGAGGCGAGGGGGCAGAGGGCCCATCGCCACCCTGTTGCACTGGAATTGAGTCAGGTGTGGGATAGGCCGAATATGGCCTTCCCACCCAGAGGCCATTTGAGGCCCTTGAGAGGCCTATTATCAGCCATTTAAGGGCTTCTTCTCGCCACCGCTGGAATTACGCCAGTGATGGGGGGCCTCCATCACCCGGGGAGGTCACCCAGTAAAACAAGGCAACCTCCCTGTGGGCTTTAAGGAGGGCCCTCTCCTCTGTGGCCCACACAGGGCCCCCGGCGGAAAACAACCCACCTTCCTGAACCCCCTTCCCCATGCACTCAGCACCCACCCTTCCCCCTTCCCCCCATTGCTGAGGCCTGCCAGACTGGTCCCAGTGACTCGACCTCACTTACCTTGGGTCCAGGGATCCAGCACTGGGCCTGGGTCCCAGGCATGGTGTAATACCAGCAGTGGCCACCTCTCCCAGTGGCACTGCTGATACTACTAATCTACTGGCCCTTTGATTAACCGATCGCTCTTAGAAGGGGGTTCCCCATCTTTAAAGGTATGGGGATCCTGGCGCTGGGCTGTTAATTGGCTGAGATGTGGTTCCCACTAAATCCTGTCCTTTGTGTGCATTAACAAGCAGGCTGGACCATTGCAGAATCAAAATAGGTCTTTTCAGTGATTTGCCATTGAGCATTGATATTCAGAATGCAACACTAATCCAATTTTTGAAATACTATTATTACCCTGGGTGACCCATTTAATTTACCAAAACATCAGCTGTGTGGGATCCATTGAATTAACAACAGTTAATACGGTCAGTGAAATATGAATGGTCATTCAGTATAAATTTGTTTCAGATAGCATTCTTAAAATGACATTTTTAAAAAATCATTTGTATAATGCATTTAAATATTAATTTAATTACAGGAAACTCCATTTAATGAGTTGCTTACAATGTCCCTTACAACAATTTACATTCCTCAGACCCACTTCCGTGTGGTATTGTTTCAAACTCAGCTCACCCCATTCCCCCACCCCTCTTACCAATGGCCTGGGAACAGTTGTCCAATGGCATAGCAAAACACATTATTGTAGCAACCAATCAAATTACTGCAAAAATCATTGGAAGCTGGTGAACCAGGAGATTCAGAAATGTTGGTCAGGTAATTGCCCATCAGGCTATTTGGAAAAAAAAAGACTTGCATTTTACAGCGCTTTTCATGGCCACTGGACACTACAAACACTTTATAGCCAATGAAATACTTTTGAAGTGTAGCCACTGTTGTAATTTGTATTTGCGCAAGAACAGTAGATTTGTCACGCAAATAATGTATGCATTTGCAAACATTGTATTTGGTTGCCTGCACTGGTGTCGCAAATAAAGACGTCCAGATTCAATGTCACCTTATATTCAGAATTTTAGGCAGTACTAATACTAATATGCTTGTTTATCTCTCACTTTTTAGTTCTGGAGAAAAAGTGAGATAAACAAGCACAGTAATAGAATGACTAATAGAATAGAATTTAACAACAGCAACATTGAGAAGTAATGGCTAAGGGAGTAAACCCGATAAAATCTGGAGTGAAATCCCATTAGATAGTTGGTGTTGCCTCAAATTAGCACCTTCCGGCAACTCCTGCAACCGACTAGGCCCCAGACGTATAGGCTTTTGTTTTTCCTCTGGATACCTGCCCAAGACGTGAATAGGGGGTCACAAATGCTAAGGAAGTCTGCACTTCCTAAAACCATGCCTAGGCTACAGAGTAAACAAAGAAAGGTGACCTGCTGGCTTGGAAGCTGGAATGTGAGGACTATGTGTCCTGGCATGAACATCCACAGCAAGTGCATGCAAAACAGTCCTGATTGACCATGAGCTACACAAGCTCGGTATCAACATTGCCGCTCTACAAGAGACCAGATTAGCCGACACAGGCTCTACTTGTGAGGCCAATTACACCTTCTACAGGCATGGAAAGATCGCTGAAGACCGCCATGAGCCTGGTGTAGGTTTCGCACTGAGCAACCAGCTAACACAGGCAATTGAGCTGCCAGTAGCAGCCTCGGAGCACTTCATTTCCCTGCAGCTATCATCTGATGAAACACAGCCAACATCATATGCGCCTGCGCTTCAACTCTGAGCACCAGTGTCAAGAAAAACGATATGCTAAATATGGAATATTAATTAATCGGTTGGAAACTTACATTAAACTTTTAATGGTAAATATCCTACAGTTAACTTTTTAAAAACTGGCAGCCAAGATGGCCACCGCAATTTACATCTGAAACACCTTTTCACATTCCAAGGCCCAACAGGAGACAGAGGTCTGAGGAGCATGGACCCAGAACAATGACTTGCTCTAAGTCATTGAATTACCCAAGATTGCTTCATTGGCATGGTATTCAAGGAAATCCTAACACCTTGACTTTGAAAGAGCAAACCCCTCCAACTGTAAAAATTGACATCTAGGGCCTGGCAAGCCAATTCCGAACCTTGAATCTCATTAGAAGGTTCAAGAGAATACTCTGAGGCAGTCATGTGACCATCTGTTCATCTCTGTGAAAGCTGGGAGTTTTCTTGAACAGTCAAGCCAGTAACTCAGACTTGCAGGAGCAGAAAGGCTGTGTGCTTCCCTTTCTCTCTCTCTGGATAACACCACATGTTTAAAAACCATCTGCGACTGTGGACCCTCCAAGCCTATAGATTGCTATAGTCAGAATCAAGGGAAGAGAGCCACCTACAAGTCTGCTTCCAAGAAAGCCCTGAGCCAAGCAGACCAGCCACAAAGTGCACTTTGACCAGCCAAAGACTTCAAGAATACAACTTCAGCCGAAAGACCAACGAATCATCCAACCTCACAGACTGTGTGTTTAATTTCCATTTATTTTGGACTCTAATCCAACTACAAAATCTACTTTTCACTCTGTAATCTATTTTTGTGTGTGTGATTCTTGTGTGAATGTGTGCATGAATGTGTAGCGTATTTTTAAAAATATTTTTAGATCAGGTTTAGATTGTTAAGTATTATAAACTCACCTCTTCCTTGTTTAAGCTGAAGAAAACCTGTCCGATTGGTTCTTTCACGATCGCATTAAAGGAGAAAGGTAAAGCACTCACTGAGGTGGTAAGCACAAACATGGTTTAAAAAGGAATAAACCCTGTTGCGGTCAAATAAGAGGATGGGCAAGAGGGAGGCCTGTGATCCCCTCCTCACCTGGCCGTAAGACCAGCATTTCAGACAAAGAGCATTTCTATGACTCCCTAGATGACTTTCTGAGGAACATGCCAAATGCGAAAGGGTATTCATCCTGGGTGACTTCAAAGCATACGTTGGTGCAGACAGTAATTCATGGCCAACGTCCCTCTTGTCCTGGGGTGGGCAAGATCAACAATAATGGGCAATGCCTTCTTTAGCTCTGTGCCCTGAATGAACTCTGAATCACCAACATCTTCTTCCAGGGCAGACATAGCCACAAGGTACCATGGTGTCAGCCAAGGTCTGGACATTGGCACCAACTGGACCTGATCATCTCGAGAAGCCATGATCTGCTCAGTGTTCTCCACACCCACCTACCATAGCGCAGACTGCAACACCGATCACTCTCTTGTCAGAGGCACAGTGAAGGTGCACCCCAAAAAGTTCCACAGCTCCAAACATGACAGCCACTACACATCAACATCCCTTGTTTAAGCAATGATGCCAAATGCCAGCACTTCGCACTGTCGCTAGAGCGATTGCTCCCCATAAAGAGTTTACCATGAAGCGCCGTTGCTGTTATCGTTGATGCTTGGAAGTCTCTAAGCTTAATCATCTAGGAAGCAGCAGAAGCATCATTTGGTAAATGTGGAATCCACAAGGACTGGTTTGAGACCTACCCAGCTGTGATGATACCCGTAATTGATGCAAAAAACAAAGCCTATGTGATGCACAACATAAACCCAACAGCTAAGGCACCTTCTTTCTTTTGGGCCTCCTTATCTCGAGAGACAATGGATACGTGCCTGGAGGTGGTCAGTGGTTTGTGAAGCAGCGCCTGGAGTGGCTATAAAGGCCAATTCTAGAGTGATAGGCTCTTCCACAGGTGCTGAGAGAAATTTGTTTGTCGGGGCTGTTGCACAGTTGGCTCTCCCTTTGCGCCTCTGTCTTTTTTCCTGCCAACTACTAAGTCTCTTCAACTCGCCACATTTTAGCCCCATCTTTATGGCTGCCCGCCAGCTCTGGCGAACGCTGGCAACTGACTCCCACGACTTGTGATCAATGTCACAGGATTTCATGTCGCGTTTGCAGATGTCTTTATAGCGGAGACATGGACGGCCGGTGGGTCTGATACCAGTGGCGAGCTCGCTGTACAATGTGTCTTTGGGGATCCTGCCATCTTCCATGCGGCTCACATGGCCAAGACATCTCAAGCGCCGCTGACTCAGTAGTGTGTACAAGCTGGGATTGTTGGCCACTTCGAGGACTTCTGTGTTGGAGATACAGTCCTGCCACCTGATGCCAAGTATTCTCCGGAGGCAGCGAAGATGGAATGAATTGAGACGTCGCTCTTGGCTGACATACGTTGTCCAGGCCTCGCTGCCATAGAGCAAGGTACTGAGGACACAGGCCTGATACACTCGGACTTTTGTGTTCCATGTCAGTGCGCCATTTTCCCACACTCTCTTGGCCAGTCTGGACATAGCAGTGGAAGCCTTACCCATGCGCTTGTTGATTTCTGCATCTAGAGACAGGTTACTGGTGATAGTTGAGCCTAGGTAGATGAACTCTTGAACCACTTCCAGAGCGTGGTCGCCAATATTGATGGATGGAGCATTTCTGACGTCCTGCCCCATGATGTTCGGTTTCAATCTCATAATGAAGAGCTGGAACCTGTCATAGCCGCTAAGCGCATTGCACTGTTGAACTACAAGAATGCAGTCATATTCAGCTGGCCTCAGACACCGGAAACATCAGAGGAATGTATGATGGCATGAAGAGAGCTCTTGGGCCAACCATCAAGAAGATCGCCCCCCTCAAATCTAAATCAGGGGACATAATCACTGACCAACACAAACAAATGGACCGCTGGGTTGAGCACTACCTAGAACTGCACTCCAGGGAGAATGCTGTCACTGAGACTGCCCTCAATGCAGCCCAGCCTCTACCAGTCATGGATGAGCTGGACATACAGCCAACCAAATCGGAACTCAGTGATGCCATTGATTCTCTAGCCAGCGGAAAAGCCCCTGGGAAGGACAGCATTACCCCTGAAATAATCAAGAGTGCCAAGCCTGCTATACTCTCAGCACTACATGAACTGCTATGCCTGTGCTGGGACGAGGAAGCAGTACCTCAGGACATGCGCGATGCCAATATCACCACCCTCTATAAAAACAAAGGTGACCGCGGTGACTGCAACAACTACCGTGGAATCTCCCTGCTCAGCATAGTGGGGAAAGTCTTTGCTCGAGTCGCTCTGAACAGGCTCCAGAAGCTGGCCGAGCGCGTCTACCCTGAGGCACAGTGTGGCTTTCGTGCAGAGAGATCGACCGTTGACATGCTGTTCTCCCTTCGTCAGATACAGGAGAAATGCCGTGAACAACAGTTGCCCCTCTACGTTGCTTTCATTGATCTCACCAAAGCCTTTGACCTCGTCAGTAGACGTGGTCTTTTCAGACTACTAGAAAAGATTGGATGCCCACCAAAGCTACTAAGTATCATCACCTTATTCCATGACAATATGAAAGGCACAATTCAACATGGTGGCTCCTCATCAGAGCCCTTTCCTATCCTGAGTGGTGTGAAACAGGCCTGTGTTCTCGCACCCACACTTTTTGGGATTTTCTTCTCCCTGCTGCTTTCACATGCGTTCAAGTCCTCTGAAGAAGGAATTTTCCTCCACACAAGATCAGGGGGCAGATTGTTCAACCTTGCCCGTCTAAGAGCGAAGTCCAAAGTACGGAAAGTCCTCATCAGGGAACTCCTCTTTGCTGACGATGCTGCTTTAACATCTCACACTGAAGAGTGCCTGCAGAGTCTCATCGACAGGTTTGCGGCTGCCTGCAATGAATTTAGCTAAGACACCGCACAACCTGAAAGTAGCTAAGGCAGCCATGCAAAAGACAGGGAGAAACTGTGCAAACACTGGATCTATTTATGCCAAGAAATCAAAACTGCCTGTGACGATGGTCATCTATGAGCTATGCATGAAGGGATCAAGAGGGCGCTTGGCCCTGCCATCACCAAAGTTGCTCCCCTGAAGTCGGCAGGTGGTTAAATGCTCACTGACAGAAGTAAACAGATGTCCTGCAGTGATGAACAGGACCGTGAGCTGTACTCCTGTGAGTCGGACATCTCCCTTGCGCTTGACACTCTCCTGTAGCTTCCTTTCATGGATAAGTTGGATAAAGAACGCTCATCCTTGAGCTCAAGAAGGCCATAGACCGCCTAGTAAACAGAAAGGCACCCGGCAAAGGTTGAATCTCAGCTAAACTGCTCAAGAACAGAAAGTCCTATCTATTGCTGCACCTTTATGACCTCCTTCTCTGCTGGAAGGTAGGCTCCATTCCACAGGAGATGTGTGACGCAAAAATCATCACACTATATAAAAATGAAGGCGACAGAGGAGACTAACAACTACAGGGGCATCTCACTCCTCAGCATCATGGGGAAGGCCTTTGCTTGGATCATACTTAAAAGACTCCATCTACTTGCAGACCGAGTGTACTCGGACACGCAGTGCAGTTTCCTTGCTGGCAGATCTACTGTGGACATGATCTCATGAAGGCATTTGACACCATCAGCAGAGCAGGGCTCTACAAGATTTTGGGAAAATTTGGCTGTCCACCAAAGCTCCTCAGTTTTATCCACTCCTTCCATGACAACATGCACTGCACTGTACAGGTTGATGGCCCCACTTCTGACAGTTTGAGTGAAAAATGGAGTGAAACAGGGTTGTGTCCTAGCGCAGACTCTGTTTGATATCCTCTTCTCCATTCTCCTGAACTTTGCTCCTTCCCTGCAAATATGGAAGGAATCTACTTGCACACTAGGTCAAATGGCAAACTCTACAATCTATCAAGACTGAAAGTGAAGAAAAAAGCACATCACGTCCTGATCAGAGAATTTCTCTACGCTGATGATGCTGCATTAGTCACCCACATGGAAACTCAGCTACAAAGACTCATGGACTGTCTCTTCCATGCCTGTAACTTCTTCTCCCAGACTATAAATGTTAAGAAAACCAGGGTCATGGTTGCACCTCCACCTCAGATCATACTAAATAACACCCCACTGTAAGTGGTTAGCAAATTCTGCTACCTCAGGTTCATGGTAACTGACAGTCTGTCCCTTGATGCAGAGCTCGATACACGTATAGGGAAAGCAGCTACCACCTTTGGCTGACTTATGAAAATGTGCATGGAATTACACCACACTGCACTTAGGAACAAGCTGATGGTTTATAAGGCCTGTGTTCTCAGCACCTTGCTATATGGCTGTGAAATATGGGAAACTTACAGTTACCAGGAAAAGAAGCTGAATAATTTTCATCTTTGCTGTCACATTATGCATATACTCTGGCAGGACAAAATCACGAATGTGACAATCCTCGCAAAGGCAGATCTCCCAGTATGTTGGTACTGATCAAACAGAAATGTCTGCAGGATGGAAGACGGTCATATACCCAAGGACGTTCTGTATGGCAAGGTAGTTGGGGCCAGACGACCAGTGGGGTGTCCAAGCTCCACTTCAAGAATGCTCTTGTGGGCTTGCATGCACCAACACGACCAGTGGCTACAGCAGCTTGGCAATAGGCGCCAACACCGAAAGAAACAATGCAAAACGTCACTGGCAGCTTCACATGCGGCCTCTCAAGGAGTGGCCTCCACAGCCATCAGCAAAGATGCACCTTATGAAGACACCTCATCTAAATGTATTTTTTGCTCTATGTCCCTCATCTCCCATCGATGGAAGGATGCCAACAACAATAGTTAGTACTAAATGGCACTAGAGGTTGAGGATTGATATTCAGATCATGAAAGGAGGCCATCCTACATTAAACGGGAAGAGTGTTGGCAAACTCACCCATTAGGCTATTTGAATGCTTCATTTCCAACACGGCTGATCAGTGTGAGGCTGCCTTGTGATACTGACAATTTGGAACCTCTTGCATATAGAAGTTATCAAATTTTATTAAAGTTTAAGAGATGGGGAGAGGATGAAAGTATTTTACATTGAAAGGACTTTTACCAATACCGTTGACCTTATGTAACTTGAGCAGAATAGATCTGAAATTTTTTTGAAAATATTTTCTTAAACATCTTCCATTCCATAATCTAAGGGGCAAAGAGGGGACTCAATTTGAGGCTTCTGACAAAGACAGTCTGTATAAGTTCCCGTCAAGACGTGGGAGGAGAGCAAATACGGGTGATTCTATAGCTTTTTTTGTGCAAGAGTATGATCTGTGTTTGTTTCCAGTCCTCTATCTGCCAGCTTCCACCAACTGAGATTGGTACCTCATCATATTGGGGTATCTAGCGCATACAACGGTCCCCTCCCAGCTGGCACACAATTCAATTATGCTGCCGAAATGCCTTCTGATTATGCTAATTTTTAAAACATTCCTTTTGCAGTTCTGTGTCTCCACATTGTCTGCTGCAGCTCAGGAGCGCTGATTGTACATTACCACCCTGCCTCAACCACATGTTCAGAGTGGTTAAAACCAGAACTTTACATGCTACAACTACAGGTATCAACCCCCATCAAACATTCAAACCTCAGTATGTATTATTTGCATCATCAGATCTCCTCGCTCTTGCACACAAACCCATGTCACATATCTCACCACAGTGTGCAATCCACTACAGCCTCACTTAGGAGCACAATGGGTTCATAGTCACTAACCTTATTTCAGATGCATAGCAATTTTAAAAAGGAAAATGAAGACCAATAATAGCACATATTAATTTACCCTTGCCAACTTATTTTCTCCTCTCTTCTTGGAAGGCAGTGAAGAATACTTGCTCAGGCACAGTTCCTTGGACATCAGCCATTCTCCAGTATCTTGCCACATGGCAAATAGTCATGTATGAGTCTTGGCAAACAATCACAAAAGCACAGTTCAATCTTATCCACCTGTGCACACCTCCAATGATCAGGAGTATCCTCTTCCCTCTCTAGCCTAGGGTACTGAGGAGAACTGTAATATCCCCATTACAGTCCTGAATGAGATCAGTTAATTGAGTACAGACTGGAGATAAATCTGTGCCATGCCTGGTCTCTATGGTTCAGCTACTCAGTGGTGAAACTCTTATTGCTATCAACGGACCCTGCACCTGCTTTTTGAAGAAAGTTTCATACAAATTCTAAAATAGTAAATATTTTAAATACTTGTATGAATTCTCAGAAGGCTAAAACATGAAGCCATTGAAATATCTTTAGTAGTTTTTAATGAAGAAATTTGCAAGAAAAATATCTTTAGGCTCCATAGTGGATTACCATTAAAGTAGCAATTACTAATTTTTTTAAATTATAAAGTCTTTAAATTAAGTTTCCCTCTAGGTTTTTCCTGGACTGTTGCCTCCAAGCCTTGGTATTCTAAACTTCAACAGAGATGATGAGCATCACCTTACACTCATCCAACAAAGCACATTGAAATGAAATCCAAGTTGAAGTTTCTCTGTCTTACTGGTGAGGATCTCACCATATCTTGGTATTGTGAACAACAGTCAATTGGATAGAACTAAGCATTAAAGGGAAGTTCAATTCAGTATTAGTTGAGAGCAAGTGCTCGGTCCACCAGTCTATGGTACATTGCATTAACATGTGATGTTTCAATTAAATACCATTCAGAATAAATGTCAGCTCCTTACTATGTTAGCAGAAATCATTTTCCCTCTCAACTTTCTTTCACCTTTCGTTAAAGAAACTAACCCATGCTGTGATATGATTAAACAGCTCACCCCTACCTCACCAAAATGGCATTCCTCCATGATTGAAGCTAGACAATGGCAAATTATTCAACTTCAAAGAGCATCAATGCCGAACCACAACCTTATTTTACCCCTCCATACCCAAGTGGCACTGAGGCCAGTTGCAGTCTCCCCACTGTCATCCTGGAGAAAATCAGTTAACTCAGTGCAAGACAAGAATAAAGCCTGGTACATTCCTAGTCAATGTTATGGAGTTACTGGTTTCCTAATGTTACTGCAAGCTAAAAGATAGTTCTAAATGTCATTGCCCCACTGTAAGTAATATGCATAATTTGTCAGAACATCTCAAACATTGATGAACATACCAATATTTTCTCTTCGGATTTACACTTTGTTGTTGATCTCACTTTCTTCATAAACTTTATTTTCTTTGGCTGCAGAATTCTAGTTATATGTTCTGTAAACAAACAAAACTCTTTGAAGCATTGATGTAAGATTAGACTTCCCAAAACTACGAGCAGGTTAATGGTCCTGCTCAGAGAAAAAAAACAGCTGTCTAATATTGCATTTTACACATGTAATTTTGTGATTTGATATAAAAATGAAAGATCACATGGAAGGAGAAGTGATCATTCAACCATCAAACCTACACCTTTCACAGATTATGTACGATTTGCTCTAGCTCTTGTGGAGCATCAACACCAGCATGGACCAGTTGGGCTTAACGGTCTGTTTCTGTGCTGGACATTCTATGTCATTCACTTAAACTCCTAGCTTGTCTGAATCGTATTATTTAACACAAAAATGATTTGACGCCATCATTAACATAACGTTGATGGAGCATTGAGATTTACCAATCCATTTAATCTCTTGAAACAGGCAACTAACTGTAAGTTAAACCTTGAAGATAAAAGGTCCATGAAATTTCTTTTCAACCTCGAAAAGTATGCAATAAACCTCAGGGCATCAATCCAAATAGGTTTCTTTCAGTTCTGCCGTTTAGCCAGTCACTAGTCTGGGAGTTGTGCAAGAGCTGCCTAGAGTGAAGTGCATTTTCTATTCTTCCTGTACAGTAGGATGGCTTTCACTTTGATGGCTAAATTAAGATCAGAGGAGCTCCAAACAGGAAATCATGGGCACAACAAGCTGGTGGCTAGGTGCATTGTATCACCTGCTAATTGTGAATTATCTGGGGCAGACTGCACCAGGTTAATGTCCAAAGTTGTGGACCCCATTGAAATGAAAGGAGCCACCTCAGGACACATGTGGATGTGAAGGGAAGGAGACCTGAAATTCTGGTTCTCTGTTGAACAGCAATTTTGGAATTTTGCAAAGGTCATAAATATAGTTGTCTCAGCAGAATAAGGCAGTGAGTCATTGAGTTATGCAGATCAGGAAAGTCCCAGGTTTGATTGTTGGTCTCTGCTGAATTGCCTGATCTTAGCCAGGTTGGTGGCAGAGATATCATAATTGGCTTTAAGGCTCCTGGGTTATTGTGAGCAAAAAAAGTCATTCAGGTTCTCACTCCTGCCCAGTGTTCAGTGAGTGTAAGATGTTGACTGCAACATTATTCACCCCAAGGTCTTTTCTACCAGTATTTTAAGGTAGAGATATACTGTGCTGCTTTCCTACAGGAAAGCTGCCAGATGCAGCCTAGTGGGTTGTGTTACTCAGTCTGTACTGTCAAATGGGGCATGTACATTGTTGTAATCAATTCACTTCCTGCTGCCATAACTACAATTTTTGTGCTAATGTACTAGTTTTAAAACTTGCTGACATAAAATATTGAAGAGTACAGTAACTTGTGTACTGTACATGAAAATGTCATTAAGCTAAAGACCACGTTTGATAATTATTTAGTCCAAGCAATGTTCTTTAGTTCAACATGATTCTCTGATATTTTAGCAATTTCATCTTGAAAGATTTACTTTTTCTTTTAAGGACGATTTTAACACTGCCCAGAGGTTACAGGTAGGCGAGGCCTCATTAAAATGTAAAAGTCACACTCCAATGACATCATCTGGAATCAGACAACAACTTAACTCAAAATCATGAAAGCCCCGCCAGTCCCAGATCCACCAGCAAAACTTAGCAGGATTGGTATGTGAGAGCTATTGAAACTGTATAATGAGGGGTTGTCAGCTGCTGAAGGAAGTAAGGGTAGAAATTGCAGAGGCATTGGTCATAATCTTCCAATCCTCCTTAGATAAAGGAGTGGTGTCAGAGGACTGGGGAATTGCAAATGTTACACCCTTGTTTAAAAAAGGGTGTAAGGAAAAGCCTAGCAACTACAGGCCAATCAGTTGAATCACGTTGATGGGAAAGCTTTTAGAAACGACAATCCAGGACAAAATTAGCCGTCACTTGGACAAATGTGGATTAATTATGGAAAGCCAACATGGATTTTTAAGGGCAAAACGTGTTTAACTTTATTGAGTTTTTTGATGAGGTAACAGAGAGGGTTGATGTGGTGTATATGTACTTCCAAAAGGCATTTGATAAAGGCTTGTCAGCAAAGTTAAAGCCCATAGAATAAAAGGGACAGTGGCAGCATGGATACGAAGTTGGCTGAGTGATAGGAAACAGAGAGTACTGGTGAATGGTTGTTTTTCAGACTGGAGGAAGGCATATAGTGGGGTTCCCCAGGGATCAATATTAGGACAACTCATAGAGTCATAGAGTAATAGAGCAAAGAACAGGCTCTTTGGCCCATCGTGTCCGTGCCAGCCATCAAACATATCTATTCTAATCCCATTTTCCAGCACTTGGCCCATAGCCTTGTATGCCATGGCGTTTCAAGTGCTCATCTAAATACTTCTTAAATGTTGTTAGGGTTCCTGCCTCTAACACTCCTACAGGCAGTGTGTTCCAAATTCCAACCACCCTATGGGTGAAAACATTTTTCCTCAAATCCCCTCTAAACCTCCTGCCCCTTACCTTAAATCTATGCCCCCTGGTTATTGACCCCTCTGCTAAGGAAAATATTTTCTCCCTATCTACCCTATCAATGCCCCTCATAATTTTGTATACTTCAATCAGGTCCCCCCTCAGCCTTCTGTGCTCCAAGTAAAACAACCCGAGCCTATCCAGTCTCTCTTCATGACTGAAATGCTCCAGCCCAGGCAACATTCTGGTGAATCTCCTCTGCACCCTCTCCAGTGCAATCACATCCTTCCGATAGTGTGGTGACCAGAACTGTACACAGTACTCCAGCTGTGGCCTAACTAGTGTTTATACAGCTCCATCATAACCTCCCTGTTCTTATATTCTTTGCCTCGGCTAATAAAGGCAAATATCTCATATGCCTTCCTAACCACTTTATCTACCTGTGCTGCTGCCTTCAGTGATCTATGGACAAGTACACCAAGGTCCCTCTGACCTTCTGTATTTCCTAGGGTCCTACCACCCATTGTATATTCCCTTGCCTTGTTAGCCTTCCCAAAATGCATCAGCTCACACTTCTCAGGATTAAATTCCATTTGCCACTGCTCTGCCCATCTTACCATTCCATCTATATCGTCCTGTAATCTAAGGCTTTCCTCCACTATTTACGACACCACCAATTTTCATGTCATCTGCGAACTTACTGATCATACCTCCTATATTCACGTCTAAATCATTAATGTACACTACAAACAGCAAGGGTCCCAGCACCAATCCCTGCAGTACTCCACTGGTCACAGGCTTCCAATTGCAAAAACAACCCTCGACCATCACCCTCTGCCTCCTGCCACTAAGCCAATTTTGGATCCAATTTGCCAAATTGCCCTGGATCCCATGGGCTCTTACCTTCTTAACCAATCGCCCGTGTGGGACCTTATCAAAAGCCTTACTGAAGTCCATGTAGACTACATCAACTACTTTACCCTCATCTACACACCTCCTCAAAAAATTCAATCAAGTTTGTTAGACATGATCTCCCCCTGACAAAGCCATGCTGACTATCCCTGATTAATCCCTGTCTCTCCAAGTGGAGATTAATCCTGTCCCTCAGAATTTTTTCCAACAGTTTCCCTACCACTCACGTTAGACTCACTGGCCTGTAATTACCTAGTTTATCCGTACTACCCTTCTTGAATAATGGTACCACATTTGCTGTCCTCCAGCACCTCTCCTGTGGTTAGGGAGGATTTGAAAATTTCTGCTTTTCTTGATCTATATTAATGACCTAGACTTGGGTGTACAGGGCACAATTTCAAATTTTTCAGATGACACAAAACTTGGAAGTATTTTGAACTGTGTGAAGGACAGAGAGAGACTTAAAGAGGACAAAGACAGGCTGGTGGAATGGGCAGACATGTGGCAGATAAAATTTAATGCAGAGAAGTGTGAAGTGATATATTTTTGGAGGAAGAACGAGGAGAGACAATATAAAATAAAGGATACAATTCTAAAGTGGGTGCAGCAGCAGAGGGACCTGGGGGTATATATCCACAAATCATTGAAGGACAGGTTGACAAAATGGTTAATAAAGAATACAGGATCCTGGGCTTTATAAATAAAGGCATAGAGTACAAAAGCAAGCAGGTTAAGGCGAACATTTATAAAAGACTGGTTTGGCCTCAACTGAAGTATTGTGTCCTGTTCTGGGCAGCACACTTTTGGAAGGATGTGAAGGCTTTAGAGAGGGTGCTGAAAAGACTAACAAGAATTGTTCCAGGATGAGGGACTTTAGTTACGGGGATAGATTGGAGAAGCTGGGGCTGTATTCCTTAAAGAGGTTGAGAGAAAATTTGATGTAGGTGTTCAAAATCATGACAGGTCTGGACAGAGTAGATAGGAAGAAACTGTTCCCATTGGCAGAAGGGTTGAGAATCAGAGGACGCTGATTTAAGGTGAATGGCAAAAGAAACAAAAGGTGACATGCGGAAAACCTTTCTTACGCAGAGAATGGTTAGGATCTAGAATGCACTGCCTGAAAAGGTGGTGGAGGCAGATTCAATCATGGCTTTCAAAAGGCCATTGGATAATTATCTGAAGAGAAAAAATTTGTAGGGCTACGAAGAAAAGACGGGGGAATGGGACCAGCTGAGTTGCTCTTGCAGAAAGCTGGCATGGACACAATGGGCTGTAACCATTCTATGATTTTAACACCACCTTTAGATGGAAATCTACTCCATATATCCATTGTGATTATTAAAAATTTCTAGCTTTGCATGAAGCTGGTTAATTTTATTTAAGTTTTGCACTTTAGCCAGGCAAAATGAGCATTAAGGATTATTAATTATTAAAGATTTTGTTAATTTTTCTACCAGCTTTTAAGGAGCTTCCTTCATCTACCTACCCCCATTCATTCTATATTATATGTCGCCTGCCTATGTCACTCTGAACTGGCTATCAGGTGTGCTGGAGAAAAACTGCTCTTGACAAATTGCAAATCTGTGCCCTATTACTCCCTGGCACTGTGCCACCATGCAAACGTCATCACTGCCATATATTGATATCATTGTATTTCTCATCATATACAAGAAAACCAACTGGATGGTACGATGGAAGTCACAAGTCTACACACTAGTGCTTGGAGTGAGAGCTATACAAGGCAATCCTGATTTATGTTGACTGCTGCCAATGCAGTTTGTTACAATAAAAACAAAGTGCTGGAAATACTCAGCAGGTCAGGCAGCATCTGTGGAGAGAGAAGCAGAGTTAACGTTTCAGGTCTGTGACCTTTCATCAGATCTGAAACGTTAACTCTGCTTCCTTTGCCACAGATGCTGCCTGACCTGCTGAGTATTTCCAGCACTTTCTGTTTTTATTTCAGATTTCCAGCATCTGCAGTATTCTGCTTTTATTTCAGTTTGCTACAATTATTGGTTCAGCTGGCTCTGCTACATCAAAATATTAATAAAGGAAACTATGTCTGTCTTACATGGTGAAACAGACATAAATGGTGAGACCAGATGTCACCCTGGGAAAAGCAATAGTCATTTCCAAGGATCTCATCAAGATATAGAGGGGGTTTTAAACCATTATAATCTGTGCAGAGAGATTGCAGAGTATGTGAATGTGAGAATCTTAGCACCCAGGTTGCAATACTGCATTAATTCAATGATTTCATTGGAGTTGTTCAGGTAAGAATTGCTACCCTTTTACTCTCTGCTCACAGCAGCACCACTTACAGTTTTCACCACCTCCTGGCGCTTACCCATTGTCTCTCGAGCCAAGGAGGCCAAAGAAGAAGAAGAAGAAGAATCACCGACTCACTGCACTCAAGGATCCCTACAATCACTGCAGCACATTTCACAGCACCTCCTTCTCTTCATATTCACACGCTCATTACTATTACAATGCTCGATTACCCAGAACTCATACCTTACACACAGACTATTAGCTATTACAGCATGACAGGTACATTCTCAAAACACCTCACAAGACTCTCACTAACATACTCCCTTCTTTCTTGCAGGAGAAAGTTGCATACAACTCCAGACAGCAGGCTGGCACAGAGGAGGATGAGGCCGTCTGCACATCCTCTTCCCCCTCAAAGAAAGCTTGCATGCCAACATGGGCAGGGGCAGAATCGAGGTAGTTGCAACTGGCAATGCTGGAGGAGACCATGCAGGGTTTCTTCATAGGTTACCTTGTTTGTCCCATCTGGCTTCTATTACTCTGCATGCCAAGTTCAGATGCTTTCACCACCCACTTCTCTATCTCTGCTCTCCTTTCACACCCCAGCTCACCCTTGTCCCTCTCTTTCATTTCAGGTGCTGAGAATTTGGAAGCTCCTGCGCCAATGAAGGAAGAGCAGGTGAGCCTTCAATGCACAATCACTTGATTTGAGTATGGACTTTAGAGGCGAGGTTACAGGAGGTGCCTACACGTGATGACTCAGCAGGCATAAGTCCACAGGAGCTAGGGCAGGGGATGGAATGTCACAGATACTAGCTCACATATTAATTCTGCTGCAGAGGACACAGATGCTCACTTCAAGGGCCCAGGGTACCAAAAAAGGTTGATAGAGATGTATCAGGTAATGTTAGGTGCACTAGGAAGCCTGTTGGCAAACTTGCACATAATGTCATGGAGCAGGGGTCTGCAACCTGCAGCTCAGGAGCACACGCGGCTCATTAAGGACTCATGTGCAGCTCCTGAATTTGATCGATCAAACCCATTTTGGTGGTAATTGGTGGCTTGTTCTTTCCTTAAACTTTTATTATTATTGAACAATACTTTCTCACAAGTAAACTTAACTTTTTTGTAAAAACTTTTAAAACGTTGTTGAGATGGGTATGTCTTGTTTTTCATTATTATTGGCATTTGAATAATAGCATTGCAGCTCTTAAGATATTGCACTTTTGACTAAATTTTTTTAAATGGCTCTTCTCGTAATTGAGATTGCCGATCCCTGGTCACGGAGCTTGGAGGAGTCCAGGTCCAACTTGTCTCATGGCTTTTCGCAGAGCATGGAGACATTCTTATGGAAACATGGCCCAATTGGTCAGCTCCATTAATACAGCGACACCCACCACTGTGGAAACTTTGCTGACAGCTCTGACAGATTCCATAGTAAACTAGTGCCATGGAAGCTCAGACAGCTGCAATGTCAGCTTGCACAGTTGCTATGCAATTTGAGATGGCTGCCATCTTGGTTCTGGGGGCCAATATTGACAGGGGCCTTCAAAACATAACAGCAGGCCTGCACTCTGTTCTCGGGCAGAGCCATAGAAGTGCTCAGGCGCTGTCCTAGGAGATGATGCCTTGGTTCCATGGGAGAGAGACATACTATCAGGAGGACAGCATGTCTGCAACCCCATCCCCCGCCCCACCAGACCTTCTGCCTGTGTCCCTGTCAGTGCCAGACAGGCATCCAGACCAAGCTGCTCTGGCCCACGCCAAGATGCTGCAATCTGCAGTTGGGGCCTCTAGGCCTAGAACTGCACGAGGTCATTCTTCACGGCCACTTTGTGTCCTCAGTGGAAGCTCGGCAGCCTTCCATCTACCAAGTTGTAGCCACTAGGAAAACATCTTGTAGAAGCTTAAGGATATGGAAATACAGACATGAAGGGCTGGCACAAGGATGATTCTTAATTATTTATGTTACCTTTTAGAGATGGAATTGAGTTGATTGATAAATTTGGTTTTGAATCTTGATTTGGTGCTTACCTTCGTAGTGAAGTGATGGAAAGATCCATAAATCTGAACTTAAGGAAAGCAATCAGATTATACGGACAGTGATAAGGATTACGGAACTGTTGGCTTATTGGGGATGGGGAGGGGGGCGGTGAGGAACGATTTAGGTGAAGCACTCCTCGATGAGCAGGTCTGAGAGCTCAGGCATGGAGGGAGGGGCACAGCCTCTCCTCCTCTTCACTTGTTGCAGCCCAAGTAGTGGTAAAAACTCAACCCTCACGATGGTGAAGTTGTGGATCATGAAACAAAAAACCACAAATCTGGTTACCTGCTCAGAGGTGTATGCCAAAGATCCCCCAAAACTGTCCAGGCATCGGAAGCATTGCTTGAGCATTCCAAATGCTTGCTTTATGTTTCTTGTTGCAGCATGCTTCTCATTGTAGATCTGCTCTGCAGCTGTTCCTGACAGGAGTAATGAGCCATGTCTGGAGGGGATAGCCCGTTTCACCTAATAACTCGCCTGGAACTTGGCAGACTGGCTGAAATCAAGGTGACGCAAAAGACTGGCACAGGAGTGCAGGCATTTACAGCTGGAAAAATGCACATGCTTCCAGCCTGCTGTATTAAGACCTTGATAGTGCCCAAATAATGGGTGCTGCATGGACAAATTTCTAGGCTAACTTATTAAAATGTGGTTACATAGCCATTACCATTTTTAAAAAATGATATAAATTCTGAGGGTAATTAGTACATTAAACATAGTTCACAATTTTAAAAATATACTTAAATCTTCCCGAAAGATACTAACGGCTTACAAACTAAACATTTTTTAATCGTACCCATTTTCCTTTAAAATTCTTCTGCAATACATTCATCATGTATATCTCCAGCTTTGTTTTCTAGGGCCCATATTACAGACACAACTTGGCACGTATCATCCACACAGCTATGGGGGCAAGCAATCCCACATTCTGGATAAAATGGCCATTGAACGTAACAAAATGTAAACTTCAAGCTGATCATATCCTCAAAATGCTGACAAAAGGTTCAAGTCGACAGAGTTTTTAAATTTCTGGTCATCAAGTGAATTTTTCATTAAAACATATTTGCCCAGCCCTCAACAATATTATTCTTGTATTTTTTTATGAAAGAACAGTATATATGGGCGTGCCGCAGTTGAAACAAAACCAAATAAGTTTTCACAGCACGCTACATGTCACGTCGTTTAGATTTTTAGATAGATCTACTTGGTTCATAGACTTTACAGGTGTTACTGTGGACGATACAGACCGAATCATATGCCACATGCTCACCGTCTGTTTGCTTTGTGTTTTCAAGAGTGACATTCTGCACCAATAAAACTGAAATGTAGGGCTGCATAGGAACTAAAGAGGGTACACACAAAACTTTAGTCTTCTTTTAGGATTAACAAGAATCAAAAGCATTACCTTGTAGCTCTTCTGAAATATCTTGACTGGAAGTAGCCATTTCTGCAGCGACAAGCTTAGTAATTGTGCAGGTACTGTGAATGAGAGAAATACCAATTAGAAGCAGCTACACATCCTGCTGCAGTAACCACACTACACTGAGAGGAAGCAGCCCTCTTTGGAAATATAATAAATGATCCAACAAGTACATCTCAAGAAATGTCATTGGTGTATTTTAATATTTACCTATATATTATTTATCCAAATAATATATTTACTGCCATCACTGTTTGTATTTAAATAACTGATATTTAACCTGCAGTTACCAAAAATTTACTCATTCAAAATACAGCCAGAGCCACTGTAACTAAAGTATTTAATAATGAAACAGAATTAAGTTTTGTTGTAACTGTTAGTGACATCTTTCCAAACTAGCAATAATACACATATTACTGCCATGCACTTTGCTCCTACATATTACAGATTCATTTTCAATTTTATTTCAGTTGGTTGCAGGAAATGTTCTGAAAAACCTTGCAGAAGATTAACAAAATACGAGGCATAGCTGGAATTCGAACACACGCGATGTGGGCATGAACTGCACTGTCACTGGGCAACACTATCAGACCAAAGCAAACAAGGAGCAATCATATGCACAAAAGATCAACCAAATAAAATGGTGAATGGATAAAGTTAGAAGTGAAATATGTAGAGAATATTGGATGCCTTGAGTAAGCCAATCAAGTGGATTTAGATCCAGTTGTAACCACCATCTAAAATCTAGATTAGACTGCTGCTTTGAAATTGTTCTGTGGTATATGGCACTTCAACTTGACAAGCATGAGTCCAAGTAAGTTTTTAGAGGGTGGGGTTTAATTCCTTAGTGCTGACCAGAGCTATAAAGTACACATGATGTCACTGAACTCCACAATCTTGATGTATTCATAATAATTAAGTTATTGCAATTAATTCTTTGGGAATTTTATATCCACCATAACACTATAACTACTAACTTCTCTACCATATTAACGCTACATAATAATGTGATGATTTTGAATCTTTTTGTTAACCTTGTCACTGCTGGTATATCCACTAGGTCGGTGGTTCTCAAACTTTTTGGTTGAAGAACCTCTTTTCAAATACATCAGTAATCACAGAACCTCCCATCTAAATTATAATACGATATGATACTTATAATATGAAAGTGTTGCATGTGAAGTGTTTTAATGAAGTTTTTAAGAAAACAGGTATTTACTTAGAGATATCAGTGAGATGGGTGTGCCTGCTCCTCACTGCAAAGTCTATCTTATCCTTGACAGGTGCATGGAGAGCAGGAGCCCAGGGAGAGCAGAACACAGAGAAAGCACTAGGTGAGTAGTGGGGGAACAGAATCAATGGGGAAGCTGAGAGCAGAAGCATAAGAAGAGCAGAGCACAGTGAAAGCAGGAGCCCAGGGGGGGCCGTGTACAGTATGCCTCCGGCTGCCACTCACTTGCTTACTCTTGACCACGGCGCCCTGTACTGCTGCCCCTGTCGTTCATCCGTAGGCTGGCCTTGCGTCATGGATCCACTGGAAGGTCTCTGTGAACCCCCAGGGGTCTACCGACCTCAGTTTGAGAACCACTGCACCAAGTCTCCTAACCCCTTCTACTGATTTTTGTAAAGACTTCACGATACTTGTATTGGAACATTTGTTACTGTTAACAATGCCTGTCAGATAGTTTCAATGCCTATAAATGGAGAATGTTAAATCCATAAGAGCTTTAAATATATCAGTAACACAAAACAGAATTTTCTTGGAAAACATTTTATGTAATTTTTTAAATAAAACAAAAAAGCTGGAGGATTTTTGATGTACGAGTACAAAAAACATGTAAATACAGCCACATGTATGAATAGATCACAATCTTGGCTGTCCTGACAATAAGTTGTGTGGAGTACAGACATTGCTAATTGGCTGGGTAGAGGTTGGGGGACTCGGGGAATAAATGGAAAAATTGCAAGTCAGGTTACTCCACTTTTTTTCAATAGTATGTACAGTGCAGATGCCTGCACCACTCTTTAACATCAGACGGTTTAACAAAGTAACGAAAATGTACTTCAACGAGCACACATGAACAGTCCAGAAGAGAAGACGGTCCCACTTTGGCCAGATTCTGAGAATGCCTGACAGAAAAATCCCGAAACAAACATGGAAACGGAAGCAGCAAGTGAAAAGAGCTAGAGATCGACCAAGAGGAACTCCACATATCACAACGAATGCAGCTGAAATGCACATACAACTATGCAAGCTGGAAGCAAAAACCCAAACAGCGTTGGATGGATTAAATTGGTTACTGTCAATGCACCCCAATGGTTTATTCTCTCCCATCTGAGACTAGGGTCCTGAATCTTAGTAAAGGAAACTACAAAGATATGAGGCGCGAGTTGGCCATGACGGATTGGGAAACGTTACTTAAAAGGAATGACAGTGGATAAGGCAATGGCAAACATTTAAAGAGCACATGGATGAACTGCAACAATTGTTTATCTCTGTCTGACGCAAAAGTAAAACAGAAAAGGTAGCCAAACCATGGCTTACAAGGGAAATTAGAGAGAGCATTAGATCCAAGGAAGAGACATATAAATTTGCCAGGATAAACAACAGACCTGAGGATTGGGAGCAGTTTAGAATTCAGCAAAGGAGGACCAAGGGATTGATGAAGAAGGGGAAAATAGAGTACGAGAGCAAGCTTGCAGGGAACATAAAAACTGACTGTGAAAGTTTCTATAGCTATGTGAAGAGAAAAAGATTGGTGAAGACAAATGTAGGTCCCTTACAGTCAGAAACAGGGGAATTTATTATGGGGAACAAAAATGGCTGACCAACTAAATTTTATTTTATTTAGAGATACAGCACTGAAACAGGCCCTTCGGCCCACCGAGTCTGTGCCAACCAAGAACCACCCATTTATACTAACCCTACAGTAATCCCATATTCCCTACCACCTATCTACACTAGGGGTAATTTACAATGGCCAATTTACCTATCACCTGCAAGTCTTTGGCGGTGGGAGGAAACCGGAGCACCCGGCGAAAACCCACGTGGTCACAGGGAGAACTTGCAAACTCCACACAGGCAGTACCCAGAATTGAACCTGGGTCCCTGGAGCTGTGAGGCTGCAGTGCTAACCACTGCGCCACTGTGCCGCCCTGCATAAATGCATACTCTGGTTCTGTCTTCACAAAGGAGGACACAAATATCATACCAGAAATGTTGGGGAACGCAGGGCTTTGTGAGAGAGAGGAACTGAAGGAAATCAATATTAGTAGAGAAATGGTGTTGGGGAAATTGATGGGATTGAAGGCCGATAAATCCCCAGGGCCTGATGGCATGCATCCCAAAGTACTTAAGGAAGTGGCCCTAGAAATAGTGGATGCATTGGTGGTCATCTTCCAAGATTCTATAGACTCTGGAACAGTTCCTACAGATTGGAGGGTAGCTAATGTAACCCCACTATTTAAAAAGGGAGGTAGAGAGAAAGCAGGGAATTATAGACCAGTCAGCCTGATGTCAGTAGTGGGGAAAATTCTAGATTCCATTATCAAAGATTTTGTAGCAGAGCACTTGGAGAACAGTGGTAGAATCGGGCAGAGTCAGCATGGATTTACGAAAGGGAAATCATGCTTGACAAATCTACTAGAATTCTTCGAGGATGGAACTAGTAAAGTTGATGAGGGGGAGCCAGTGGATGTGGTTTATTTGGACTTTCAGAAGGCTTTCGACAAAGTCCCACGTAAGAGATTAGCGTGTAAAATTAAAGCGCATGGGATTGGGGGTAGTGTATTGCAATGGATAGAAAATTGGTTGGCGGACAGGAAACAAAGAGTAGGGATAAATTGGTCTGTTTCCGAATGGCAGGCAGTGACTAGTGGGGTATCGCAGGGATCGGTGCTAGGACCCCAGCTATTCACAATATACATTAATGATTTAGATGAGGGAACTAAATGTAATATCTCCAAATTTGCAGATGACACAAAACTGGGTGGGAGGGTGAGTTGTGAGGAGGATGCAGCGAGGTTTCAGGGTGATTTGGACAAGTTGAATGGGCTAATGCATGGCAGATGCAGTATAATGTGGATAAATGTGAGTTTATCCACTTTGCTAGCAAAAACAGGAAGGCAGATTATCTGAATGGCTATAAACTGAGAGAGGAGAATATACAGCGAGACCTGGGTGTTCTCGTACACCAGTCGCTGAAGGTAAGCATGCAGGTGCAACAGGCGGTAAAAAAGGCAAATGGTATGTTGGCCTTCATAGCGAGAGGATTCGAGTACAGCAGGGATGTCTTGCTGCAATTATACAGGGCCTTGGTGAGGCCACACCTGGAATACTGTGTGCAGTTTTGGTCTCCTTATTTGAGGAAGGATGTTCTTGCTATAGAGGGAAGTGCAGCGAAGGTTTACCAGACTGATTCCTGGGATGGTGGGACTGACGTATGAGGAGTGATTGTGTCGGTTAGGATTATATTCGCTGGAGTTCAGAAGAGTGAGGGAGAATCTCATAGAAACCTATAAAATTCTAACAGGACTTGACAGGGTAGCTGCAGGAAGGATGTTCCTGATGGCGGGGGAGTCCAGAACCAGGGGTCATAGTCTAAGGATACAGGGTAAACCTTTCAGGACTGAGATTAGGAGAAATTTCTTCACCCAGAGAGTGGTGAGCCTGTGGAATTCGCTACCACAGAAAGCACTTGAGGAAACACTATGTTTTCAACCAGGAGTTAGATATAGCTCTGGAATCTAAAGGGATCAAAGGGTATGAGGCGAAAGTGGGAACAGGCTACTGAGTTGGATGATCAGCCAGGATCATAATGAATGGCGGAGCAGGCTCGAAGGGCCAAATGGCCTACTCCTGCTCCTATTTTCTATGTTTCTATCTGATGCAACTACTGGGAAGGTGGGAATGATGGATGATCCCTGAAATCTATTTTGGAATGATTACTGTTCCATCTCCCCGCCAAATGCTCCAAATCCAAAAATTAGCCTCATGTTCCCCCAATTCTATGTACATTGTTGTATGAATGAAACCCAAAAAATGTTGATAGCATCATACAATTTTAAATTATCAATGAAAAATCTGTTAAATTGCAAGTATTTGAGGGTGTTTTCTCACCAGCTGTATAAATAAAATCAAAGCAACAAGCTATGATAACATTTTACTTTAAGAATCATGCCAAAAATGTAGAAAATATCCAGCTGTTTGGAACTTTAAATTCAAGTCCAAACACAATGGGTCATAATTTGCAGTAGCAGGTCAGCTAATGCCATCTGCCATTAGTTAGACTTGTCCTTGCACACTTAGCTTTTCAAATTTTTTTGTGAGACAAATTGCTGCAAGTGTGAGCTGATAACAGCACAGTGGGACCCAAGTGTACAGGACAATTTACTCCTCAAGCACTCAAGATTAAAGGATTGTGAAATTAACAGCGCAAGGACTGAGAAGGAAGTGTAAATTAGAGTGGGTGCATTTAATGCCAAATCAGGTACAGAAAGAGAAGAGGGGGGAAAAAAAGATTTGGTTGAGAGAAAAAAGGAAAACCAATTTTTTTTTCAAGTGTTATATTTTTAAAATCTCCAATAACAATTAAAACCCAAAGGAATAAGATTCCACACTTGTAACAGCTAATTTTCAGTGCCAGAGAGGTTGTTAGGCAGTAATTAATACTTATCATTTCGTTAAAAGGGTACTTAGGTTGGAATGGACAAGACTTAAATTTGTGTCGATATTAGTTCATGTCCACCACACACTTATGTCAACTTCATGCCATTCAATGCATTTCAATGGTGACCCAGCAAGCAAGCTGCCATTTTTGTGAAGTTCATGGTGGAACAGCACAATTCAGACAACAATGCTTGGATATTTGAGTTCAACTTTGTATCTGAACCTCACCTGAAGTTGCTGTACTATTTTCACATAAATAATGATGAGCACCATTAGCCTCACTGTTATTTTGACAGGAAAATCTGGGTCAACATGTTAGAATTAGTAAATGTGTAGTGCATTACATCTTCCATGTAACTCATGTTTATGCCTACTGTATAGCACCACCTTGTGGCAAGGTGTTTCAGCAGCATGTGATGAACAAGTTGGGAAACCCAAACTTATAAATTTGTTCCATTGATAGTGCAAGAGTATTCAACTCACAGTAAATGGACTTCAATTTGGCCCGGTCACTGAGCTCAAAAATATAGTGAAATGTGTACCTTAGCACACGTCCTGCATAAAACAGCCTCAAGAATGTGCAAACTACCTGAATAAAATGAAATTATGTACATATATATTTAAAACATCTGTTTTAATGAATGATGCAAAATTTTAACACTATTAAACTGATGCTCTTTCTGCCCAGCTTTTTTTTTTGGCAAAGTTGAAGCCCACTGAACATTTCCATTCAAATTCCTAACTCCCCAAAAAAGAGTGCCACTCTCAAAAAGAAACGGTTAGGCTGTCCAAATGAAACTAAATATTGTATAATTCAAAAACCTGTCAGATCTGCATTGTCAGGGCAGTCTATATCATGCAATATCCACCAGTTGTGTAAATTCAATGAATTGGTGAACATTGCATTTTGTAACTCCATAATCTGTTGAAATGGGAAGACAGTTACATCCTGGAATTGTGATAGCCTAACTTAATCAATCCCAAAAGTAGACCTAGCAGAAGGACCAAATTTTTTCTCCCTAGGCTCATGATACTACAATCAGTTACCTCAGAATGAAGAAAAATTGTAATTTGCACAATTCTAAAGCAATTAACATAGTTTTAGGATGTAGGGATTTGATTTTTGAAGAGTAAAGTTCAAGTGAAAAACAACAATAAAAAAAACTTGACAACAAAATGACTGATCTAGATTCATTCATGAATCTGCCTATTCATACACGAAGCTTGTTTACAAGATCCTTAAATTATACCTTAGAACAAAGCCAGATTCGTAGATCAGAAGTAATTATCAGGCTGTGCCTGTAGTTTCAAGAATTGCTCTACATTCACACAAGACTATGATAGGGCAAAGCACATTAGGGTAGAATTTTTGAAAACAATTATTTACAACAACTTATATTTATATAGTACCCTTAACATAATAAAACACCCCAAGAGGTTTCACATGAGCGCTGTAAAGCAAAATTAGACATGAGCCAGGTAAGGTGCTATTAGGGCAAATGGCCCAAGAGGTAGTAGGTATTAAGCAGCGTCCTAAAGGAAGAGAGATAGAGTCTCGGAGAGGTTTAGGGAGGGAATTCCAGAGGTTAGCACCTAGGTAGCTGCAAACATGGCTACCAATGGTGGAGCAATTAAAATTGGGATGCTCAAGAGGTCAGTATTAGACAAGAACAGATATCTCGGAGGGCTGTGGGGCTAGAGAAGATTCCAGTGATAGGGAGGGGCAAAGGATTTGAAAATAAGGATGAGAATTTAAAAATCTAAACATTGTTTGACCAGGAGCCAATATAGATCAGCAAGCACAGGGGTGATAGGCGAATGGGACTTGGTTCAAGTAAGGACACGGGCAACGGAGTTTTAGATGAACTCAAGTTTATGGAGGGTAGAATGTGGGAGACTAGCCAGGAGTGCATTGAACTAGTCAAGTCCAGAAGTAGCAAAGGCATGAATGAGTGTTTCAGCAACAGCTGAGCTGAAGCAGGGACAAAGTTGGAAGAAGTTACAACAGGTGGTCTTAGTGATGATGTGGATATGTGGTCGGAAGCTCAACTCGGGTCAAAAATGACACCAAGGTTGCGGACAGTCCGGTTTTGTCTCACACAGTTGCCAGGGACAGGAATGAAGTCTTTAGCTAGGGAATGACATTTGGAGCAGGGACCAAAGACAATGGCTTCAGCCTTCCCAATATATAATTGGAGGACATTTTTGCTCATCCAGTACTGGATGTCCGATAACAAGTCCGATAACTTAGCAACAGTGGAGGAGTCAAGAGGGATGGTGGTGAGGTAGAGCTGGGTGGCGTCAGCATACATGTGAAAATTAACACTGTGCTTTCAGATGATGTCACCAAGAGGTGGAATGCAGATGAGGAATAGGAGGGGACCAATGATAGATCCTTGGGGAAACACTAGAGGTAATGGCACAGGAGCCATTGCAAACGATACACTGGCTACAATTAGATAGATAAGAATGGAACCAGGCGAGTGCAGTCTCACCCAGGTAGACAACAGTGGAGAGAAGTTGGAGGACGATGGTGTGATCAACTCTGTCTGCAGCCTTTGACACATCAAGAGGACCAAGAGGTATAGACTACCTTCATCACAGTCACATAGGACGTCATTTATGACTTGGTTAAGAGCCCTTTCGGTACTGGGCAGGGATGAAACCCAGTTTGGAGGGATCCAAACATGGAGTTCCGGAAAGATGGGCACGGATTTGGGAGACAAGAAGTTCAAGGACTTTGGAGGAGAAAGGGAGATTGGAGATGGGACAGTAGTTTGCAAGGACAGAGGGGTCATAGGTTGTTTTTTTTTTTAGGGCAAGGTAGTGACGGCAGATTTAAAGGAGCAAGGGACAGCACCTAATGTGAGAGAACCAGAAGGGAAAGTTGGATGGTTAGCAGTTTAGCCAGTATAGGATCCAGGGAGCAGGAGGTGGGTCTCATGGACAAGATGAGCTCAGAGAGGGCATGAGGGAGATAGGAAAGCAACTGGAGAAAGGAGAGAGTTCAAGGCTAGGGGTGGGGGGAGCATTACAGGAAGTTTGACCAGGTGGACTAGTGGAAGGGAGCGATGCGGCAGAGGCAGTAGATCAGATGATCACGATCTTAGTGACAAGGAAATCCATGAGCTCCTTGCACTTATTGGAGGCAGGGGCGAGGGGTTTAAGAAGAGGGTTTGTAATAGAGAAAAGAAGCCGGATGATCCTGGAATACTAAACAGTTTTAGCAGATCATAGCAGGACCCAATAGTGCTTAATGTGAATCCAGCCAGATCTGGCAAGGAATAACTAATTGTCCATCATATCGTTCAAGGCTGCGTCCCTTGGACTTAAGGGAGCAGAGATGAAGGCCGTACTGCCGTGGAGTCATGGCCAGGGTGAGAGAGAGCGTAATGGTTATACTGGGAACTAGGATGTCAAAGGTGGAGGTGAGGGTGCAGTTGAACAAATCAATAGCTGCAGAAATGTGGTGAACAGAGGGCTAAAGACTAGACAGTTGGGATTTTGAAAGTGCAGTTGTGATTGAATTGCGGGATATGGTTGGGGCATGGAAAGGAGACATGGGTGGAGAGTGATACAAGGAACTGAATGCAGATGGCCTTATCTGATTGATACAATGGGAGTAGCAAGACCACGTGAGATGGCAAGGTCTGGGGGGGGGGGGGGGGTGGTGGCTGTGAATATGGATTGGGCTGTTTACATGAAGGGAGAGATTTAGGGAGGATAATAGGACAGTGAACTCAGAGGACAATGTATGTTGAGTTGAAATGAAGGTTGAAAATACCAAGGATGAAAAGTCTTTTCATGCAGAGGCTTAGGGAGGAAAGCAGTAAAGATACCTTGGTGAGAATTTTTATCGTATTCAGGAAGGCAGCAGTGAATGAAGATTTTAAATGAGAGAGAAGAGGGATGGAACAAGGTGAGACACTCAAGGGAGAAGAAAGTGCCAGAGGAGTAGGGGAACAGGCCAAGATGAGATTTGGTTATAACCACCTGCCACGCAGGCCCCCACCTGCCAAGAATGAGCACATTAATTTCACCACATGGACATTAAAACTTCAAATTGTTGCTGGGACAAGGAGAAGGCCTGTTACAAGGGCTGCCAAACTGGCTGGAAAGACATTTTTGTATATTAACAGACAGTACTTGAAAGTGCAAAGGGGCTATTCCCTGCTCCAATTAAACCCACAATGGACCTTTGATCACCAGGTATTGTATACAGAGGAGACATTCCAAAGTCTACTAGGACAAGACAATACACAAGGGCCAGGAGTGGTTAGGGGAGCTGGTCACCTGACTAACTGGCTGTTGCAGGTTTTTTTGAACTAGCCACAGAAAATTTGAACTGAAAGCTCGGAATCCATTGAAGACACATGAACCCCAAGAGAGAAGTCTCCTACAGTGAACAAGGTTTAAGAAGAATACTGGGCACCAACGAAAAGCAAGAATTACCTACAAGCAAGGACTCGAGGCTCAAATGAACCGTAACTCTCCAGATATTGCCTCAAATCTTTCCACCTTATTTTTTCTTCTGCTCTTTTCTGTCCCTATCAGCATGAGTATCGCATATGCATGCTAGCATGGGTGCATCGTGTTTCCGTAGGCAACCGAGTTAGAGTTTAAGTTTTAATAAAATTTCACCTTTCTTCTTTAAACCTACGAAAGCCTACGAATGTGCTCATTTCTTTATCTTATAATTTGAAAGCAGTGAACAAGGATTCACCAAGGGGGAGCTAAAAACAGTGTTTAAAAAAAAAACTCTGACAGTAAGACCAGGTGAAGGCTGAAAGGGATCCCTAAACACCTCTCTCACCTGGTTGTAACACCACATTACACTCTGGGTGGAACATGGTGGAAGGTATAACCAGATAGGGAGGCTACATTTAAGGCAAAGGGATCATCATCCCTCAAGCCAGGTTTCCGTTAAGGCCACAATATTGATGCAATGACCCATAAGTTCAAGATGGCAAAGACTTTGCTCACAAGTGAACCGACAATCTATAGGGAGATGCAGAGAGGAAACCTATAGGTTTATCTAAGAGGGGTCAAGCCTTGGACAGCGGCGAGAGCGCCGGAAGGACAAGGAGAACTGCAGGGTTGTAGTAGGGAAATTAGGAGGGCAGAATACTAGAGAAAGAAGTGAATGGAGATATGATGATAGGAGAGAGGGTTCTACAAGGGGGAAAAAGGAAAAAAATGGAAATACTGACGGGCTCAGGTTCAGAGTGGCAGCCAAAATATGCACGTGAGTGGACTCAGGGAAAGCTCTAGTTTGTAAGATTTAGAACCTTACTTATTTGTTCTTGGACTAGACAAGAAGAATTCGGACAAGGAGACGCTGGAGGACGTGATATCAGGATGATTTATTAAGTAAAAAAGCAATATATAACAGATCCAAGGGAGTCAGTATCCTAGTGCAGGCGACCTATACTCTCCACCAGCCCTATTGGCACAGACGGCTCATGACTCCTCTTCTCTTAACTCCCCCTTTGTCATCTTCAGATCTGTGTGCTGAACCTCCAGGTCTGTTCCTTTATTCTTCATAGCCAGTGGCTCCTTGTGTGCACTGACTGGTTGGTTGGTTCATACATATTGCTGTTTCGATTGGTCCTGCCATTTCATTTGTTAATACTGCAGTTTATGCATTAATCATTATCACATGCACAAAACACTGTGTCCTTGAAACACAAACGGTCCATTATAACCTTGAGGTCCATTAGATACATTTCACGTTTCAGCAAGACTCATCCTGTTTTTCTGTTATATTTTGATCACAACTTGTTACATAGTTTGTGATATCCGCTTTTTTTTCCTTTCCATTTATCTGTTCATGTCCACGTCACAATGGGGTTCCGGTTGACTCAAACTGTATTTTCTTTCAGTAAGACACACATTTAAAATTAAATCTTCATTTACCAAAAGCTTATACAAAACATCATATATATTACATAAAAGGTACATAAAATTCATAAAGAAATAAAAAGTCCACATTTCCAGTTATGTAGGTCTGGTTACATAAAATTAGGATACATAAAAACCTGACAGTGGGATATAGGAAATAACTAGGAGACTATAGGAAGGAGTCCAGAGTTAAAAGTCAAAAATCCCAGTCAGATAACAATGACATTGGTAGGAAAGTCAGCATGAAGCATGAGTGAACTGTGTGTGACTTCAGACAGGCATAGCAAGTGAAGTCCAAAACTATGAGGGTAGAGTATCAGAGGACTCACTAATGGAAGTATTTTTGTGGGAACGAGGATGCTGGAAGTGTACAGAATCAGTTTTAAGATCAGGAAGATGGTGAAGTTGGAGGGCAGCGTAAAATCCAGAAACAGCAGCAGTTTGGCCTTTGACCCAGGCGAGTGAGTTTCTGGCCACGAACAGACGGAAGCTGAAAAACCAGTATAACCAGTGGCCAGTCACAAGCTCAGCAGCAGCCTGAAATGTCTCAATCATATAGCAGTGGTGGGGAAGGGTTGTAAACTGATCAGTTACTTTAAATATCGCAAAAGAGTAGCATCAGAGACAGAAATTAGGTCTTACTGTATACCCAATTAAATCCAGAACAGAACCATTTTCTTGACGTTAAGAGAAATCCAGGAATTTTAAGCCAAGTTTAAAGAAATGTATAGATCTAGGTTGTTTCCAGATCTTTTCCACAGCTGAGAGTGCAAAAAAAAGAGATTAGAGACAGAAACAGATTCTTACGGTTTATTCCAATGTAGTCCAGCAGAGACGTGTTCTCAATGTCCAAAAAAGTCCAGGAATTGCAAAACAAATTTGAGAGAAAATCCAGGTTCAGGCCTTTTCCAGATTCTTACCAGAGCTCACAAGGTAAAGTGGGGAATGGGGTTTGAACTAACATAGAGGCTGTTTAAAGGAATAGTTAACTTGGTCTGGCCCACATGTGATTCCAGACACAAAGCAATGTGGTGGACTCTTAAATGCCTATTGAAATGGCCTTGCAAGCCACTCAGTTGTACCAAACCGGTAGAGAAAAGTCTAAAAGGAATGAAAGCAGATGGACCACCCGGCATCGACCTAGGCACCAGAAATGACAATGGCACACCCAGCCCTGCTGACCCTGCAAAATCCTCCTTACTAATATCTGAGGGTTGCCCCAAAACTGGGAGAGCTGTCCCACAGACTAGTCAAGCAACATCCTGACCGTCATACTCACTGCATCATACCTTACAATGTCCCAGAAACCACCATCACCATCCCTGGGTATGTCCTGTCCCACACAACAAACCCACCAGAAATGGCGGCACAGTGGCATACAGTCGGGAGGGAGTTGCCCTGAGAGTCAACATTGACTCCGGATACCATGAAGTCTCATGGAATCAGGTCAAACATGGGCATGGAAACCTCCTGATTACCACCTACCGCACCCCTCCCCAACCCCATAGCTGATGAATCAGTAATCCTCCATGTTGAATAGCACTTGAAAGAAGCACTGAGGGTGGAAAGGACACAAAATGTACTCTGGGTGGGGGACTTCAATGTCATCACCAAGAGTGGCTCAGTAGTACCACTACTGACCGAGTCCTAAAGGACATATCTGCTAGACTGGCTCCGCAACAGGTGATGAGAGAGCCAACAAGAGGGAAAAACCTACTTGACCTTGTCCTCATCAACCTGTCACAGATGCATCTGTCGATGACAGTATTGGAGGGGGGCCACCGCACAGTCCTTGTGGAGACTAAGTTTTGTCTTCACAATGAGGATACCCTCTATTGTGTCGTGTGGCACTAGCACCGTGCTAAATGGGATAGATTTTGAACAGATCTAGCAACTCAAAACTGGGCATCCATGAGGTGCTGTGGGCTATCAGCAGCAGCAGAATTGTACTCACATACAATCTGTAACCTCATGGCCCAGCATATCCCACACTCTTACCATTACCATTAAAAAAGAGGCTCCACAAATACCCCATCCTCAATGATGGGGAATCCCAGCAAACCAGTGCAAAAGACAAAGCTGAAGCATTTGCAACAATCTTTAGCCAGAAGTGCTGAGTGGATGATCCATTGTGGCCTCCTCCTGAGGTCCCCTGCATCAAAGATGCAAGTCTTCAGCCAATTTGATTCATTCCACATGCTATCAAGAAATGGCTAAAGGCACTGGATACTGCAAAGGCTATGGGTCCTGACAACTCATGGCAACAGTACTGACAACTTGTGCCCCTAACCCCAAGCTGTTCCAGTACTGCTACAACACTGGCATCTACCAAACAATGGTGTGTGGCTTGGAGGGGAACTTGCAGATGGTGATGTTCCCTTGCATCTGCTGCCCTTGTCCTTCTAGGTGGTAGAGATCACAGGTTTGGAAGGTGCTATCGGAGGAGGCTTGGTGAGTGTCATGGACATACTCAATGACTGAGCTATCATCGCTCTCTGGGGTACAGAATTCTAAAGATTTACCATGCTCTGAGAGAAGAAATTCCTCATCTGTCCTAAATGGCCTACACCTTATTCTGAGACTGTGTTCCCTGGTTCTAGACAACACCACCACTCCCAACCCCCCGCCCCCAAACCCCAGCCAGGGGAAACATCTTTCCTGTATCTACCCTGTCAAGCCCTATAAGAATTTCATGTTTCAATGACATGACCTCTCATTCTTCTAAACTCGAGGGAATAAAGGCCCAGTCTCCTCAATCTCTCCTCAGGACAATCGCGCCATCCCGGAATTAGTCTGGTGAACCTTTGTTGCACTCACTCTATGGCAAGTACATCCTACCTTAGGTAAGGAGACCAAAATTGTACACAATACTCCAGGTGCAGTCTCACCAAGGCTCTATATAATTGCAGCAAGACTTCTTTATTGCTGTACTCAAATCCTCTTGCAATAAAGACCAACATACCATTTACCTTCCTAATTGTTCACTGCACCTGTATGTCATCTTTCAGTGACTTATGAACAAGGACACCCAGGTCCCTTTGGACGTCAACACTTCCGAATCTCTCCCCATTTAAGAAATACTCTGCATTTGTTTTTCCTACCAAAGTGGACAACTTCACATTTTTCCACATTATATTCCATCCGCCATGTTCTTGCCCACTCAGCCGGTCTAAATCCCCATGAAACCTCTTTGCATCTCCTCACTACTCACATTCCCACCTAGTTTTGTGTCATTAGATTTGGAAATTTACATTTGATCCCCACATCTAGATCATTTATATAGATTGCGAATCACTCAGGCCCAAACACTGATCTTTGCAGTACCCCACCAGTTGCAAATAAAATCCAAATACATCACATCCACTGGTTCCCCCCCCCCCCCCCCCCCCCATCTATTCTGCTAGTCACATGCTCAAAAAACGCCACAGGTTTGTCAAACATTATCCCCCTTTCATAAATCCATGTTGACTGCCCAATCCATTATTTTCTGTGTATCCACATCCTTTATAATAGATTCTAACATTTTCTGTACCACTGACGTCAGGCTAACAGGCCTGTAGTTCCCCACTTTCTCCCTCCCTCCTTTCTTAAATAATGAGTTCACATTTGCTACCTTCCAAATCTGCAGGAACTGTTCCAGAATCTATAGAACTTTGGAAGATGACCACCAATGCATCCACTATCTCCAGCCACCTCTTTCAACACGCTGGGATGTAGAGATCATCAGGTCTAGGTGATTTACCAACTTTCAGTCCCATTAATTTCTCCAGTACTACTATTTTTTTAAACCAATAATTTCTTGGCTGAGTTTGCTGACAACGCAACCACTAGGTGGTGCTGCAGTCGCACATACACAAATGCAGCCTGTGCCACTAAAACGTCAGTCTGCGACATGCAGGCAGCTGCCAGGACTAAAGATGGCACTGCTCAAATAATCACACAAAGGTAACGTAAACACATGGCAGCACACAATGGCCAGAGGGAGTGAGTGGGGGGGGGGGGGAAGGAGAGACTGTGGGGAGGAGAGCGCACCAAGGTCTTCAGCCGCTCTCTCCCCACTTTCCCCTCCCCCCTCTCTTGCCGCGTTACGCGATGACATCATCTGTGCATGTGCCAACCAGTTCTGGCAATGCAGAACGCAGCGCACGCGCAGAGAGCAGCCCTTCTGCGCATGTGCGCAGATTGGCGCAGTCTGATGACGCCAGCTGCTGGCTGCGTTGTCAAGAATCACTTTGTAATTTCTTTCAGTTCCCTATTCTCACTAGTCCCTTGGTTCTCTAGTATTTCTGGGAGGTTTTTTGCATCTTCCTCTGTGAAGACAGATAAAAAGTATTTATTTAGTTTCTCTGCCATTTCTTTATTCCCCATTATAAATTCTCCTGTCTCTGCCTGAATGGGGCTACATTCGCCTTTGCTTATCTTTTCCTTTTTACATACCTATAGCTTTTACAGTCCATTTTTATATTTCTCACTAGCTTACGTTCATATTCTATTCTCCCTTTATCAGTTTCTTGGTCTTCCTTTGTTGAATTCTAAAATGCTCGCAATCCTCAGGCTTAGTACTTTTTTGGCAACTTTATAATCTCTCCTTTTATCTAATACAATCTGGTTAGCCACGGTTGGATCACTTGTTGGGTTTCTGTGCCTCAAAGGAATGTATATTTGTTGTAAACTATGCATTAATTATTTGAATGCTAGCCATTGTGGCATCCTTTCTCTTTATATTTCTAATGTTTGGCAAATTTACAAAGCAATGTTTTTCCATGCACCCTTGCACCTTGATTTATTTCGCAGATTTCTTAGCTATACTGGAAATCTACTAGCTTGCCATCATTTCTGCATTGGTTCAATTATGATCCTACCTTTACCATGGCCATCTGTGGTGCTGCCTGTTGGTTTGCTTTTACTTTCTGAAGAACAAAAAGAATCTATTTTTGCACTTTCGTTCAATGGGGATGAGGAAAATGAAGAGAAAAAAAATTACATACACAGATCTATTATGCATCACAGAACTGAACCATCATACAATAGTTTTAAAATTGTAACAGATTAAAAAGCATACAATTCTAATAATTGCGGCAATGTCACTGGACCAGTAATCCAGAGACCTACAGCAATGCTCCAGAGACACGAGTTCAAATCCCAAGGTGGCTGGGGGAATTTTAATTCAATTAATTTTTAAAAATCTAGAATAAAAAGCTAGTCTCACTAATGGTGACCAAATACTGGATTGTCATAAAAATCAATCTGTTTCATTAATGAGCATTAGGATAGGAAATCTGCAGTTCTTATCTGGTCTGGCCTACATGACTTCAGACCCATAGCAATGTGGTTGACTCTTAACTGCCCTCTGAAATGGCCAAGTAAGCCACTCAATTTTATCAAACTGCTACAGAAAAGTCAAAGAATAAAACCAGAAGGACCACCCACCATCAACCTAGGCACCAGAAACAAAAAGGCACAAGTTGCCCCGGTGACTCTGCAAAGTTCTCCTCATTAGCATCTGGGGATTTGTGCCAAAATTGGGAGAGCTGTCCCACAGACTAGTCAAACAATAGCCTGACATAGTCATACTTACTGAATCATACCTTACAACCGTAACGTCTTCAACTTCAAACTTTTCTATGGTTCCTTTAAATTCTCTCAAATTTTTAGGGCAAGATCAACCAAGGCTTTAAACTTTTAATCAAATTTTGCTCTTAAAATAATCTAGGGTTTCTGGCCCACAACCAAGAGACTTTGAGAGAACTAATTTGGCTTCACAGAGCACACAATTGATCCAAGTTTGGGTCAAAACAGGATGAGAAAAAGAATTTGCATTTATATAGTGTCTTTCACAATCTCAGGACATCCCAAAACGCTTCACAGCCAAATAAGTGTCATTACCATCTATGCTAAGTTCTCACTAATTGTTCAGTTTGAAGACAAAGATCTTGGAATCACATTCTGTCTGAAATCTAGTACCACAAAATGTAGTATTTTGTCAAGGTGCACTTGGCAATTTTGATCCATACACAAGACCTAGATAAGTAAAGGCCGCTTCATTACAATTACACACCACAACCACCAAAGCAAATTGCAATGCTAGTTTATTTATTGAGAATTCAATCTGAGCAAGGTTTAAAACCTACACACAAAAGCAAAATAGTGTAGATGCGGGAGAGTGAGTGAGTCAATGTTGCAAGTCAATGACCTTTGTCAGCAATGGAAGTTAGAAATGAAAGGATTTTAAGCAAGTACAGAGTCGGAGAGGGTGGGCTGGGTGGACAACGAAAGGGGAGGTCTGTGATAGGGTGGAAAGGATCTGTGATGGGGTGAAAAGCAATCTCTCCTGCCTTCCACCCTATCACAGGCCTTCCTTATTGTTCTTCTCTCTCTCCCCCAACCCTGTATTTACTTAAAACCCATTAATCTCTTAACATTTCCTAGTTCTGATGAAATCAACTTTCTCTCTCTCCACAGATGCTGCCTGACTTGCTGAGTATCTCCAGCATTTTCTGTTTTTATTTAAAATGAGTGCGCTCAGAATAATACTTCACAATTGCACAGCCAAGTCCTGGTGCCTACTCCACAAGTAGCTTCAGACCAGTGACATAGGTACAGATTAAAATGTGAGGCAGGAGTCCAGCAATGTCCGACAATCTATAGCCACATAGACAGCAGCAGTATTGGATTGGTAATAACAGTTAAATGAAAAGAATTGAGGCAGATCTTGATTATTAGTTGTCCCAATGTAGTGCTTCTCCTTGAGAGGCTTTTTCATCTTTTCCAATCCAAAATTAGCCTTTTAGTTTTCTTAGGATTGCAAGAGTCTTCAAATTTTTAAGCTCCTCTTGGAAGTCACTTGTTTACTAAAGCATAACCCAACTAGCATTTGGAAAAAAAAAGAACACATCTGCAAAGCCCCTTTAATGGCCACATCAGAACTTTCTCATTTTAAAGAGACATTAAAAATTCATCATCTGGTTGCTAGCTACTTAAGTGAGAATCCCATTGTCAGATTTGAGTTGCAATCATGAAAACTTAACATTTTTTCACCAACTTACCTCCCTAACTCAGTTTCTCCTTTCAGTGAATCTGTGCAGGCGCTGATCATAATGGAGCTGAGGCGCAGAAATATGGTAAAGATAATAGGCCGGAACTGAAGGACCAACCCGTAGACTTGGCAGACACCCAATAAGGTTGCTATTTTCTTTAGATCACATTTCACATGCTAAGTGCTTCTCTTCAAACCTAGAAGCCTTAGTTTTCTTTTTAAAAGCACTCTTCACACACCAGCAGCTGATATAGGAAATTCAAGAGCACTTCCACTTTGATTTTCTTTCCATCAACAAACACTAAATTCTCAATGTACACCAAGACCAATATCTATCCCCAGTGAATAATGACAATCTCATTCTTAGAAGTGACTATTGCTTTTACAAACATTTCACAATAAGCTTCATTTTCTGTGTCTCTAACAAATTCCTGACTGAACATTCTTTAAGCAGCTTTGAGTTTTCAGTTATAAAAGACTGCCAAATGGTACAAACATGCTTAAATCGCACAGTTGAGTCTCAAAATTTCATGCGATACACCTTTTCCAGCAGGGTGTGGAAATAGTACCTCGTGTGGAAATAAAAATGGCTAACATTTAGTAACAATATTTCAATGTTTTATGATCCATTATGAAAATAGGTATAAAATCACATGCAGTAAATGCACAGGCACCTATTCTGCCATTGAATTAAAATACAAAAGAAAATATCAAGTGTCAATGAATGAATTTGCAAATGTAATGTAATTCAACTAAAATGAAGACACACAAATGAAAGGCAGGTAAATGGTTTATTTACCAGCTGTACAGCACTACATTAATTAAATGCTTTACCCTAGCTTTCACAACCCCATTGAAAGAGTATTTTTACATTGTCTCCTCATCAGCTTGACTCCCTTTCCTTCACTGAAACAGTACAGCTAAATATAAAAAAAATCAACCCAGAGTCAGAGCTAAAAAGGGGGCAGAAAGCATATTTAATTGCAATTCACCTAGAACAGAAAAAAGAATTTCATGTTGAGTCAGCAAATAAAGCTTGCGTTTTCTGACATACTTCTGTGGTATAACTTTCTCATATCTGCAACAGCGCAAACTTCTTTTAAACTTCACATTACTTTATTTTGCAACACAAAGCACATGGATATAACTCACTCTTCAAAACTGTGCCTTGTCCTAGTTTTAAAGGATTAATTCCATTATGCCCTCTTACAAATACATCAGATACATAATGAGGTTCAGAGAAGCAAAAAAATATATAGTTAGGTGGGAGGCAGCCAACCTATAGTGGAAATATAAGTAATTAAAATTTACAACATTAAAATCTGCAACTTTAAAGGGATTTGTAGAATGCTGTGAATGTGCTCATTACAATTTGACATTTTCTGCTCTGAACAGCTCAATTTGCAAATTAATTTTTACATGATTCTGCACATATTCACAAACGCTGAAGAGTTTGACTCTTTGTGACAAATGTAATTTGTAAACGTCTCAAGCAGTGGTTAAAATGTTATTCTCCTGCACTTGATACATAATCACTAGAAAAGATTAAAATGTAAAAAAGTTATCTACAACAAGCATGACCATTTTGAGATGCCCTGTACAAAAAAAAGGAAACACACAACAACCGTCAGTGTTACTATGGTCAGTTGTAAAATAATTCACGTGGCTTGAACTTAATTTAATAGTAACACAATGATTTTCAATCAGTGATTTGCATTCTGAGACGCCCAACTATAGCGGAAGAAACCAAAAGTTGTGTATTATCATTTACAATTGGGTTGCACAAAAACATGACTATACGTCCAAAAATTCACAATTCTTTTGTATTTAAAGTTTACTACAAGTCAAGTTTTCACCTGCTCAGCTCTAGAGTATAGCAGGATGTTATGGTAAAAATAGCCTATGTTTTTTTGCAACATATATATATATCACAATGTTTCGTGCCACTGGGAAACATTCCTCTTATTATGCAAAAAGAGCTACGGCACAGATACTGTACACAATTGTTATTTAAGGGCAGGAACTATTTTACTGCTCTGCGTACATAAAGTGTACAAAGCATCTCATGGTATACCATTTCGGTTCTGAGAAATCAGAGAAGTTGTATTGGGTACAATTTTTGGAACAAATAAAATAATTTCTGATTCATAAATAGCATTCTATGCTATAAAAAGGGAACCTAGTCTATACTCATTTTAGCTTCCTGGATGAGAAATTCTCCCTAGTACTCCGAAGGTTAAATGGTCTAAATCATTTCATATAAGCATGTGTCAAAGCAAAAATACATGTAATTTTATTCCCCGGGGCCATATTATTAGCATGCCTGGCATTCCTCCATCACCGGTCCATCATACTAAGGATCATCTCAGGTGTGATATCGCCATTCTGAGCCTCAATGCCTGCTTGCACTGGCACATCTTCAGCTTCAGGCTCTTTCTTTATCTCAACAATGATGTTTTCAATAGTTGTAGTCCCTGGTTCTTGCAACTGTTGAACTGTTGCTGCTGAGATGAGAAAGGAACAAGATCAAAGTCAATGTTAAAATTAATTGAAAAGTTAGAAATGTGCTTTTAAAGGAGTAGGGAATTGTATTCTGATCAAAAATGCTTCATTCCAACTGAGAACTAGCAAACAGGAAATAATATTACGTAAATGTAATTTTAAATGTAATCTTTGTTCTTTAAAAACAGACTTGGATAGTGCTACAGATTGCCTTAGCGTTAGTTTACTATGTCAAATTGTTAATCGCAGCCAGGTACTTCATATTTATGGCAAGAAAATTCAAGGGAGAACCATCTCAAGTCTATTACTTAGAAGCCAGTTTCAGCATGTTATTGTTGGTCGAAAACCAAATTTCTATTTCAAGGTTACTTATATAGATAAAAGGTGATTGACATTTAAGGACTGATACCCACATTACTCCACTCAACATCTTGTAGGTAGGCTGATTTCCTATTTGTTTTAAACCAATTTCTCATTTAGCCTCATGTTCTACTTTGAATACCTATAATTTTTAGTTTACCCAAGTCTCCAAGACTGGACCATGCCAAAGCTTTCTGAAGATCTAAAACAATCAGTTTCTCTATATACTTTAATAAAAGCAAAATACTGCGGATGCTGGAAATCTGAAACAAAAACAAGAAATGCTGGAATCACTCAGCAGGTCTGGCAGCATCTGTGGAAAGAGAAGCAGAGTTAACGTTTCGGGTCAGTGACCCTTCTTCGGAACTGACAAATATTAGAAAAGTCACAGATTATAAGCAAGTGAGGTGGGGGTGGGGCAAGAGATAACAAAGGAGAAGGTGCAGATTGGACCAAGCCACATAGCTGACCAAAAGGTCATGGAGCAAAGGCAAACAATATGTTAATGGTGTGTTGAAAGACAAAGCATTAGTACAGATTAGGTGTAAATACACTGATTATTGAACAGCAGCAAGTGCAAACCTGAAAAAAACCTGAAAAAAACAGTGGGTAAGCAAACTGAACAAACTAAGATGAAATGAAATAAATGCAAAAAAAAAAGGATTGTAAAAAATGTAAAAAAGAATGAAAAAAGGAAGAAAAACTAACTAAAAATGAAAGTAAAATGGGGGGCTGTTGGGGGGGGGAAAATGACCTCTCAGGGGAAAGCAGCAACAGCCAAGTTCGTGGCATCATGGAGGGCTCTGCTGCACAGCAGGGGAGGAAAAGGGTTGTAAGAGCTATAGTGATAGGGGATTCTATCGGAAGGGGTGCAGATAGGCGTTTCTGTGGCCGCAAACGAGACTCCAGGATGGTATGTTGCCTCCCTGGTGCTAGGGTCAAGGATGTCTCTGAGCAGCTGCAAGACATTCTGAAAGGGGAGGGTGAGCAGCCAGAGGTCGTGGTCCATATTGGTACTAACGACATAGGCAGGAAAAGAGATGAGGTCCTGCAAAGTGAACATAGGGAGTTAGGTTAAAAAGCAGGACCTCTAGGGTTATAATCTCAGGATTACTCCCTGTGCCACGTGCTAGTGAGAGTAGGAATAGGAGGATTAGGCAAATGAATTCGTGGCTGAAGAGCTGGTGTAGGCAGGAGGTCATTGGGATCTCTTCTGGTGCAGAGGTGACCTGTACAAGAAGGACAGGTTGCATCTAAACTGGAGGGGGACCAATATCCTTGCGGGGAGGTTTGCTAGTACTACTCGGGAGGGTTTAAACTAGTCTCGCTGGGGGGGGGGGGTGGGACCCAAATTAGTAGTCTCTCTGATGATAGTTGAGGCAAATGTAGAGGTTAAAGCAAGCAAGTCCAGTAGGCAGGCCGGGCAGGGGCGGAACAGGGAGCTTGGAAGGTCTGGTAGGCTAAACTGCATTTACTTTAATGCAAAAAACCTTACAGGTAAGGCAGATGAACTCAAGAGCATGGATCGGTACATGGGATTATGATATTATTGCTATTACGGAAACGTGGTTGAGGGATGGGCAGGACTGGCTGCTCAATGTTCCGGGGTACCGATCTTTCTGGCATGACAGAGGTGGAGGTAAGAGAGGAAGGGGAGTTGCACTATTGATTAGGGAGGACATCACGGCAGTACTTAGAGAGGATATCCCAGGGGGAATGTCCAGCGAGGCCATATGGGTAGAACTTAGAAATAGGAAAGGGGTGATCACTTTGATGGGATTATACTATAGGCCCCCCAATAGTCAGAGGGAAATGGAGGAGCATATATGTAGGGAAATCACAGATAGGTGTAGGAATTATAGGGTTGTAATAGTAGGTGATTTTAACTTCCCTAATATTGACTGGGACTGCCTTAGTGCTAAGGTATCAGATGGGGAAGAATTTGTTAAGTGTGTCCAGGATAGTTTTCTGAAGCAGTATGTGGATGGCCCTACTAGAGAAGGGGCTACACTCGACCTCCTCTTAGGAAATGAGGATGGGCAGGTGGTTGATGTGTCAGTGGGGGAGCACTTTGGATCCAGTGACCATAACTCTATTAGCTTCAAGATAGTTATGGAAAAGGATATGACTGGTCCTCAGGTTGAAGTCCTAAATTGGGGGAAGGCTAATTTCAATGGCATCAGACAGGAACTCTCAAAAGTTGAATGGGAGAGGCTATTTACAGGTAAAGGGACATCTGGCAAGTGGGAGGCTTTTAAAAGTGAGATAGGAAGAGTTCAGGGCCGGCATGTTCCTGTTAGATGGAAGGGCAAGGCTGGCAAGTTTAGGGAACCTTGGTTGACGAGGGATATTGAGGGTCTGGTCAGGGCAAAGAAGGAGGCATATGTCAGGTATAGGCAGCTGGGATCGAGCGAGTCCCTCAAGGAGTATAGGTGATGTAGGACTATACTTAAGAAGGAAATTAGGAGGGCAAAAAGGGGCCATGAGATTTCCCTGGCAGATAAGATAAAGGAGAATCCTAAAAGATTCTATCAGTATATTAAGAGTAAAAGGGTAGCTAGGGAGAGAGTAGGTCCTCTTAAGGATCAGTGTGGCAATCTATGTGTGGAGCCACAGGAAATGGGCGAGGTCTTAAATGAATAGTTCTCATCCGTATTTACTGTGGAGAAGGTCATGGAAACTAGTGAGTTCAAGGGAGGGAACACCAATATCCTGGAGCATATCAACATTACAAAGGAGGAGGTGTTGGAGGTTTTGAAGCACATTAAGGTGGATAAATCCCCAGGGCCTGACCAGGTGTATCCTAGGATGCTATGGGAAGCAAGGGAGGAGATTGCTGGGGCCCTGGCAGAGATTTTTTTTTTTATCAGCGTTAGCCACGGGTATCGGAAGACTGGAGGATAGCTAGTGTTGTGCCCTTATTTAAGAAGGGCAGCAGGGATAAGCCAGGGAACTACAGGCTGGTGAGCCTTACATCAGTGGTGGGAAAGTTATTGGAAGGGATTCTGAGACACAGGATTTCTATGCATCTGGAAAGGCATGGTCTGATTAGGGATAGTCAGCATGGCTCTTTGTGCATGGGAAATCAAGTCTCACGAATTTGATTGAGTTTTTCAAGGAGGTGACCAAGAGGATTGACGAGGGCACGGCGATGGACGTGGTCTACATGGACTTTAGCAAGGCTTTTGACAAGGTCCCGCTTGGTAGGCTGGTCCAGAAGGTTCGAACACATGGGATCTAGGGTGAGCTAGCAAATTGGATACAAAATTGGCTTGGGTTGGGCCAAAGGTGCACCAAAAATACATTACTGGACCTTTGCTTGTATAAAATGTTACACTACCAGTATTTTTATTTGATTGATTGGCTTTGCCCGGTGGTCTACCCCTTCGCTTTTTGGCTGGTGTAGGTATGGGGATGACTTCTGCAATAGGTGGCTCCTCCTCCTCCTCTTCCTCAGGTTTGCTCACAACTGGCTCATCATCTTCATCACCATCTAGTTCAGGTTCAGCATTATCCTCATCATCTACAAAAGTAGAAAGTACACCAATGACAACAAGATCATGCATCAGAACAAGACAGCTTAACCCACCATTACTAAAAATCCAACTTAGCAGTGTGTTATAAGACAAGGATCAGTCATCTTACAACAGTTTATTTTGTTCTTTAATAATGTCTCCTTCAATTCCACTTACACAATGCTTTCTGTTATTACATTCAGTATGACATTGCCACTTTCTGTGAGGAGAACAGCAGAAGTGATCCCCCAATTAGTCTTCTATTTTTCACATTAAAAAAAGTAATTAAACCACATTATTTAAGCATGGATCAACATTCAACTATTCTGGGGTACTAATCTCACCCCAAACTTTGATTAAAAGAGCAAAGATGGGTTAACATTGAGAGATTCAAACTTCTACAGTAACCAACACATTTCAAAACCTTGCAAAATGCTTTTAACCAGGATCTCTGAGGGCAAGTGAAGTCTGAAGTTGATGAGACCAAAATTTAAAAAAGCATAGAGAATATACAATGCAGAAAAAGATTAATTATTCATCAAGGAGAAAGAACAAGTTCAGATGTATTTGTTGCAAATTCTGCAGTCAATAGAGCACTGTTTGACAGCATGACATCATGTGAGAGACATTTAAGGTACGACTGCAACACCCTGCAAATGAGTGTTGCAATCTATTACCCAACATCTGGAAAACTCTCCAACCACTACCATGGTTCAAAATAGGAAGCTCAGCTGAAATCCAAAGCCCTTGGCAATAAGTAGCTATGAAGCTTAGTGAAGGTGTAGTTTAACTGCCTTGAAATGGAAAGACTTGCTGCAACCACTGATATTCTTGAAGAACAAGGGAATGGCTCTGATAATAAAGTTATGTCAGAAGAGGCCGAGAAGAAAATGGTTCAAAGAAGCAAACCTAGACAATTCCTTCAACAGCTTACTGCATCATTGGAATCGGTCTTTAATTGATTGCACCTTATAATCACGAACATAGGCTAGGAATTAGTTCTCTCATCCTTCTGGAGTGAGGATACATGATATACACTTGTGAAGCAAACAAAAATAGCTAGGCAACCTTTGTTCCAGCAGCTACTTATGCCGTTCAATAGCCTGCACTGAATATAGAAAGGGCCTTTGCACGAAAGATGTTACTCAATTTAAGGGTTTTTTAAAAATCTCTAACCAAATGACCAAGCTCACTTCCTTCAAAACTGTCTAGTCAGGTAACTGGTACTACTGCAGAGTAATTAAGAATGAGTACAATATTACCACTATCAGAGGAGTCTCCTTTCTTGGACTGCATTTTCCGCTTCCTCCCACGCCCCTTGCTCTTCTTCCGTTCTACAGCATCTCCTTCTTCACCTCCTGGCCCACTGCAATTCTCAGCATGCTTCGTCATTGTATTCTGCAGAAAGCATAGAAAAACGTATGTTTATGCAGAAAATGCTTACAAAGAAGATCAATAAAATGCAAAATACTGTGAATGCTGGAAATCTGAAATAAAAGCATAAAATATTGGAAATACTCAGCAGGCCAGGCGGCATCCTTGGACAGAGAAACAAAGATAATTTTTCAGTTCGATAACCTTTTGTGAAGACTTCCACAACATTAGAAAACAAAATAAATAACCTGACTAGTAGATCTGTGGTAACTTCACAAAATGCGCCAAAAACCCAGAGTCGGAGACCAGAGTCAGAGCGGGAGTGGAGCAGGTGGAGGGGGGGGGGGGGGGAAATAAATTTTAAAAAATCGAAGTGACAGAGTGACGTCACAATCAAGAGAGAGAGCAGGGAAGAAGCTACATGTTTAGTGAGTATCTGCTAAGTGATTAAGGTCCATTCTAATCCTCATGTTTAAAATAGTAAAGGAACTCTTCTTTGGCCTCCTTGTCTTGAGAGACAATGGGTAAGCGCCAGGAGGTGGTCAGTGGTTTCTGGAGCAGCACCTGGAGTGGCTATAAAGGCCAATATTAGAGTGACAGACTCTTCCACAGGTGCTGCAGAAGAAATTGTTTGTCGGGGCTGTCACACAGTTGGCTCTTCCCCTTGCGCTTCTGTCTTTTTTCCTGCCAACTGCTAAGTCTCTTCGACTCGCCACACTTTAGCCCCGCCTTTATGGCTGCCCGCCAGCTCTGGCAATCACTGGCAACTGACTCCCACGACTTGTGATCAATGTCACAGGACTTCATGTCGTGTTTGCAGACGTCTTTAAAGCGGAGACATGGACGGCCGGTGGGTCTGATACCAGTGGCGAGCTCGCTGTACAATGTGTCTTTGGGGTCCTGCCATCTTCCATGCGGCTCACATGGCCAAGCCATCTCAAGTGCCGCTGACTCAGTAGTGTGTTTAAGCTGGGGATGCTGGCCGCCTCGAGGACTTCTGTGTTGGAGATGCGGTCCTGCCACCTGATGCCAAGGATTCTCCAGAGGCAGCGAAGATGGAATGAATTGAGACGTCGCTCTTGGCTGACATACGTTGTCCAGGCCTCGCTGCCATAGAGCAAGGTACTGAGGACACAGGCTTGATACACTCGGACTTTTGTGTTCCGTGTCAGTGCGCCATTTTCCCACACTCTCTTGGCCAGTCTGGACATAGCAGTGGAAGCCTTTCCCATGCGCTTGTTGATTTCAGCATTGAAAGACAGGTTACTGGTGATAGTTGAGCCTAGGTAGGTGAACTCTTGAACCACTTCCAGAGTGTGGTCGCCGATATTGATGGATGGAGCATTTCTGACGTCCTGTCTCATGATGTTCGTTTTCTTGAGGCTGATGGTGAGGCCAAATTCGTTGCAGGCAGCCGCAAACCTGTCGATGAGACTCTGCAGACACTCTTCAGTGTGAGATGTTAAAGCAGCATCGTCAGCAAAGAGGAGTTCCCTGATGAGGACTTTCCATACTTTGGTCTTCGCTCTTAGACGGGCAAGGTTGAACAACCTGCCCCCTGATCTTGTGTGGAGGAAAATTCCTTCTTCTGAAGACTTGAACGCATGTGAGAGCAGCAGGGAGAAGAAAATCCCAAAGAGTGTGGGTGCGAGAACACAGCCCTGTTTCACTCTACTCAGGATAGGAAAGGGGTCTGATGAGGTGCCTCTATGCTGAATTGTGCCTTGCATATGGTCATGGAATGAGGTGATGATACTTAGTAGCTTTGGTGGACATCCGATCTTTTCTAGTAGTCTGAAGAGACCACGTCTGCTGACGAGGTCAAAGGCTTTGGTGAGATCAATGAAAGCAACGCAGAGGGGCATCTGTTGTTCACGGCATTTCTCCTGTATCTGACGAAGGGAAAACAGCATGTCAATGGTCGATATCTCTGCACGAAAGCCACACTGTGCCTCAGGGTAGACGCGCTCGGCCAGCTTCTGGAGCCTGTTTAAAGCGACTCGAGCAACGACTTTCCCCACTATGCCGAGTAGGGAGATTCCACGGTAGTTGCTGCAGTCACCGTGGTCACCTTTGTTTTTATAGAGCGTGATGATATTGGCATCGCGCATGTCCTGAGGTACTGCTCCCTCGTCCCAGCACAGGCAAAGCAGTTCGTAGAGTGCTGAGAGAGTATGGCAGGCTTAGTACTCTTGATTTATTTCAGGGGTAATGCCGTCCTTCCCAGGGGCTTTTCCGCTGGCTAGAGTATCAATGGCATCACTGAGTTCCGAGTTTGTTGGCTGTACGTCCAGCTCATCCATGACTGGTAGAGACTGGGCTGCATTGAGGGCAGTCTCAGTGACAGCATTCTCCCTGGAGTACAGTTCTAGGTAGTGCTCAACCCAGCGGTCCATTTGCTTGCGTTGGTCAGTGATTGTATCCCCTGATTTAGATTTGAGGGGGGCGATTTTCTTGATGGTTGGCCCAAAACTCTCTTCATGCCATCATACATTCCTCTGATGTTTCCGGTGTCTGAGGCCAGCTGAATATGACTGCATAGGTGTTGCCAGTAGTCATTTGCGCAGCGCCTGGTTGTTCTTTGTGCAGTGCTTCTGGCTGCTTTCAGTGCTACGGATGTTAACTCGCTGGGGGCTTTCTTGTAGTTCAACAGTGCAATGCGCTTAGCAGCTATGACAGGTTCCAGCTCTTCAAAATGAGATTGAAATCAGTCTGCATTTCTCTTCACACGTTTGCCATTGGTGGGCATTGCTGAGTCACAGATAGCATCTCTGATGTGGGCCCACTTGGTCTCAGCATCCCCTGTGGCAGTGTTTTGAAGGGCTCTTCCAAGTGAATTTAGAAATTTTTGTAACAGCTGTGGATAAGAAATTCTGCTCGTGTTGATACGCGGGTGGCCCTTCTGCTTGGAGTGATGCAGCTTCTTTGGTTTGAGTCTAACCTTGCTGCACATCAGGGAGTGGTCGGTGTCGCAGTCCGCACTGTGGAAGCTGCGTGTGACTTGAACACTGTTTAAGGAGGATCGCCTTGTGACGATGAGGTCCAGCTGGTGCCAACGACGTGATCTTGGGTGCCTCCATGAAACCTAGTGACAGGATTTAGTGTGAAAGAATGAGTTGGCGATGCAGAGGTTATGATAGGTACACAACTCAAGCAGTCTCTGTCCATTCTCATTCATCCTTCCAACACCATAGCGCCCAAGGCAGGAGGGCCATGAGTCATGGTCGGCCCCAACCCTGGCATTAAAGTCCCCCAGCAGGAACAGGTGTTCGGTGTTGGGGATGCTACTAATGATATTATGGAGTCTTTAGCTTCAGGTGGGGAGCAGGGTGTTGGAGCATAGATACTGAGTAGGTGTACTGGACCAGAGGCGGCGAGCAGTCGGATGGACAGTATGCGTTCCGATCATTTGAGGGAAGCTCTATCATGCTGAGAAAGGGGTTTCTGATGGCGAATCCCACTCCATGCTGTCTTGGTTCTTCAGGATCCCTACCCTGCCAGAAGAAGGTGTAGTCTTGCTCTCTTCGAGATCCACTCGCAGGGAGGCGTGTCTCCTGAAGTGCTGCAATGTCTACATTGAGTCTACTGAGTTCGTTGTTAATGATGGCGGTCTTCTGAGAATCGTTGATTTGTGTAAGGTCTTCCGACAGGCCAGGACACATAGTTCCTACGTTCCAGCTTGCAAAACGAAGGGCTGGTACCTTCTTTCCTTTTTTCGTGCTGTTTGGTGTGGTGTTACAGTCCACTTTTCGGGCAATGACCCTGAGCTCCAAGCACCCATTGAAGCAGGTGGACTGTGGCGGGACAGAACCTTATTGACCGGGGGCTGCCCGGTTTGAGGCGGGCGGTAGCTGTCCAGTGAGGTGCGATGACCTCTCCCACCGACAAAGGCAACCCGTGGCGCCCAAACTCTACACCAATTGAGCTGGACTTATAACCCGTAACTGCTGCCTTCCGTGTTGTTTTGGTTGCTGTGAGGCGACTATGGAGTGACCTCTCCATGGTGCATGCCTGGGCAAATGTATGGAGATTGAGAGTTGCCCAAGCGTCAAAACCCCCCTCTCGGCCTTTCTGGTGGGGTCCAAAGGAGTGCAGAGCACGACGTTTGGCACCAGTATGGCTGCAGGAACTGCCGGAAACATGCCAAAGGTGACACATGACCGCCTACGGGGTTCCGCTCCGGATTTTCTGTTAGGGTTTACTCCCTTAGCCTTGGTCTCTCCCGAGACGCCCACAAGGCAGTGGGGTAGTTAGGGCCCCTACACAGGGGTAGGAGGATGCCGGTGGGAGGAGGGGGTGCGAGGGGGAGCTGGCAAGGGGGCTGTAAGGGGGAAGGGTGCACGGGGAAGATGGTGTGAGTGGGGAGCTGGGAAGGGGTTGCGAAGGGGAGGGGGTGAGCTGGGAGAGTGGAGCTGTGAAGGGGAAGGAAGGGGGCGGGGGGGAAAGGGGGAGCAGGTAATAAACCATTTCATCAGTTCCCACCATCGACGCCGGGAAAGCTCATCCGCATCTCCGGGAGGTGAGCGACAGCCTCGGGCGCCAGTACCAGCAGGAATTTGCCGACATTGCACTGCAGATGCGCTACGAGCCTCACATCTCCCGCGGGCGCTTTGAAGTTGTGGCCGAGGAGCCGTTTGTGGCTTTTTACGTGTTCGGGGCACCTTTTTCTCAAGGTTTCCCCTCTGTAATAGTCTTATTACCCTAGGGTTCCGCTGCTCCTTCCTCTCTAAATGGACTTACCGCACGCCGTGGCCGCGGACAATCTGGACGGTGTAGACAACAGGATAGAAGATCAGAGTATCACCAGCTGTACTTTGCAATTTCGTCCAGATTTCATTCAATTTCATTGAGTGCTCAATGAGGAAAACAAAGAGCAGATATGGCTGGGGGAAGGCAGTGGGCCCAGGTAACATTAAACTAGCTGTTAACTTGTAGTTAGGGCTAAAATGTACTGAATAAAGAGCCAGGGGAATTTAAACAGTTTAAGAAGGTAGATTGGGGGAGAAAGCACTAAGAAAGGGAGCAGATGGCCATGGATAGAGTTGCACAGCAAGGGAGCTTAAAGCCCAGGAGCCATCTTGAAACGAAAGGAACTCATGGTAAGTTTAATAAAATATACTTAAAAAAGGAAAATAAAATAAATAATTGAATAAAATAATTAAGTAGTTAACTAAAACACATTAAGGATGGCAGGACAGGTGATGTGTCACGACTGCAGCATGTGGGAGCTCCTGGACGCAGTGTGATCCAGGGCAAACACATCTGCAGTAAGCGTTCGCGGCTCGAAGAGTTTCGGCTCAGAGTCATTGAACTGGAGGCCGAGCTGCAGACACTGCGACACATTAGGGAGGGGGAAAGTTCACTGGACATTTTGTACCAGGAGGTGGTCACACCCCTTAGGATAGGGTCTTCTGATTGGGTCAATGGTCAGGGACAGGACAGTGTGGCTGCAGCTCAGGCAGGTAAGGGGACCCAGAGGGCAGGAGTGCAGGAGCCTCAGCCTTTGCAATTGTCCAACAGGTTTGAGGTTCTTTCAGCTTGTTTGGATGAGAGTGGGGGCTGCAGGGTGGATGAGCAACCTGACCGTGGCACCATGGTGCAGGAAGCCATTCAAGTAGAGGGAGAAAAAAGGAATGTGGTGTTGGTAGGGAACAGTATAGTTAGGGGGATTGACACTGTTCTTTGCAGCAAAGAGCAGGAGTCCAGTTGGCTGTGCTGCCTGCTCAGTGCCAGGGTTCGGGACATCTGCTCAGGATTGGAGAGAAACTTACAGTGGGATGGGAAAGATCCAGTCGTCATGGTCCATGTAGGTACCAATGACATAGGCAGGACAAGGAAAGAGGTACTGCATAGTCAGTATGGGGAACTGGGCGCCAAATTAAGCAGAACCACAAAGGTAATAATATCTGGATTATTACCTGAGCCACATGCAAATTGGCAGAGGAAAATAAGATTAGAGAAACTAATGCGTGGCTCAAAGATTGGTGTGGTAGAATTGGGTTCCGGATCGTGGGGCACTGGCACTAGTGCTGGAAAAGTGGTGGCTATACCATTGTGATGGTCCACACCTGAACCGTGCTGGGGCGGTGTTCTAGCGAGCCGCATAACTAGGGAAGCAGAGAAGGTTTTAAACTGAAGATTGGGGGAGCAAGGGATCAAATTTTGGAAGATATGGTAAATCGAGTAGAGACAAGGTAAAAGACAAAGGTATTAATATGGGAAATGATAGAATGTGATAGGAAGGGACAGAGCATACAAATCTAAAAGTAAATCAACAGATAAGGCTAGAGTTTACAAAAATAATAAAAAGGACAAAACTAAAGGCTGTGTGTCTGAATGCACATAGCATTCGAAACAAAACAGATGAACTGAGCGCAAATAGAAACAAATAAGTACAATCTGATAACCATTACAGAGACATTGCTGCAGGACGACATAGATTGGGACCTGAATATTGAAGGATACATGGTATTTAGGAAAGACAGGAAGCTAGGAAAAGATGAAGGAGTCGGTCTGTTAATTAATGATGGTATTAGCGCAATAGAGAGGGATGACCTAAGTTCAGGAGACCAGGATGTAGAAGCAGTTTGGGTAGAGATGAAAAATCATAAAAGGCAAGACGTCATTTCTGGGAATGGTGCACAGTCCATCTAACATTAACCACATTGTAGGACGGGGTATAAAGGAAGAAATAATGGCAGCTTGTCAGAAAGGTACAATGATAATTATGGGGGATTTTAACCTACATATAGACTGGAAAAATCAGATGGGCAGAGGTAGCCTTGATGAAGTATACATTGAATATTTGGGATAATTTATTGGAACAATACGTTCTGGAGCCAACCAGAGAGCAGCCTATACTAGGCCTGGTATTGTGCAACGAGATAGGATTAATTAATGACCTCATGGTTAAGGCATCCCGAGGTAGCAGCGATGATAATATGATTGAATTTTACATTCAGCTTGAGGGAGAGAACAGTGGGTCCAAGACTAATATTTTAAACTTAAATAAAGGCAATTATGAGGGCATGAAAGCAGAGCTCGCTAAAGTGAACTGGCAAATCAGGTTAAGGGATAGGTCAATAGAGATGCTGTGACAGACATTTGGGGGATATTTAGAATAGACAGAATAAATAGATTTCAACGAGAAAGAAAAATTCCAAGGGTGGGACCCGCCATCCGTGGTTAACTAAAACAGTTAAAACATAGTATCAAACTTAAAGAAAAAGCCTATAATTGCACATAGATGGGAGGCAGGTCAGATGATTGGACAGAATATAAAAAACAGCAAAGAATGACTAAAAGATTGATAAGGAAGGCAAAATTAGAATACGAGAGAAAGCTAGCTAGAACTATAAAGACAGATAGTAAGAGTTTCTACAGATATTTTAAAAAGAAAAGTTAACAAAGTGAGCATTGGTTCTATAGAAAGTGAGTCTGGAGAGTTAATAATGGATAATAAGGAGATGGCAGATGAATTGAACAGATATTTTGCATCGGTCTTCACTAAAGAGGATACAAGTAACATCCCAGTATTAGCTGTAAGTCAGGAAATCGAAGGGAGGGAGGAACTCAAGAAAATTACAATCACCAGGGAAGTGGTACTGAACTAATTTTTGGAGCTGTGGGCTGACAAGTCCCCGGGTCCTGATGGACTTCATCCTAGGGTGTTAAAAGAAGTGGCTAGTGAAATAGTTGATGCATTAGTTTTAATTTTCCAAAATTCCCTAGATTTGGGGAAGGTTCCGTTAGATTGGAAAATAGCGAATGTAACTCCTTTATTCAAAAAGGGAGACAGAAAGCAGGAAATTACAGGCCAGTTAGCTTAACATCTGTCTTAGGGAAAATGTCAGAAGCTATTATTAAAGATGTTATAGCAGGGCATTTAGAAAAATTCAAAGTAATCAGGCAGAGTCAACATGGTTTTGTGAAAGGGAAATCATGTTTAACCAATTTATTGGAGTTCTTTGAGGGAGTTATATGTGCTGTGGATAAAGGGGAACCGGTGGATATATTGTACTTAAGATTTCCAGAAGGCATTTGATAAGGTGCCACATCAAAGGTTATTTTGGAAAATAAAAGCTCATGGTGTAGGGGGGCAACATATTGGCATGGATAGCAGATTGGCTAGCTAACAGGAAACAGAGAGTAGGCATAAATGGGTCATTTTCTGGTTTGCAAGATGTAACGAGTGGTGTGCCACAGGGATCTGTGCTGGGGCCTCAACTTTTTACAATTTATATAAATGACTAAGATGAAGGTTGCTAAATTTGCTGATGATACAAAGATAGGTAGGAAAGTAAGTTGTAAAGAGGACATAAAAAGGCTACAAAAGGATATAGATAGGTTGCGAATGGGCAAAGACCTGGCAAATAGAGTATAATGTGGGACAGTGTGAACTTGTCCATTTTGGCACGATGAATAAAAAAGCATATTATCTAAATGGTGAGAGATTGCAGAGCTCTGAGATGCAGAGGGATCTGGGTGTTTTCGTGCATGAATTGCAAAAGGTTAGTATGCAGGTACAACATGTAATTAGGAAAGCTAATAGAAGGTTATAGTTTATCGCGAGGGGAATCGAATACAAAAGTAGGGAGGTTATGCTTCAGCTATACAGGGCATTGGTGAGACCACATGTGTAAAGTACTGGTCTTATTTAAGGAAGGATGTAAATGCGTTGGAGGCATTACAGAGAAGGTTTACTCGACTAATATCTGGAATGGGCGGGCTGTCTTATGAAGAAAGATTGGATAGGCTAGGCTTGTATCTGCTAGACTTTAGAAGAGTAAGAGGCAACTTGATTGAAACATATAAGATCCTGAGAGGTCTTGACAGGGTGGATGCAGAAAAGATGTTTCCCCTTATGGGAGAATCTTGAACTAGGGGGTCACTGTTTAAAAATATGGGGTTGCGCATTTAAGACAACGATGAGGAGAATTTTTTTCTCTCAGAGGGCCTTGAGTCTTTGGAATTCTCTTCCTCAAAAGGCAGTGGAAGCAGATTTTTTGAATTTTTTTAAGGCAGAGGTAGATAGATTCTTGATAAGCAAGGGGGTTGAAGGTGATTGGGGTTAGGTGGAAATGTGGAGTGATTAGTTCAGCCATGAACTTACTGAATGGCAGAGCAGGCTCGAAGGGCCGAATGACCTATTCCTGTTCGTAATTCGTATGCACCTGTCAAGCATATGCTTTTATAAACCAGAGTAAAAAGGAAGTGAGGATGCTGTTCATGTAATCAAAACCAGAACTGGTAGCAAACTGCCACCATCTTCGCCTGCCCCATTCTTTCAGTTTTTGGTGTAAACATCAGAAATAGGAGCAGAAGTAGACCATATGGCCAGAGTCTGCTCCAGCCAAGTGTCTGGATCAGAAAGCTTTGTGAGTATTGTGGTGGAGACGGATTCAATCGTGGCTTTCAAAAGAGAATTTGACAATTATATGAAGGGAAAAGATCTGCAGGGCTACAGATAAAAGACGGGGCGGTGGGACTAAGTGAGTTGCTCTTCCAGAGAGCCGACATGGACACGATGGGCCGAATGGCTTCCTTCTGTGCTGAGCAAAGTAATTTTAAAACTCTGCATTCCTAACCAATAATTTCTTCCCCCCAGCTGCATATATGTACCTGCATCAAGTGAACTTTAGGATATTGAAAAAGTCTTTGTTTTTTTAATAGATCAATTTAATATTCTTCCCCGTCTTTAAATCCCTCTGCAACCTCAAGCACTACAACCCTCCCTCTAAATTTTCCATTCCTCTAACTATGTCTCTTGTACATTGCTTCTTTCTCTGCATTATCTGTATACATGACTTCAGCTGCGTTGTGCCAAACCTCTGGAAGTTCCTCCCCAAACTGCTCTGCCTCTCTACCTTCTCCTTACCCTCTAGGACTGTTAAATAAAAACACTTCTTTGACCATCCCTACTAAATCTCTTTTACTGGCTTGTCATCTGTTTTTCCAATGCTTTGGAATATTTAAGACATTTTCAACATTAAAGGCACTATATAAACACAAATTGTTGTTGCCAACTATTAAGTAGTTTCATCGGAGTACAAAATATCAGGTACCTTACGAGTGAATGCTTTGCCACATTTTGTGCACACAAAAGTGGCAGGAATAAAATTAGGATCATGGTAGCGCTTGAAGTGCATGTCCAATAGTTGTTTCTGCCGAAAAGTCTTATCACACTGGCTGCAGGAATAAGGCTTTTCTCCAGTATGAGTTCGCTTGTGCATCACCATGTGACGTTCCTTCAGTGAGAAAAGAGGGGGAAAAACAGCATTAAGTGAAGACGATAGGCGACATAGTGAGTTCTGAAAATTAGTGTGATGGAAGCAATTATTTTTGGCCCTTTACATAAACTCCATTCCCTCACGAATGATTCGATTTGATCCCTATTACCAGCCACTCACAGGCTGAAACACACCATGACATCCTGTTCCAATACTTCAAAACCCCACTTTCTAACCACCAAAACTACTTATTAACACTTTAGCCTTGAAACTCATGACACTCGCATCACTTTTATTAGATTTCTCCATTGTTCATCTGCCATAAACCCCAACATATCCAGAAGTCATCCATACCTATGCAATCCAGAACTAGACCCCACATCCATCTTCCCCCATCCAATATGATTTCACAATCCACAAATTCAAAATACGCATGTCTTCAGATCCCTTCAGACCTTCCCCAACTTATTTTGGTAAACTCCTCCAAACTATGCCTCCTTCAGCATCCTGTGATCCTCAATTTTGTACATCCGCCCCTGCACAACTGGCAGAGGAGCCATCAGCTGCCTTAGCCAGTTCTCTGGAATGCCATCACCAAGCTCTTCTGCCTTTCCATTTCTTGTCAACTTTCTCAAAGTCCATCTCTTCAAACAAGATGTCCATTCCTTATTCTGAAACATCTCAAGATACTTTATCGTAAAGATTATATAAACACAGGTTGTTATTTTGTCAGTTATCACTTTATTGGCATCTCTGCTTATATGATAAATAAGACCTCCTCCATTGTTCTGCCAACTCTGTAAATTTCACCTATTCTGAAAGCAACTACAAATATTAAATACAGATGCTCCTAAACTTGAATAAAAGTTCAAACTGTTGAAGGCAACTGAAAAGCTAAAGAAACATGGTCGATTGAAATGTCCAGCAAACAACCAAATTCTTAACCTGCAGACGATTTCAACACTATTTATCAAAGGAGATATAAGCAAAGAAAGGAATGCTCTGGTCCAGAGGCTGCTGCTTAAGGAAACCCTTTAAGAGTAAGTTTCCTCCCGCTGAGGATAAAAAAGTTTTATATCTATTATTTAATAGAAAATAAATCCAGTCATACATTGAATTTAGCAGTAAACACTGCTTCTTCCTATTTAGTTTCAGTACCAATTTGAATGAAAACAGAAGTCATGCCAGAAGTAACGGCTTCAAATGGCGCTGAGGATGGTAACAACAATTAATGAAACTTTACCAAAGCTGGGCAAAGTCAGACTGGATGGCAACCTTGTAGTAGGTTTGTAAACTCCAAAGAAGCCTGATGCCTTCTCTCTGGCTGAGAGTCAATACGGAGCATTGCTTAGCCCACGTGTGTAACACAAACACTCCTGGGCTTGTGCCTCATTTGCAGTCGATTTTTCAATCCATACTGTAGATGGAGCTCTTCTTCCATGCAGAACAAGAACCCACGGTCTCTGTCCCTGAAGGCATCATGTTAAGGATCACTGCAACCAGGACACACTTCCAGCAAACAAATTATTATTTTGAGCCTTTCTACAGAGGTTGAAGCAAGCTTTGAACTTTCGACATGTAGAGAATCTATCTTCTCTCGTCTCGAAACTTGTCAATCACTGTAAGGATTCACAACTGAAGCAAAGCTCACTGAGCCCATAAAGCACTGTAAACTGCAGCTAAGTTGATGTTGGTGATTTGCAAGAAAATCTTGCAAAAAATTCAGTTTTCCATAGTGGCACAAAGATACTGTTCTGAATACTGTCTATTTAGTTCTAGTTAAACAGCAAAAAAAGTGATTTGGGGGACAAAATTCCTACCAGCAATAAAAAGACTCGCACTTATACAGTGTCTTACACTACCTCAGGATGTTCCAAAGCACTTTAGAGTCAATGAAGTGCTTTTCTGAAGCCAAGTCAGTTGCAATGTAGGAAATTTATAGAATAAATGTTGTAATGCATGGAAGAATAATTCAGGAGGCGGCCTAGAATAAGATAGGTATCTATTTTTAACCAAAATGGGAGATGGTCATCTAATGAGTTACACATTGTGCAAAGGTCTTAAGGCCACAACCCCCAAAGAGTGTTAATCCTATGTGAACAGTAAACAAGGAGGAAAAGAACTAATCATGCTACTTGTCCTCCAATTTTCCATGGCAAACAGCAATAAATGTAAGGACAAATTTAAAAAACTGAAATGCAGGATCAAAATATACCTTTGACTTGATTTTTAATGTTTTCCAATACTAGTTTGCATTTATTGCTTAGTGATCTAAACATACATACATTATATTCTAAAATGTTAGCACTTCAATCTAATAAAATAACTTTTTCATGCTGTGTCAGATAGGACTTAAAACCAGATTTTTCCAGCTCTGAAGAATATGCCTCCTACATACAACTGCATTCTATCCCTTGCATTCGAGAAACACTTTCATTACATTCCCAAGAATAAAAAGAGGACAGAGCCTATTAGAAGTATTCCACATTACATATTTGACTTTTAAATTTAGTGATCACTCCATTCTAACTGTAGAGGTATGTAAAAATGTTGGTGTATATTCTTCAAATAGTAATTCTTTAAGTAATAAAGCACTGATTTATTAGAAGTATATTGTAATCTGATTTGCAAATACATTTATGTATCAGAATGACACAATAACAACCTATCAGATTAGAATTTACCAAACTTTCAGCAAAAGCCATATAATATTGCAGTCCCCAAAAATGTAGAATTTACTGAATATACTCCTCTACCACCCACCGTAAAATTAATGATGAGGTCTGTTCGACTACAATACCTGTTTACATGCGTAATCACAAAGTTCACATTTGAAACGTTTCTCGTTCTTGTGAGACTTCTGGTGCTGAATGAGGGCATATCGCTCATGGAAGACTGCATCACAATAACGGCACTTCTTGCCTGACTCAAGATAGGAATGCTGTTTTCTCAGATGAACACCTGCGAAGAAATAGAAGCTATAGAGATTTAACTCATACCTTACAGCACTATTTAACACAACAGGGGACTGAACGACACAATGATACTCTTTCAACTTCTGGACTGCCCTGAGCTTAATGCATTCTATTTATAGACCACAAGGGACACAAGTGATGTTTTGTGCCAGAGATACATGCACCCTGGGATCTACTGTACATGTATTTATGGTACAAATCTGCCACAATCAAACACTAATCAAAGATCACTGATATAAGAAATGGAAGTGTTACACTAATGCAATGGAGAATTAAGTTTGAAGGTGGGCTATGCTATATTGCTGGATAATGTAGAGGCAGCTTCCAAGCAGCTGATTTGAGAAAATCTTGACTGAAGCTAACAATAGGTAGAACAAATTGAAAAAAAAGTGTGCTTCTATCACCTAAACAGCTCTCTCCTCAATGAAAATAAACATTAAAGTTGAAACTCAATTTCTATGCACATCAACAAACACATATGAGCATACAAATTAGGAGCAGGAGTAGGCCACTCAGCCCTTCGAGCCTGCTCTGCCATTCAATAAGTTCATGGCTGAACTGATCAAATGGATCAAGAAATAGTCAGTCAAAATTGAGGCCAGAGAAAGTAATGCTGGCTAAAAATATAGATGTTTCCATGCAGTTAAGAAACACTAATCTGTAAGCTTCATTATAATAGCATACGGCAGTAAAAGCTTTGTTATCCAGCATGTGCCGGACCTGAAAGGTGCTGGATAACTGAAAATTCCAGTTAATCAAAAGTAGTACTTACCAAGGCAGTACAATATAGTTTTAATTATGAGAAATGATTGCATACAAAGTACAAGATGTACAATACAGAAATCGTGAGGCAGTAAAGATGCATAGAAATCAAGGGACAGAAAACTTAATGTATAAATTACACGAAAGCACTAAACTTCTGTCACTACAGCATGGGCAGTGCATGGCATACACCCAGATAACAGACTACGCACAATCAAAATTATTTACAGTACTGTATGTACAGTAATTTGCTTCTTTGGAGACTCAGAAGACATTTGGGGCTTTGGCAGTTCCTTAGAGTCATCTTGCAGTTCCTCAAGGACATCAACTTGGACTTCAAGTGTAGATGTAGAAAGTGATGGGACAGAATCTATACTAAGCCTCTGGCCAGCTGATTTTTGTTCACCAGTTACATCTAGCCTTCTTATGCCATTACATAGTTTAAAACAAGAAAGCACATGGTTCAGCCAATTCCATTTGTTTATAAAAGTCTTTTGCCTTTTCAATGAGCATTGGGCCATACTGGGGCACCCACAGAGTATTTCAACGTAAACCATTCATACAATACACTATCTAGCTGCTCTAATTTAGGTTTATGTAGAGGACAGCATTACTCAACAGCTTTATTAATCTCGGAACTGTCAAATAATTTCAACAACTATTCTTTTACACCCTTGATGTCATGTATCATTGACAAACCAACACTATATTCATTCATCACATTACGACTTTCACCTTTTTCAAGACGTCTGCAAATGTCTATTTTCTGGTTTATCAACACAACCCTTTTCCTTGTCGATGGTTTATTGGATGCCATAATGGGTGGATGCTGAGATAAACTGCGACGATACAAGCACAGCGACACACTCAACACAATGGCAGATACTAACAGATTAACTACCGGCAGCACTACTAAGATGACAGCGACAGAATCACTAATTAATGCCAAGAACAATTAATTGCACTCAGGAAAACTCAGCCCGGGAGAGCTTTTGGAGATGCCGGATGGATTCTGGTTACTACATTTGAGAATTGTTTAGGGAGATTATGGAAATTCTGGATTATAGAGCTTGCTGGTTGGTAAAGCGCCACATAACCAAGCTTTTACTGTACAAGAACAATCACATGCTTCAGTCACAATTCACTAATTTTTGCGATCAAGGCATTAACTTATGCCTATTTTGGTCTCTTAGCATAACTTTTTTAAAAAGCTTGTGTTACACATACTTGATTCTACCAAAAATATCTTGGGTTCAAAGGCACTAGATTCATTTTTGAAAATCTAAAAGAATTAAACTCATTACTGCTTCGGTGGGGCAAAACATTAGCTCTGTGGAGGATTTTTGTGGCCCTGGTTACTGTTTTCTTGGATATGGATATTTTCAATACTCAAATTGTGGCTCAAATATATTAAGATTCGCCACAAATTACACAGACAACTGCAAAAGGCACAGACTTGGTCAGTTGATATTAACATTTGTGGAGCAGTAATTCACTAATTTATATACATTTAAGTTTTAAGGTCTAACACACTTACCCAAATCACTTTTTCTAGCAATAACAGTGTCACAGTGTGGACAATGGAATTTTGCCACATTCTCTGTATGTTTCTGTAAAATGTGCATCTTCATTGTTCCACTTTGAGTGAAGCGAGCATGGCATATGTAGCATTCATATGGCTTCTCACCTATTTCATAAATTCACATTTTAGAACATCCTGATCACTAAACTACTGAGTGTACTTTTTGAACAGTACAACCTAAAAATCAAGAGCAACAATGGCTATAATTTTAAAGCAATTAGGAATTCATCCCCACCCAAAATTTGCTTCAATATTAACAAAAAAGCACACCCACATTAATCAGAAATAAAAATAACTACACCCCATGAAAACAAACAAGAGCAGCACTCTAAAATCCAATGTAGCAACACCTTTGTGCAGGTGTTAATGTGCTGCAAATGTAAGATCGGTTTCTGTTAACAAAATAGGCATGAAGCTCCCACAAATTTTTTCCTAGGTAAACAGATCACCTAGGGTGGTATAAAAACCAGGCAGATCCGAAATGTTCAATCCCTGGTATGCCTTTCGTAAATAAACCAATGACACTAGACTGCCCCAGTGTCAAAAAAAACCAAATGGAAGTGCCCCCTTTATAGAGGGGCAAAACTAATAATGAACTAAACCTTGAAAAAGAAGCTTATAAACATAAATAATGCTGATGTTGGTATTCATGATGCATTCCAGTCCATGGTACTAACTGATCACAGAAGGCCTTAAGCACTGGCAGACATCTTGTGCTCCTACTCCAGGGCTACCCAGGCGTGGACAAGACCACAGAAGAGAGTAAGCAGCCAGAACAACCACCACCACCACGGGTCACGTCCAACCTGGACCTGTTGATGGCTACCTCAATCCCTGGTGTACGATCCTTTCAGGTAGATCATTGAGGGAAGCAGCAGGAGTACTCGGAAGAAAGAATGCCAGCTAGGAATCCCACTTATGATCACTAATTTGAGCATGTGGGTATCAGCCAAGGGCAGGATCTGCATCAACTGTGACAGCTCTAAACAATGTCACTCATTGCCTCATTCAACTGTTTCACTGAATGAGGATGAAAAAAATTCTCATTTATTATTTTAATTTAATGTTTCTCGATTGTTTATCAATAAGATATGGTCTCCTGGCTTTCAGAACCAGATACATTTGAGCCACTTCTATATTGCTTTTCAGTCACCGGCTCCCATAGTGCAGCCACATTAAGGCTTAAATCTGCCAGAATTTGGCTTAAAACTGGTCTTCCTCGCTGGTGGTTTATTACTGAGCTTCCTTGGCTGCTGCTGGTCTTTTAAAGCTAATAAACATCACTACTCTGCACATACATGTTGGCCAAAGAGTCACGGCTAACCTGTGCTTGAGCTAACTGTTAGGCCTCCGCAGTTCACCAACACTCTGGATTTGGTATATCCCAGAATATGGTAACTATCGCTGTGAACAAAGTTACAAAGAAAAAAAAAAAATCGATAATTAAAGCCCAACACAATATGTTGACATTACATTAGAACATAACAGCACCTTAATCCAACCATCTGCTTTAAATTATCTCTAAAAGGCACAACTGATGTCTGCCAGCAATGCAAACTATTTGGTATAAAATGGGATTACTGTACCAGAGTGGGTCCTCATGTGCCTTTTCAGCTTGTAGGTGTCCCTGCTGGCATAGCTACACAGGCTACATTGGAACGGGCGTTCTCCAGTGTGAGAGCGAATGTGGCGCTTTAACTTACTAACCTGCAAAATTAAATGAATGGTCAGCCTTAATGCATGAGAATTCACAACTCTTTACATCTCTGTTGAAAATACAGAAGTTTCACAACTATGTATCAGAAGTTTGTCCCACTGTCCAGCACTTGAACTATTATTTAACTCCTTTTTGACAACAACTTGTATTTATATAGCACCTTTAACTTGGTGAAATATCCCAACGCACTTCACAGGAGCTTTATCAAACAACATCAGATACCAAATCACAAAGAAATATTAGGGAGATGACCAAAGCTTGGTCAAAGCAGGTTTAAGGAGGCCCTTAAAAAGAGGGTTTAGGAAGGGGAACTGTAGAGCTCAGGGCCTTGGCAGCTGAGGTTGCAGTCACCAATGGGAGAACAATTAAAATCAGGGATGGTCAAGAGGCCAAAATTGAAGGAGCGCAGATATCTGGGAGGTCTGTAGAAGCTTACAGAGATGGGGAGGAGCGAGACCACAGAAGGATTTGAAAACAAGAAAGAGAATTTTGAAATCAAGGTGCTGCTTACCTGGGAGATAATGTAGGTCAGAAAGCAGACGGGTGATAGGTGAACAGGACTTGGTGTGAGTTCATACATGAGCAGCAGAGTTTTGGATGACCTCAAGTTTAGAGGGTAGGACGTAGGAGGTTGGCCAGGACTGCATTGGAATAGTCAAGTCTGGAGGCAACAAAGGCATGGATGAGGGTTTCAGCAGCAGATGAGCTGAGGCAGGTGCAGAGTCAGAAAATATTACGGAGGTGGAAATAGATGGTCGTAGTGATGCCACAAATATTTGATTGTAAGTTCACCTCAGGGTCAAATGCAACAATAAGGTTGCAAGTAGCCTGGTTCAGCCTCAGACAAGTTGCCAGGGAGAAGAGAGTTTGCGGCAAGCACCAAAGACAATGGCTTAGGAATTCCCAATATTTAGCTGGAGGAAATTTCTGCTTTGAGAAGTAGTCGGAGGGGTCGAGAGAGGTGTAGAGCTGGATGTTGACAGCAAATGGATGCTGTTGAGACACATATTTCACCACATGAACATTAAAACTTAAAATTGTTGCTGGGAAGAAAAGAGGGCCTATTACAAGGAATTACCAGGCCCCTCACCAGAAAGACCTTTTTTGCATTCTAGCAGACAGTGTTGGAACAAGGGAACCAGTCCCTGCCCAAATACACAAACAGACATGGTCAAACCAGTTTAGTCACATGACTAACTAGCTGTTGGGAGTTCTTTGAATTTGAACTTGCCACAGAGGTTTTGAAGACAGGAAGCTGTTTGCTCCTGGACTGAAAAGACCTCTCTCCTGTCTGCTCCCATCACTTTCTCACGGAACTGAAGACCTCACACTTTACCACATTATGCTCCATCTGCCACCTTGTTGCTCATTCACTTAGTCTATCTATATCTCTTTGCAGCCTCTCTGTCCTCCTCACAGCTTTTATCAAGAGTAAACTTAGATACAAGACTTAGACAAAGAGATTGAGAATAATTAACATAGATTGTAAATAGCTGAGGTCCCAGCACCGATTTTTGTGGAGCTCCACTAGTTACAGCCTGCCAACTTGAAAATGCCTCATTTATCCCTACTCTTTGCTTCCTGTCTATTAACCAATCCTCTATCCATGCTAATATATTACACCCAACTCCATGAGCCCTTATCTTCTGTATTAATCTTTTACAAAGAACAAAGATAATTACAGCACAGGAACAGGCCCTTCGGCCCTCCAAGCCTGCGCCGATCCAGATCCTCTCTCTAAACATGTCGCCTATTTTCTAAGGTTCTGTATCTCTTTTCTTCCTGCCCATTCATGTATCTGTCTAGATACATCTTAAAAGACTCCATCGTGCCCACATCTACCACCTCCGCTGGCAATGCGTTCCAGGTGCCCACCACCCTCTGCGTAAAGAACTTTCCACGCATATCCCCCCAAAACTTTTCCCCTTTCACTTTGAACTCGTGTCCTCTAGTAATTGAAACCCCCACTCTGGGAAAAAGCCTCTTGCTATCCACCCTGTCTATACCTCTCATGATTTTGTACACCTCAATCAGGTCCCCTCTCAACCTCCGTCTTTCTAATGAAAATAATCCTAATCTACTCAACCTCTCTTCATAGCTAGCGCCCTCCATACCAGGCAACATCCTGGTGAACCTCCTCTGCACCCTCTCCAAAGCATCCACATCCTTTTGATAATGTGGCGACCAGAACTGTACGCAGTATTCCAAATGTGGCCGAACCAAAGTCCTATACAACTGTAACATGACCTGCCAACTCTTGTACTCAATGCCCCGTCCGATGAAGGAAAGCATGCCGTATGCCTTCTTGACCACTCTATTTACCTGCGTTGCCACCTTCAGGGAACAGTGGACCTGAACACCCAAATCTCTCTGAACATCAATTTTCCCCAGGACTTTTCCATTTACTGTATAGTTCACTCTTGAATTGGATCTTCCAAAATGCATCACCTCGCATTTGCCCTGATTGAACTCCATCTGCCATTTCTCTGCCCAACTCTCCAATCTATCTATATTCTGCTGTATTCTCTGACAGTCCCCTTCACTATCTGCTGCTCCACCAATCTTAGTGTCGTCTGCAAACTTGCTAATCAGTCCACCTATACTTTCCTCCAAATCATTAATGTATATCACAAACAACAGTGGTCCCAGCACGGATCCCTGTGGAACACCACTGGTCACACGTCTCCATTTTGAGAAACTCCCTTCTACTGCTACTCTGTCTCCTGTTGCCCAGCCAGTTCTTTATCCATCTAGCTAGTACACCTTGGACCCCAAGCGCCTTCACTTTCTCCATCAGCCTGCCATGGGGAACCTTATCAAACGCCTTACTGAAGTCCATGTATATGACATCGACAGCCCTTCCCTCATCAATCAACTTTGTCACTTCCTCAAAGAATTCTATTAAGTTGGTAAGACATGACGTGACACCTTATCAAATAAATGCCTTTTGGAAATCCAAGTATACTACTGGTTCCCCATTATCTACCCTACTAGTTACATCCTCAAAAAAAACTCATTTGTCAAACACTATTTCTCTTTCATAAAACCATACTGACTGACTATTCTATGATTTCCTAATGGCATCAAGACTTCCTTAATAATATTCCAGCATTTTCCAGATGACCGATATCAGGCTAACTGGCCTGTAGTTCCCAGTTTTCTCTCCCCCCTCCTTTCTTCAATAGCAGTGTTACATTTACTAACTTATAATCTGCTGGGACTGTTCTAGAATCTAGGGAATTTTGCGAAATCATAACCGGCGCATCCAACATCTCTGCAGCGATGTCTTTTCGAACCCCAGGATGAAGGCCATCAGGTCCGGAGAATTGTCAGCTTTTTAGTCCCTTAAGTTTCTCCAATACCTTTGCTCTGCTGATAATTATTTTAATTTCTTCACTCTGATTAGCCCCTTGGGTACCCTCTATTTCTGATATAGAATTTGTGTCTTCTACTGTGAAGACAGACAAAATATTTGAACAACATCTCTGCCATTTTCTCATGCTCCATGATAATTTCTACTGTCTCTGCCTCTAAGGACTAACCTTTACTTTAGCTTCTCTGCTCTACAATCTGTTTTTATATTCCTGGTTAGTTTACTCCCATATTCTATATTTTTCCCTCATCAAGTTTTTGTTTGCCCTTTGCTGGTTTCTAAAACCCTCCCAATCCTCACGTTTACTATTCCTTGCATCATTATAAGCCTCTTTTAATCTAATACTATCCTTAACTTCTCTGGTAAGCCACAGATGGATCTTTCTTGCTGAGATTTTTTTTTTTTAAATGGAATTTATTGTTGCTGAATATTTTGAATTGTTTCTTTAAATGTTTCCTGCTGTTTATTTACCCCCATACCTTTCAGTCTATTTACCTAATTAACCTCAGTCAGCTCTCCCCTCAATTATATAAATGGCTTTGTTTAAGACTGGAGTATGTTGCTTGCAAACTTAATATGGGTTTCAATTGTATTATGATCACTTTTACCCCAGCTGATCTTTTACTATGAGATTACAGGTTGAACGTCCAGACATTTTGTAGTCTGACCCCAAAGGTAAGGATTGATCTCTCCCACACTTCTGGAAGTTACCAGTTTGGACTTGCTCTGGTTTATGACCGTGTGTACTGAATGTATTGCCTTTGGCATGGTATGTTTGCAGGCTTTTAACATTTTTAAAAAAATGAAAAATCATGCTAGGTGTTTTAACGGCAGGTGACTTATGAAACTATTTGAAGGTGGTAAACCATAAAATTAATCATCGGATGTATAGATTTCTTTTCTCTCCAAGTGTTTCTTTTTCTACCTTTTCTTTAAAACCAGAATGGCATTTGTTTTTAATTGATATAATGCAGGTGCATTATGTCCAAAATCCAAAACCCTGAATCATTGCACAATCCTTTATCCCTACTTGGTTCCATAACACGACTAGTTTAATGCCAGACTGTTGCCAATGAGAGGGAACGGAATTTGGAGTGGGGACTGAAAGCAACGGCTTCGGTCTTCCTTTTATTTAATTGGAGAAAATGTCTGTTCATCCAGTACTGGATGTCAGATAAGCAGTCTGACAGTGAATGAGTTCAGAGGGGTGCTGGTGAGGTCGAGCTGGGTGTCGTCAGCATATGTGTGAAAACTAATGCTGTGTTCGATTGCAAAACCATCTTCTTAAACCCCTCTCCTCATTTTTAAAAAATTCTTTCATGAGATGTGGGCATCGCTAATAAGGCCAGCATTTGTTGCCCATCCCTAAATGCCCTTGAACTGAGCAGCTTACTAGTTCATTTCAGAGGACAGTTAAGAGTCAACCACATTGCTGTGGGTCTGGAGTTACATGTAGGCCAGACCAGGTAAGGACGGCAGCTTTCCTTCCCCAGAGGACATTAGTGAACCAGATGAGATTTTACAACAATCCATAATAGTTTCATGGCACCATTACAGAGACTAGCTTTCAATTCCAGATTTTCTTTATTAATTGATGAATTAATTAATTAATTGAATTTAAATTCCACCAGCTACCATGGTGGGATTTGAACCTGTGCCCCCAAGGCATTAACTTGAGCTTCTGGATTACTAGTCCAGCAAAATTACCACTACACTCTCACCTTCAATAACAAGTGCAAGGAGCTCATGGATGGCTTTGTCACCAAGCTGGAGACCATCAGCTACCTGTGCTGCTTCCCTCCTTTCCACTAACCCACAGGGCCATACTTCCTCTAAAGGTTCTCCCCTGTCCTAGCTCTGAACTTGTATCATAAGCTTCTCTCCCATCACGCCCTCAGAGCTCATCCTCTCCATGGAACCCACTTCCTGTTCTCCTGACCCTATTCCCACCAAACTGATCTCACAACTTCGCTTCCTGATCCCCATGCTAGTTGATATCGTTAATGGTTCTCAGTCCAGGTGCTGCGACTCTCTCCTTTAAATCTGCCTCTCCTCAAAAACCAATCCATGACCTTGCAAACTACCATCCCATCGCCACTCTCCAAAGTTCTTGAATGTGTTGCTGCCTCCCAAATCTATGCTCATCTTTTCTGGAACTCCATGTTTGAATCTCTCCAATTAGGTCTCTGCCATTGCCACAGTACCTAAACAGCTATCAAAGACACAAATGACATCCTACGTGACTATAAAAACAGTTAAATTATTGCTCCTCATCCTTCTCAACTGGTCTACAGCCTTTGACATGGTTGACCACACCACCCTCCCCCAACCCCTCTCCACTGTCATCCAGCTGGGTGGGACTGCACTCGCCTAGTTCCATTCTTATCTGTCCAATGGTATCCAGAGTATCACTTGCAATGGTTTCTCTTCCTGCTCCCACAGTTACCTCTGCTGTCCTCCAAGATTCTATTCTTCGCCCTGCGCTATTGCTCAACTACAGGCTGCACCTCGGCATCATCATCCGAAAGCACAGCACTAGTTCTCACTTGTATGCTGACAACCCCAGCATAACCTCACTGCCACCTCTCTCGACTCCTCCACTGATGCTAAATTATCAGACTTCTTAGCCAACATCCAGTACTGGATGAGCAGGTACTTCCTCCAACTAAATATTGGGTAGACTAAAGCCATTGTCTTTGGTCCCCGTTCCAAAGTCTGTTCCCTGGTTTCTGACTCCATCCTTCTCCTTGGCTACTATCCGAGACTAATCAAACTGCTTGCAACCTTGGGGTCATATATGACCCCAAAATGAGCTACGAACCACATATGCATGCCACCATTAAGACCACATATTTCCACGTCTAACATCTTCCAATTTCGTCCCTCCCTCAGCTCTCTGCTGCTGAAACCCTCATTCATGCCTTTGACACCTCTAAATATGTCAACTCTAACTCACTCCTGGCTGGCTTCCCATATTCTACTCTCCGTAAACTTGGGACCATCCAAAGCTCTGCTGCCTGCATCCTAACTCGCACCAAATCCTGTTCACCTATCATCCCTGTGCTCATTAACAGGGAGCCAATGTTGGTCAATCAACAGCAATTTTAAAATGCTCATCCTGGTTTTCAAATCCTTCCATGGCCTCGTCCCTCCCAAACTCTGAAACCTCTTACAGCCCCACAACCCTCAAAAATATCTGTGCTCATCCAATTCTGACCTCTTTAGCATCCCCGGATTTTAACTGCTCCACCACTGATGTTCATGCCTTCAACTGCCTATGCCCAAAGCTCTGGAATTCCCTCCCTAAGTCTCTCTGCCTCTTTCTTCCTTTAAGACACTCCTTAAAACTTACCACTTTGATCAAGCTTTTGAAATCTGCCCTAATATCAGCTTGTGTCTAATTTTGCTTTATAAGTCTCCTGTGAAGTACCTTGGGACGTTTCTTGTTAAAAGGTGCTATATGAATACAAGTAGTTGTTGTAATGAACGGATATTCACACTAAATGTAGTACTTAACATTTGTTCATTCATTATGTACCTATAATGAATTATACAAATACAACACAAGAAAGAAAATGAGACATTCTGAGGCTAGCTTTAAACATGAAAGTGTCAAATACCTGTCTTGCTCTCAATTGAAGACAATGCTTGGAATAATTTCACTAACAGCTACATTACAAACAAACCCTCAACATACTGCCCATAGGTTGAAGTCATCTTCATTTGAAGTGGTTTATCAGCTGACAAAAATATCCTCTCAGTCAGGCATCTAATTAGGTGATATATTTGCTAAATAATTTTTCCTATCAAACAACTGCCTAGACTAATACAAAAGCAAAACATTGTGGATGCTGGAAATCAAATAAAAACAGAAAATGCTGGAAATACTTAGCAGGACTGGAAGCATCTGTGGAGACAGAAAGAAAGAGTTATCATTTCAGCTCTGGGAGGTTAGAAATGTAATAGGGTTTGAGCAAGTGAAAGAGGGGAGGGTGGGAAGAACAAAAAAAGGTGGTCTTTTATAGGGTGGAAGCAGGAGAGATTAAATGACAAAAGGGTTGACGGTGCAAAGCCAAAGGGAGTGGTAACAGGAAAGTAAAGAAACAAAAAATATATTAGAGGAGGTGTAATAGTAGGGTCCTGGATGGCTGTTGTCTGAAAGTTAAGTAAAGGAAATGAGAGGGAAAAAAAACAAACCAGCACAGAGAAACAAAACAAAGTGAAGGCAGAGGTTACAATCTAAAATTGTTGAAATCAATGAATCAGTGTGCTTATAGTCCAACATGTTGATTGCAAGCTAGGCCTTTGCGTAACTCGCATAAAGCTCCTGACAACGCAGTCCAATCACCCACGTCATCCTGCCAGCATTAAACCGCGCATGCGCATCCTGACGTCACCATGCACTGTGGGAAGGGGAGAAAATGAGCAGTTGGCATTATTTTTCCTTTATCAGAAGTAGCTCTCAGTAAAGAAAAGGTTGGTGACCCCTGTTATCAATATTGGTTCATCGCCTATTCCCAGAAATGAAGACAGAGAAGTCATGGAAGGGAAGGTTAGAGTCCAAGATAAGACGATGTGAAAGCAAGAGAGGATGGGAATTGAAAGCAAGATTGATGAAATTTTCCAGTTCAGGGCAAGAGCAGGAAACGGCAACGAAACAGTCATCAATGTATCAGAAAGAGGTGAGGGAGGGGGGTCTGAATAGGACTGGAACAAAGCATGTTCCACATATCCCAGAAAAAGGCAGGCATAGCTAGGACACATGTGGGTACCAATAGCAACATCTTTTATTTGGAGGATGTGAGTGGAGTTGAAGGAGAAGTTGCTCAATATGAGAATAATTTCAGTAGGGCAGAGGAGGGTGATGGTGAATGGGAACTGGCTGGGTCTCTATTCAAGGAAGAAACGGAGAGCTGTCAGACCGTCCTGGTGGGTGGTGCAGGTGTACAGGGATTGGACACCCATGGTGAAAAGGTGGTGATTAGGGCCAGGAAACTGTAAAGTGACAGAGAGGACACTGGAAAAATCACAAACACAGGACAGAAGAGACTGACAAGGGAAGGGGAAAAAAAAAGAACCGTGATAGGAAGAAATCAGTTCAGCGGAGCAGGAACAGGCTGATACAATGGGTTTACCAGGGCAGTCCTATTTGTGGATTTTAGGAAGGTGCTGCTCAGAGTTGCGGGACTATAAGGTTGGAGGTCATGGAGGGAAGATCTTTAGAGATGAGGTCAGTGACAGTCCTGGAAACAATAGCTTTATGTTCGGTAGTGGGGTCATGGTCCAGGGGGAGGTACGAGGAAGTAACAGAGATGATGTTCGGCCTCTACTAGGTAGAGATTAATTCGCCAGACAACAGTATCACCCTTGTCAGCAGGTTTGATGTCTATGTTAGGGTTGTACCTGAGAGAACAGAGTGCCACAAATTCAGAGGGAGATAGGTTAGTGAGTGAGGGGAGCAGAGAAATTGAGACAGCAGAGAGGACAAGAGGTCAGAGGGAGGGGTCCAGGTGGAAGGAGAACACTGGAGACGGGTAAAAAGTTCTGCTGTGCCAGGAGGAAGACTCCTGGCCAAAGAAGCGGACACAGAGACGAGGAGACGGAAAAAGAGCGCAACATCATGCAGAGCTCGAAATTTACTGAGATGGGGGCATAAGGGGATGAAGCTGAGACCTTTGATAAGGATAGATCATTCAGGGCCAGAGAAGGGAAGGTCGGAGGGTATTGTGAATACATGGCAAGGGGTGAGATAGAAAGGAAGGATTGGGTCAGAGGGAATTGAAGAGGAAGGAGGATCCAGAGGGGTGTTAGTACCCACAAGGTGTTGAAGTTCCTTGAATCGATAGTCACTCTTGATTCTACCTACACAGAAAAAGCTAAAGCCCTAAAAACTAAATTACACTTTCAAGAGATGAAGCATGCAGTATGCAAAATTCTATACACTAATTAGCTTTAGCTTACCATGTAGGTATGCACCAGGAAGGCTATGCGGTTCTAACAGCATAAGTATCAAACTGGATCATGTCCTTAGGAGAGGACAGAAAACCAACACCCCCGCACCCTGTTTATGCACCAAAGACAGAACAATCAAAGCAGGAAGGGGGAGTCACAAAAGTGGCAAGCAACAGCAAGGTCAAGGTCATGTTTGCAAATCAAATGCCTTTGGTCTTCCTCACTACTCTCACCTCTTCAACTCCTCCTCCTCCACCAAAAAACACATCTCTTTAACCAAACTTTTGGTCATCCTCTTAAGTCCTTCTTTGGCACGTGTCTTTTGTTTTGATTATGCCTCTGTGAAGAACCTTGCATGCTTTTGCGTGTCAAAGGCACTGCATAAATTCAAGTTGTTGTTTCAACAAAGATGAATGCAAGCTTCGAGAATTGTATCACATCTTTCTGCTGGGCACTCCACAGCTTTCTGCTCAGTAACTTCAGACAACTTGTACTTCTGCAGCATCTTTAACACAGTACAACATCCCAAGGCACTACAAAGGAGCATTATCAAACACCATTTGCCCTTTTCAAGGGCAGTTAGGGATGGGCAATAAATGCTGGCCTTGCCAGTAATGCCCACATCCCATGAACAAATTTTTAAAAATTTAACACTGAGCCACAATAATGAGATATCAGGACAGACAACTAAAAGCTTAGTCAAATAGGTAAGTTTTAAGGAGTGTCCAAAAGGAGGAAAGAGGTAAAAAGACAGAGAGGTTTCGGGAGGGAATTCCAGAATTTAGGGCATTGGCAGCCGAAGTCACAGCCACCAATAATGGAGTGATTAAAAACCGGGAAACCCAAGCAGCCAGAATTGATGGAGCACAGATATGAGAGTTATGGGGCTGGAGGGAGTTGAAAACAAGGATGAGAATTTTAAAATCGAAGCATTGTTTAACCAGGACCTAACCAATGTAGGACAGCAAGCACAAGGGTGATGGGAGAACTGGAACTGGTGCATGTTAATAAACAGGCAGCAATTTTGGATGACCTCAAGTTTATGGAGGGTGGAGGCTAGAAGATGGGAAGCTGGCCAGGAGCATGTTGGAATAGTCAAATCTAGAGATGACAAAGGCATGGACGAGTGCTTCAGCAGATAAACTGAGGCGGGGCAGAGTCAGACAATGTTACGGAGGTGGAAATAGGTGGACTTCGTGATGGTGCGGATATGTTGTCGGAAGCTCATCTCAGGATCAAATTCGACACCAAGGCTGGAAACAGTCTGGTTCAACCTCAGACAGTCACTAGGGAGAGGGATGGAGTCTGTGGCTAGGGAACAGAGTTGGTGATGGGGATTGAAGACAAAGGCTTTATCTTCTTAATTGGAGACATTTTCTGCTCATCCAGTACTGGATGTCAGACAATGCCTCTGACAGGTTGGAGACAGTGGAGATGTTGAGAGTAGAGCTGGATGTCAAGGCACTCCAGAGCTAACGTTGCAGGAGAGGGAAGCTGTGACCATCGTGAGCAATTCCCAGCTTTGACTGGATAGATAAGAGCGGAACCAGGTGCATGCAATCCCACCTAGCTGGACAATGGTGAAGAGAGGTGGCGGAGGATGGTTTGGTCCATTACGTCAAGAGCTGCAGAAAGATCAAAAAGGACGAGGAAATCAGTCACATAAAAGTGCTTTTGACACTGTGGGAGGGATTCAAATACAGAATTCTGGGAAAGGTGGGCACGGATTTGGGAGGCAACAGCAATTTCAAGGACTCGAGAGGAATGGGAGGTCGAAATTGGGTGGTAGCTTGAAAGGACGGAGAGGTCAAGGCTTGATTTTTTTTTTTTGAGAGGGATGATGATGGCAGATTTGAAGGAGAAGGGTACAGTACCCGAGGAGACGAACATGGGGACCAGAAAGGGAAATAGCGTGGTCAGCAGTTTAGTGGGAACAGAGTCGATGGATATTAGCTAAACCTTCCAATTTCTTCACAGATCTTCCATTTTCATCACAGAAGTCAGTACTTGTGATAGGGCAGAGGGTGTGTCGGGCAGAGAGGTGCTCAGTGCTAAGGAAATCCTTGGTTAAAGGGCAGTGCCTTAAATTAGGGTTAAGCTGTGATCTGAACCTGTCTTTTATCTCTCCTTATGACTGACAGCTCTAAACTGCTTTGCATGCATTATTTTTTAAAATAAATATCAAGCCTGTTACATTTGCAGCTTTTTTTTCTCATTTCTTGAGCTTTCTTTTGCGTGAATCTCTGAAGTGTTTTTCATCTCACTATCTTCATTTCCTTCTGTCCCTTTCTAATTTCTGCATTTTCTCACACTCATTCATCTGTTACACTTTCCTTAATGACCTACATTGGCTCCCATTCTCCAACTTAAAATTTTCACCCGTGTGTAAAAATTCCTCCTCAACCTCACCATCCTCCTTGCTCTACCTCAGTGCAGTAACCCCATCCCCAACTCTCCATCTGTCTGACTCGCATTTCATGCATCTCTCCCCACTTTGCTGTGCCCACCGCTGGTCACGGTTTCAGCCACCTAGATCCCATACTTTGGAAATTCCTCCCTAAATTGTTCCTCTCTTCCTGCAACATCCCAGCAAAATCAACAATAGGAAAATCTGATGAGATCTATAATGGGCAGGCATTCTGCTCTGCCAGATGACCGCCCAGGTGGTATAATTTACTCTATATCGTCCGAGTGTCAACAGAGGCACTTTCTGACAGTATTGCAACAGTAAGCAGTCTTCTTAGGTAGAATGCAATGCTGGAAAGCACTGGAATAATCGAGACTAGAGGTAACAAAGGAATGAGAGTTTCAGCAGCAAATGGGCTGAGGCATAGGTGAAGACTGGCAATGTTACAAAGGTGGAAGTAGGCAGTTCTGGTGAGGAGAGGATATGGGGTTAGAAGCTCACACAAGGAAGCAAAAGGTGTACCCAATAATACAATTATGTGCCCCTCCACTACCCTTTCCAAAACCAAATGAATTCAGTCAGAAGTTCTTGCTAATATCAAATGTCAGATTAATTTCACATTCCAATGAACCTACCGCAATAATAAATTGCACTTCTAACTGGTGTTTGCTACTACCTTTGTAAAACTAATATAAACTCTACTATTCTTTAACATTTCACTTCTTACCTCCACACTAGCATAGTCACACATAGAGCACTTGAATGGCTTCTCATGGGTGTGTTTGTAACGACGATGCCTCACCAATTCCCCACTGGTCACAAATGCCATGTCACAATCAGGACACTTATGTGGTTTAGTACCTACAAAGATTAGAGTGATGATATTAACTCTCATTTCACATTTTTAAATTTGATGTTGAGTGGCACAGTCTACTTTTATACCATATTAGATTCCAGTTTTAGGAACAGACAAGCTATTAATCACATATCAGTTTAAATAAAATTAGTTTTTAAAAAATCACCATTTTTCACTTCAGAAAATTTTTCACAGACCAAACTCATTTAAATTGGCTAGTGATTTGAAAAATAAGCCTTGTTTACCAACTTCAAATTTGAACACTTAATAGGTTTCTTCCAAAGAGCAATAATTAAACCACTAAGGAACAGTCAATCAATAACTGCAAAAATAAAGAGGTTGCATGTCTTTTGGGATTTTGTCCACTTTGAATGGAAGTGTTCTGTTGAATAGTTCAGCCAGATCCATTTTTGCTTTACCCCAGATGGATAGCTGCACGAGGAACTCCAGATCTTAATCCTAGAACAACCTCAGCATGCTTCTCTTCTCAACTCCTCCTGCTCCCCCCAAAAAAATTACCCAATGACAGACCACCCTCAGGCATTTTCCATCATGCTCAGGATAATATAACATTAAGATTGCCTGAGATCCACTTCAGAACCAACTGCTTAGGGATTCAAACAAGAATGCAGACCTCTCCTTTTCATTTGTACTCAAACATTTACAATACAGGTCCCTGCATGCTCTCCCACCATGGAACATGCAGAGAGGAACTGAACAGAATTAAGAACTGGGCAAGACTGGTTTTATGTCTCATGGTCACAAAAGGGAATATCACATTCAATATTTCAGCACTCAAATACATCAATTACTAACATCTGGGAGGGGAAAATAAATCTTATTTCCACTGTGGCACAAGAGAGACTCAAGCAATTTTCAGGTAGATGACCAAATTTACAAGGAAATTACAGAGAGGTGGAAGTATTAAAGAATAGCGATAATGGGGGACTTTAATTATCCAAATATAGACTGGGATAGTAGTAGTGTATGGGGCAGATATGGGCATGAGTTCCTAATGTGTATTCAGGAGAATGTTCGAGAAAGGAGGCATTGCTAGATCTGGTTCTTGAGAATGAGGTGGGCCAAGTGGATCAAGTGTCAGAGGGGCAGAATTAGGGGACAGTGATCATTGTATCATAAGGTTTATCCAGCGTACGAATAATTAACGGGGGGGGAAAATCACAACTTCAATGAAGAAAAATGGATCTGACCCAAATAAATTGGGCTGCCTTTAAAGAGGAGATAGTTCAGGTACAGTCAAGGTATATTCCCACGAAGGGGAAAGGTAGGGTAAACAAATCCAGAGCTCCCTGGATGACAAAAGAGTTAGAGATTAAGAAGAAGTGTGCTCATGACAAATGTCAGGTGGATAACACAACCGAGAACCAGGCTGAAGTAGAAGGTTCAGAGGGGAATTGAAAAAGTAAATAAAAGTAGTAAAAACAGAGTATGAGATGAGTCTGGCAGCTAACTTTAAAAAGAATCCAAAAGTCTTCTACAGGCATATTAATGGTAAAACAGTTGTAAGAGGAGGAGGAGTAGAGCTGATTAGGGACCAAAAAGGGATTTAATCACAGAGGCAGCGGGTATGGCAGGGGTATTAAATGAATACTTTGTATCGGTCTTTATCAAGGCAGATGATGCTGCACAGGTCATGGTGAAACAGGAGGCAATTCTGACACTTGAAGGATTTAAAATTGATAAGGAGGTGTTATTGGATAGGCTGTCGTACTTCAAGTTGATAAAGCACCAGGACCAGATGAGATGCACCGAATGATGCGGAGGGAAGTGAGAGTGGAAATTGCAGAGGCACTGGCCATGATTTTTCAATCTTCCTTAGGCTCAGGGTGGTGCCAGTGCACTGGAGAATTGTTTAAAAATGGGTGTAAAGATAAGCCCAGCAACTACAGGCCGGTCAGTTTAACCTTGGGTGTGGAAAGCTTCTAGAAACGATAGTTCAGGACTAAATTAATAGTCACTTAGACAAATGTGGGTTAATTAAGGAAAACCAGCAAGGATTTGTTAAGGGAAAATTGTGTTTAACTCAATTGACTTTTTTGATGAGGCAAGAGAAGATTGATAAGGGTAATGCTGTTGATGAGCTGTACATGGACTTACAAAAGGCATGTGATAAAGTGCCACATATGGGGAGGCGGTGGCGTAGTGGTATTGTCACTGGACTAGTAACCCAGAGACCCAGGTTCCGAAGAAGGGTCACTGACCCGAAACGTTAACTCTGCTTCTCTTTCCACAGATGCTGCCAGACCTGCTGCGTGAATCCGGCATTTCTTGTTTTTGACCCAGGGTATTGCTCTGGGGACACCACAGCAGAAGGTGGAATTTGAATTCAATTAATAAATCTGGAATTAAAAAGTTAGCCTCATGATGGCCATGAAACCATTGTCGATTGTTGTAAAAACCCATCTGGTTCACTAATGTCCTTTAGGGAAGGAAATCTGCAGTCCTTACCTGGTCTGGCCGACATGTGACTGCAGACCCACAGCAATGTGGTTGACTCTTACATGCCCTCTGAAATGGCCCAGCAAGCCACTCCGTTGTGTCTAACCGCTACGAAGTCAATAAAAAGGAATGAAACTGGACGGACCACCCGGCATCGACCTAGGCACTGGAAACGACAACGGCAAACCCAGCCATGTCGACCCTGCAAAGTCCTCCTTACTAACATCTGGGGGCTTGTGCCAAAGTTGGGAGAGCTGTCCCACAGACTAGTCAAGCAACAGCCTGACAGCCATACTCACAAAATCATACCTGACAAACAACGTCCCAGACACTGCCATCACCATCCCTGCATCTCCACCAGAGGTGACTGCACAGTGGTATACAGCAGGGAGGGAGTTGCCCTGGGAGTCCTCAACATCGACTCTGGACCCCATGAAGTCTCATGGTATCAGGTCAAACGTGGACAAGGAAACTTCCTGATTACCACCTACCACCCTCCCTCAGCTGATGAGTCAGTACTCCTCCACATTGAACAGCACTTGGAGGAAGCACTGAGGGTGGCAAGGGCACAGAACGTACACTGGGTGGGAGACTTCAATGTCCATCACCAAGAGTGGCTCGGTAGCACCAATACTGATCAAGCTGGCTGAGTCCTAAAGGATATATCTGCGAGACTGGGTATGCGGCGGGTGGTGAGGGAACCAACAAGAGGGGAAAACATACTTGAACTCGTCCTCACCAATCTGCCTGCTGCAGATCATCTGCCCATGGCAGCATTGGTAGGAGTGACCACCGCAGTCGTTGTGGAGACGAAGTCCCGCCTTCACATTGAGGATACCCTCCTTCATGTTGTGTGGCACTACCACCATGCTAAATGGGATAGATTTCGAACAGATCCAGCAATGCAAAACTAGGCATCCATGAGGCGCTGTGGGCCATCAGCTGCAGCAGAATTGTACTCAACCACAATCTGTAACCTCGTGGCCCGGCATATCCCCCACTCTACCATTACCGTCAAGCCAGGAGACCAACCCTGGTTCAATGATGAGTGCCAGAGGGCATGCTAGGAGCAGCACCAGGCATACCTCAAAATGAGGTGCAAACCTGGTGAAGCAACACAGGACATTCTGCGTGCCAAACTTCGTAAGCTGCATGCGATAGACAAAGCTAAGTGATCCCATAACCAATGGATCAGATCTAAACTCTGCACAGTCCTGCCACATCCAGCCGTGAATGGTGGTGGACAATCAAACAAATAACCCCATTCTCAATGATGGGGGAGCCCAGCATATCAGTGCGAACGATAAGGCTGAAGCATTTGCAACAATCTTCAGCCACAAGTGCCGAGTTGATGATCCACCTCGGCCTCCTCCTGAATTCCCCAGCATCACAGATGCCTGACTTCAGCCAATTCAATTCACTCCGCATGATATCAAGAAACGACTGAAGGCACTGGATACTGCAAAGGCTATGGGCCCTGACAATATTCCGGCAACAGTACTGAAGACCTGTGCTCCAGAACTTGCCGTGCCCCTAGCCAAGCTGTCCCAGTACAGCTACAACACTGGCATCTACCCTGCAATGTGGAAAATTTCCCAGGTATGTCCTGTACACAAAAAGCAGGACAAGTCCAACCTATCAGCCCTATCAATTACCGCCCTATCAGCCTACTCTCAATCATCAGTAAAGTGATGGAAGGTGTCATCAACAGTGCCATCAAGCGGCACTTGCTTAGCAATAATCTGCTCTGTGACGCTCAGTTTGGGTTCCACCAGGGCCACTCGGCTCCAGACCTCATTAAAACCGTGGCCCAAACATGGATAAAGGAGCTGAATTCCAGAGAGGAGGTGAGAGTGACTGCCCTTAACATCAAGGCAGCATTTGACCGAGTATGGCATCAAGGAGTCCTAGCAAAACTGGAGTCAAGGGGAAGCAGGGGGAAAACCCTCTGCTGGCTGGAGTCATAACTAGCGCAAAGAAAGATGGTTGTGGTTGTTGGAGGTCAATCATCTGAGCTCCAGGACATCACTGCAGGAGTTCCTCAGGGTAGTGTCCTAGGCCCAACCATAGTCAGCTGCTTCATCAATGACCTTCCTTCAATCATAAGGTCAGAAGTAAGGACGTTCGCTGATGATTGCACAATATTCAGTACCATTCGTGACTCCTCAGATACTGAAGCAGTCCGTGTAGAAATGCAGCAAGACCTGGACAATATCCAGGCTTGGGCTGATAAGTGGCAAGTAACGTTCGTGCCACACAAATGCCAGAAAACGACCATCTCCAACAAGAGAGAATCTAACCACCTCCCCTTGACATTCAATGGCATTACCATCGCTGAATCCCCCACTATAAACATCCTAGGGGCTACCATTGACCATGGGCGGCACAGTGGTTAGCACCGCAGCCTCACAGCTCCAGCGACCCAGGTTCAATTCTGGGTACTGCCTGCGTGGAGTTTGCAAGTTCTCCCTGTGTCTGCGTGGGTTTTCGCTGGGTGATCCGGTTTCCTCCCACAGCCAAAGACTTGCAGGTTGATAGGTAAATTGGCCATTATAAATTGCCCCTAGTATAGGTAGGGGAATATAGGGATTAGCGTAGAATTAGTATAAATGGGTGGTTGATGGTTGGCACAGACTCGGTGGGCCGAAGGGCCTGTTTCAGTGCTGTATCTCTAAATAAATAAATAAACTGAACTGGAGTAGCCATATAAATACCGTGGCTGCAAGAGCAGGTCAGAAGCTAGGAATCCTGCGGCGAGTAACTCACCTCCTGACTCCCCAAAGCCTGTCCACCATCTACGAGGCACAAGTCAGGAGGGTGATGGAATACTCTCCACTTGCCTGGATGGGTGCAGCTCCAACAACACTAAAGAAGCTCGACACCATCCAGGACAAAGCAGCCCGCTTGATTGGCACTTCATCTACAAACATTCACTCCCTCCACCACCAACGCACAGTGGCAGCAGTGTGTACCATCTACAAGATGCACTGCAGCAATGCACCAAGGCTCCTTAGACAGCACCTTCCAAACCCGCGACCTCTACCACCTAGAAGGACAAGGGTAGCAGTTGCATGGGAATACCACCACCTGCAAAGTCTTCTCCAAACCACACACCATCCTGACTTGGAACTATATCGCTGTTCCTTCACTGTCGCTGGGTCAAAATCCTGGAACTCCCTTTCCTAACTGCACTGTGGGTGTACCTACCCCACATGGACTGCAGCAGTTCAAGAAGGCAGCTCACCACACCTTCTCAAGGGCAATCAGCGGTTGGCAATAAATGCTGGCTTGGTCAGTGACGCCCACATCCCATGAATGAATAAAAAAATAACAGGCTTGTCAGCAAGGTTGGACCTCATGGAATAAAAAGGACAGTAGCAACATGGATACAAAATTGGCTGAGTGACAGGAAACAGAATAGTGGTTAATGGTTGTTTTTCAGACTGGAGGGAGGTTTATAGTGGAGTTCCCCTAGGGTCAGTGTTAGGACCCCTGCTCTTCCTAATATATATATTAATGACCTAGACCTTGGTGTACAACGCACAATTTCAAAATGTGCAGATGATACAAAACTTGGAAACATTTTGAACTGTGAGGACAATAGTGTAGAACTTCAAAAGGACATAGACAGGTTGGTGGAACAGGCAGACAAGTGGCAGATGAAATGTAATGCAGAGAAGTGCGGAGAGATTCATTTTGGTAGAAAGAATGTGGAGAGACAATATAAAAGATACAATTCTAAAGGGGGTGCATGAGCAGAGGGGTCTGGATAAGTTGAGAGCGCGGTTAATAGAGCATACAGCATCCTAGGCTTTTATCAATAGGGGCACAGAGTACAAAAGCAAGGAAGTTATGTTAAACTTGTATAAAACACTGGCTTGGCCTCAACTAAAGTATTGCTTCCAGTTCTGGGCATCACACTTTAGGAAAGATGTGAAAGCTTTAGAGAGAGTGCAGAAAAGAATCACGAGAATGGTTCCGGGATGAGGAACTTCAGTTATGTAGAAAGATTGGAGAAGTTGGGGCTGTTTTCCTTGGAGAAGAGAAGACTGAGAGGAGATTCCATAGAGGCATTCCAAATCATGAGGGGACTGGACAGAGTAGATAGGATGAAACTGTTCCCATTGGTGGAAGGATCAAGAACTAGAGGGCACAAATTTAAGGTAACTGGCAAAAGAAGCAATGGCGACATGAGGAAAAATTTTTTCATGCAACGAATGGTTAGGATCTGGAATGCACTGCTCGAGTGTGTGGTGGAGACAGGTTCAATCAAGGCATTCAAGACGGAATTAGATTATCTGAAAAGGAAGAATGTGCAAGGCTACAGGGAGATGGTGGGGGGAGTGGTGCTAGGTGAATTGCTCCTTCAGGAGAACCAGCACAGACACAACGAGCTGAATGACCTCCTTCTGTGCTGTAATCATCTATGATTCTAGGTGTAGGCCTCTGTGGGGGAACTGCAGACACCAAACGGATGCTCTGCTGTAGCTTGGCCTTTACTCCCGTAAAAGAAAATCAGCCAGCTGCAATATGCATCCTGGCTGCAGTTAATGTCTATTTGGAATGGGGGAGTGTGGAAGTGAATGCCTGTGGAGACAAAAGGCTGGCAGCAGGCTTGATGATTTGTGTGGGTCCTGAATGGTCACTCTCTTCTGTGCCTAGCTACACGAGACAACATTCTCTTCTACTGCTTTACATTCAGATCACACTCAGAGCTGTTTCTATAAAGAAAAAGCTTGTTTTGTGTGAACAGATTGTTAGCATAACTCACAAATCGTTACCAAGAAAACCAGCTAGATGCGATGGGCACAGCCACCCAACTCCTATCAGACGTCAACATACCACTGGATGTCAATCCAGTATTCAGAGATCAGAACTCTATTCTCTGCTCGTGGGGCTATCCAGAGTGATGCTCAAACCTTCCAACTCAGATGCAGGAAAGCTACCACTGAACCAAGGTGGACTTAGATTAGATTAGATTAGATTAGAGATACAGCACTGAAACAGGTCCTTCGGCCCACCAAGTCTGTGCCGAACATCAACCACCCATTTATACTAATCCTACACTAATCCCATATTCCTACCAAACATCCCCACCTGTCCCTATATTTCCCTACCACCTACCTATACTAGTGACAATTTATAATGGCCAATTTACCTATCAACCTGCAAGTCTTTTGGCTTGTGGGAGGAAACCGGAGCACCCGGAGAAAACCCACGCAGACACAGGGAGAACTTGCAAACTCCACACAGGCAGTACCCGGAATCAAACCCGGGTCTCTGGAGCTGTGAGGCTGCGGTGCTAACCACTGCGCCACTGTGCCGCCCTTCCCTGTGTTTCCTGTCCCACACGAATCTCAAAAATGTTATCCTTTCAGAGAGGACCCCAGTTTCCAAAGAGCCTCGATGCCTGGAGAAAATGGGGTCATGCAACATTCATGCTCTGCCATTTCTTCACAAAAATTGCAAGAGATTCTACAACAGGTGTAGATTTCACTCTGCTGGTCACCCATTTTTTAAATGACAAACATGCAGCTAGCAGTTGAAAAATCTCTTCCTTGTTTTTTCTGCATTTACAATAATTTGAGTGATGGAGATACGTTGAATGTCCATTGGGCTGAAGGCCAGATATTGTTTCACCTTAATCTCCTTTCTTGGACAATTATCAATCCAATTTTATAACTGTCATACATCAGTAAACATAGAATCTGCTAGTGAAAGACAAGCGTGTCCAATGATTAGATAAGAACATACTAATATTTCCACCATCCTTGTACTAACCAATCCAAGAACCTGCTAAAACAGAATTTAATTCAGGGATTCTGCTCAAGTTGTCATATACAAATGCACACAGAACAGCAAGTCTGGCTGTAGTGAATAGTTTGATTATTTTTCCCCATTTTGCTATAATTATTAATTCATACCATGCACACAATTACAATCTTTTGATTAAACAAAAACTTCATGAAAGAAAATTCTGGTTGATGAGATCTGGGGTGCATATTTTGTGTTATTAAGAATTGAGGGTGGGAATCCTGAAAGGTCTCCTTGGATGGCTTATTTTCCCCCCAAAATTTCTCAGCCTTTACTTTTTATATCTCAAACCCAAGATCACTCTCATGAATGAGTCACAATTTGAAACAGCTTAAAGTTTGTCCATCCTTGTCTTGATATCGAGATAAGCTTTTGCCAGCAGATCCAGGTAAATGAACAACAAATTCCATTTAACAATTAGTTTATGTACTGGACAAACATGCCTCTATAAGATCCCATGTCAATGCTCAAAAGTGGTACAACATCTCACCATACTTGGATTTAAGTTTAAATTAGTCATCGGCCTTGGCTCAGTGGTTGCCTCTGTGTAGGAACATTCAAATCCCACTCCAGGAATTCAGCAGTCCAGCTCAGCAAATGAAGTGCTGTACTACTGGAGGTGTTTTTCAGAGCCGAGTAGTTCTACTAGTGAGTTGGCCAATATTTATTCTTCAATTAACTTCACAAACAAACAGTTTAACTGGTCATTTATGTCGGTGCTATTTGCGGGACCCTGTTGTGTGCAAAATTGGTTATCATGCCTGTCAAGATCACATTCCAAAAGTGACTGTGAAGCGTGTTGAAATGTCGCTGGGTCATGAAAGGCACCACATAAATGCACAAGTAAGATTTTGAAAGTAGATAGAATGAAAAAGTAAACTGAAAAGTGATATAATCTGTCAAAATTTAAAAAATGCTGACACTTCGAGAACTTCCAATTGTCACAATGAGGAATGCGTTAACGTCAACATTTCAATGTTAATATTCATTGAGTATTCTCCATATGTGTTGTTACAATAGGTTCCTATCCAGTAGGGGGCATTGTCAGCACCAGTTTGTCTCAAAAGCTTATGTTTTTACCTTGCAATCTCTTCAATCCTGCTGCAGCCCCTCTTTTTGAACGTCATGTAAGTTCTTAATTTTTACAACCATTTTTAGAAATTTTTTTTTAAATGGAACACAGAGGATAGATTAATGTCCTTCCAGAAAACTTGTGCACTCTTTATTTACACGCCAACACAGTGGAGCTAATTTTCATTCTTTCTGCCAGGCAAATATGTGGCAGTAGCATAAACGTACTGCCCCCTTCCCACACGCGACCAGGCCACCACCACTTGGTGAGACCCTTCATATAATAGGTCCAAGGGCCCGCTTTGTTAGTCCAAGCAGATCAGGGTCCTAGGACAGCAGTATGTTTCTAGTCCAACAAGAAATGAGGCACTGCTAGACCTGGTTCTTGGGAGTGAGGTGGGCCAAGTAGATCAAGTATCAGTAGGAGATCATTTAGGAGACAGTGATCATTGTATCATAAGGTAGAGACTGACTATGGAAAAGGACAAAGGACAATCCAGAGTAAGAATAATTAACTGGAGGAAACCCAACTTCAATGGGTTAAGAACGGAGCTGGGGCGAATAAATGGAAGACAAAGGTTGGCAGGAAAAACAGTAGATAAACAATGGGCTACCTTCAAAGAGGGAGTTCAGGCACAGTCAAGGCATGTTCCCTCGAAGACAAAAGATAGGGTAAACAAATCCAGAGCTCCCTGGATGACAAGAAAAGGTGGCAGAGATTAAGATAAAGAAAAAGTGTGCTTATGACAGGTAGAAAATACTACTGAAAACCAGGCTGAATATAGAAGGTCCAGAGAGGAAGTGAAAAAGCAAGTAAGAGAAGCAAAGAGAGAGCATGAAAAGAGACTAGCAGCTAACATTAAAGGGAATCCCAAAGTTTTCTATAGACATATAAGTAGTAAAAGGGTGATAAAAAGGGGAGTTGGGCTGATTAGTGACCATAAAAGGGATTTACGCAAGGAGGCAGAGGGTATAGCTGAGGCATTAAATGAATACTTTGTATCTGTCTTCACCCAGGAAGATGCAATCCAGGCAATGGTGAAAGAGGAGGTAATTCAGGCACTAGAAGAGTTTAAAATCGATAAGGAGGACGTATAAGATAGGGTGTCGGTAGTTAAAGTTGATAATGCACCAGGACCGGATGAGATGCATCCAAGGGAAATGAGGGTGGAAATTGCAGAGGCACTGGCCGTAATTTTTCAGTCTTCCTTAGACTCGGGGTGGTGCCAGAGGACTGGAGAATTGCAAACGTTACACCCTTGTTCAAAAAGGGTGTAAAGATAAGCCCAGCAACTACAGGCCAGTCAGTTTAACTTTGGTGGTGAGAAAACTTCTAGAAAAAAATAATTTGGGACTAAATTAATAGGCACCTGGATATGTGCAGGTCAAAGAAAGCCAGCATAGATTTCTTAAAGGAAAATCACGTTTGACTGACTTGGAGTTTTTTTGAGGAGGTAACAGAAAGGATTGATGAGGGCAATGCAGTTGATGTGACGTACACAGATTTTCAAAAGGCGTCTGCTACAGTGCCACGCAACAGATTTGAGAAAAGTTATAGCTCATGTAATAAAAGGGATGGCAGCAACATGGGTACCGATTTGGCTGAGTGACAGGAAACAAAGAGTAGTGGTTAATGGATGTTTTTCGGACTGGAGGAAGATTTGTAGTGAGTTTCCCAGGGGTCAGTGCTGGGACCCTTGTTTTTCCTGATATATATATAAAACTACCTAGACCTTGGTGTACAGGGCAGAATTTCAAAGTTTGCAGATAATACGAAACTTGGAAGCATTGTGAATCGTGAAGAGGATGGTGTAGAACTGCAAAAGAACATAAACAAGTTGGTGGAATGGGCGGATAGATTGCAGATAAAGTTCAATGCAGAGAAATGTGAAGTGGTTCATTTTGGTAGGAGGAACAAGGAGAGACAATATAAAATAAAGGGCACAACTCTAAAGGGGGTGCAGGAGCAGAGGGACCTGGGTGTATATATGCACAAGTCATTGAAGGTTGTAGGACAGGTTGAGAGATCGATTAATAAAGCATACAGTATCCTACGCTTTATTAATAGGGGCATAGAGTACAAGAGCAAGAAAGTTATGTTGAACTTATATAAGACACTAGTTTGACCTCAGCTGGAGTATTGCGTCCAGTTCTGGGTGCCGCACTTTAAAAAAAGATGAGAGCATAGGAGAGTACAGAAAAGATTTGCGAGAATGGTTCCAGGGATGAAGAACTTCAGTTCTGAAGATAGATTGGAGAAGTTGGGACTGTTTAAGGGAAGGCTGAGAAGTGATTTGATTCAAAATTATGAAGGGTCTAGACAGAATAGATAAGAGAGAAACTGTTCCCACTCGTGAAAGGGTCGAGAATGAGAGTGCACAGATTTAAAGTAATGGTTAATAGAAGCAAAATCGACGTGAGGAAAATCTTTTTCACGTAGCGAGTGGTTAAGGTCTGGAGTGTGCTGCCTGAAAGCGTGGTGGAGGAGGGTTCAATTGAAGCATCCAAATGGGAATTAGACTGTTAAATGAAAAGGATGAATGTGCAGGGTTATGGGGAGAAGGCGGGAGAATGGCACTAAGTGAATTGCTCTTTCGGAGAGCCGGTGCAGACACGATGGGCCGAATGGCCTCCTTCTGCGCTGCAAGAATCACAGAATGATTACAGCACAGGAGGCCATTCGTCCTGTCTTGTCCGTGCCGGCTCTCCAACAGCAACCCACCTAGCCCCACACCCCTGCCTTTTCTCCATAACCCTGTAAATACTTCCGCTTCAGCTAATTATCCAATTCTCTTTTGAAGGCCTCGATTCAATCTGCCTTCACCACACACTCAGGCAAAGCATTCCAGATCCTAATCACATGCTGCATAAAACTGTTCCCCCCCCCCCCCACCCCCACCACCAATGTCGCTGTTGCTTCTTTTGCCGATCGCCTTAAAACGGTGTCCTGGTTTTCAACCCTTCCGCCAATGAAAATAGTTTCTCCTCCTGAACTCTATCCATACCCATGATTTTGAACACCTCTATCAAATTTCCTCTTATTCTTCCCTTCTCCAAGGACAACAGCCCAGCTTCTCCAATCTATCCACGTAACTGAAGTTGCTCATCCCTGGAACCAGTCTCATATGACTTTTCTGCACCCTCGCGCATGCTTTCACATCCTTAATCCTGTGATTGGGATTTACGTAGGACCCAGATGCAAATTTAGGCTTCCCTTGGGCAGAGGGCACACTGCATAAACCTAGCATAACTGTACAGAGAGTGGCCGCTCCAAAAATGGAACTGGCAAGTGTTCCTGAGTAATTTTTGTGGAGCCAGTAAAATCATGAGTACAACTTATAACCCTACAGAAATTTTCCTGCCCATTGGGTCTTTCCGCGTTCGCGGAGAGAATTCTGTCAGCTTGGCTTCCTGGAGGACAGCCAGTGTCTGAACTGCCCATCCATGCTCAAAAAGCATGAGAATCTCACTGACATGTGAATAAGGCCTGACCACAAGAACTGGTTCTTGCTGGTGATACTGGGCAGGCAGCAGTGTGGTCTGCCCACAAGTTGAAAACTGGCCACAGTATGCATCTCAGGTGAGGTTTACATTTCTGCCTACACATGGGAAAAGTATAAATTTTGATTACTACTAAATAAAATTAGATTCAAATGGAATATGCTTCTGCGGTTAGAATTACATCTAATCTTTGCAACTACTAAACAAAAAATAAATTTAAGAACTTACTTATTTGCATTTAAAAAAAGAATCCTTGTATTCTTTGTCGGAAACCTTAAAATATTGCATTCAGAACATACCAAACAGTATTTTGACATTTCAACTTTTTAATATCCAGACATAACACATGCTCAACTGAAGCAGTTGGTTTTGTTACCTGTGTGCGTGTTGAGATGGTTTCTCAGAAGCGTAACTGTTCGAAAAGCTCTCCCACAAAGATGACACTTATGTGGTCGCTCATCAGTGTGGCTTTTCATGTGACGGTCTAGGTTAGAACGTCGGGGACAAGTATAGCTGCACAATTCACATTGGAATGTCTTCTTTACTCCTAAAATAAAATCAAACAATGACATAACAATTGAAAATTTGTTTCTCTTACAAGCACCACTGTGATCCCCAAGAAACAGAAAATTGCTACACACACACACACGATATTATTTAAAATGAGTATTTCATAACTAGTTACTATCCATGCTTCTCCTCTAAACCCCAATTTACTGCTCAAGAGGGAGCATAGAAATCAACTCTTTTGTAACTGGCTGTATACACCCAGATACCTTGCCCTCTCATTAACCTCTATTTAGGAAAGAAACCAAATGCTGCCTGATACCTCCCTGAAGATTTGCTGAAATTGGAACACAGCAGATGAAATTCAAACCAAGTTTAAAGCAGTACTTTATATTTAAAATGCACAATTCATTTACCACCATGTCCAGGATTAGCAATGTCAAATCAGAAATATTAATTTATAGATGATTCCCAAATTGGGCCACTACATATAATTATAGGTATCAGATTGAAAGTATCTTACTGATAGCAAATATGAACAAGTGTTCCCTGTTGAGGCAAGATGATTGAAATGAATGAAGTTTTACAGCAGACAGAAAGCACTACTTCAATGAAGTGGTTTGCCAAAGAAAACTTAAAGTTTGATTTTTTTAATGTTTAAACACTAGTAAAAATATTGGAGGTGGTAAATTACATCTTAAAAGGATTCCTGCAAACTCACTGCTGCCTGCTCCAACGTAGTAATATAAATTTACACCAGGTAACAAATTAATCACAATATCAGCCTGGTTAATCTTGTCTCATTCTATCGCCAGAACTACTATTATATATTCTACAGCCTAATCATCTATCACAGGTGTTTCTTATTTTCTACACAATCATCTCTTGCACTGAAAAGTGTCAGTGGATGATACCAGAGAACTGCATATTATAAATGTATGGTACATACATATGATAATGATTAATAAGATTGTAACATCTATTTGGAATTTAATTGCCTCAACAGTAGGACAGAACTTTTTACATTAAACTTAAACACAACATATATATTTCCCTACTGCACAATAGAAACCAATACAAAGGGACAATTGCAAAAGCAAAGATTAATAATATTCTCTCACAGGAAAACAAGTCATCTGGGAAATAAGACTGTGCTCATCTGCTATTGCCAGTAGTAATTTCCAGCTTTCATGAGATTTAACCACATCACAGATTCCATCTTCATAGCACTACTCTGGAGAGACAAAACTGCCAGGAGCATCATCATTAGGCTGCTCTCCTATTTTTGGTGCAGGTCTGAGAGCAAGAGCAAGTCAGCAACCAGTTTGACTTGTATAGCCTAAAAGACCATAGAAATAGAGATTTCCCATCCTCACCTGTTTCAGATCCCACCCACCCTTTAATAATTCTGGATTATGTACACAACAATTCAGTTATAAATTAACAGAATATTTGGACAATGTAGGTGATACAGCTGAAAACATTGTGTAAAAGCACTAATGGCACTACACCCTTATGTAATGCATTCTGGTAAAAAGGCAGTGCGTGGTATGAATTTGAAAACTTCAAGTTTTAGCACACAACTGTCTATTACAATTATTTCTTGGTAGGGCAGTTAAGTCATCCCATGACAATTCCAACAGATGAAGGGGCAAGTGGTAGATCCCTCTCACACCCTATTCTCCACCCATCAACACATGAAAATTCCATTACAGGCTGGATTTTTCCCATAGTTTTATCAATTGGCACTAGACACCATTAACAAGCAAGGCCATATATATGTACAGTTGTGTTCTTGGAAACAATGAATTGGTGTACTAACGACAGAATAGTAATTTTCTGACTCTCAGATCTGAATTAGTACCCAGGCCACCAAAGAGTTGAATTATATAAGAGACAAGACAATTCATACTGCTTTTGAATCAAGCAATTTATTCAATTCCAGTACGGGTATGCCTCAGGCATGTATTACTGACGCATTTTAGGTTGATCATGAGAGCAGGGGAGACTTGAGGCAGAAAATAACCTGTAAAGTTTGTTTTGGGGGGGGGGGGGGGGGGGGGGGGCAGGGGAGATAATTTGCATAAAAGATACTATTTAAATAGTAAGATTCCTAGCTCAACTTTAGCACTCTATAGCTTTAAAAGACCTTATGCCACTATTCAGATCCTGCTCTGTGCCAATCACCCAGGCAGTGAAGGTACAACAATTTCCCACAAGTGAAAGACATACGTCTATACAGTGTTTCATCACGACTCTCAGAAACATCTCAAAGCACGTCACACATAATAAAACTACTTTGAAGCAAAGTGAATGTTGCGTATGGAATCACATATAGGATATGAAAGAGGTAAAAAATTAAGCTGTCATGTCTGATCTCTAATTACTACCCTGCCCCCAGAACCATATTACACAACTCCGTCATCTTAGCAACTGGAATTTAAGCAGAAAACAGTTAAATATAATGCAGAATTTGGTCCAAAGTTTTACAGCTAAGGAATGAGAACCATATCAGTTAAAGTTCACTTTAGCAACTGGCATGCATCAATAGTGTCCAAGTCAAGACTGGTCTCGGATGTGATTGTCAAACAACTCGCACTTACTATTCAGGTGAGCATAACATTGGTTACTTTGGCAACACAGCAGTCATTATATATGGAACTGAACCAAGACACGCACTACTGCATAGGATGTTACTGGAAGCAGGGAGGAATAAGAAAGAGAGAGAAGAGGATTCCATTCACCATCCAGTGACCTAGTTACATGAAGAACCTTTAAAGCTTCACTCATTTAAAGCACTGTCTGCACTTTGCCAACTATGAATTGTAAATCTACATATTAGGTCAGAGTACAATACAGTAGTGTTACTATACCTTTCTTTTTAATCTTCATTGGTTTCGGAGGCTTCATGGTGCCAACTGCCTTCTCTACATTAACCTCTGAAAGCAAACCTTCCTGCTGCTCCTCTTCAAAATCATATACAGACAAGTCAACATCTTTGGAATCGTCCACCTTGTAGCGCAGTTTGTTCTTTTTCTTTTTGACTTTTTTGACTGGTGGCTGATAATCAGGATCTTTCTGCCAAGCAGCAGAAGCATCATCATCCTCCCGCACTTCTATTGCCCCATCTTCTACCGTCTCCACTTCACCATTGGCACCTACTTTCACAACCTGAAAACCTTCTGGTAAGGGAAGGGTGTGACAGATTACAGGATCCCCTTCCTGAAGCCCATCTTTGGGAGCTTCATTCTCATAGTTTCCTTGCAGTTCATCAATGCTGCTTTGGGCTACCTGCACCAGCTGCAGTTCCCCAAGGTTTAATGGCTGCTCTTCCATGTTCACTACCTGCAGTGTGATAATCTGTGTGTCATCGACAGTATCTGATTCATGAGCTGCACCCTCCATTGGTTGCTTCATTTGTAGTAGTGTAGGGTCCAAAGGCTGCATCATCACCACTTGCACATTGCTGTTCATATCTTGAGTTGCTACCTCAGCACCATCTGATTCTTTCTGCTGCCCATCAGAATCTTCTGGTTGCCCACCTTCTCGTCGTCTTTGATAGGTTTTGTGCTCTTTGACCTTCGTAAACATTTCCGACTCCTCCACAGCCACATTATCCGACTCAGTCGCCATGGCAACTGAAATTGAAGATGAAAACAGTTAACTGTAATGCAGAATTTTGTTCTAATGCTTTACAGTTTGCAGAATACCGCCACATCATTTAAATAAAAGCAAAATACTGCAGATACTGGAAATCTGAAATGAAAGCAGAAAATGCAAGAAACGGGTCTGGCAGCATCTGCGGAGAAAGAAAGAGGAGGGTCATCGATCTGAAACGTTAACTCTGTTTCTCTCTCCAGATACTGCCAGACCTGCTGAGTATTTCTAGCATTTTCTGTTTTCATTCTATATCATTTAAAGTTCATTATAGCAACTAGCAAATTAACCAGATATCTTTCCACTTGTGGGTGTCAAATAGAAGCTCCTTACCTGTTTTCAAATCATTCAACAAAACTGCATTAAAGAAAAAGCCACTTACCTGCAAGAGTAAACTTTCCTGAATGTTACATCATCTATTAGGGGTAATACTTCTAATCATTAGCAGAAACAATAGCGGTATCATACAAGTATTACCCCTTCATTGAAAGGACTGGCAAGAGAACTACGACAGGGGGAAAAACATACGTTTGGCAAGTTGCCACCTTAACAGGAATCATAATTGACAAAAGATATAGAAAAGGAGGGAGAAAAGTTAGAAATTGAACAAATTTGTTTTAAATCCATAACTAACTGGATGAATGACCACTGTTTTTTGATTTTAGTTACTCAATTCCAGGTTAAAAAAAGTTATACAATAACAGTTCACGCTATGGCGCATGTAGCTAGATTAGATACAAAGCATGGGGTTTACAAACTTAATAAGTTGTCCTTAGTAATTAATGTTCAATTATAGAATGATACAAACACAGAAGGAAGCCAGTCATCCCACTGTACTTGTGCTGGCTCTTTAGTAGAGCTGGGGGGGGGGGGGGGGGGGGTTGAAAGGCGGTGGCATAGTGGTATTGTCACTGGACTAGTAACCCAGAGACCCAAGGTATTGCTCTGGGGACATGGGTTCGAATCCCACCACAGCAGAAGGTGGAATTTGAATTCAATTAATACATCTGGAATTAAAAAGCTAGTCTAATGATGACATCATCTAATGATGGCCATGAAACCATTGTCGATTGTTGTAAAAACCCATCTGGTTCACTAATGTCCTTGAGGGAAGGAAATCTGCTGTCCTTACCTGGTCTGGCCTACATGTGACTCCAAACCCACAGTAATGTGGTTGACTCTTACATGCCCTCTGAAATGGCCTAGCAAGCCACTCAGTTCACCACCACCTTCTCAAGGGCAATTAGGGATGGGCAATAAATGCTGGCCTGGCCAGTGACGCCCACATCCCATGAATGAATTAAAAAAAATCCAATTAATGCCACTCACCTGTTCTTTCCCCATAGCCCTGTAATTGTTCCCCTTCAAGTATTTATCCAATTCCTTTTTGAATTTTACTACTGAATCTACTTCCACCACCCTTTGAAGCATTCCAAGTCACATCAGTTCACTGTGCAAAAACAAAACGTTTCCTCACATCACTTCTGGTTCTTTTGCCAGTCACTTTGTTACAACCGACGGCTCAAGACAAATCCCCCAATCAAAATATATGATTCTGATTGTGGCGAAAGAAACGCACTGTTGATTCAGTCTCGCCACTCCACAGACTGCCGAACATATCATTTTAAACTTTCCAAATTAAAGAAAACCACAGCCAAATTGACCATCCACCAACCTCCGAATAAGGCTATCCAAATAGGTGTATTTAGACCAACAACTTAACTGTTTAATTAGAAAAAAACTAAACTCTTAAACACCAAGATATAAACAACATTTAAAATAGAAAAAATTAGTGTCCTTGCAGATTTACACTCCTGCCAAAGTGGAATCTTCCAATGTGGAAGAGTTCAAGGTTGCTTGAAATCCTTGCAGCCGTCTGATGGGGGAAAAAGATTCTTCAACAGTAGGACAGTCAGTAGTTTATTTTCAAAAGTTGAAGTGACGCTCTTCTTTCAGCGATGAATTCAGCAATTAACAACTTGCAAACTCTTTTTAATGAATCAATTTGGCATTAGAATTTTTGAGGGATAAAAGATTGTCACTAACTTCCCTTCCTTCAATTTAAATTATCAGAGATTACTGTTCCGTTCTTGCTGGTCCAGCTGTCTGTGTCAAAAGCCAGTTTTTTTTAAAAGCTAGTTTCAAAGGTCAATCAGCAACAGTGCATCTTGTGTCCTTGTTCTCCGAATGGCTGTATCCTATGGCAACGGGAATGCACATTTGAAGCTGGCTGTACCCTAAGGCAACAAGACTGCCTTCTTTGACTCAGTCCCTGGAGCTTGCTGCCTTAAAGCAGTACCAATCCTTTACCAGCCTTAAAGGCACACTGCATACTTCCCTGGAAAAAAACTACAGGATCAGAACACTTCCGCCCCTGGCAGAATGAAACACCATTCCTGAAATGCGTTTCAATACAATGTGTAAAAAAAAAAAATCGCTGGCACTTTTTTTCCGCATTTACAGGCTTTTCTCTAAAAGATTACTGTAACAAGTTCCACCAGAACATTTTCAGCATTAAAATTTCAAAAGGTTGTCCCAATTAACCTATTTCAAATTTCCAAGCATAGTCTTCCAGTTGTTTCGTGTTTTCTTTCCAAGTGTTCCTATTGTCCATCACCTCAGTCAGGTGAATTGCACAGCTGGGTGAACTGACTACTACTGGGCTTACTATTCTCTGAGAAGTTTCTCGAGTACCCCTTAACCCTGTCCAGTGTAACAGAAGCTGACTTTTTCTTACCCTGGGGTGTCAAAGGAATCTGACAGTATCCCTCCAACACATCTGTCTCTTTAAGACACATGGTGTTGCCCACTCTGTCCATACAGTCCTTTAAATAAGAATTTGGTAGGAGTCTGTCTTCTTCACCACAGTTACTTTCCTTGAGTTGATGCAAGTTTGAGCAGATCCACCAGGTTTAGACATCAAGACCACCTGTGAATTCCAGCTGACTAGGTTCAACTAAGCAGCCCTCAGCATGCACTGGACCTCTATTCCACTTGGGCCTGTCTGTCTGGACCTAAGCAGCAAGGATGTTGTTTTAAAGGAATAGTTCCCCCATACCCACATCATGTGTGGCTAAGGTTGTACATCCCAGCTTATCCCTACAAACTTTGTGAAGCATTGTGAAAACCTTGGTTAGAACTTCATGCTGTTTTGCCCGAGTGTAAAAGCCTATTGTTTAATTTTCCTAGCCATTCTGTATTTGCTAATCGGATAGTTGGAGTTTCAATCTGAGAATGTCCTAGGCCTGCTTCTGCCTTATCCTCTCTATCTTTTTCCTTCTCAACAGTCCCAATTACCTTACATATCTGTACTGGTTTATCCTCCTCCCTGCGGTAATATTGTTTTAGCATACTGATGTGACACAACCGGTTCTTCTTCTGGCAATCAGGGGTGTCAATCAAGTAATCTACCTTACCCGCTCTTCTGATCACTCTATATGGGCCACTGAACCGTGCTTTTAATGGTTCTCCCTGTGATGGTAACAACACTAATACTTCATCCCCTAGATTGTGACTTTCCCACCATTTGACAGGTATGGCATGTTCTACAAAATGGTCTCAAATCCTTTCTAAGACCTGGCCAGTAATAATGTTTGCTGATGTGTGATTTGGTCTTCCGAATTCCCCTATGTCCTGCAAAAGGAATGTCGTGTGCGAACCTTAATAATCCTTGTTGATATTTAGGTGGTACCACTATCTGTTCAATAATTGTCCACTGTTTGTCGGCAGGTCTATGAGGTGGCCTCCATTTCCTCCTCAAAACCCCATTTGCCATATAATAGCCTTCCAGAACTCCTTTCGCCTCAGCTTCTGACAGAGCCATCTGTGCTATTTGGTATATCTCTGGATCAGCTTGCTGTGCTGCAATGATAAGACAATCTGTTAAACATCTCATTTGGATCATCTAAATCCCCAAATAAGGTTTCAGATACTTGGCTATCTATTTGTGGTACCCCTTTTACCTACGAAAATGGATCCTGTTTAACCATTGCTCGGGTGACTACGTTTGCAGAAAGTATTCCCGGAACTTGTTCCTGTAATTCCTCCATTTCCTTAGTTTCATTTGGTTCCTCTGTAACTATAGGAGAAACTGATATTTTTGATCCAGCCAAATCATTTCCTAGGAGTAGATCAATTCCATTCACTGGTAAACTGTGGACAACACTTACAGTTACTATCCCAGATATTAAATCACTCTCTAGGCGTACTTTATACAAAGGTATGGGCATATTCTCCCCGCCAATTCCATGAACTAAAACTTTAGCGCTCAAGGCGCTCTTTGGTGGAAACGTTCTATCTTTCCCTAGCAAGAATGTATGGGTTGCTTCTGTGTCCCCGAGTATAATGATAGGTTTACCTGCCTCACTAACAGGATACGGAGTTACTCTCCCCTTTGACAAAAATTCATTATAACACTCAGCTATTTTATTCTTAACCTCTACACTCTTGAGTTTTAGTATCTGGTTTCACAGCTGTTGTTAAAGCTATAGCCCTGGTCTGCTATAGTCTCAGCCAGAGTCTTTCCCTCTGCACTAGTTTTGCCTATCCCAACAAGTCCTATGGGTTTACCTCGCAATTTCCAACTCTCTGACCAAAGATGACCCATTTTGTTGCAATTATAACACTTTCGCTTACAAACCTCACTTCTACCCTCAGCACCTTCCTTTCTGACCTGAAGAGGTGATCCTGGGGCATTCCCAGCTGTTCCTTCTTGTCCCTGGCTACTTGCTTTGCTTTCACTCTCCCACTTTATATCCTTCTCGGGTTTATGGGGGTGACGGACAAAATAGGTTGGCTTATTCACAAGCTCAAAATCATCAGCAATTTCTGCTTGCCTAGCTTTCAAAACTTTCAGGTTATCTATGAATTCTCACTACTGAAGGAATGGAGTTTTTAAACTCTAAGAGAATCAAATCTCAAAGGTTCTCATATGTGGTTTCTATCTTTAATGCCCATATCCAACGGTCAAAAGTAATTTGTTTCACACTCTCAAATTCTAAATATGTCTGCCCAGCCAATCTCCATAAGTTCCTAAACTTCTGATGGTAAGCTTCAGGGACTAACTCATAGGCAACGAGAATAGCCTTATTTGCCATCTCATAATCTGCAGAAGCTTCTTCAGGAAGCGTGGCATAAGCTTCATGAGCTCTGCCTACTAGCCTGCCCTGAATAAGCAGTGTCCAGCTTTCTTTTGGCCATTTCATCTGTTTGGCTATTTTTTCAAAAGGTATGAGAAATGCCTCTATGTCCTTTTCCTCAAACTTAGGAAGAGCCTGTATAAATTTAAACAACTTCGCGATGGGTCCTAATCTAAATTCAGATTCTTCCTGACCCTTTTGTCTTAGTTCCATCTCTTTTAGCCTAAATTCCCTCTCTTCTCTTTAACTTCCTCTGCAAAATGCTCTCTTCTTTCTCCCTTTCCTCAAATTCAAGTTTTCTTATTGCTATTGCTTTTTCTTTTCCCCTTTCCTCTTTTTCCAATTCAAGTTTTCTTAATTCTTTTTCTGCCTCAAGTTTTTTCATTTCCAACTGAATCCTAGCTAATACCGCTGCATCATTCTCGGACCTACTACCTTCTTGTTCCGCGCATTGCCCATCATCATCTACTAATTCCAGATGTTCGGTTAGTATGTCTATTATCTCTGCTATTTTGGCACCTAATTTCAATTCAAACACCAATTTCGCTGCCAGTTCTTTTAATTTGTTCCTCGTTAAAGTGATCAAGTCACTCAGGGAAACATTTTGCTTTCCCAAAAACTCTGGTGCAAATACTAATGCCATTACAATGGTATAGACTATACCTCATTTTACAAGAGACCTGTTTTTTAAAATTTCTTTGTAATTGGTGTTAGATTTAGATCCCAACAATAGAGTTTCTAATTGCTCTGATCCCAGACTCGAGAGAAATTAAATATGATGCCAAATGCAAGACCCCAATTTAAATATGCTATCCCAGAGACAAGTAATTAATACAATTCCAAATGTGAGCCCTCCAAATTAGTCTGATTCTGATCCCAGACGTAAACTACCTAATTAAATATGATTCAACCACGAGCAAGCCCCCAATTAATATGTCAAGGCCGACTGAAAACCCCCAATCAAAATATATGATTCTGATTGTGGTGGAAGGAATGCACTGTTGATTCAGTCTCGCCACTCCACAGACCGCCTAACATATCATTTTAAACTTTCCAAATTAAAGAAAACCACAGCCAAATTGACCATCCACCAATCCCCGAATGAGGCTAAGCAAATCAGGTATCTTTAGATCACCAACTTAACTGTTTAATTAGAAAAAAACTAAACTCTTAAACACTAGTAAGATATAAACAACATTTAAAATAGAAAAAATTAGTGTCCTTGCAAATTTACACTCCTGTCGCAGTGGAATCTTCCAACAACATGGAACAGTCCAAGGTTGCTTAACGTCCTCGCAGCCGTCCGAGGGGGAAAAAATGGTTCTTCAACAGTAGGACAGTCAGTAGTTTATTTTCAAAAGTTGAAGTAATGCTCTTCTTCCAGCGATGAATTCAGCAATTAACAACTTGCAAACTCTTTTTAATGAATCAATTTGGCGTTAGAATTTTTGAGGGATAAAAAATCACAGTCTAACTTCCCTTCCTTCAATTTAAATTATCAGAGATCTCTGTTCCATTCATGCTGGTCCAGCTGTCAGTCTGTGTCAAAGGCCAGTTTTTTTAAAAGCTAGTTTCAAATGCCGATCGGCAACATTGTATCTCATGTCCTTATTCTCCGAATGGCTGTATCCTACGGCACCGAGAATGCACATTTGAAGCTGCCTGTATCCTATGGCAACGAGAATGCATTCTTTGACTCAGTCCCTGGAGCTAGCTGCCTTAAAGCAGTACTGATCCTTTTCCAACCTTAAAGGCACACCGCATACTTCCTGGGGGGAAAAAAACTAAAGGATCATAACTTTAAATCTATGTTCACTGGTTCGGGATTCTTCTGCCACTGGAAACAATTTCTCCTTATTTACTCTATCAGAATCCTTCATGATTCTGAACACCTCTATCAAGTCTCCTCTTAACCTTCTCTGCTCTAAGGAGAACTACTTTGTCACTCTGTCCGCATAACTGAAGTCCCTCATCACTAGTATCATCCCAGTAAATTTCTTCTGCACTCTCTCCAAGGCCTTGACATCCTTCCTAAAGTGTGGCACTCGACTTGGACACAATACTCTAGCTGAAGCCTCACCAGTGTTTTATAATGGTTTATCATAACTTCCATACTTTTGTACTCTATGCAGCTATTGTTAAAACCAAGGATTCCGTATGCCTTAACAGCCTTCTCAATTTAAAAAAAAATTTGTTTCCTGGGATGTGGGTGTCGCTGGTGAGACCAGCATTTGTTGCCCATCATTTTCCCTACCCCTTCAGAGGTTTGTGTACATAAAGCCCTAGGTCTCTCTCTTCCTGCACTCCCATTAAATTCATATTGCCTCTCCACGTTCTTCCTACCAAAATCGATCATTTCACACTTCTCTGTATTAAATTTCATATGCATGTATCTGCCCATTTCACCAGACTATCTAAATCCTCCTGAAGTCTGTTACATTCAAATTTTGTGCCGTCCGCAAACTTTGAAATTATGCCCAGTACACCCAAGTCCAATCTCAAAAAGAATTAGAGGTCCCAATATTGACTGTATGCCTCCCTCCATTCTGAAAAACAACCATGTGCTTTCTGTCCTTTCGCTAATTTTGTACCAATGCTGCCACTATCCCTTAATCCCATGGGCTTTAATTTTGCTAACATATCAGTTAGAACCATAGAAAAATTACAGCACTGAAGGCCATTCAGCCCACAGTGTCCATGCCGGCCAAAAAAAACTAGTCGCACAATCTAATCTCACCTTCCAGCACCTGGTCCATAGCCTCGCAGGTTATAGCATTTCAGGTGCATGTTCAGGTACCTTTTAAATGAGTTGAGGGTTTATACCTCCACCACCGTTTCTGGCAGTGAATTCCAGACACCCACCACCCTCTGGGTGAAAAAGCTTTTCCTCATGTCCCCTCTAATCATTCTACCAATCACTTTAAATCTGTGTCCTCTGGTAATTGACCTCTCCACTAGGGGAAACAGGTCCTTCCTTGTCTACTCTATCTAAGCCCCTCATAATTTTGTACACTTCAATTAAGTCACCCCTCAGCCTCCTCTGTTCCAAGGAAAACAACCGTAGCCGATCCAATCTTTCCTCCTAGCTGCAACTTTTAAGCCCTGGCAACATTCTTGTAAATCTCCTCTGTACTCTCTCCAGAGCAATTATATCCTTCCTGTAATGTGGTGACCAGAACTGTGCGTAATACTCCAGCTGTGGTCTAACCAGCATTTTATACAGTTCTAGCATTACATCCCTGCTTTTGTATTTTATACCTCAGCCAGTTATGTGGTACTTCATCACATACCTTTTCAAAGTCCATTTACACATCAACCACACCATTCTCATCAACCCTCTCCATTACTTCAAAGAACTCAATCAAGTTAGTCAAACACAATTTGCCTTTAACAAATAAAAGCAAAATACTGCAGATGCTGGAAATCTGAAATAAAAACAAAAAATGCTGGAAATATTCAGCAGATCTGGCAGCATCTGTGGAGAGAGAAGCAGAGTTAACGTTTCAGGTCTGTGACCCTTCATCAGAACACCGATGAAGGGTCACTGATCTGAAACGTTAACTCTGCTTCTCTCTCCACAGATGCTGCCAGACCTGCTGAGTATTTCCAGCATTTTTTGTTTTTATTGCCTTTAACAAATCTGCGCATACTTTACCAAATGCCAATTAATTTGTTCCCAGATTATTGCCTCTAAGTTTCCCACCGTTAGGCTGACTGGCCTGTAATTGCTGGGTTTATCACCTATTCTTTTAAAAAAAAACAGGGTTGTTGCATCTGCAATCCACCAATACTCTGGCACCACCCTTGTGTCCAAGGAGGACTGGAAGATTGTGGCCAGCGCCCCTGCTATTACCACCTTTACTTGCCTCTATAAACTAGGATGTATTATGCCCGGACCGGATGACTTTTCTACTTTGAATACTGTGATCCTCTTAAGTACACCTCCTTTATCTAATGTTATCCTATCCAATATCACAACTGCCTGCTCCTTTACGGCTATATTTTTAGCAACCTCTGCATCTGGCTTTGCCAGAGAAAAGTGGTCATTTTGTACCTCCGCCATACCCGGTTTCCAAAAGATGATCTCCTTTTTGATCCCTAATCAGCCCCACTCTGCCTCAGACTACCCTTTTACTATTTACGTGCTGATAAAAAGATTTTTGGGTTCCCTTTTATGTCAGCCACTATTCTATTTTCATGCTCTCTGGCCAACTTATTGCCTTTACTAGATCTCTGTACATCCTATATTCAGCTTGGTTCTTTTGAACCTTATATTTGCCATAAGTCTCTTTTTAACTTCTATCGTCATCCAGGGAGCTCTAATTGTGGATGCCCTTTCTTTCCCCTTCATGGGAATGTGTCTATCCCATACCCAAACCATCTCCTCTTTGAAGGCCTCCCATTGTTAAATTACTATTTTGCCTACCAATTTTGATTCCAATGCACCTGGGCAGATCCATTTACAACTCACTGAAATTAGCCCCCCCCCCCCCCAGCTAATAACACACACTTTAATTTTTGAAAATATTTAAGGTGGTCAAATTCAAAAGATATGATCCGCTTATAGGGCAAGATTACTTTTTTTGGCCTAATCTCTGGGGGGGGGGGGGGGGGGGAAATCAATACTTTTAACTTTAAAGCTCCCCACCAAATGGAAAGTGTTATATAAATGATTATGGTTTTCAAATTCCACAGAACAAAAGCAGTTGTAAAAACATAACTTACAACAGGTGATCTCTCAGTTCAATGATTTAAAAATTTCATAGCCACTGCCATTTTGTACACAACGTTCAAATGAATAAGCAGTGCGCAATGTCTGAATGGATATCAAGGGTATTTTGGCTATAAAATATTTCCCATCGGTTCATATATTTTGTTAACCAAATGAACAAGAACTTTAAAAAATGCAACTCCACAATATTTATGCTTTGTATTCTTCCCGTAATTGCCACCATTTGTCCTCCCAATCAAAATGAATCTTGCATCTAAACCTGGAAATTGCAAAAAAAACGAACTGAAAACTTGCTTTGTCCCTACAATATATTATGTACTTTATTAAGGCCACTCATAATAAACCAACAGCTCCACATCCTCCTCATATTCACCAAAAAGTCCTGATGAAGGTTTTTTTTTGCCCATTTGATTTCATCCTTCCAGCATACCAAGACTTCCCTTTTTGCCACCTCTCTCTTTGGCCTCCTTGTCTCAAGAGACAATGGGTAAGTGCCTGGAGGTGGTCAGTGGTTTGTGAAGCAGCACCTGGAGTGGCTATAAAGGCCAATTCTAGAGTGACAGACTCTTCCACACCATAGTTATTTCTTAAATGAGTTTGGTGTTCTTGCCTCAACTATCATCTGTGGCAACATATTCCAGCATATGACCACTCACTCTAAAGAAGTACTTCCTGGTACCTGTCCTAAGCTTATCCTTCATAACGCTAAACTTGTGCATTATTGCCTTGCTGCACCCATACCTTTGAAAGTATTTTTCTGGGTTTGCTTTTTCTACCCTATTATCACTCTCATATACCACTACAAGATCTTCTCAGTAACAATTCTGCTCAAAGGTGAAGAGCTCATCCCTCTAATAAGTGATCAGGCTCATTGCCCTCCTTTGCCTTTCAGAACTGGTTATCGCTTTTACGTTGCAATCAAAACAGTATGCAATACTGCAGGTGCAGCTGCAAAAATGTAGTTTCAACACATCTCCTGGGATTTGACCTGACTCCCTGTTCACTTTCTTTATTTCAGCCTCACAGTGTTTATGCATGCTCAGTGACAAATCAGCCAACCCCTGGATCTCTCTCTATTTCCATTTTGGCAAGTTCTACCCCAGCCAGGAACTAGGGGTGGTGATTCTCCTCCCCCCACCCCCCCCCCCCCCAAAATATATATAGTACTTTCTTTGAATTTGTAAATATTGGAATTTATTTACCACCAATTAACTCAAGCACAAACCTCAGAGTCCATTTGGAAAATCTAAAATCCTGGCTACCTCCTGAGTCCATGGTTATTTCCCCAACTTGCTCATTCCCTCTCTCAAGCTTACTGCCAAGTGTAAACTTAACCACCCTGCACATTAAAGAAAAACAGTCAGGTGTTCAGCTCTTGCCCAGACAGTACAGCTGATGGTCACCCAGGTTTTTCACCCATATGCAGTTCTCAGCTGGAAACTTGATTTCAGACAACCATATCCTAAGACGGTTTAAAATAATTTTAATCTCCTGTAACACTTTACTTCAGAGAAATCAAGAATTTACTGAGGCGAATACACACTTACCTGTCCATTCTAGACAATCTCCCTTCTTAAAAACTAAATTGCAATTTGTGCATCCACTTAACCTGGAGGTTTCAGTATACTATGCTCAACAACTAGTCAGCAATTCTACTGTACTATTTCCTCATCAACTGTTGATCACTTGCACAAAACCATTAATCTATTGATGCAAATATGTGGACTATGACATTAAAATCCCCCTTACCCCATGCATTTAACAAAAAAGTAACAATTATAGGAAGACTGAGTGGCAGGCTCACTTAGCTAATTAGCACACTGCCCTTGCCCTTCTGCAACCAGGGTTGAAATCTATCTAGTGATCACATTCTGTTCCTTTGTGAAAAGGGTCCAAGTCAATCTGGTGTAAGTGAACAGCATAAAACTGCCCATTACTTAAAGAACTTGGCAATATCCAATCTAGAATGAACAGCAAGAAAAAAATCTAAAAAGGTGCAGTACAAAAAGCCCACCCAAGATCTGGGTTAACACAATTTCCTCACTATAGTGAAATAATACTTGCACGGCCTGGATTCTGACACTGAGCAGAAAAAGGTATTCCATTCCTTAGCATCACTATCCCTCACCTTAATCAGCACATACGTCACTTAATATAGGCACCCTCCCCTGAATATAAAATTGCCATCTCAGGTTACTCATGTTGATAGCATAATCTGTTCCCATGGATGTGAATATAGGTTTACAATCCTTCCCCAGTATCCATTATTTATCAGATATTTTTCTTTAAAATTCAAGCATCCTGAAATTGGGTACCATCTGTTAACTATGCTTTCCTGATCACCAACAGTCTGACCTAATCATGCATATAGGTAGTTACATCAGATGTACAACACAACAGGATTATTAAACTGGTTCCTTCAGCTGAGGTTCATCCTAAGCAGCTCTGTAACACAGGAGTCTGTGCTCTATGGGCTGTTCCCAGGGACGCACACCAAGATAAACATCAACTGCTGCTGGAGGACCATCAATTCGGTGAAAGACGCTCTTTCGTCTGCCCAAAACTTGCTGGTCTTCCAGTGCAAAGAGTTGTCCATGGTCGGGTGTTGCAGACTGGCACATTCCAAGGTCCAGGACCATGTACTGAGGCACTAAAGCTTGGGCAGCCACCGCAAAGGTTCAATGGGGAAAGACCACTGTGTAAGGTCCTCCCGCCATTGTGAACTGAGGGGCTCGACCCATGGGAAACCCCTCGGGCTGGATACACCAAATATGGTTTTGCTATAAAATGTACATTGTATGTAAAATGGAATGGCAGGGTTGTGGGGCAACTTACTCCTTTATTGAAGGAAACGGATTTCCTCTGCACTTTCTGGAAAGTCAACTTGGTGCTGTTTTGAATTGTTTTGTAATTTTTTTTAAACAGATTTTTATGAATAAAGTATATTTTTGGAAAAGAAAACGTTCCTTCAGCTGACATGGGAGGAAATTTTAACCATTCAGACTTGAATATTCCAATTTTCTTTTAAGTTCAAAGCAAAACTGGCATATTAACTTTTCAAAATTTGCAAATAGTTGCAGATTTTCCTCAAACCCACTCCAAGTTACATGAAGTAAGATGCACCAAACCTGCAGGCAGTGCTGTTTGTGATCAGGTCACAATGAAGTAATAGTTAACACATTATCCTAATATTGTTCACAAATTTTAAAAGGAGCATTACAACTTCGCAAATTTGACAGCAATTAAGTAACAGCAGCAAAAATTTCGATTTTTTTTCATTTCCAGTTGGCAAACTACACTTTTACTTCTACCAGCATATCAAAATATGTGTTCAGCAAGTCTAAAACAACGATCCAGATCTTCAATAGCGAAGTGCAAGTTGCTAAAAAAAGTCAGCACGATAAATTTTTCCAAAGTGAGTGGAACATCCACTTGAGACATCAAAAACATCAAAAACAAACTTTAGCAGTTACAAAAAAATTATTTGACAACAGTGGCAGCCTTTTACACTCAAATTCAGTAGATGTGCCATGATTGAGAAGTTTTTTAAGCCATTATAACAGCAATGCAGCCAGCTAACTCAAGATTTGGTTTTGAATTTGACTAGACCTTTTGTATTTTTAATAGTTGAAAACATTTTAAAAATGTAAATGCAAGTTCTAGCTAAATTGAAAATAGTGGCCACTGAACTCCGCTGTAAACCCATTTAAAATATGGATTGATTTCTACATGATGACAGTTTACTATAATTTTCATTAACGTAAAATATTTACAAGCCATTATCACTACATACTCTTTTCTATTGAAGCACTGGGAGGCTGGATTACAGTAAATTTGCTTAGGTTAGGCTTAATACCGAAGAGAGCGAGTCAGGCCACAAGTCTATATGCTACTTCCTTTTCAAAGACACTTCTGATATAATGCAATGGCAAATAATTGAGTTGTTTATCTGCGGTTTGATTTATTTTAAAACAAAAAGTTTTGTGAAAGGTAGTTAATTTAGGGGTTGATAAACAAAAAAAAATCTTGCAACTAAACCGGTTGCCATTGCCTGCTGGATTAAAAAGATTACAAAGCTTCATTAAAAATGTGTCCGGTTTGCTTAAAATGGCGACGGGATGGGGAGGGCGAGAGCGATGTTTCCATTCCCCAACGCACCCCCTCCCCCGTTAGAAATAACCCGCCACTTTGCCCTGCCGCCTGCGATCAGCCCGGTTATAGAGGGAGCTCTTTGCAATTTACTGCCACCGAGCGGGCCCTTGCGATAGACAAGGGGAGGGAGGGAGACACTGGCGGTCGGACTGGGGAAGGCGCTGCTGGAGCGGCTGTAGCCAGGGAGCTGAGCCGCGAACAAAGAGGAAAGGCCCGGCCTCGTCTCCCGCACGCCAGGAACAAGCCCCGGGGAGGAAGAGCCGCCGAGCCGCCCCTCCCCCAGCGAGCCGTCGGACAGCGAGGTGAATCTGATTTTTTTTTGCCGGCTGTTATATTCGCCGTTTGGGGGGCTTTCTTTAGCTGCAGGATTACAAGTTTTTTTTTCCCGAGTATTTTTTTCTGTCTGAATATAACGATAGAGGGAGACAAACACACCCAGCGCCGACAAGCCCCATCGTGACACCTAGAGGCGGCACAAAGGACCTGCATTCGGCCCCTCTAACCGCTCTCACTTACATTTTCACCGTCTTTTCTTGCAGAAAAAGTCCCTCTCGGTGTCTCCCGATGCCCGCGTGAGGTGCCCGGCTGCCCGAAACACCCTGAAAGCGCGGCGCCAATCGGTTAAAACGTTCCCATTAGAGCAGGGAAGAGAAAATGGCGGCACCCACTCTCACTGCGCATGCTCGGCAGGGCCACAACTGTGGGGACGCGCGCAGAGCACTGTGGGTAGAGAGCAGAAAACGCGCGAACTTTTCTGTTCAAAAAGAAACGGTTTAAACGGTCGCCAACGGAAAGGAGGGCATGGCGGCCAGGCCAAGAGCAGACACCCATCCCCCCACCACCCATCCGGACGTGACGTCTACAGAGACAACACGGCGCCTCCTTCTGCATGATTCAGCAATTACAAGGCCAAGTGGTTTCCTAATCGAACCTGTTGTACCTGCTGCAATAGACCTGTCAGGTTATCTCATATGGTGTAATACGCAACTTATTTTAATGTGGAATTGAAAAAGATTGTAATTCTGCAGTTTAAATGAGAAAAAAACTGCTGGAAATACAAAAAAAGTCCATCTGCATCTGAAAAGAGATGCTATAATCCTGAGTTACTTACAGCAATGTCCATAAAATTAATCTGTTAAATCCTGGAAACTCCAGGACAATCCTGAATATATTACATATATGCCGAATAGTAGATTGATGAGCTAATGGATGGATTGGCCTTTTCCCATCATTGACTATTTTTATATTCTTAGATGTTTAAATACACTTTCAATTGGCCTTCCACTTTTTATATAATAAATCTCATTCTTTAAAGTCTCTTTGACGATGATGTCTCTGTAGCCACTGGACACCCAAAAACGTCATTTTTTTCATTTTTATTAAATTGTTTTAGATAGTTTATCCTACTTGAGTAAGTTTAAAATCTGCCTCCTCGCTATTTGCCAAGATTAAAAAGGTGCAGAACCTCACTCTCCAGCAATTATTTTTGCAATTTCAGGCAGGGAAATTATATCCAGTTGTAAACATCAATTGCATCAGAGAAAATTAAAGGAGGCTCTAGTTATTATGCAATATCCAGTGTGGTAGAATACCACAGAACAGAGAGGCCCCAAATTTGGGTCTTGGTTTGTGCAGTTAGTTGATATCAGCCAGGATACCATACATTAGAAATGTTTTCAACATCAATTGACTAGGGAAGGAAAAATCAGGCAGGTTCACATTCCTACTTGTTATTCAATAACCTTTGCTGGAAGTGCATATTGATGGGTTGGTTGTGATGTGCTTCAAGGATGAATAGATGACTAAATTCGCTGTCTAGAATTGCATGAATAAGGATCTCCTGGGCAATATACTTGTGTCTATTGGTGACTAGAAATAAATCCAGACATGAGTCCACACCTGCAAGAAAGGATGGAAGAAAACTGGTAAAAGACTAATTATGCATAATCCCAGCAAAAGTCTGCTGGTTGGAGTCACACCTAGCACAGAGGAAGATGGTTGTGGTTGTTGGAGGTCAATCATCTCAGTGCCAGGACATCACTGCAGGAGTTCCTCAGGGTAGTGTCCGAAGCCCAACCATCTTCAGCTGCTTCATCAATGATCTTCCCTCCGTCATAAAGTTAGAAGTGGGGATGTTTGCTGATGATTGCACAATGTTCAGCACCATTCATGGCTCTTCGGATACAGAAGCAGCCCATGTCCAGATGCAGCAAGACCTAGACAACCTCCAGGCTTGGGCTGATAAGTGGTACGTAACATTCATGCCACACAAGTGCCAGGCAATGACCATCTCAACCAAGAGAGAATCTAACCATCTCCCGTTGGCATCCAATGGCATTACCATTGCTGAATCCCCCACTATCAACATTCTGGGCAGTTACCATTGACCAGAAACTGAACTGGACCAGCCACATAAATGCTCTGGCCACAAGAGGAGGTCACAAGCTAGGAATTCTGCAGCGGGTAACTCACCTCCTGTCTCCCCAATGCCTGTACACCTTCTACAAGGCATAAGTCAGGAGTGTGATGGAATACTCTCCACTTGCCTGGATGGGTGTAGCTCCAACAAGATTCAAGAAGCTCGACACCATCCAGGACAAAGCAGCCCACTTGAGTGGCACCCCATCCACCACCTTCAACATTCACTGCCTTCACCACCGACGCACAGTGGCAGCAGTGTGTACCATCTACAAGATGCACTACAGCAACTCGCCAAGACTGCTTTGACAGCACCTTCCTAACCTGCGACCTCTACCACCTACAAGGGCAGCAGATGCATGAGAACACCACCACCTACAAGTTCCCCTCCAAGCCACACACCATCATGACTTCAAATTATATCTGTGATCCTTCGCTGTCACTGGGTCAAAATCCTGGAACTCCCTTCCTAACAGCACTGTTGGTGTACCTACACCCCAAGGATGCAGCAGTTCAAGAAGGCAGCTCACCACCACCTTCTGAAGGGCAATTATGGATGGGCGACATCAATATTCTCTCCATCCTTCTCCTTCAAATAATGTTTGAGTTCTTGCTGGGGGCATTTCCACAGGCACACATCATCCTCTGTTTCTTCACCCAAGTGGTCATCATTCATGTATGAGCCTTAACAATGAATAACACCAGTCTGTTTGACTGCAGGAGTTGGGGGACATCTCGGCCAAGCCCAATCACTCTACCCAATATCCACACATGTACGCTTAGGCAGTTGGATAGTGATTGGAGCAGGACCCTGTCTTATTTCCCCTAAAGCTTTGGTGATGAAGCAACACACACACACACAATTTTCATTGATGTGTCATATTGCTGGGCAAACATTTGAAGGAGGACAGTCCCTCTTTATGTATATCCCTCCATAGTATCTTTACTCAATATCGAAAGTTAAATAATTGCCATGTTTGCTCTTGTGTGCTGTCAACCAGTGGAACCTTGCAATTACTTTATTTTCCTAAATAATCTGTATATAAACATATACATTTATTATTCAGAGGCAACAAAATTAAAACAAAAATGTTAAAACCTGTTTCACAGGCTGCATGTTGGGACCGTTGTGATAAACTTTTTTTTAACCAAAAATATACTATTTTCATAAAATTTGTAAAAACATATTACAAAACAATTCAAATTAGACATTTCATAAAGTGCAATGCAGATTAGTTTCTTTCAGCACTGTACATGAGGTGCCTCACTATCCTTGCCATTTCAGGTTATATTTACAATGTACATTTGTATTACATACAAAAACATTCTCTGGTGCATACAGCCAGAGGGGTTTCACATGGGTTCCAGCCCTTACACAGTGGGAGGGCCTTACACAGTGGCCTTTCCCCCTTGAGCTTTTTTTTTTGTTTGTGGGATGTGGACATCACTGGCTAGGCCAGCATTTATTGCCCATCCCTAATTGCTCTTGAACTGAGTGGCTTGCTGGGCCATTTCAGAGAGCTTTTTCAGAGTCAGCCACATTGCTGTGCATCTGATGTGCATCACTTGTAGGCCAGACCAGGTAAGGACAGCAGACTTCCTTCCCATAAGGACATTAATGAACCAGATGGGTTTTTACAACAATCGGCAATGGTTTCATGGTTACTATTAGTCTAGCTTTTTAATTCCAGATTTATTAATTGAATTCAAGTTTCACCATCTGCCGTGGTGGGATTCGAACCCATGTCCCCAGGACATTAGCCTGGGTTTCTGAATTACTAATCCAGTGACATCACCACTACGCCACCGCCTCCCCAATGTGCCAGCTGCCCCATGCTTCAGTGCATCCCTCAGCACGTAGTCCTGGACCTTAGAATATGCCAGTCTGCAACACTTGACCGGGGACAGCTCTTTAGAAGAACAGCAGGTTTCAGGTGGCCCAAAGTGTGTCTTTCACCAAGTTGATGGTCCTGCCAGCAGCAGTTGATGTTTGTCTCAGTGTGCATCCCTGGGAACAACCCATAGAGCACAGAGCCCTGTGTTATGGAGCTGCTCTGGATCAACCTGGACAAAAACTACTGCATCTCTTTCCACACTTGCTTTGCAAAGGCATATTCCAGAAGGAGGTGAGCGATGGTCTCTTCCCCAACACAGCCGCCTCGAGGGCAGCATACAGAGGCGGTTACACTCCAGGCATGCAGGAAGGATCTGACGGAGAGGGCCCTACTCACCACCAGGCAAGCTACATCTTGGTGCTTGTTTGAAAGTTTTTACAATGAGGCATTCTGCCAGATGAGTTTGACAGTCTGCTCGGAGATCCATCCTACAGGATTCACCATCTCCTTTTCCCGTAGGACCTCGAGGGCGTTATGTGTGGACCACAGCCTCATGGACTTGAGGTCAAAGGTGTTTTTCTGCACAAACTTTTCCACGAGGGACAGGTGGTACAGCACGGTCCAACTGAATGGAGCGTTCCACGGCAATGTGGCCAGACCCATCCTTCGTACAGATAGACGAGCTGACAAAGGCCTTCAGGTCCTTCGAGGTGAGTAAAACTCCCAGAAGCAACAGCTTGTTGTTCAAGTTGTATTCGACTCTGTGGGACTGGATCGGCCCAGACCTGCTGGAAGTGTACAAGAGTTCTGGCCGGTAGAATGTTAGAATCCATGCGGAAGGGTATCCATCACCCTCATCTACAAGTGGAATAGGGAGAGGGAGGAAATCAGAAATTGGCAGCCCATTTCAATGCTTAATTCTGTCCAAAGTCATCGCCAATCGGGTCAGATCTGCTTTGGAATTGGTGATTCACTCTGATCAGACCTGTACTGTACCCGGCAGGAAGATCTCTGATAGCCTCGCACTACTCAGGGATACGATCGCCTATGTACAGGACAGGAGGGTTGACACCTGCCTCATCAGCTTAGACCAGGAGAAGGTCTTTGAAGGAATATTGCACACCTACCTGATGGGGTTTGGGGAGAGAATCCACTTGCTGTACACAAACATAAGTAGTGCAGTTTCAATCAATGGGTGGGAATCAAAGTTTTCCGATCAAATCTGGAGTCAGGCAGAGCTGGCCTCACTCCTGTCTTGTCCTTTTGGTGTATCGAACCTTTTGCTGAATACATCAGGAAGGATTCAGGCAGGAGGGGTGACAATACCAGGCAGCGGAGGCACTCCGGTCAAGGCCTCATTGGATGAGATCATTGTCTGTTGCTCGGATACACTGTCAGTTCACAGTGTGATGAGCATCTGTGACCAGTTCGAAATGGCCTCGGAAGCCAAAGAAAATCGCAGCAAGATCGAGGTCATGTTTTTTGGGAACTGGACGGGTTGATCATTTGTCCCTTTCACTGTCAGTTCAGCCTACTTGAAGGTGCTGGGGATATGGTTCGGAGGGGCAGGGCGTGCGCCAAAAACTGGAAGGAGTGTATAAACTGGAAGGAGTGTATTGCCATGGTGAAACAGAAACTAGGTAGGTGGAGTGGCGCTCCCTCTCCATTGCAGGTAAGGACCTGATCATCAGGTGCGAGGCGCTCTTGGTGTTGCCGAATGTGGTGCAGGTCTGGCCCATACCCTACTCCTGTGCCGTGCTGGTCACCCAAACCATCCTCTGCTTTATCTGGAGATCAAAAATGGACCATGTCCATAGGTACATGATGTTCAAACCTATAGATAAAGGGGGGAAAACGTACCCAACGTCGCCCTCATCCTGATGGCCAGTTTTGTCTGCGACTGCATCAAGCTGTGCGTAGACCCCCAGTTACGCAAACACCAAGTGTCACTACCATTGTGATAAACTATGTCATCAGTCTCTCCTGCTAACCTAGAAGTAAATGAAACCCACTGAATTAAGCTGTTTTTATATTGTAGCTCTGGTCCTGGGAGTATCTTATGTGTGCCACTCCCTTACCTTTACATAAAAAACTCAGCCAGTCTCCCTGTCAACTGACTGCAAAGTTGCTCCTGATATTTTGATTATCTGCAGACTAGCTGTGGCAGTTTGGCCAGTGTGCAAACACACAGTTTCACTATAATTAGACCTGGAACAAGTAATGTCATGATGTTAGTACACCGCACACTTATAAATCATGCTCTCTATACCAGGATTTGCAGTGTTACCATCAGGACATCCTGTTCGCTGACCAAAGTAAGAACAGCAGCAGTCAGGGAGGCCTAGTAAATATGTTAAAAATTGGCAAGTTTAGTTTCTTGCTGGCAGATGCAGAGGACTCACATTTCAGTGCCACATGTCAGGTGCCAGCAGCACAAGGGCAGTTAAAAACAACTTTACCTACACTACATGGAATGCAGCGGTTCAAGAAGGCAGCTCACCACCACCTTCTCAAAGGCAATTAGGGATGAGCAATAATTTCCTAGCCAGTGACTCTCACATCCCAAGAATAAATAAAAAGATCGTGCTAAATGGGATAGATACAGAACAGATCTAGCAGCTCAAAACTGGGCGTCTGAGGTGCTGTGGGCCATCAGCAGAATTGTATTCAACCATAATCTGTAACCTCATGGCCTGGCATATTCCTCACTCTACCGTGACCATCAAGCCAGGGGACCAACCTGGTTCAACGAGGAGTGTAGGAAGGCATGTAAGGAGCAGCACCAGGCATATCTAAAAATAAGATGACAACCTGGTGAAGCTATAACACAGGACATGTAAAACAGCGGAAGCTGCATGCGATAGAGCAAAGTGATTCCACAACCAATTAACCAGATCAAAGCTCTGCAGCCTTGCCACATCCAATTGTGAATGGTGATAGACAATTAAACGACTAACAGGAGGAGGAGGCTCCACAAACATCCCCATCCTCAGTGATGAGTGAGTTCAGTATGTCAGTGCAAAAGACAAGGCTGAAGTATTTGCAGCCATCTTCAGCCTAAAATGCCAAGTGCATGATCCATCTCAACCTTCTCCTGAGGTCCCCAGCATCACAGATGCCAGTCTTCAGGCAATTTGGTTGACTCTATGTGATATCAAGCAATGACTGAAAGTATTGGATACAGCAAAGACTATGGGCCCTGACAACATCCCAGCTGTAGTACTGAAGACATGCTCCAGAACTAACCTTGAACTTAGCAAAGCTGTTCCGGGACTGCTACAACACTGGCATCAACCCGACCATGTGAAATATTGCCCAGGTATGTCCTGTCCACAAAAAGCATGACAAATCCAATCTGGCAAATTACCACCCCATCAGTCTACAGGTTCGCAGCATCACAGATGCCAGTCTTCAGCCAATTTGGTTCACTCTATGTGATATCAAGCAACAGCTGAAAGTATTGGATACAGCAAAGGCTATGGACCCCGACAACATCCCAGCTGTAGTACTGAAGACGTGCTCCAGAATTAACCTTGAACTTAGCAAAGCTGTTCCGGTACTGCTACAACACTGGCATCTACCAGACAATGTGAAAAATTGTCCAGGTACGTCCTGTCCACAAAAAGCATAACAAATCCAATCTGGCAAATTACTACCCCATCAGTCTACTCTCAATCTTTAGCAAAGTGATGCAAGGTGTCATTGACAATCACCAAGGGTAGCTTGGCAGCACCACTACTGACCAAGCTGGCCAAGTCTTGAAGGACATATCAGCAAGACTGGGGCTGCAGCGGGTGGTGAGAGAACCAACAAGAGGGAAAATTCTACCTGAACACGCCCTCACCAATCTACCTGTTGCAGATGCATCTGTCCATGACAGTATTGGTAGGAGTGACCAAGTGCTATCAAGTGGCACTTACTCACCAACAACCTGCTCACCAGTGCTCAGTTTGGGTTGCATCAGGGCCACTCTGCTCCAGACCTCATAACAGCTTTGGTCCAATCATGGATAAAAGAGCTGAATTCTAGAGAGGAGGTAAGAGTGACTGCCCTTGACATCAAGGCAGCATTTAACTGAGTATGGCATCAAAGAGTGCTACAAAAATTGAAGTCAATGGGAATTTGGGGGAACCTCTCCACTGGCTGAAATCATACATGGCACAAAGGAAGGTAGTTGTGGTTGTTGAAGGTCAATCATCTCATCCCCAGGACATCATTGCAGGAGTTCCTCAGGTTAGTGTCGTAGGCCCAACCATCTTCAATTGCTTCATCAACAATCTTCTCTCCATCATAAGGTCAGAAGTGGGGATGTTCACTGATGATTGCACAATGTTTAGTACCATTCGCAACTCCTGAGATACTAAAGCAGTCCATGCCCGCATACAGCAAGACCTGGACAACATCCAGGCTAGGGCTGATAAGTGGCAAGTAACATTCACGCCACACAGGGGCCAGGCAATGAACATCTCCAACAAGACAATCTAACCATCTCCCCTTGACGTTCAACAGCATTACCATCACTGAATCTCCCACCATCAATAACCTGGGGGTTAACATTGACCAGAAACTTAACTGGACCAGCCATATAAATACTGTGGCTACAAGAGCAGGTCAGAGGCTGGGAATTCTGTGGCAAGTAACTCACCTCCTGACTCCCCAAAGCCTGTCCACTATCTACAAGGCACAAGTCAGGAGTGTGATTGAAATGTTCTCCACTTGGCTGAATGAGTGCAGCTCTAACAGCATTCAAGAAGCTTGACACCATACAGAACAAAGCAGCCACTTGATTGACACCCCATCCATCATCTTAAACATTCACTCCCTCTGCCACTAGTACACTGTTTACCATTTACAAGATGCACTGCAGCAACTCACCACGGCTCCTTCGACAGCACCTTCCAAACCTGCAACCTCGATCATCTCGAAGGACAAGGAGAGCCGGCAGGCGCAAGGGACCACTACCAACCGCAAGTTCCCCTCCATGCCAGCGAAAATGGATGAGATTCTAAACGAGTACTTTGCATCGGTATTCACCGAGGAAAGGGACATGAAGGATGTTGAGGTTAGGAACAGATGTTTGATTACTCTAGGTCAAATCGGCATAAGGAGGGAGGAAGTGTTGAGTATTCTAAAAGGCATTAAGGTGGACAAGTCCCCAGGTCCGGATGGGATCTATCCCAGGTTACTGTGGGAAGCGAGAGAGGAAATAGCTGCGGCCTTAACAGATATCTTTGCAGCATCCTTAAACACGGGTGAGGTCCCGGAGGACTGTAGAATTGCTAATGTTGTCCCCTTGTTTAAGAAGGGTAGCAGGGATAATCCAGGTAATTATAGACCGGTGAGCCTGACGTCAGTGGTAGGGAAGCTGCTGGAGAAGATACTGAGGGATAGGATCTATTCCCATTTGGAAGAAAATGGGCTTATCAGTGATAGGCAACATGGTTTTGTGCAGGGAAGGTCATGTCTTACCAACTTAATAGAATTCTTTGAGAAAGTGACAAAGTTGATTGATGAGGGAAGGACTGTAGATGTCATATACATGGACTTCAGTAAGGCGTTTGATAAGGTTCCCCATGGTAGGCTGATGGAGAAAGTGAAGGCGCATGGGGTCCAAGGTGTACTAGCTAGATGGATAAAGAACTGGCTGGGCAACAGGAGACCGAGAGTAGCAGTGGAAGGGAGTTTCTCAAAATGGAGACGTGTGACCAGTGGTGTTCCACAGGGATCCGTGCTGGGACCACTGTTGTCTGTGATATACATAAATGATTTGGAGGAAAGTATAGGTGGTCTGATTAGCAAGTTTGCAGACGACACTAAGATTGGTGGAGTAGCAGATAGTGAAGGGGACTGTCAGAGAATACAGCAGAATATAGATAGATTGGAGAGTTGGGCAGAGAAATGGCAGATGGAGTTCAATCAGGGCAAATGCGAGGTGATGCATTTTGGAAGATCCAACTCAAGAGTGAAGTATACAGTAAATGGAAAAGTCCTGGGGAAAATTGATGTACAGAGAGATTTGGGTGTTCAGGTCCATTGTTCCCTGAAGGTGGCAACGCAGGTCAATAGAGTGGTCAAGAAGGCATACGGCATGCTTTCCTTCATCGGACGGGGTATTGAGTACAAGAGTCGGCAGGTCATGTTACAGTTGTATAGGACTTTGGTTCGGCCACATTTGGAATACTGCGTGCAGTTCTGGTCGCCACATTTCCAAAAGGATGTGGATGCTTTGGAGAGGGTGCAGAGGAGGTTCACCAGGATGTTGCCTGGTATGGAGGGCGCTAGCTATGAAGAGAGGTTGAGTAGATTAGGATTATTTTCATTAGAAAGACAGAGGTTGAGGGGGGACCTGATTGAGGTGTACAAAATCATGAGAGGTATAGACAGGTTGGATAGCAAGAAGCTTTTTCCCAGAGTGGGGGATTCAATTACTAGGGGTCACGAGTTCAAAGTGAAAGGGGAAAAGTTTAGGGGGGATATGCGTGGAAAGTTCTTTACGCAGAGGGTGGTGGGTGCCTGGAACGCGTTGCCTGTGGAGGTGGTAGACGCGGGCACGATAGCGTCTTTTAAGATGTATCTAGACAGATACATGAATGGGCAGGAAGTAAAGAGATACAGACCCTTAGAAAATAGGCGTCATGTTTAGATAGAAGATCTGGATCGGCGCAGGCTTGGAGGGCCGAAGGGCCTGTTCCTGTGCTGTAATGTTCTTTGTTCTTTATGCCACATAGCATCCGGACATGGAAATATATCACTATTCCTTCACTGTCGCTGGGTCAAAAACCTGGAACTTCCTCCCGAACAGCACTGTGGTTGTACCTACACCATATGGACTGCAGCAGTTCAAGAAGGTAGCTCATCACTACCTTCTCAAGGGCAATTAGGGTTGAGCAACAAATGCTGGCCTCAGGAGCAATGCTCACATCCCAGGAACGAATAAAAAAAAAGCCTCTCCCCTTAACTCCATCAAGCTCTCCAATTAATATTTAGGGCTGGTGGTGCACAACCTTTGGTGCTTGTGGTACTTGCGTTTCTTCTTCACATCTCTTATCACTAAGGCCACTTCCTTCTACCTTTGAAACAGCATCCATCTCTACTCCTTGCTCTCTCTGCCACTGCTGCCAAGCTTCTATTCCATGATTTTGTAACCCTGACGTTAAATGTCTGCAAAGCTCTCCTAACTGGCCTCCCTGCTCCACCCTCCATAAATTGCAACTCACACTTACATCACCTGGTTCTTCTGGCTCCCTGTCACTCTTTTTATCCTTTTCAAATCCTTGTGCTTACTTTCAAAAACCTTTGGCCTTCTTACCTCAGCAATTTCCTTTAATTCTATATTCTGCCTCAGCCCTTTTGACCCTGTAATCCTTCTTCCCCACCCTCCATGTTGCACTATTAACGACTGTTCTTTCAGCGGTGGTGGTGACAGTTAGTGGCCAGAATTCTCCTTCTGGAGCCATCTGATGAACTTACTTTTTGCTTGGGACCATTCCCATGAATCGTTTGCAGGTAACTGCTACCACCTGGATTCCCACTCACACTTACTGGCCAGGCAGCATTTCTTTTGGGTTTGGGCAGGAGTCTGATCTTGCTAAAATCTGAGCAAAAATCTCGCATGTGTACCCTGGCACCTGCACACAGTGCCCCTGCCCCGAGAAAGCACCACCCTCGATATCTGATGTTCACATAAAGCATGATCAACATATGGAATGGGTTTATGGGTACAGTAAACAAGTACAGCTGGCGGGCAGCCATAAAGGCGGGGCTAAAGTGTGGCGAGTCCAAGAGACTTAGCAGTTGGCAGGAAAAAAGACAGAGGCGCAAGGAGAGAGCCAACTGTGTAACAGCCCTGATAAACAGATTTTTCTGCAGCACCTGTGGAAGAGCCTCTCACTCTAGAATTGGCCTTTATAGCCACTCCAGGCGCTGCTCCACACACCACTGACCACCTCCAGGCGCTTACCCATTGTCTCTCGAGACAAGGAGGCCAAAGAAACAAGTCAAAAGCTTTGGAAACATTAAAAAGACAGTTTGAATGAAGTGAGTGGGAAACTGTAGGCTCTTTCTGGGTAGATGAATTTAGCTGGGCTAAATGGCCAACTTGAAGGAAATTTTCTTACGACTTGGCCACGGTTGGGGCCTCATCTGTTGGAGAATGTGAAGAATGAATGTACATTTGCTTTCTTCTATTTAAGATGTTGGTACATTAATGTGCTTTTCAAAGATACTGAATCAATCATAATGTTTTGTTTCATATATTGAATGTAATAAAAATATTTACATTACTCTAGTCCTTTATTATAAACTGTCATTTAAAATAAATAACTGATTTTCACTCCTGAAGATCTTCAAGAGCCTTGGCAAGGAATATCCAGCATACTTAAACATTTGGCAGAAAGTTTCTTTAAACATTTTGTGAAAGAAAGTATGTTCCTGTAAATATTTAGAAGCTTCTTTATAGTCACTTCATTCTCCAATTTTGATGAGTTCCAGTTATTTTTCCAGCAATGACAACAGAATAATATCTGGTCAGGAAATCACCATTTCACTGTACAGTGCTCCAAGTCCTTGCTCCTTCTCTGCACATTTTAGCTCTGTGCTGTGTCCTATGACATAAATTAAATAAGTCAATTCTCACGGAACTTTTTTTTTTCTCTGATTGTCCGGCAGGACAGACCCACCAGAGGTGGCGGGACTGGTACAGTAGGGAGGGAGTTGCCCTGGGAGACCTCAACATCAACTCCAGACCCCATGAAGTCTCATGGCATCAGGTCAAACATGGGCAAGGTAACCACCTACTGATTACCACCTACCGCCCTCCCTCAGCTGATGACTCAGTACTCCACCATGTTGAACACCACTTGGAGGGAGCACTGAGGGTGGCAAGGGCACAAAATGTACTCTGGGTGGGGGACTTCAATGTCCATTACCAAGAGTGGCTCGGTAGCACCACTACTGACCGAGCTGGCCGAGTCCTAAAGGACATAGCTGCTAGACTGGGTCTGCGGCAGGTGGTGGGGGAACCAACACGAGGGAAAAACATACTTGACCTCGTCCTCACCAATCTGCCTGCCGCAAATGCTTCTGTCCATGACTGTATTGGTAGGAGCGACCACCGCACAGTCCTTGTGGAGATGAAGTCCCACCTTCACATTGAGGATACCGTCCGTTGTGTTGTGTGGCACTATCACCGTGCTAAATGGGATAGATTTTGAACAGAGCTAGCAATGCAAAACTGGACATCCATGAGGCGCTGTGGGCCATCAGCAGCAGCAGAATTGTACTCAACCACAATCTATAATCTCATGGCCCAGCATATCCCCCACCCTACCATTACCATTAAGCCAGGAGACCAACCCTGGTTCAATGAAGAGTGCAGGAGGGCATGCCAGGACCTGCACCAGGCATACCTCAAAATGAGGTGTCAACCTGGTGAAGCTACAATACAGAACTATCTGCATGCCAAACTGCGTAAGCAGCATGCGATAGACAGAGCTAAGCGATCCCATAACCAACGGATCAGATCGATGCTCTGCAGTCCTGCCACATCCAGCCATAAATGGTGGTGGACAATTTAATGACTAACTGGAGGAGGTGGCTCCACAAATATCCCCATCCTCAATGATGGGGGAGCCCAGCACATCAGTGCGAAAGATAAGGCTGAAGCATTTGCAACAATCTTCAGCTAGAAGTGCCGAGTTGATGATCCATCTCGGCCTCCTCCTGAATTCCCCAGCATCACAGATGCCAGACTTCAGCCAATTCGATTCACTCCGCGTGATATCAAGAAACGACTGAAGGCACTGGATACTGCAAAAGCTATGGGTCCTGACAATATTCCGGCAATAGTACTGAAGACCTGTGCTCCTGAACTTGCCGCACCCCTAGCCAAGCTGTTCCAGTACAGCTACAACACAGGCATCTACCCTGCAATGTGGAAAATTGCCCAGGTATGTCCTGTACACAAAAAGCAGGACAAGTCCAACCCAGCCAATTACGGCCCCATCAGCCTGCTCTCAATCATCAGTAAAGTGATGGAAGGTGTCATCAACAGTGCCATCAAGCGGCACTTGCTTAGCAATAACCTGCTCAGTGACGCTCAGTTTGGGTTCCGCCAGGGCCAATCAGCTCCTGACCTCGTTACAGCCTTGGTCCAAACATGGACAAAAGAGCTGAACTCAAGAGGTGAGTTGAGAGTGACTGCCCTTGACATCAAGGCAGCATTTGACTGAGTATGGCATCAAGGAGCTCTAGCAAAACTGAGGTCAATGGGAATCGGGGAAAACCCTCCGCTGGCTGGAGTCATACCTAGCGCAAAGGAAGGTGATTGTGGTTGTTGGAGGTCAATCATCTGAGCTCCAGGACATCACTGCAGGAGTTCCTCAGGGTAGTGTCCTGGGCCCAACCATCTTCAGCTGCTTCATCAATGACCTTCCTTCAATCATAAGGTCGGAAGTGGGGATGGTCGCTGATGATTGCACAATGTTCAGCACCATTCGTGACTCCTCAGATTCTGAAGCAGTCCGTGTAGAAATGCAGCAAGACCTGGACAATATCCAGGCTTTGGCTGATAAGTGGCAAGTAACATTCGCGCCACACACGTGCCAGGCAATGACCATCCCCAACAAGAGAGAATCTAACCATCTCCCCTTGACATTCAACAGCATTACCATCGCTGAATCCCCCACTATCAACATGCTAGGGGCTACCATTGACCAGAAACTGAACTGGAGTAGCCATATAAATACCGTGGCTACAAGAGCAGGTCAGAGGCTAGGAATCCTGAGGCAAGTAACTGACCTCCTGACTCCCCAAAGCCTGTCCACCATCTACAATGCACAAGTCAGGAGTGTGATAGAATACTCTCCACTTGCCTGGATGGGTGCAGCTCCAACAACACTCAAGAAGCTCGACACCATCCAGGACAAAGCAGCCCACTTGATTGGCACCCCATCTACAAACATTCACTCCCTCCACCACCGACGCAGAGTGGCAGCAGTGTGTACCATCTACAAAATGCACTGCAGCAATGCACGAAGGCTCCTTAGACAGCACCTTCCAAACCAGTGACCTCTACCACCTAGAAGGACAAGGGCAGCAAATACATGAGAACACCACCACCTGCAAGTTCCCCTCCAAGTCACACACCATCCTGACTTGGAACTATATCGCCGTTCCTTCACTGTCGCTGGGTCAAAATCCTGGAACTCCCTTCCTGATAGTACTGTGGTGTACCTACCCCAAATGGACTGCAGCGGTTCAAGAAGGCAGCTCACCACCACCTTCTCAAGGGCAATTAGGGATGGGCAATAAATGCTGGCCTGGCCAGCGTCGCCCACATCCCATGAATGAATTAAAAAAAAATGTGTGTTTTGTTTTAGCGGGTTTGCCACGTGCAAGCTGGGCTGGAGGGGATGTAAGCTGCACGCCGTGGCCCACAAGCAACCCTGGAAAAGCACTTACCTCTTGCCGTGCAGCAGTCTTCACCTCCCTTTCGCAGCTGGGTTTCCCACAGCCAGCCGGCCGGCCAGCAATTAAGCTGGTAGAGAGATAGAATCTGAGGCACGCAGCCTCATTAAAATATTATTTGAGCCACCCACACCCACATCAGCTCTTCCACCCCCAACCCCCTGTAGTGCCTTTCAAAATGCAAATGGGCGGGTTTGAAGATGAGGGCACAGATAGACATGTGGCAGTATGATATTGCTATTACAGAAACATGGTTTAAGGGAGGACAAGAACGGTAGCTCAGAGTTCCTGGTTATAGGGTTTTCAGACGCGATAGGGAGGGGTATAAAAAAGGGGGGGGGGAGTGGCAATTTTGGTCAAGGACACTTACAGCTGTGAGGAGGGATAATATGTTGGAAGGTTCATCAAATGAGGCCATATGGATTGAGCTAAGGAACAAAAAAGGGGCAATCACACTGCTGGGCGTGTACTATAGACCCCCAAGAAGAGGGAGATAGAAGCGCAGATATGTAGTTAAATCTCTGAGAAGTGCAAGAACAATAGGGCAGTAATAGTAGTTGATTTTAATTACCCCAGTATTAACTGGGATAGTTTTAGTGTGAAAGGAATTGTGGGAACAGAATTCGTGAGGTGCATTCAAGAGAACTTTCTTAGCCAGTATGTAGTAAGTCCAACAAGAGAGGGTGCAGTTTTAGACTTAGTTTTAGGAAATGAAGATGGGCAGTTGAAAGGAGTGGCAGTGGGAGAGCATTTTGGTGGAAGTGATCATAATTCAATCAGTTTTAGCATAATTATGGAAAAGTACAGAGATAGAACAGGAGTTAGAGTTGTCAATTGGGGTAAGGCCAATTTTACTAAACTGAGGAGTGATTTAGCGAAAGTGGACTGGAAACAGCTACTTGAAGGTAAATCAGTGTCAGAACAGTGGGAGGCATTCAAAAGGGAGATTCAAGGGGTTCAGGGTTAACATGTTCCCACAAAGAAAAAGGGTGAGGCGGCCAAATCTAGAGCCCCATGGATGTCAAGGAGCCCACAGGGTAAGATAAGGCAGGAAAGGAAAGCTTATGTCAGACACTGAGAACTCAATACAACAGAAAGCCGAGAGGAGTATAGAAAGTGGAGGGGTGAAATCAAAAAGGAAATTAGGAAAGCAAAGAGAGGGCATGAAAGAATATTAGCAAGCAAAAGCAAGGTGAACCCAAAGATGTTTTATCAATACATTAAGAGTAAGAGGATAACTAAGGAGAGAGTAGGGCCCATAAAAGACCAAAAAGGTAAGCTATGTGTAGAAGTGGAAGAGATTGATATGGTTCTTAATGAATACTTTGCGTCTCTCTTCACAAAAGAGGGGGCGATGCAGATATTGTAGTTAAGGAGGAAGAGTGTGAAGTATTGGATGTGTTAAACAAAGGGAGAGTGGAAGTATTAATGGGATTAGCATCCTTGAAAGTTGATAAATCACCAGGGCCAGATGAAATGTATCCTAGGCTGTTAAAAGAAGCAAGTGAGGAAATAGCAGAAGGTCTGACCATCATTTTCCAGTCCACTGGATACAGGTGTGGTACCGGAGGATTGGAGAATTGCTAATGTTGTACCTCTGTTTAAAAAGGGAGCGAAGGATAGACCAAATAATTACAGGCCAGTCAGTCTAACCTCAATAGTGAGCAAATTATTGGAATCGATTCTGAGAGACAGGATAAACTGTCATTTAGAAAGGCACGGATTAATCAAGGATAGTCAGCATGGATTTGTTAAGGGAAGATCTTGTTTGACCAACTTGATTGAATTTTTTGAAGAAGTAACAAGGAAGATAGATGAGGGTAGTGCAGTTGATGTGGTCTACATGAATTTTAGCAAGGCTTTTGACAAGGTCCCACATGGCAGACTGGTTAAAAAAATAAAATCCCATGGGATCCAGGGAAATGCAGAAAGGTGGATACAAAATTGGCTCAGTGGCAGGAAACAAAGGGTAATTGTTGACGGCTGTTTTAGTGACTGGAAGGCTGTTTCCAGTGACATTCCGCAGAGCTCAGTACTGGGTCCCCTGTTTTTTGTGGTGTATCTTAACAATTTGGACATAAATGTAGGGGGCATGATCAAGAAGTTCGCGAATGACACAAAGATTGGCCTTATGGTAGACAGCGAGGAGGATAGTTGTAGGCTCCAGGAAGATATTGTTGGTCTGGTCAGATGGGCAGAAAAGTGGCAAATGGAATTCAACTTGGAGAAGTGTGAGGTGATGCATTTGGGGAGATCAAACAAGACAAAGGAATACACAATAAATGGGAAAATACTGAGAAGTGTAGAGGAAGTGAGGGACCTTGAAGTGAATGTCCACAGATTCCTGAAAGTATCAGGACAGGTCGATAAGGTACTTAAGAAGGCATATGAAATTCTTTCCTTTATTAGCCGAGATATAGAATATAAGAGCAGGGAGGTTATGCTGGAACTGTATAACTCATTGGTTAGGCCACAACTTGAGTACTGTGTGCAGTTCTGGTCACCTCTTTACAGAAAGGATGGAATTGCACTAGAGAGGGTACAGAGGAGATTTATGAGGATGTTGCCAGGACTGGAAAAATGCAGCTATGAGGAAAGATTGGAAAGGCTGGGGTTGTTCTCCTTGGCGAAAGGAGTCTGGATATGCATCTCAAGTGCCGTAAACTGCAGGGTTACAGACCAAATGCTGGAAGGTGAGATTAGAATAGGTGGATCGTTTTTTGGCCAGCATAGGCATGATGGGACAAGTGGCCTCTTTCTGTGCCTTAAACTTTCTATGTTTTCTATGAAACAGGTTAAGTTCAGATTTGAGATTTTTAAAATTTTAACATCCCACCTGACCAAACCCTAATGAAAATTACCCCCAATATTTCAAAAGTAATTCATCGAATTCAAGTGTTTTGAATCATACTGAGTATGCAATAATGCACTATATAAATGCAAGTTCTCTTGTTAATTCTTTCTTTTGAGGTGCAGTCGCTGTTGTTATGGGATTGTCTATATCCGCCTGCAGCATTGGAACAGGCAGATGGAGCCTCTGTTTAACATTTTATCTGAAGAACTGGGTGATACAATTGGCCCCTATTTCCCTGGGCTGGGGAGGGGAAATCAGCCAGGGTTCCCATTCTAACTGATGTTCCCTGCTGCAAAGTGTGTTGGAAGGGAAGATGAGGACAGGATTGGCCTTGTTTGAGTTCACCCTTATGGCTGAACAGTTGACCGATGGCTACTGCCGACATATATAGAATAGTCAGTCAACTGAGGTACTGGAAGGTGCACAGCACCAATGGAACCATAGCTCAGCTTAAATATGTTCCTTCAAGAGAGAAGTGGAGTGGTATGGCATGTTGGTTGAGCCATGGAGTGATACAACATAAAAACAGAAAGTGCTGGAAATACTCAGCAGGTCAGGCAGCATCTGTGGAGAGAGGAACAGAGTTAACGTTTCAGGTCTGTGACCTTTCATCAGAATACACTACAATATATTTGCTTTACCGTGGAGTAGTAGGATGTATTGGTTGTTTATAAAGAAATATAGCAATATAATACGTGAAGTGAAACAAAAATTGTATATATTCAACTAATTCTCAAATATTATTTAGCAACATTTCAAGTATGAAATATGATGAATATGTAAACTATCTACTAGAACCCCTGTAGTTCATTATTCTGAAGCTTTCAACAATCTATTTCACTTTCTTTATCAGATATTCTTTTTTAAAATGTCTCATCATATCCTATAATTTTGGAATTTCATGGCATTTATTGTCTATAAGTTGTTGCACCTAACTAGTCCTAAAATTGAGTGAAAGTCTTTAAATCAACCTCTGATTGTAATAACATTAACAGGTGATTCCATGTGGTGTAGGTGAGTCTCTCTGTCACAGGGCTGTGATCTTTACAGAATATTTCTTATCTCCCCATACATAGCAAACTAGAAATGAGCTTAAAAATAAAGCTATCACAGTCTCTAAAAAATTGACAACTGAAGTATGATCTTCATCTAACATTCACACATACACCCTTTCCAACAAAGATCACGACATAGTGACCGGGAGTGGAACCCCGTCTGTTTTCCTTTCTCTTCCTCATGATGTTGAAGCCTCCCCCACTGTCACTGGGAGACTAGTAATCAAACTCATGCATTGCATTTATCTGCTGAGCTGTCAGCGAAGCTCTCAATTTGGTTTCTTTTGTGACTGCAAAGTTTGCACTATTTAATGGGATTTACAGACCTGTCATTTCTGCGATAGTCTGAGTTGTAACCTTAATTTTTTTAATGTTTGCTTACCAATCCACTAAGAAGCCATTGCCCAAGATTAGTAATTCACCCTACTGGGAAGATACGGGTCGAAAATGTTTGGATTGAAATTGCATCCCTCTCCCCCGCACGGCCATTTAACATCGTCTTTCTATTTCTAGGCCAGCAGAGAGTCCGATAGGATTGAGCTGTACAGCTGTTCCACTATTTCATCCGGCCAGCTGTGTCCTTACGGTAAAGAACTCAAAAAGCTGTTCTCAGTTGCCAATGAGCAGCATTTGGTTTGGTTAGCTAGCTGCTCCCTTCCTGGTGGCCTCAGTTTGCAGCGCTGAAAAGCAGTTCTTGGTTTCTGCGGGGCTAAATTGGAGTAAGATAAATCATAGCATTGGAGTCAACAACTTGAACCAGGGCAGACCCCTTAGTGAACAAAACATGGTAACTAAAGCAATAAAAAGTCAAACTTAACTTGGAGAGGTTTGTAATCTCGTATTTTATAAAACTCAATTAGTTCTCAGTAACAGAATGAAAGTGATGTACAAATCGTACTGTGTTATATAGGAGTAACTGTCACGCCAACGTGCTTTGTTGAATGATAATTTTCTTTAATCCACTGACTGGAGATCTGAAATTTTTTTTAAAGAAATGTAAAAAGGAACCGATAAAAGATGACTTGGCTGGCAGCTTCAGATGGACACCTATTTTGCAACGCTGTATCCTACATTGCAAGGCCTGCGAGGTGGAGGCAAAATGTCTGTTCATCCCAGCAAAAACAAAGACCCAGGAAGTTTAAGGGAACTGCCTGTTATTTTTAGCAAGAAGAAATACACTGCTAACTACCATGCTTGAATCACTGGGTGACTGTCATGTGACAAGACCCCCCCCCCCCCCCCCCTCCCCTCCCCTCCATCTGTGATTTTAAACTGGTGTTTCTCTGCAGCAGGTTGAGAAGCATCTGGACTCTGACAGGTGCAGACCCATGTGCCCTCCCCCCTCCATTCCAGCTTGCAAGTTGCGAACTCTGTCTGCTGACTGACCACCTCTGCATTCTCCGCCTACAATTAGAAACCTCTTTGGAGGAAATCATCCACATCGCTGTCTCCAAGAGACCCACCGAATCAGTCATCTATCTCTTCAAACTAAAAGCCTTAGGGCCACTGAATTAAGCTAGAAGCCAAATCACCAAACTTCACAGACCGTATACCCCTTTTCCCATGGACTTCAACTCAACCAATCTACCCTTTTCCACTCTGTAACCTATTTGTGTGTGTGTGAACCTCTCATGTGTGTGTGAAGGCTGGAACGTAGTTTATTATTTTACTTAGTTCAGTTTAAGTACAATAAAGTTAATCTCTTTCTTTGTTAAACTCAAGAAAACCTGCCTGATTGTTTCTTGTTATGATCATAGCATGTAAGTAATCAAACACCTACTGAATGGGCCAGTACATCCACTTTAAAAAAGGAATTAAACCTGTTGGTCAAACAAGGAGGGAAAAGAGGGAAGCCCTTCGATCCCTCCACATCTGACTGTAACAGTTACAGAGAGATTTATCTGCTTAACAGCTTCATTAAAACAGTGGACAAAGGAGTTTCATGCAAACACACTAATGTCTGATTTTAACCCACAAGAATCCCATTTTATCATTTTAGCAACCACGGTGATGTGATCAGACTACCACAGTAACCCTTAATCACGTTAGGAGATTGCATTCCCACTCACCATCTTAGATTGCAATCCAAACTACTTTATATCCAATGATTCATAGTTCATCTGCTTACTCCCAAGGGTATACCAAAAGGCCAATGTAGACAATACAACAGTACAGAGAAATAAACATCACACTCAATGAATATAACTGCCCATCAGGCTGAATTTTCCTAAAAATTACCACTCATTTTATTGAAATTCCTCTTCCTCCCTGTGGACCTACCATTCACTGACTGGGCAGTCACTTACCTGCTGGTGTTTTGCAACTGATACTCCTGAGCCACCAGATAGAATACAAAAGCAGTGTGGGTGGATCTGGTTTCTGATTTCCTTTCCAAGTCTTTCTGCCTTCTGCCTCATTTCCTGTGGAAAGCACCTCGTCTCACCCCTCTGCCTCGCTCCATGGCCGGGCTGAGGTTAGAAACTCGTGGTGATGGTAATTGCAGGGATATTTTTTCCTGAACATTTACACACCTATGCACTTTAACTCTCTCTTCTCTATAATCCATGTTGATTGTTGTCATTATGTATTCAGACTCAGCGTCCACCATAGTGCATGTCTGAGTGTTTGAGTTGTTAAGGACTGCTGCCTGACTAGGCAGGGCCGTGGTATTGCACATTTGTGTGAAGGCAGGAGGACTGACCCCCAACTTTGATCGAAGACTTGATTTCAGCTGTGGCCAGGAGGTGCCAAGTGAGGGCCATTGAGGATCAATATTTTATTTTATTTTTTTTATTATTTGGGGATACAGCACTGAAACAGGCCCTTCGGCCCACCCAGACTGTGCTGACCAACAACAACCCATTTATACTAATCCTACATTAACCCTATATTCTCTACCACATCCTCACCATTCTGCTACCACCTACCTACACTAGGGGCAATTTACCACGGCCAATTTACCTATCAACCTGCAAGTCTTTGGCTGTGGGAAGAAACCGGAGCACCCGGTGGAAACCCACGCAGACACAGGGAGAACTTGCAAACCCCGCACAGGCAGTACCCAGAACTGACCCCGGGTCGCTGGAGCTGTGAGGCTGCAGTGCTAACCACTGCGCCACCTAGTCAACTTCAGATCCACCACTGCCACACTGTAGCATTCCAAATCCCATTTGATATAGTTTTATGCAGTCAATACAATCCTTTAGAGGATCTTAATCTGATTTCATTCTGAACAACCATAGAATGAAGCTATTTTAAAACCATTACCTGTAATGGCGGTACAGTGGCGCAGTGGTTAGCACCACAGCCTCACAGCTCCAGGGACCCGGGTTTAATTCTGGCTACTGCCTGTGCGGAGTTTGCAAGTTCTCCCTGTGACTGCCGGGGTTTTCGCCAGGTGCTCCGGTTTCCTCCCACAGCCAAAGACTTGCAGGTGATAAATTGGCCATTGTAAATTGCCCCTAGTGTAGGTAGGTGGTAGTGAATATGGGATTACTGCAGGGTTAGTATAAATGGGTGGTTGTTGGTTGGCACAGACTCAGTGGGCCAAAGGGCCTGTTTCAGTGCTGTATCTCTAAATAAATAAAAAATATTTCTGGCTTTTTAACTTTGCAAGTATGACGCCCTAGTACTGAACGCAATGTTTTGTCCAAACTAATATAAAACAGAAAGTGCTGGAAATACTCAGCAAGTCAGGCAGCATCTGTGGAGAGAAAAACAGAGTTAACATTTCAGGTCTGTGACCTTTTATCGGAACTCACTAGTTTTGTCCGAACTAGTGCTTTAAAGCAATAATTAAGTTTATTTATATATATTTTGACACAAGAAGTTTCATTTTTAATACAAATAATTGAGACTTGTGGAGTTGATGTTCAGATTTAGTGTATCTCTATTTATGTTATGGATAAATATAAATATTAGATTTTGTTTTTGGTGTGCTTCCAGCTTTGTTTTTTTGTCCCCCAAAGTATTTATTTGTTTCATTGATTCAAGGGATTGATTTTCATTTGTATTTCACATTAATTTGTGACCCTATTGGGCCAAGAATTGTCAACAGCTTGGCATTTGCAGTAATTTCATAAGAAGCTGCCCCTCCTCATCCACACCTTTTTAAATATATTTCCCTTCTACCTCTCTTTTCTTTTTGCCCTGACTGCCTCCACCCCACCCCCCACCACCTCCCTTTGAGGCATGGGTCAGGATGCATTTTAATTTTGGACGTCTGATTGTTCACCATGTGTTCAAAATCATGAGAGGTCTGGACAGAGTAGATAGAGAGAATCTGTTCCCATTGATGGAAGGATCGAGAACCAGAGGACACCGATTTAAGTTGTGTGACAAAAGAACCAACGGCGACATAAGGAAAAACATTTAAATGCAGCGGGTGGTTAGGATCTGGAATACACAGCCTGAGGGTGTGGTGGAAGCAGATGCAATCTGGCTTTCTAAAGGGAATTGGATAGTTATCTGAAGAGAAGAAAATTGCAGGGCTATGGGGAAAGGGCAGGGGATTGGGACTAGCTGAGTGCTCTTGCAGAGAGCTGGCATGGACACGATGGGCTAAATGGTCTCCTTCCGTGTTGTGACCATTTTATGATTCTAATGAAAGCCATTGTACCCCAGAATTCCAGCAGGGTGGCGAGGTTTTCAGATACAACTACAGACATGCTGATGCAGCAAGTTCAGAACAGAATGGAGGTCCTCATCTTAATGGATGGTCAGTGAGTGCTATAGTGAATTGGTGACCAGGGGGGAATTGTGAGAAGTGGCAAATCATACGAATGTGATCAATATTTTCCAGCACTTGGTTGGAGTGCAGAATAAATATAACAATCTCATTGGGTGTGTAAGTTTTCAATTGCTGAAGGGGGTCAGAGAGGAATTTTCCAGATTTTTATGCTAATCTTCCACAGGTTTTTCTCTTTCTATTTGCCTCTTCCAGGAGATTACATAGCTGCTGATGGGTAAGGGTGATGAATCACGATGCTTCATGCATCGCAACAGTGTGGGGCAGGGCTGGTAGACCAGATGGTCCTTTCCTGCCTGTCATTTTTGTACCTACAACTGGCAAAAAACAGTTTTAAAAAGACTGAGCAGGATGCCATGTACAGAGATTGTGAACCCATATAAAGAAAGATCGTGAATCCCTGTGCCTACATGCGTACAGGCACATTGTAAATTCCTGTGCCTGTATGTATACAGGAACATCGTAAACCACTATGCCTACATGTACACAGGGTCATCATAAACCCTCTGTCCCTGCATGTATACAGGGACCTCAAACATATGTGCCTGCATGTATACAGAGATTGTAAACCTGTCCCTGCACGTATTCAGGGCTACACAGGGATTGTAAACCGCCGTGCCTGCACCTATAGAGGGGACATCGTAACCCCTTGTCCCTGCATGTATACAGGGGACGTTGTAAACCCCTGTGCTTGTATGTATACAGGGGACAATGTAACCCCGTGCCTGCATGTATACGGGACGTTATAGACCCTTGTGCCTGCATGTATACAGGGGACATCATAAATCATTATGCCTGCATGTATACAGGGGACGTTGTAAACCCCTGTGCTTGTATGTATACAGGGGACAATGTAACCCCGTGCCTGCATGTATACAGGGGATGTCATAAACCTGTACCTGCATGTAAATAGGGAACGTCATAAACCATTAGACCTGCATGTATGCAGGAGACGTCATAAACCCATGTGCCTGCATGTATACTCAGGGATCGTAAACCCCTGTGCCTGCACGTTATCCATCAATGTGTGAGATTCATCTACTTCCTGCATGGCTACGAACACTAAAGTTTCATGGGCTAATATTTAATATTTCTCCTGTAATTTTGGAGGTTGTTAGATCATGGTCTTAAAGTGGGCTTCAAATCCGGCCCCCTCTTACAGTATAAAGCTCACCCTGTCAATGCTTGACTTTTTTGATACTGGAGACAGCGATTTGGAGGAGAAGGGTTCACTAGCATTTTGTGTCATATGTCTGCCAATGTGCTTCTTGCTGAGTCCACTTCATCCTGACTTATTCTAAAGAGGATCCTCCCTGGATGATTAAATATCTTGGAGAAGATTTTGCATCAATGTTAAGAATGTGAGACCAATACTTTCTAAAATTCAGGCAAAGAGTAATTAAGAAAATGCCAGGGGTCTCTGGTAGGGACTTTCTATTTAACACACTTAATTAAAATCTGTGGCATCAGGGGAGGCTGGGGGGAGGCAAGGGAGCATCAGAATATATTTATTCAAAATAAACCTCAGTCCAATAACACTCTGGAACATACTGGAACAAGACAGTTGATTTTTTTCTGCTTCCTGTAGCAGGAACAGCTTTCTATAAGGTCTTCTAGTTCTGGAACAGTTGCTCGGTTTCAGGTTTCTATTCCAGTTAACACATCTTTTCTTCTATTTACCTGTGTAGCATTCCCTGGAGGCCCCATTAGTTTCCCCATTTTTGCTAATTTTAATCTTTTTCAGTCTGTTCAGCTATCGTCTCCTAGAAGGTGTGCCAGAATGGCTGAGGTAATTCATGAAATCAGCCAATGATTGGATTCTCTGCAGTTTTGATGAAAAATAAAAAAGGGACAAAGGCCCAATGACAGCTTCGCCACAGCTCAGTTTCCATATTCCAAACCCGTTCCCTCCCCCTCTCCCTGCCAGTCTGCTGTTTTCATACCAGGCATGTGCCATATGTTCTCAAAACTAGCATCACCCAGAACTCTTCATACCCATGTGCCACTGAATTGCACCAAGAATTCAACAGAGCAAATAAAGCAGCATCAGCTCAGAATTACACCCAACGTGGAGTCCAGTACACCACAACTTGGCCTAAAAAAGCATCTACTGCGGGGACAAACCTGATGAAACTCAACATCCAAAGTTTGCATTCCATTAAATGTTCCCAATTCATTTCTAAAGGTTAAGGGTCAGATCCAATCATTCTGGGACATGCTGAACAATGATGAGCGTAAGCTCACCCGACAACTGGTTGTGTGTATAAAACAGTCATGAGGTGGTGTATCACACGTCTGTCAATGTGCTTCTTGCTGAGTCCACTTGCTCACATGTTGGCAAGCATTGGACTAGTTAGGTGTGGAGGTAGCAAAAGCATAGATGAGGGTTTCAGCAGCAGATAAGCTAAGGCAGGGGAGGAGATGAACAATGTTACAGAGATGAATATGCGATGGAGAGGATCTGGGGTCAAATAACTCACTGAGTTGGAAACAGTCTGGTTCAGTCTGAGCCAGTGACTGGGCTGGGGAGATGGAATTGATGGTGAGGAAATGGAGTTTGTGGCAGAGGCTGAAGAAAGTCAGTTTGGCCTTTCCAATGTTTAATTGGATAAAATTGCACTTAACCAGGACTGGATAGTGGACAAGCAGGCTGAAAGCACAGACAGTGGGAGAGTTGAGAGGCAGTAATGAGGTAAAACTGGGGGTTGTCAGGGTACATGTGGAACTTGATGTCACCTCTTAGAATGTGGCTGAGGGGAACATGCAGATGAGAAATAGGAGGGGACCATGGATAGATTCTTGGGAAACTCCAGAGGTAACAGTGTGGTAGTGGGGGAACAAAAGCCATTGCAGGCAATTCTCTGGCTATGACTGGATAGATAAATGTGGAACCATGCAAGGGCAGTTCCACTCAGCTGGACAATGGAGGAGAGGTGTTGGAGAAGGATGATGTAGTGAACCCTGTCAAAGGCTACAGGAAGTTCAAGAAAGATGAGGGATAACTTACCATGGTCAGTCACATAGGATGTCTTTTGTGACTGATTAGGGTCATTTCAGTGCTATGGCAGGGGCAGAAATCTATTTGAAGAGGTTCAAACATGGAGTTTCAGGAAAGATGGATTTGGGAGGCCACAACATGTTCAAGAAATTTAAAGAGGAAACAGAGGTTGGACTTGGGGCAGTAGTTAGCAAGGACAAAGGGTATAAATTCAAATTTAAACATTTCAATTTATAAAATTCTAGATCTATCTTTTATGCATCAATCTGAAATATTAACTATATACAGCATTCCTTGCATTACATGGCAAGCTTATTTTGTCACTAGTTAATGCTGCAGGGAAAGCTTCTCTCCGGGTTTATTGTACCGATGGTACCTAATGACTTTGCCTGTGTCAGCAGTGGCCTGGAGTTTCTACTATGTTATGCTGATTTTTCCCAAGAATAATTCGTCCAAAATCAAAATCGGCCAAACCAGTGTGAAAGATCAAGGAATTTCAAGTGCAAATTACGTCCTAAGGAAATAGAGTTTCCACATTTTTTTACGCTGGAAGCCAGTTCTGCCCACAATACTGGCCATACCCCCATATTGAATTAATCTCCATTGCGAGTTTCCACTCATTGCATCCATTTGTGTGCCTTTGAGGAATCTCTTAAAATTATGCCTTTTTTGGAGCAAGGATAGTAATTGGTACATTTTAAAGAATTTTAAATATTAAACAATATTTTATTTACTAAGAAACTGACCATCCTCATGCTGACTGTGCATTTGAATGATTGCTGTGCTGTTAATTAGTTGCACGCATCAGTAGCGGGCCCAAAATTGTAACAACACCACTTAAAGCTAGTCCACACTGCAACAAGTTAGCCTGCACCTCATAAAGGGGAGATTCATTACGGCTCAAGCAAGTGATGGGAGTCATGCAGGAAGTGAATCTGACCTGGAAACAGTAAAGAATGGCACAACATGGGAGAAGGCTTTCCAAAGATGCAAAGCAGGCCTTGGTGAAGGAGGTGGAGAGGAAGAGAGACTTCCTGCATTCACATGGCTAAAAGGCAGGGGCAGCAGATGGCTGGGGAGGTCGATACCAGGAGTCTGGCCCAACTGACCTGATGCAGTGCCGCAAGAAGTTTAACGACCTCACAAGTAGTCAAGGGCAGTAAATGCACCTTCAAATGCCATATGCTACCAAATGCACCACTAGCTTCACAGATTGCTCAATACACCACAACTGCATCACTCACCTACCAACAATTTCTATCAATCATGACTCATACCTGACATTCATAGGTCATACTTCACTCTCTCACACTTGGTGCTGCTGCAAGCCTCACACCCACATTTCATAGCTTGCACACACTGCCAGCTATTCAACTATGACAGCCAAATCATCCAATCAGATTGCACAACACTCACTTCTACACTTCCCTCTCTCTTGCAGGACAAGGTGGCGCACAACCGGAGGCAATACCACCTAGCTGGAGGGGGGCAGACATGCTTGCATGCTATAACCCCAATGGAGAAGACAGTATTGACAATTATTGGAATGGCCCTTGCTGAGACTAGCCAGTAACAGGGCTGAAACCATTGAACAGAATGTTATTTTCGTATCTAATCCTCTTTCTCACATCCTATCGCCCCTTCATCCCACAATCTTTTCTGACTTACAAGCTGCAGGTGTTGTAAGCATACACCTTTTACTTTCATCCCCACTCTTCAATATAACCTTATCCTTGTGCCTTTTACCTTTCAGATGCCCAAGAATTGTAACCTGGCCAGACAGTGGATTAAAACCAAGAATAGAATGAAGACGACTTGCCATCACTTGATTTCTCACACACAGCCACCAGCACAGGTACTGAGACTGTATGTATCTTAAAGGCTGGATTAAAGGCAGGATCAGCATGTGGTGAGACACCAAGTATGTTGAGTGTGCTGCAGCCAGGACAGGGGGCAAAAATAGCACAAGTTCCAGCTCACCAGACTGCAAGATTGCATATGACTTCTGCAGCAGAAGATCAATGGGGTAGGCTATATAGATTGTGGCTGATGGGCATACACAACAAAGTGCTTGGTGCACTGGGAAGTCTGCAGTCAAGTCAAGGAACATGCAGGAGTCTAGCACCAACTTGGCACAAAACTTGCACAAAGCTTGGAGCCAGTCCTTTCTAGCATGAAAGTGGTGACTAACTTCATAAGCACACTTGTGGACCCAACCATGATGCAAAGTCTGATGGCCGATGTCTCAGCTTTCACCAAAAGTCTGAGGCCTGCAGAGAAAGCTCATGAAGCTCATGCAAGGTCAGACTGCTGCCATCATGGCTGTGTTCAAAGGGGCTTGCAGCGTGTCATAGCAGTTCAGCAATCTGTCCTAAAACAGATTACTGGGAATGCTGAAGCACCACCCTGGGGAAGTGGCAGTAGCTCCTTGGAGCACAAACCTGCAGTCTAGCTTGAGCTGTGCCAGCTTGAGAGGGCACTGCTGGAGCATGAAGATCCAAAATGGCTAAGCTCCAAATGGACTGCTGGCAGCAAATCAGCATTGAATTCGGATCGGTCTACTTTCACTAGTAGTTGCATGCACTAATGCCTTCACCGGTGCAATTCACGACAGAAATGTGCACACGTGCAGCCATTTTGGTTCCCGAACCTCAACTGCAGCGCCCAAACAGGCGCTGCCGAGCCCCATTTTGCATCCCTGATGTTTTCTCTGCTCTGTGGATTTGTGATCTCAAAGACTGGCTAGAGCTACTCCCAAGAAATCGAAGAGGGTAACTTACTTTAATTAACTTTACCGTCCCTTGTATGTTGCTTTTTCTCTATTGCTTTTAAGAGCAATATTTGCTCAAATAGTTACTGCTGACAATATAAACAGGGTCTTAGAGGAGGTGTTGGCTTTGCAGGAACTGAATTAACAAACACAGTTGAAATGATTTTTAAAAAATACATTCTAGCATCCTTAATAAATGACTAAAGTTCCTTCATGTTATGCGAGGCACTTCACTTACCTCCGCATTAGCTCTTGAACAAAAAAAAGAATTTCATATAAAAAAAACTAGTAACTAACCTGGGAAGTGGAGGTGGGAAATGAATGAAAGCAGGTCCCATTTTTTGTATACATTCTTGGGTTTATGGACATTTGGCAAACCTGGCATTTGTTGCCCATCCCTAGTTACCCTGATACAGCTGAATGGCTTACTAGTTCACTTCAGAGGACAGTTAAGAGCCAACCATTTTGGCTGGGACTGGAGTTACCTATAGGCAGACCAGGCAAGGATGGCAACAGAATTTGTATCCTAAAAGGATAATAGACAACTAGTTGGGTTTTAAAAACAATCCAATGACTTCATGGTCATTATTATTACCAGTGCAGCATCTCCATGGAGACCTACAGCACTACCTTGTGGTCAGGTCATGGGCAAGTGCTGGTTGCTCTAGCAGAACACCGGGGGCTGACAAGGTCCCATTAACTGTACTCCTAAGAATTGCTTTCCTGATAAAACATCACAACAGTATCACCCAGATTCCCAGTAGAAAACACCAAATTGTTTCGTGGATTGTAATGTTGTGCATAAAAACTTTCATATTTCTTTTACTTCAATTGATGCTTCTGTTTGTAAGTACCACTAGCACAGTACCTTTACTGTCTGGGATTTTCATAGGTTGCATTTGACATGCACAGTCAGTATACAGTGACATGACTGTTATCAATTTTTGACTAACTTGATATTAACTGCATCCAAGGAGTATGCCTTTGAAATCCATTAATTTCCACGCCTTCCAGCCCAATTGCTTTCTGTTCATAAATAAGCCTGGGACTAATCCAGCCATATACACAAATAAGTTTTCATTACTTGATCTCCAAGCTAGAATGAAATATCGGCCTTAATCAGCAGTGGATTTAATTGCAGTTTGTGCTGCAAAAGTGAATTGCCAGTATTCAGACAACTCACATTCCTTCCTTCATAAATTTGAGCTCATCCAAAACTCTGCTGCCCGTATTCTAACTGAGACTAAGTCCAAATTACCCATCATTCCTGTGCTCGATGTTGGCTCCCAGTTAAGGGAAGTCTTGCTTGTAAAACTTTTGTCCCCATCTTCAAACCCCTTGATGGCCTTATCCCCTCACTATTCTCTATAACCTTCACCAGCCCTACAACCCTCCACAAACGCCAAATTCCGCCAACTCTGGCCTCTTCTGCACCCTCCACTTTATTCGCCCCACCATTGGCAGCTGTACCTTCAGCCATCTAGGCCCGACGCTCTGGAATTCCCTACCTAAGCTCTCTGCCTCTTTGTCTTCCTTTGAAACATTCCTCAAAACCTACCTCTTTGAACAAATGTTTGCTCACCTGTCTCTGGCTCAGTGTCAAGGTTTGTCTGATTATGCTCCTGTGAAGCACCTTGCAAGGATTTACTACGTTAAAGGCACTATACAAATGCAGTTGTTGCTGTTGTTTGACAGGTACAAGTTTCATTAACCTAACTTTGCTGAATGTAAACTCAAATCTCAGATGTGACAACAGTGATAATGTAAACCTGAATGATATTTCTCTCTCGCAGTTCAACATGTTTTACAAATTTCTTAATTTTTTTTTAAATGAAGTGGATTTTCTTTTTTGCTGTACCTGGAAAGCATAGATTTGCCGAGTTCCAGCGAGGAAAAAGGCACAGAGACCCGTTACATCAGGTGTCTGTCCTTACTATGCTGCCCCAGGTTGCCCTCGGCTCTCCCATTATAGCTTGGAGTAGCTGCAAGCGCAGGAATGGGAGTGCTAATCAGGCTGGAAGGGGTGTGCCCGACCTTCCCCTTCACTTTCCTGGTCAGATGACTATTCAACGTCCCAGTGGAGGCGCATCTGAAGAAACCTGGTGGTGGGAGTTGGCAGGATCAAATTCTGCAGGTACATTCCTCCCATCCAGCAACAGCCCCAGTACAGCATCCAGAAGCACAGTTACAAGCATCTCTGGTGTGCAGCTGCACTCGTTTCCCGGCCTAGGCAGGGGATGGACAGGACTGTTCTGTGAATGCACCCGGAGCAGGCAAATAGACCGATAGGGAAAAAAAATCGCAGGCACGCACACCCCACGTATGCCACAACTGTCAGACACTCGTAGAGGAAAATATTTTTATACATGTTGTAAAAGCAGTAAACAATTTCTGCCAGCCATCAACTGCTTAACAGTTCTTTTAACATAATGACCAGCAAAATAAAAACTATACATGGCTGTTTTGGGAGGGCCATGAATTTAAATGCTGGGTGATTTGGCATTCTCAGTACTTCAGTGTATATTTTGTCACCAGTTAAATGTTGCAGGGGACGTTCATGCTTGTTGATTATTGTACTTGTGCACCAGAACACCTTGTAATAACAGGCACCTTGCCTACGTAAATTATTTCCTTTCCCATTTTCTTCTTGGCCCCTGCCCCTCCTTGCTAGAATCTGGCTCTGTGGGTGTTGGGAACCTTCTGGTACCTTGCTTAAATGTCTGTTATTCATTGATGATCCTGGTCAGCAATGGCAGGTTATTATTGGACTACAGGAGATACCACAGCTGAGCCCGATACTGCCTTTGCCAATATCCATCTAGGCACATATCCCAGCTGGAGTCGCTGGATAAGGGTCAGGAGTAGGAACCCTTTCCTCTCTGAGATACTGAGACCAACTATCACACCACTGCTGGCAGCCTGGCAGAAACCAAGCTAACTAATCATGTCAAACCAGAGACCTTGCTGGTCTGTATGGCTCAGCTACTCTCCAAGTAAACTCACTGAGGCCTCAGGGGAGCTGCTCAGCAGTTAAACAAGATTCCAACACATTTACAGTGATGCAAGATTACATTCCTGTAATTCCTTGGGATGTTTTACTATGTTAAGGGTACTATATGAATGCATCGCTACTGCAAACTGTACGTTAACATTGATAAATATTAACCAGAGTCAAGGTTGTTTATTTGTTCAACAACCCTCTCAACTCTACCTGTGATGCTCTTGCAATCCCATTCCTTCCTGCCTAGGCCTAACTTTCCGCAATACCAATCCTAACCCCTCCACATGCACATTTAAGGCCCTTCCTCAAAACTCACCTCTTTGACAAAGATTTTCATCATCTCTCCAAATACTGGCCCAGCCTCCATGTTTTATTCAAGCCTCTGCAAAATGGCTTGGAATATGTTTCTCCATTATACTATATAAATGCAAATAGTTTTTGATGACAATATTGATGTACTACCCTACAGTGCTGGATTAAATCCTGTTCAATACACCAGAAGCCAACACATGCTTTGAAACAGGTTCCAAATGTAAAGATGAGCTATGAGGAAACTAAAGTTAAGCTTTACAGCATACAAAGAAAGCAGTTAACAGAACAGAGGGAGGGAGAGAGAAAGAGAGAAATATCATTCAGGTTTACATTTTTAAAATGTCATGGACAAAGTAAACCTCGAATATTAAAGTCAAGACAAGGGATGGGCCAAAATATATAAACTTAAATGAGTCAAAATAATATTTACAACTGATATTGGGAAGAACTTTGTTAAACTCAAATACAAGTAGTTTGGCAACCCACAACCACTTCACTTATCAACCTATGCCACGTATAATCCATTGGCACTGTAATGTGTTGTATAATGTGGCATGTCAAGATGCACTGTATACTAATCAGCCTCATTTGCTCAAGTCCATACCTAGGATTCAAGTACAATCTAGGCTAACACTCCAGTGCACTGCTGAAGGAGCTCTGCATTGTCAGAAGTGCCGTCCTTTGGATGACACACTAAATGTTCGGGAGTACGTTAAGATTTCATGGCACTATTTGAACATCAGGGGTTTCTCCCAGTGTCCTGGTTAATATGCTTCCCTCACCCAATACTACCAAAAGCATATGAACTCACCATTCATTTCATTGTTGATTCAGCATAAGCATTGCACTTCAAAATAATTGCATGTAAAGCACTCTAAAAATGCTCAAAAGATTTCATGTTGCATGATATAAACATAGGGCTGTATTTTTCTCTTTGCAAAACCAAAAATCACAAACTAAGTGAATTGTATTTTTGGTATAATACAGCATTGCATTTAATGAAATTTTTATTTATGATCACAATTCACTTTTACTTACATAATACATTTATATAGAAAATCAATGTATATTTTTTGAAACTTTACTGCACCATCTGGAAAATAGTCAAACAGGTTTACAAACTCAAAGCTGCTGCAGTTTTTTTCCTTCCTGCAACTTAATTCAACATTAAATAAAAAAGACTGGAACTTTTTATTGTACATGTAATACTTGTATGCTCTCCACCATAACACTAGGCACTTGGACGTGAAGCAGCACTTTCGTTTACTGCCTCAAAGCAGCAAAACATGCAGAATTGCAGGTAAATATTTCAGCTGTGGCTTTTGGAGACATCTTTCTGCCAGGATCATCTCTCCAACAAGGTTAACCTCTCCTATGTGGATCATTTACACATTCAATTGTTCAAAGTGCATTTCCACTGACATTCCCAATTTGGAAACACTGGGCAACCACTGAAAATTACTCTCATATGGCAGCATTCTCTTCTCTCCCCAAGCCCCACTTCCAAACCTAGGGAAAGTTATGTATGTTGCTACATCTGAAACGTTGAAAGTTAAACTCAGAAGCAGTTCGGCTTTTAGATTACTTGATGTTTTGACAACAAAAGCCATGTTGCTTCAGAAACTCTCTTCAGGAAGAAGCTGGCCATTTTTCTGCTAAAAAATGAAGCACCCCCTGGTTAGAAAGCTGTACTGGCCATACTGACTGATCCCAGGAGCCTCTGCATACCGTCCAATGATTCTTCCATCTGTTTGTATGCAATTTTACCTTCTTCACCTGTCAGAGCATTGGAAATGATCACAGTAAGTGTTTGTATTGATGACAAGAAGAGTGATACACAAGGGTAGAGGAGACAAGACAACTAGTTTTTCCAAACATCAACATTACCATTTCTGAAGAGTTTACCCCCAAAGTATGATAATTTTTCTGTCATTATCCCCCACTGGGAGCAAGGAAGGAGCGATAAAAGAAATCACCTTGGATTCTGTCCCTTTAAGATATATAAAGGCATCATCAATTCAGTCAGATAATCCTCCCCTCTTCACCATTGTTGCACAGGGATATGTGGCAGCCAATTTGCACACAGCAAGGTCCACAAACAATGAGGTACATTACCAAATAGTCTGCTTGTGTTGTGAAATAAATATTGGCTAGGACACTGGGACAACTCCCATGCTCTTCGAATGTGTCCATCTGAGGGGCAGACAGGGCATCGGTTCAATGTTTCATCTGAAAGATGGCACCTCAAACAATGCAGCACTCCCTCAGTATTGCCCTGGAATGTTAAGCATACAGTCTATGGTCAAGTTCCTAGGTTGGGGCTTAAATACACAACTTTCTGATTCAGAGGTGTTAAGTGCCACTCAGCCAAGGCTGACACTTGGGTCGATGCTCTGGAATTCCCTCCCAAATACCCCTTTGCCTCTCCTTCTTGGTAGCATTGTCAGGACAGCTACCTCATGGGACTGATCAAAACAAAAATCCTGCTTGAATTATCTTGGCTCCAAGTATAAAACGGACACTGAGTAAACTGATACAGTGCAAGAGACAGGATAAAACATGGACACTGGATTTATTAGGGCAGGCTAAACTCTAGTTTTGGCAAAGCCAATGTGTTCTATAACCAAAAGGTACAGTCCAACAGCAAGAGCATGGATACATTTTAGATCAGATAAACTCTAGTGATCCCTGCATCAGTGAGTCCATCTCTTCCACTTGTCTAAAGGTTGAGGGTCTTCAAGGAGTTGGGAGTGTTTCAAATGTTGAGGGAATGAAACCCGATTTACTTAAACAAATCCTCTTAAAAGCATCAATGGCGTGGTCCACTGTGGGTACATTTGGATCCAGGTTTGTATTAATAGAACCTGCCCGAGAGATCCACTAAGTTTAATGGATGCTTAGAGTTTGGTCTCAGAACCAGGGCCGGTTTAGGCACTATGAGAACCAGGGCCGGTTCAGGCACTGTGAGGTCACCAAAACCACTACCGTTTCCTCTGATTCTTGGAAAGGATCCCAACGATAAGAAGGATTGGAGGGAAGAACAAGAATGGAATCGAGAAATTTCCCTGCAGGATGCAAATCTCACAAAAGGGACAATCTCTCAAGAACACTTCTCTTCACATTTGACAAAGGTTGTACAAAGTTACAATAAAACCTATATAAACAATGTAAATTCTTCTGTTATGTTTGCATTTTTAAATCAGCTTAATGCAATATTAAAACAAAAGCAGACAAGACATAAGCAGTTCACAGCTTTCCTCCAGTCACTCAAGAGACACACACAAAGGCAAAGTACCCACTAAACTCTCACATCTGGCATGAAGAGAATCAAATTCAACATCTGCAAATAACTTGAATTTTGCAATGCAACAACTAAAGGACTTACCAAAGGACAGGAGGGTCTGTTTAGCAACATCACGGACTTCCTTATCAGTCTGGCAAAGGTAGACTAGTTGATCGATACTCTCTCTGGCCTGAAGAAAACAAAAGAAGTTAAAATAAAAATAGTTGCAGAATTCCTGATTTTTGCTGTTCCTGGAATTAAACGGATGACCAATTTTTTGCTGAGATAATTCTCTACTCTTAAATACTTTTGTATAACACATTTCCTGGCCCAGTGTGGGTGGTAGGGAAGGGGAGAGAAAGTGAAGCTGCTCTCAGGTCTCGATGTCACTCCACCAGCCACTAGAAGGGTATATGGAACAGCCAGTGGGGGCCTACTTTGCCCTCAGTGCAGGATTGTGGGAGTAAACTGGTATCCAGCTGCATAATGTAATATGACAGCCCAGCAACTCGCTCTCCCAACATCATGAACTGCAAGAGGGACAAACTGCAAATATTGGAAATACACAGTAGCTCAGCCATCTGTAGAGTGAGAAGAAAAGACAGGTTAGAAAGCTTTGGGTGTGTCTTTGGCATCAGAACTGAAGGGAAAAATAGACAAGTATTTTAGGAAAGTTGGAAAATTGAAGAGACTGAAGAGAAGCAATGACCTGCAAAGTGCAGAAAGTAATGAATTCAGATATAAAAATAGTGATAATTTTGCCCTTCACTACTATACTCTTTAAAATCTCTGCATTAGTTCTGATAATCTGGTCACTCCAACAGCTCGCCCCTATTCTGCAGCCTTGTGGGGGCCCAGGTGACCTGGGAGAGGGATCACAGGGTATCTGCCGATATGCTTGCAGCCAGTGGGCGCTGCTGGATATGAGCTGCCTCATACATTGCAAAAGGGATGCCCTCCTCTGCAGGCAGGTATTTGCAGAAGGCACTGGGATAACCCTGCTGATATCTAATTGGCCTATCAAGAGTCTCACTGATAATCTTTTTCTCACCTGGCTCGATTGAGCGGTTTGCAGGTATTTACCCCAGCCCCTCTTTGATTGGTGCACCCGTTGATTCTTTCCTCATTCCAGCCCCCCTTTAGTCCTCTTCAATTTCTCAAATTTTCTGAACTGCCCGTTTACCTCTGCTTTCAGTTCTGATAAAAGGTACTCACCCAAAACACATAACCTGTCTTCTTGTACAGATGCTGACCAGCCAGCTGTGTATTTCATTCATTGCTATTAGAATACAAAAATATGACTGGACCCCTTCCCCAAAAAAGGAAACTGAAAGAGAGACTGAAAATAACCAGAACGTTCCACAGACAAAAGCTAAGGTCCATCTAGTTTGCCTTCTACCATCCTGGTAGTTGCATGATACAATGATAATGGGAGTTGTTGACTAAATCAAAGAAACTAAGCAATATCAATTAGTCTACAACATACTCAGACATGACATACAGAAAACCCCAGTGCCGAAGAGCTTCTGGAGCCTTACGTTCATAGTCACTTGTTCTTCTCAAGCATTACAGAAGGTGGAATTAGGCTGGGTGGCTCGTTTTTCGGCCAGCGCAGACTTGAAGGGCCAAGTGGCCTCTTTCTATGCCGTAAACTTTCTATAATTCTACGATTTAACATATGTCACGTCTCAAATTATTCATATACTGTATCCCAAAATGTTACATCCTGCTCAGTTTAATTCAGGTATTTAAAGAAAAATTGTTTTATAGATTATGTAGTATTCAATAGGTACAAAGGGTGGTTATGTACATGCATATATTTGAAAAAGTCGACTCTGTATATTTGTAGTCTGCAGAAGCAAGTGGGCTACATGTAGAAATGAAGCCAAGTAGAACCATCCCAAAAGTATTTTAAAAAAAATTAAACTCTTGTTTTAAGAAGTCATAAGCATGCACAACATTGAGAACTGGGTCAAGTATGTAGAAAGTTGTTACTGTTGTATTTAAAGCTGCCCATTAAACCATCTGACATAGCCACACAACGATTCATGATTTAGTGACGGCAACAAAATGTCTTTTAAAGGACCTTTATTTCTAGTCATTTCAGAGCAAGCTGAGACAATGTTACCATGGCTTCAAGTGTCATGAGTGTTTTTTTTCATCATTGAACTGAAGGGCTTACCTTTAGATGTGCCAGTGCTGTACAGCCTACTTTTCTCAGCTGTCCATCCTCATCCTCAAGCAGCTCCAAGTAACAAACCAGCGCCTGAAAACAAATGCACACTGTTAGTCTGTCACAAACAAATTGTCTTGCAGTCTTCAGATACTAGCGCTGCTTCCAGATTAATGCTGATACAATGTAAACAATGATCTTTGTGACACAATGGGGCAGTGTTAAAGTCAATGGTTAAGTGAAGGTCCTCTTCCAACCAGCTCCCACAGCACAATACCTTCCCCAGTCAAGATCAGTGACGAGATCCTGACAAGCGTGGACCGTTTTCCATACTTTGGGAGCCACCTTTCAGTGAAGGCAGACATAGATGATGAGGTTCATTATTGTCTCCAATGTGCCAGCTCAGCCTTCGGTTAACTGAAGGAGAAAGTATTTGAGGATCAGGATCTCAGACCTGAGACTAAGATCATGGTTTATCGGGCAGCAGTGATCCCTGCACTTCTACATGCTGTGGAGACTTGGCCAACCTACAGCAGGCACCTCAAAGCACTGGAGAAGTACTACCAGAGGTGCCTCCGCAAGATCCTCCAGATCCAGTAACAAGTAAGGCAGTCCAACAATAGTGTCCTCCCCCAGCATCGGGGCGCTAATCAGCCAAAACCAGCTCCACTGGGTGGGACAGATCATTCGTTGGCTGACTAGACTGCCGAAGCAGCTGTTCTGCTCAGAACTTGGTCGCAGCAGGACACTCCCAGGAGGACAGCAGAAATGAGATGCCCCCAAAGCATCCTTAAGAAATCAAATGTCCCCATTGACTAATGGGAGTCCTTGGCTCGAGATCGTCCTAAATGGAGAAAGCTCATTCGGGAAGGCATTGTACACCTCGAGGGACTTTGTCGGGAACACATGGAGGCGAAGGCGAGGCGGCGGAGCAAGCGCACAAACCTCCAAACTACTCATCTACCTGACCCTCATGTAGCAGAGTCTGCAGATCATGCATTGGACTTATCAGCTATCTCAGAACCCAATGAACTCGAGTGGAAACCAGTCATCCTCGGTTCTGAGGGACTGCCTAAGATGAAGGAAGGTTAAGTGCCAACAAGGACCCAGCACTGTAAACCCTTGTGTCACTGCACCTTGGTGGAGGATCTACAATATTTACATGTAAACTTTTGAGAAAATGGTATCAAGCCAGAGTCTCTGCATCATTCTGATGTCTGGTTGGACTCTAAAACTGGATTCAGGCTGCATGAACATTATAACTGCAGCAGTACATTAGGAACAGGAATATGCCATTCAGTTCCTCAATCCTGTTGCAACATCCCGTTATACTATGGCTAATCTGTACCACAACTCCATTCGCTCACTTCTGCTCCATATCCTTTGATACCCTTATCTAACAATTATCAATCGATTTCAAGTCTTGAAAGATCCAACTGACTCGGCATCCACAGCCTTTTGGGGAGAGAGTTCCCGATTTCTACTATTCTTTGTGAGAAAAAGTGCTTCCTGATTCCGATTCTGAATAGTTCAGCTCTAACTTGAAGATTATGTCCCATTGTTCTTGATTCTCCCACCAGAGAAAATAATTTCTCTTTATCTACTCAATCAAATCCTTTTAGCATTTTAAATACCTCAATCAGATCAGCCCTCATTTTTTATACTCAAAGTAATACCGTGTTAGTGCTAAATGAAACCATCCTGCACCAGTGCAATTATTTGGATGTGGCACTGTAGGCAGCCTCACCTGCTCAGGTACAATAGACTGGAACTGTCAATAGCCTCACCTGCTCAGGTATAACACCAGCACTGCCAACAGGCTCACCTGCTCAGGTACAATACACTAGCCCTGTCGGCAGCTGCAGCTATCCAGAGGTACATGTCCTCATGATCTTCTCAAACACTGCTCCATTCAGCGTACAAGAAAAGATTACACGTTAAGTTAACGGGTTCCTAATTTACAAGGAGTGTCTAAGCTCCAGGCCTTGATCTCTCTCTACCCCTGTACAGATACTAGGAGTTGCTGGCTGGGTCAGCCAAGTTAGCTGCAAGGGAAGCAAATGTATTTACAGACCCTTTGCTACCAACCTTTTCTCGGAATTTGGAGTCTTCTGCCAGGTTTTTCAGCACAGAGGCAGCAGTGTTACAGATTTTAGTGTTCTCCTCCAACAGAAGCAGGCCCACGGCTTTCAGTCCGTCCTTCTGGAGCTGGGCCCCCGAGAGATGTTTCAGAGTCTTCAGTACCACGTCCCTATCAGAGGACTGCAGATTCTGAACTAGGAATACTGAAGGCATGGAAAGTGCGGGGGTGGGGTGGGGTGGAAAACAAATCACAAAATATTCATGAACATTTCTACTCTCTCCATAGTAAACAGACAACATGGCACTGTGTCAGGGCCTAACGGTTTTAGATATGTGAAGATAAAATAATTTTGTCACTCCAATGTTATGCTCTCCCCTCCTGAAGGCATGCCCCCTCCATTTTGCTTGGTTACAGTTCCACAGACCTCAGTCAGCCTTAGTTATTTGACTTGAGTGGCTATTTATCATGTTTGCAACAGGACAGGAGATGTCAAGTGGTTATCTGACAGCTGAACCTAAACTTGTCCTCCCCCCACATCATTACATGCACTCCAAATAGGAGAGGTAGTTTCCAAGTAGGGCTGGGGGCAGGGAAAGAAAATCCCTCGCCTAATCCAGAGGTGCTAAAGCCAAATGCCATACACGTATCCACAAATAAGTGGATCACAAACTCATGAGTGCGCGCACGTGTGTGAATCACACACACACACACACACACACACACACACACACACGGAAAGGCAAGCACGCAGACCACATACAAACAGAGATTCATCCAAAGATTTGATAAAACCAGGGCTAAACAACCATTTTTAAAAAAGCAACCCATACTGGAACATTCACCAATTTGCATAAAACATGGAAATTATTCCAGTATTGAGACATTTTTCTGAGCTGATGGCTTCCTGCAGGACAACAGCGTGCTTGCCTTGGCTAACAGGATCCTGTGTGAAACAGCCTAAATGGCTGGTTTGATTGGATGGTTGATAGTCACACGCCAACACCAGTCTGCTGTAATGGAAGGAATCAGACCAGGCAGTACAGAGTGCTGCTACAGGAAGGCTTCCCGTGGGCATGATGCCAATTCACAGCACCCATTATCCCTCCACTGACCTCAAGGCTGCCACCTAGTGAGTGATGCTGGCAGAATCTTACTCAATGGTGCTTGATAGAGAGAAATAAAACCAGAACATAGTTCAAATAGACAGGGAGAAGCAAGGAAAGGGAGGGGATTGTAAACCGGAGGTTGGAGTTAGGTGTGAGGCTGCTGTTTAAGAAATGTTAAAGAACAGTAGAAAGGTACCTTCATCTGCCAGCTCCATGATATAAGAAGGTAAGGAGGGCACGCTCTTCTCCTCAATGTGACTCAAGTATTGGAAGATCGTCAGCAGTTCCACATTTCCACTTCGGGCACGTTTTGGCAATGTTCTGTCCAAAAACCTTTCCACTAGTTTAATAAAAACTGAAAGAAAAAGCAGATTAAATATCTGACTGTTTTACTAAATGAATGATTATAGTCTGCACGCAGTATAAATGCCACTATCTGGAGCATCACCGACATTTGCCAGAGTCTAAACTAAAATGTTAAATACATTTATTTCCACATGCTTTTAAAAATCACTTTACATTTAAATTCATCATAGGGGACTTAGTTCAATTTTCAGAGTGTAATAAATTGTCCAAATGGCAAGCCCTATTTAGTTTGAGTTCAGCGGTACTGCACAATCGAACATTCAGGACATAAAACATCTGAGTCTGAGATGTATCAGACAGCATATAAAGCAGATTATCCTCACTTGTATCTGCAGGATTGTGCCACTGTCCACTTGTTTTTTTAAAAATACGTTTCATAGGATGTGGGTGTCACCGGCAAAGCCAGCATTTGTTGCCCATCCCTAACTGCCCTGAGAAGGTAGTGGTGAGCTGCCTTCTTGAACTGCTGCAGTCCTTGGGGCGCGGATACACCCACAGTGCTGTTAGGAAGGGAGTTCCAGGATTTTGACCCAGCGACAGTGAAGGAACAGTGATATATTTCCAAGTTAGGATGGTGTGTGGCTTGGAGAGGAACTTGCAAATGGTGGTGTTCCCATGCATCTGCTGCCTCTGTCCTTCTAGGTAGTAAAGGTCGCGGGTTTGGAAGGTGTTGTTGAAGGAGGCGTGGTGAGTTGCTGCAGTGCATCTTGTAGATTGTACACACTGCTGCCACTGTGCGTCAGAGGTGGAGGAAATGAATGTTTACGGTGATGGAAGGGGTGCCAATCAAGCGTGCTGCTTTGTCCTGGATGGTGCCGAGCCTCATGTGTGGTGTTGGAGCTGCATAAGAGCAGTGGTTATGCTGGAACTGTATACAGCATTAGTCAGACCACAGCTAGAGTACTGTGTACAGTTCTGGTCACCACATTACTGGAAAGATGTAATTGTCCAGGCAAGTGCAGAGTATTCCATCACTCCGGACTTCAGCCTTGTAGATGGTGGACAGGCTTTGGGGAGTCAGGAGGTGGGTTACTCACCACAGAATTCCCAGCCTCTGACTTGATCTTGAGAATTGGATCACTTCCAAAGTTGTACTGTTGCTTAAAAAGGGAGAAAGGGATGATCTGAGTAATTATCGGCCAGTTAGCTTAACTTTAGTTGTGGGTAAACTATTGGAATCAGGTCAGAGGGACAGTATAAACCTTCATTTGGAAAGGCATAGATTAATCAAGGAGGGTCAACATGGATTTGTTAAGGGAGGGTCATGTCTGACTAACTTGACTGAATTTTTTGGGGAAGTGATAAGTAGAGTTGATGAGGTCAGTGATGTGGATGTGGTCTACATGGATTTTAGCAAGGCTTTTGACAAGGCCCCACTTGGCCGCCTGGTCAAAAAAGTAGAAGTCCTTGGGATCCAAGGGAGAATGGCAAATTGGATTCAAAATTGGCTTAGTGGCAGGAAGCAAAGGGTAATAGTTGACAGGTGTTTTTGTGATTGGAAGACAGTTAGCAGTGGGGTTTCCACAGGGCCCAGTACTTGGTCCCTTGCTTTTTGTAGTTTGTATTAATGATATAGACTTATGATAAAGAAGTTTGGAAGTGATACAAAAATTAGCAAGGAGGAAAGCTTTAGACGCAGAAAAATATAGATGGTCTGGTTGGTTGGCAGAAAAGTGGAAAATGGAATTCTATCCAGAGAAGTGTGAGGTAATGCATTTTGGAAGGGGCAACAAGGAAGAGAATATACAATAAATGGGAGGATACTCAGTAGTGTTGAGGGACAGAGGGACCTTGGACTGCATGTCCTCAGATCCTTAAAGGTAGCAGGACAGATTGATAAGGTGGTCAAGAAGGCATACGGCATGGTTTCTTTTATTAGCTGAGGCATAGAATATAAGAGCAGTGGTTATGCTGGAACTGTATACAGCATTAGTCAGACCACAGCTAGAGTACTGTGTACAGTTCTGGTCACCACATTACAGGAAAGATGTAATTGTACTGGAGAAAGTGCAGAGGAGATTTAAAAGGATGTTGACAGTACTAGAAAATGTTAGCTATAATGAAAGATTTGATAGGCTGGGGTTGTTTCCCTTGAAACAGAAGAGGCTGAGGGGTGACTTAATTGAGGCGTATAAAATTATGAGGGGCAGAGAACAGGGATGACCTATTTAACTTAGCAGAGGGGTCAAAAACTGGGAGGCATAGATTTAAAGTAGTTGGTAGAAGGGGAGATGAGGAAATGGGGTGGTGGAAACCTGGAACTTTCTGCCTGAAATGGTGGTAGAGGCAGGGGGCTGGATATTACCAAGCTCTCGACGTTGGGCTCCGTGGAGGGGGGAGGGGGCCGAGAAATGGGTCCAACAGTGGTCTGCCACGGAGGCAGACGCCGCAAGGACTGGGCAAGATCCTCCCGACAGCGGCAAGGCTCCGTGGCGGCAACCCCCCTCCCCTGTAGGGCAATGGGACCTTGATTTCAATATTTAAATTGACATGCATCAATTTAAATGAACTTACCTTCAATCTTCTGGGCCTGCAGCAATCTTTGGCACAGCGGCTGGCATTCCCGCGCCTTCAATTCCCCGTTCGGGGAAAGCCGGCATGACACTGGCGGGGAGGGGCGGTGGGGAATGAGTGAATATTTTCAGTGTGGGGGGGGGGGGGGGGTCAAGTAAAAAATATAAGGGTGCAGGGGATGGTGGGAAGGGGTGAACTTTAAACCTTGTGCAGTCTACGGGGGTGGGGGGGGCGAGATCAGATTTAAAAGTAAGTGTTTTTTTTGGGAGGGGGGAAAAGGGCAACTAGTTAATGTAATTGTTATTGGGGGTGGGAAAGCGGCATTAGAAATTTATTTGAGAACTTTGGGGGTTGTAGTTCTACAAATTTTAAATCTGCCAGCAGGGCTGGCTGCCCTTCAAAAATGGCGTCAGTACCTGCGCACAGGTAGTTGATGCCATTGCTGGGGATGGACAGACCCCTCCCCCACCCCACGAGATTAGGTGGGTGAGCAGGCCGCCCTGGCTATTTAAATGAGCCGCATGCGTGAGCTCGCTGCTGAAATCGGCGGCGGGATCTTAAAATCCAGCCCAGTAACTCTCACCACATTTAAAAGTACTTGGATGACTACTTGAAGAGCCATGACCTGCAGGGCTATGAACCTAGTGTAGGAAGGTGGGATTCGGCTGGGTAGCTCTTCATCGACCGGCAGAGAGATGATGGGGCAAATGGCCTCCTTCTGTGTCTTACATTTTCTCTGATTTCTATGATGTCTAGCTCTGTTGTAGACTAATCGATAGATCGATTGCTATTAGTTGTAACTTGTGACGACCAGAATGGTACGAGATGGACTGTGGTATTTCTTACGTTCCCTTCTCAAATCCTTCCATCTACAACTAGGCTAAAACAGATTTTGAGTTACATCAAGTCTATGGCACAGAAACAAGCCATTCAGCCCAAATGGTCCATGTTGGTGTTTACGTCCACACGAGCTTCCTCCCACACCTTTTCATCTAACTCTATCAGGATGATCTCTCCATTCCTTTCTCCCTCATGTACTAATCTAGCATCCCCTCAAATTTATCTACACTATTTGCCGCAACTCCTTGTGATATCAAGTTTCACATTCTTACCACTCCCTTGGCCACCAGCCAGGATTCTGCCCGAATTCCCTATTGAATTTATTAGTGACTATTAGGAAGGGCGGTGGATGTTGTCTATATGAACTTTAGTAAAGCCTTTGACAGGGTCCCGCATGGCAGACTGGTACAAAAGGTGAAGTCACGGGATCAGAGGTGAGCTGGCAAGATGGATACAGAACTGGCTCGGTCATAGAAGACAGAGGGTATCAGTGGATGGGTGTTTTTCTGAATGGAGGGATGTGACTAGTGGTGTTCCGCAGGAATCAGTGCTGGGACCTTTGCTGTTTGTAGTATATATAAATGATTTGGAGGAAAATGTAGCTGGTCTGATTTGTAAGTTTGCGGACGACACAAAGGTTGATGGAGTTGCGGATAATGATGAAGATTGTCAGAGGATACAGCAGGATATAGATCGGTTGGAGACTTGTGCTGAGAAATGGCAGGTGGAGTTTAATCCGGACAAATGTGAGGTAATGCATTTTGGAAGGTCTAATGCAGGTGGGAGGTATACAGTAAATGGCAGAACACTTAGGAGTATTGACAGGCAGAGAGATCTAGGCGTACAGGTCCACAGGTCACTGAAAGTGGCAACGCAGGTGGATAAGGTAGTCAAGAAGGCATACAGCATGCTTGCCTTCATCGGTCGGGGCATAGAGTATAAACATTGGCAAGTCATGCTGCAGCTGTACAGAACCTTAGTTAGGCCACACTTGGAATATTGTGTGCAATTCTGGTCGCCACACTACCAGAAGGTCATGGAGGCTTTGGAGAGGGTACAGAAGAGGTTTACCAGACTGTTGCCTGGTCTGGAGGGTATTAGCTATGAGGAGAGGTTGGAAAAACTCGGATTGTTTTCACTGGAACGACTGAGGTGGAGGGGCGACATGATAGAGGTTTACAAAGTTATGAGCGGCATGGACAGAGTGGATAATCAGAAGCTTTTTCCCAGGGTGGAAGAGTCAGTTACTAGGGGACATAGGTTTAAGGTGCGAGAGGAAAAGTTTAGAGGGGATGTGCGAGGCAAGCTTTTTACACAGAGGGTGGTGAGTGCCTGGAACTTGCTGCCAGGGGAGATGGTGGAAGCAGATACGATAGCTACGTTTAAGAGACATCTTGACAAATACATGAATAGGAAGGGAATAGAAGGATATGGGCCCCGGAAGTGCAGAAGGTGTTAGTTTAGGCAGGCATCACGATCGGTGCAGGCTTGGAGGGCCGAATTGCCTGTTCCTGTGCTGTACTATTCTTTGTTTCTTATATTTATGAACTCTAGTTTTTGATTCCTCCACAAATGAAAGCATTTTCTCTACGTCTACCCTATCAAACTCTTTCATTATTATAAAGACCTTTATCAGGCCACTCCTCAGCCTTCTCTTTTCTAGTGAATAGATTCCCAGCCTGCTCAGTATATCCTCTCAGTTCTGGTATTATCCTTATGAATCTTTTTTGCACCTTTTTCGCTGCATCTGTAACCTTTTTATAATATGGAGACCAGAACTGTGTACAGTATACCAAGTGTGGTCTAACCAAGGCTCGTAACAAGTTTCACATAACTATTGCTTTTCAAATCTACCCCTCCAGAAATGAACCCCAGCGTTTGGTTGGCTTTTTTTTTTTAAATGGCCTTATCAACCTGTATTGCTACTTTTAGTGATTGCAAGTCCTTGCATCCCTTTGCTCCTCTATCCCATTTAGACTCTTATTAGCCAAGCAACCTGTGGCCTCTGTATTCTTGTGACCAAAATGAACCAAAATCTCACACTTATTTATATTGAAATTAATTTGCCAATTGCACAACCATTCCCAAATTTATTAATGCCCTCTTCTTTGTCTTAACCCTACGCCCAATTTGGAGTCATCTACAAATTTAGAAATTGTACACCGATTCCAGAGTTCAAATCATTCATATAAATGGTGAACAGTGGTCTCAGCACTGATCCTTGTGGAACACCACTTCCCACCTTTTACCAATCTGTGTAGCTGCCCTTAACCATTACTCTCCGTTTGCTGCATTTTAGCCAGCTTGCTATCCATTCTGCTACTTGTCCCGATTCCAGTATCTTATCAAAGGTCTTATCAAAAGCTTATTATAGATTTTGCTCTAAATACATCAAAAGCTTGATATTATTTGTTTCTCCAGCAAAGATATCCTCACATAAAAGTTGAACGTGGCCACTCACCTGCTTCTGCTGGGCCAGAGTAGTGCTCGTTCACTCTGCTCCCAAAACTCAAGCTCAGCTTCTGCAGAACATTGTCGACTGTGGCACTGTACAGGTTCGGGCTCTCGGTGCAGTGTGTCCAGAATGAAAAAACCGTTTTATCTTTCAGCAGTGGCATGACTGAAGGGAAGTACGTTTCAAAAAAAAAAAACAAGACAGACAACATAAACACCAACTTCAAGTTCTAAAGTTTTAAAAAACAAAACAAAAAACAACTTGTCCCTCCCATGAAGGTATGGGACAGATTTGCAGTGAAACATTCAGCTTCTGGAAAGCTAGTTTAGTTATAATGAATACTTTTGTTTCCATCCACTAGGTCCATCTCCTGTGGATATTGTACAACCACTGCTGCCATCAGTCAAGCAAAGCTCAGCATGCAAAGAACAGTTCATCTGCCCAAACTTGCCCAATTAATTTAGGGATCAGTGCGGTTACTCAAGTCATTTTGATAAGACAGACAGAAATAAATTTGCATAGCACCTTTCATGACTTCAGGACGCCCCAAAGCACTTTACAACCAACTAAACACTTTTGAAGTGTAGTCACTGTTGTAATGTAGGAAAGGTGGCAGCCAATTTGTGCACAGCAAGCTCCCACAAACAGCAGCAGGACAATGAGCAGACAATCTGTTTTAGACATGAACTGAGATATGAATATTGGCCAGGCCACCAGCGAGAACTCCCCTGCTCCTCTTCGAAACAATGCCATGGGATCTTTTATGCCCATCCAAGGGGGTAGACAGGGCCTTGGTTTAACATCTCATCCAAAAGATGGTGCTTCCGACAGTGCAGTACTGAGGGAGTTCTGCACAGTGGCAGCCTATATTTTTGTGCTCAAGTCTCTGGAGTAAGACTTGAATTCTCAACCGCCTGACTCAAAAGTGAGAATGCTATCAACTAGCAGTTATTACTACACATTTTCCTTTCTCCCTCACAACTGTGAAAGGGAATCAGATGGTGTGGACCAGGAATGGTCTCTAAAGAACCAGCATATTACTGTCGGGTGATGTTTCATTTGGGACGGTCCACTCACCCTCCTCAGCAGTGCTTATGTTCCCAGATTTGTCCTCACTAAGTCTGGAGACTACCTCCAGAACATGGGCCTCTCTCAGAAGCTTGTCCAGTGCGTAGATCTCCCGGCATCGCAGTGGTCCATAGATACCCAGTTGCTGCAACATGAAATATTGGTGTTGATATAAAGAAAGGATGCAACTACTTACATTTATATAGCTCATTCAAGGTGCTTAACAAGAAGGCATCGATAAAAATAGTTGACACCGAGCCACAGAAGGCAATATCATGGCAGATGACCAAAAGTTTGATCATAAAGGTAGGTTTTAAAGAGCACCTTAAGAAAGGAGAGAGAGTTGGAGAGGTTTAGGGACGGAAACTCCAAAGCTTGGGGCCAAGGCAGCTGAAAGCATGGCCAATAATGGAGCAATTCAAATCAGGGATGTGTAAGTGACCAGAGATCGCAAAGGCTCTTGGGGCTGGATGAGATTACAGAGATAGGGAGAGTGAGGCCATGGAGAGATTTGAAAAAGGATGAAGATTTTAAAATTAGGAATTGTCAGATGGGAAGCCAGTGTAGGTCAGTAAACACAGAGGTGTTGAATGAATGATATTTGGTGAGAGTTAAGATACAGGCAGTAGAGTTTTGGATGATTATAAGTTTATATAGGGTGGAAGATGGGAGGCTGGCTAGGACAGCATTAGAATAGACAAGTCGAGAGGTGACAAAGGCATGGATGAGGTCAAACACAACTGCAAGGTTGTCAGGAATGGGAACAGTGGACAGGGAACAGTGGTTTGTGGCAGGAACCAAGGACCGTGGCTTCAGTCTTCCCAATACTTAGTTGGAGGAAATCTCTGCTCAACTGACATTAAATGTCAGACATGCTGTGTGACCAGAGACAGTTGAAGGATACAAAGAGGTGAGTGTCATCAACATACATGTGGACCCTGATGTTTCTTTCCAATGATATCATCAAGGGGTAGCATGCAGATGGGAAATAGAAAGATTTCAGAGTTAACAGTGCAAGGGTTCAAACAGAAGCCATTGCATGTAATTCTCTGGCTCTGATTAGATAAGAACGAAATCAAGCTAGGGTGTCCCACCCAGCTGGACAACAGAGCAGAGGCTCTGGAGGAGGATAGTGGGGTCAACTGTGTTGAAGGCTGTAGATAGAACAAAGAACAGTACAGCACAGGAACAGGCCATTCGGCCCTCCAAGCCTGCGCCGATCTTGATGCCTGTCTAAACTAACACCTTCTGCACTTCCGGGGACCGTATCCCTCTATTCCCATCCATTTCATGTATTTGTCAAGATGCCTCTTAAATGTCGCTATCGTACCTGCTTCCACCACCTCCCCCGGCAGCAGGTTCCAGGCACTCACCACCCTCAGTGTAAAGAACTTGCCTCGCACATCCCCTCTAAACTTTGCCCCTCGCACCTTAAACCTATGTCCCCTAGTAACTGACTCTTCCACCCTGGGAAAAAGCTTCTGACTATCCACTCTGTCCATGCCACTCATAACTTTGTAAACCTCTATCATGTCGCCCCTCCACCTCCGTCGTTCCAGTGAAAACAATCCGAGTTTATCCAACCTCTCCTCATAGCCAATGCCCTCCAGACCAGGCAACATCCAGGTAAACCTTCTGTACCCTCTCCAAAGCCTCCACGTCCTTCTGGTAGTGTGGCGACCAGAATTGCACGCAATATTCCAAGTGTGGCCTAACTAAAGTTCTGTACAGCTGCAGCATGACTTGCCAATTTTTATACTCTATGCCCGACCGATGAAGGCAAGCATGCCGTATGCCTTCTTGACTACCTTATCCACCTGCGTTGCCACTTTCAGTAACCTGTGGACCTGTACGCCTAGATCTCTCTGCCTGTCAATACACCGAAGGGTTCTGCCATTTACTGTATACTTCCCACCTGTATTAGATTTTCTAAAATGCATTACCTCACATTTGTCCACATTAAACTCCATCTGCCATTTCTCCGCCCAAGTCTCCAACTGATCTATATCCTGCTGTATCCTCTGACAATCCTCATCACTATCCGCAACTCCACCAACCTTTGTGTCGTCCGCAAACTTACAAATCAGACCAGCTACATTTTCCTCCGAATCATTTATATATACTACAAACAGCAAAGGTCCCAGCATTGATCCCTGCGGAACACCACTAGTCACATCCCTCCATTCAGGAAAGCACCCTTCCACTGCTACCCTCTGTCTTCTATGACCGAGCCAGTTCTGTATCCATCTTGCCAGCTCACCTCTGATCCCGTGTGACTTCACCTTTTGTACCAGTCTGCCATGAGGGACCTTGTCAAAGGTCTTACTGAAGTCCATATAGACAACATCCACTGACCTTCCTTCATCAATCATCTTCGTCACTTCCTCAAAAAACTCAATCAAGTTAGTGAGACACGAGCTCCCCTTCCCAAAACCATGCTGCCTCTCGCTAATAAGTTCATTTGTTTCCAAACGGGAGTAAATCCTGTCCCGAAGAATCCCATCTAACAATTTCCCTACCACTGACGTAAGGCTCACCGGCCTATAATTTCCTGGATTATCCTTGCTACCCTTCTTAAACAAAGGAACATCATTGGCTATTCTCCAGTCCACTGGGACCTCACCTGCAGCCAATGAGGATACAAAGATTTCTGTCAAGGCCCCAGCAATTTCCTCCCTTGCCTCCCTCAGTATTCCAGGGTAGATCCCATCAGGCCCTGGGGACTTATCTACCTTAATGCTTTGCAAGACACCCAACACCTCCTCCTTTTTGATAACGACATGACCCAGATTATCTACACTCCCTTCCCTCGACTCATCATCCACCAAGTCGTTTCTCTTTGGTGAATACTGATGCAAAGTACTCATTTAGTACCTCGCCCATTTTCTCTGGCTCCACGCATAGATTCCCTCCTCTGTCCTTGAGTGGGCCAACCCTTTCCCTGGTTACCCTCTTGCTCTTTATATATGTATAAAAAGCCTTGGGATTCTCCTTAATCCTGTTTGCCAATGACTTTTCATGACCCCTTTTAGCCCTCCTGACTCCTTGCTTAAGTTTCTTCCTACTTTCTTTATATTCAAGGGATTCGTCTGTTCCTAGCCTTCTAGCCCCTACGAATGTTCCTTTTTCTTTTTGACTCGGCTCACAATATCCCTCGTTATCCAAGGTTCCCGAAGCTTGCCAAACTTATCCTTCTTCCTCACAGGAACATGCCGATTCTAATCAACTGACGTTTGAAAGACTCTCACATGTCAGATGTTGATTTACCCTCAAACAGCCGCCCCCGATCTAAATTTGTCAGTTCCTGCCCAATATTGTTATAATTAGCCTTCCCCCAATTTAACACCTTCACCCGGGGACTACTCTTATCGTTATCCACAAGTACCTTAAAACTTATGGAATTATGGCCACTGTTCCCGAAATGCTCCTCTACTGAAACTTCCACCACCTGGCCGGGCTCATTCCCCAATACCAGGTCCAGAATGGCCCCATCCCTAGTTGGACTATCTACATATTGTTTCAAGAAGCTCTCCTGGATGCTCCTTACAAATTCTGCCCCATTCAAGCCCCTAGCACTAAGTGAGTCCCAGTCAATATAGGGGAAGTTAAAATCACCCACCACTACAACCCTGTTACCTTTACATCTTTCCAAAATCTGTCTACATATCTGCTCCTCTACCTCCCGCTGGCTGTTGGGAGGCCTGTAGTAAACCCCCAGCATCGTGACTGCACCCTTCCTATTCCTGAGCTCCACCATATTGCCTCGCTGCACGACCTCTCCAAGGCGTCCTCCCGCAGTACAGCTGTGATATTCTCCTTAACCAGTAATGCAACTCCCCCACCCCTTTTACATCCCCCTCTATCCTGCCTGAAGCTTCTAAATCCTGGAACATTTAGCTGCCAATCCTGTCCTTCCCTCAACCAAGTCTCTGTAACAGCAACAACATCATAGTTCCAAGTACTAATCCAAGCTCTACGTTCATCTGCCTTACCTGTTATACTTCTCGCATTGAAACAAATGCACTTCAGACCACCAGTCCCGCTGTGCTCAGCAACATCTCCCTGCTTGCTCTTCCTCTTAGTTTTACTGGCCTTATTTACTAGTTCCCCCTCAGTTATTTCACCTGCTGTCCTACTGCTCTGGTTCCCACCCCCCACCCGGCCACACTAGTTTAAACCCTCCCAAGTGACGCTAGCAAACCTCGCAGCCAGGATATTTGTGCCCCTCCAGTTTAGATGCAACCCATCCTTTTTGTACAGGTCCCATCTGTCCCGGAAGAGATCCCAATGATCCAGATATCCGAAACCCTCCCTCCTACACCAGCTGTTCAGCCACGTGTTTAGCTGCACTATCTTCCTATTTCTAGCCTCACTGGCACGTGGTACAGGGAGTAATCCCAAGATTACAATCCTAGAGGTCCTGTCTTTTAACTTACTACCTAACCCCCTAAACTCCCCCTGCAGGACCTTGTCACTCTTCCTGCCTATGTCGTTGGTACCGATGTGCACCACAACCTCTGACTATTCACCCTCCCCCTTCAGAATGCCCCCTGTCCGTTCAGAGACATCCTTGACCCTGGCACCAAGGAGGCAACATACCATCCTGGAGTCTCTTTCACGTCCACAGAAGCGCCTATCTGTGCCCCTGACTAAAGAGTCCCCTATAACTATTGCTCTTCTGTGCTTTGTCCCTCCCTGCTGAACAACAGTGCCAGCCGTGGTGCCACTGCTCTGGCTACTGCTGTTTTCCCCTGATAGGCCATCCCCCCCAACAGTATCCAAAACGGTATACTTGTTAGAGAGGGGGATAGCCACAGAGGATTCCTGCACTGACTGCCTGCCCCTTCTAGCGGTCACCCATCTATCTGCCTGCACCTTGGGTGTAACCACTACTCTAAAACTCCTGTCTATGATGCTTTCTGCCACCTGCATGCTCCTAAGTACATCCAGTTGCTGCTCCAACCAATCTACGCGGTCTGTGAGGAGCTGCAACTGGGTACACTTCCTGCAGATGTAGTCGTCCGGAACGCTGGAAGCATCACGGACCTCCCACATCTCACAGGTGAAGCACTTTACCCCTCTAACTCACATTTCTAGCACTAATTAATAAATTAATTTAAAATACTTATTAAATCCTTACTAAATTATGTTACAATTAACTATATAGTCCCTAGTGCTAGATTTCTGCTATAAATATTAAATGCTAACTAAATACAGTAATCTCCTCCCTCCGGTTTAGTTACTCTACTTATTAATTAATAGGCCGAGAAGGATGAGAAGGGATAGTTTATCATGGTTACTGTCACATAGGATGTCATTTATGACATTAACAAGGGCCATTTCAGTACTGTGACTGGACCAAAAACCTGATTGGAGGGATTCAAACATGAAATTATGGGAAAGGTGGGCATGGATTTGGCAAGCAACATGTTCAAGGACTTTGGACAGGAAAGGAAGTTTGGAAATGGGACAGTAGATGGCAGGAACACAGGGGTCAAAAGTAGGTTTTTTGAGGAAAGGAATGAAGACAGCAGACTTAAAGTTTTTTTTGGGGGGGGTGGGGGGAGAAGAGAATCAGCAGCTGAGGAGACAATTGTTAATAACTTTGGCTAAACACGGAGCCTAGGAAGAGCAATTGGATGGTCAACAGTTTGGTCAGAATAGGATCAAGTCAGCAGAGAAGGGAGTCACATGGACAAGATGAGATTGGCAAGACCTTTGCAGGAGATGGGATAGAATCTGGAGAAAGATATCAGTTCAGGGCAAGGGCAGCAGGGAACATTTTGGTTAAGTTTGTCCCAAAGGGCTACGGGAAGGAAGTGAAGCAGCAGAGGCTCCTGAACAGATGGTCTCAATCTTTGTGACAAAGAAATCCATGACTTTGTCACACATTGTTGGAAATGAGAGTGGAGGAGGCATTACAACACTGATTCCTCCCCAGCACACAGCCTCTGACTGACTAGGTACACGTCATGACCAGCTTTATGCTGCACTCCCCTTTGACTGAACCACCATGTTTAAATAAAAGATCAGAATGAACGTTTTACATAACTTTGATTAAGTGAAGCCCAAAGACAGATGTGCATTTATGTCACATCTTTCACAACCCTCAGGACATGCCAAAGCACGTTACAGTCAATGAAGTCCTTTGGGAGTTTAGCCACTGTTGTTAAGTAGCAAACACAGCAGCCAATTTGCACATAGCAAGCTCCCACAAACAGCAATGAGATGGTCTATTTTATTAATTCAGATTGAGGGATATGTACAGGCCAAGACACTGGGAGAACTCCCTCGTTCTTCTTCAAAATAGAGACATGGGATCTTTTACATCCACCCAAGAGTACAGACAGGTTCTAGTTTTAATGTCTCGTCTGAAAAAGGGCACATCTGATGATGCAACACTCCCTTCGTACTGCACTGGAGTTTCAGCCTGGATTATGTGCTGAAGTCTCTGGAGTGGATCTTGAACCCACAAACTTGTGACTCAGTGACAGGAGTGCTATCACAGAGGAAAGGCAGACACGCAAAGTAGAGCAGGGGATTGGGACTAAAAACCAGTAGATATCAAGACGACAAATTTTACTCCAATTTAATCCCCATTAAAACATGATTAGTGAAGTTTTAATCATGGGCCAGACCCAGCTAGAGCAGAGCAGCTCATTATAGATTTCTTTTTGCACCCTTCAGCTGAAAAACCTTTTGCAGTGGAAATGTGAGCTGATGATGGCACAGTGAGGGCAGCAGGGACCTTCGTGATTCATGGGCAAAAACCAATGAGATTTAAGGATCAAGAATGAACAGAGGAAGGACAGAGAAGGAGGGTGAATTAGTGTTAGATCAGGTAAAGAAAGGAAAATATAGAGAGCACGAAGGAAAGACTGGATTAAGAGAAAGGCAGAAAAAAAAAAGGGACCCAAAGAAAAAGGGAAAAAAATTTAAAATTTAAAAACAATTTTAACAACGGACTACAGGAATGAGAATTATTCCCATTCCAGGCCAGAGAGGTTGATTGCCATTGCATTAACAATTATCATGTCCTTGAAAAGGCACTTACACTTCTTAATGATCAAAGATAACTTTGTGGTATGTTTAATGGGCAGTTAATATGTAAATCCAACAAGTTCTTAAAAATAACGGGGAGGCAAAGGGCGAGATGCCATTTATGGGAAGCGAATGGTAGACTCGTGTAAATTGACCTGAATGTTCTGGAGATTCACAATGTACGACGTACCTTGTAATTGCCTGAGCTTGCTGGTGGCTTTGCGTGTTATTACGGTGTCCATCGTTAATACACTATTACTTTTCAAGTAAGAATCAGTCTCATATTTCACTTGGATTTCCTTAATTCAGATCACCCCATTTTGCTCATCCATTCCAAAGAAAAACTGTTTTGATTATAGATCAGTCAAACAATCTACACACCGAAATGAAAATTAATTTTTTTTGATCCATTTCATTTTCTGCAGCAGCAGGTTACTCTCCGCAGATGGTGGTATTGCAATGACTTGTGAAATTGATTGTGTGCCAGTGCCATCTGCTGACAGAAGACAGTACTACAGAACAGTTTCAAAAGGTTAAATAAAGTCAACTCCAAATTGGAGAATGCATTCAGATTCACTTGTTCAGCCCTGGCCGCCTTTTACTAATCAGTTGGGGCTAACAATGAACAAAAATGGTATACGTAATAAACAATGCTGTGGAAATGCAATTTAATATTGTACAATGAAGAGGTTTGCTGTTGGATAACAAAGAAAGATGGATCACTTGTTTACAAATTGCAGCCAGAGTGAATACAGACTCCGCACAGCAGTTGCTGCACTCTCCTCCCTCCAGTCAGAGTGAATATGGACTCCGCACAGCAGTTGCTGCACTCTCCTCCCTCCAGAGTGAATACAGACTCCGCACAGCAGTTGCTGCACTCTCCTCCCTCCAGTCAGAGTGAATACGGACTCCGCACAGCAGGTGCTGCACTCTCCTCCCTCCAGTCAGAGTGAATACGGACTCCGCACAGCAGTTGCTGCACTCTCCTCCCTCCAGTCAGAGTGAATACAGACTCCACACAGCAGATGCTGCACTCTCTTCCCTCCAGTCAGAGTGAATACAGACTCCGCACAGTAGTTGCTGCACTCTCCTCCCTCCAGTCAGAGTGAATACAGACTCCGCACAGCAGTTGCTGCACTCTCCTCCCTCCAGTCAGAGTGAATACGGACTCCGCACAGCAGTTGCTGCACTCTCCTCCCTCCAGTCAGAGTGAATACGGACTCCACACAGCAGATGCTGCACTCTCTTCCCTCCAGTCAGAGTGAATACAGACTCCACACAGCAGATGCTGCACTCTCTTCCCTCCAGTCAGAGTGAATACAGACTCCGCACAGTAGTTGCTGCACTCTCCTCCCTCCAGTCAGAGTGAATACAGACTCCGCACAGCAGTTGCTGCACTCTCCTCCCTCCAGTCAGAGTGAATACGGACTCCGCACAGCAGTTGCTGCACTCTCCTCCCTCCAGTCAGAGTGAATACGGACTCCGCACAGCAGTTGCTGCACTCTCCTCCCTCCAGTCAGAGTGAATACAGACTCCGCACAGCAGTTGCTGCACTCTCCTCCCTCCAGTCAGAGTGAATACAGACTCCGCACAGCAGTTGCTGCACTCTCCTCCCTCCAGTCAGAGTGAATACGGACTCCACACAGCAGTTGCTGCACTCTCCTCCCTCCAGTCAGAGTGAATACGGACTCCGCACAGCAGGCTCTGCACTCTCCTCCCTCCAGTCAGAGTGAATACGGACTCCGCACAGCAGTTGCTGCACTCTCTTCCCTCCAGTCAGAGTGAATACAGACTCCGCACAGCAGTTGCTGCACTCTCCTCCCTCCAGTCAGAGTGAATACGGACTCCACACAGCAGGTGCTGCACTCTCCTCCCTCCAGTCAGAGTGAATACAGACTCCGCACAGTAGTTGCTGCACTCTCTTCCCTCCAGTCAGAGTGAATACAGACTCCGCACAGCAGTTGCTGCACTCTCTTCCCTCCAGTCAGAGTGAATACAGACTCCGCACAGCAGGCTCTGCACTCTCCTCCCTCCAGTCAGAGTGAATACGGACTCCGCACAGCAGTTGCTGCACTCTCCTCCCTCCAGTCAGAGTGAATACAGACTCCGCAGAGTAGTTGCTGCACTCTCTTCTCTCCAGTCAGAGTGAATATGGACTCGACACAGCAGGCTCTGCACTCTCCTCCCTTCTGGAAGGCAATCGATAAACTTCTACTCAATTAGGCACCAGTGTTCAAGATGTCAGTTCCGGATGGCTACCAATTTAATGGTTCAAAACTGCATTATCTTATGTGAACTTCCACAGGAGAAAAAAAAAATACATCCTGGTCTCCTTTGACTTGTAAATAATTGTTGAACAAAGTACAATTTAGCCCCAGTCCACCTGGAAAGCATTAATTTGCTCTACTTATTTAGTTTAGTTTAGAGATACAGCACTGAAACAGACTCTTCGGCCCACCGAGTCTGTGCCGACAATCAACCACCCATTTATATACTAATCCTACACTAATTCCATATTCCTACCACATCCCCACCTATCCTAGGGGTAATTTATAATGGCCAATTTACCTATCAACCCGTAAGTCTTTGGCATGTGGGAGGAAACCGGAGCACCCGGAGGAAACCCACGCAGACACAGGGAGAACTTGCAAACTCCACACAGGCAGTACCCAGAATTGAACCCGGGTCGCTGGAGCTGTGAGGCTGCGGTGCTAACCACTGCGCCACTGTGCTGCATGTCAGAAAAATAGAACAGCCACTGACTTTATATAGAAGCAGCAACAGGGTGATCTCGTGGATCTCTAACAGGCATCTATCCCTTTTTGCCAACCCTCCCCCAGTGCACCACAGACAGGAATAAACTCCTGTAACTGTGCTTTAAGAACATATTTACAGACCCTCCTACCTCACAAATTTAGCCTATGCCGTTTATCAGTATAAATGAGCGAAGAGCTACTTGATACAGAATTTTATGAGATATGGCCACAGTATGGGTACCTAACCACACTGCAGATAATGAGAGAATATGACTGATGTTTACCAATAGAAGCCTGCTGCAGTTATTCAAGTGCACAATCAGAACCTGGTCCAAGTGTTCATTCCCTGTCGTCATTGGAACTGGACTCCCTTCGGAGCCGCTGCCAACTCCGGTATCCTCCGTTAATGCTTCGCTGGGCCCGGCAGCAAGTCCACGTGCACTACTGCTGTGCCTGTCGGCAGAAACAGAAAAAGTCACTGCAATAGCTCGAGACAGTTTCACTTACGCATTCAGAAGATACACAAACAGATCTTTCCAAGGCTGTGAAATCTTCAAACCTTCATAACAAGCAACAACTAGCATTTGTATATTTTTAGTTTATTTGTTCTTGGGATGTGAGCATTGCTGACAAGGCCAGCATTTATTGCCCATCGCTAATGGTCCTTGAGAAAGTGGTGGTGAGCTGCTTCTTGAACCAATGCTGTCCATGTGGAGTAAGTACACCCACAGTGCTTTTTCTTTCTGTAGCGGTTTGATATAACCGAGTGGCTTGCTAGTCCATTTTTGAGGGGAGTTAAGAGTCAACCACATTGCTGTGGATCTGGAGTCATATGTAGGCCAGACCGGATAAAGGTGGCAGATTTCCTCTCCTGAAGGAGGTTCATGAAGCTGATGGGTTTTTACGACAACCCGGGCAGTTTCATGATCATTGTTAATATGACTAGCTTTTTTCCAGATTTATTACTTGAATTTTAAATTCCACCAGCTGCCGTGGTGGGATTTGAATTCATGTCTCTGGAGCATTAGTCCAGGCCTCTGGATTTCTAGACCACTGTGCAACTGTCCCAACCTTTAATGTAGACAAATATCCCACGGTTACTTCACAGGAGCGCAAGATGACAAGATTTGATATTGTGTCACATAAGGAGCCATTACAACAGGTGACTAAAAGCTTGGTCAAAGAGGTAGGTTTTAAGGAGCATCTTAAAAGAAGGAAAGATAGGTAGAGAAGTTTCGGGAGGGAATTCCAGAGATTAGGGTCTAGACAGCTGAAGGCACAGCCACTAGTGGTGGAGCAATTCAAATTGGGGATGCTCAAGATGCCAGAGTTCGAGAAATGCAGAGTTCTGAAGAATGTTGTAGGGCTTGGAATAGGTTAGAGATCTAGGGGGCCGGGGGTGTGGGGGAATGGTGCGAGGCCTCACTATACAGAAAAGGACAAATGGCTCCATATGTTGTGTAACAGCCCAAGGTTTGGGGATCCACAAGCCATTCCTCCATGAGTCTACTTCCTGATCTTAACATCCACAAAACACTACTCCCATCACACAATATAAATAGTCGATGTTAAATGGCTAATCAATGATGCCCAGTTAGAGGATAGTTAAAGATTTCAGAATGACAGACAGTATGGGAAATGGGCAGAAGCACGGCAGATGGAGTTCAATGCAGAGAAGTGTCAAGTGATGCGCTTTGGGAGGACCAATATGGAAACTATAAATGGCACGATTTTGAAAAGTGTAGATGAGCAGAGAGACCTTGGTGTCCATATCCACAAATCCTTAAAAGGTAGTAGGGCAAGTTGGTAAGATAGTTTAAAAAAAGCATATATGTTACCTGGGTTTACAGAACAACAGAATCGAAAAGCAAAGAGATCGTGCTAGAACTTTATAAATCACTGATTAGACCTCAGCTGGATTATTGTGGACAATTCTGGCCACCACACTTCAGGAAAGATGTAAATATTTACCAGGATGTTACCAGGGATGAGGGACTTCAGTTATGAGGAGAGGCTGGAAAAGTTAAGACCGCTCTCCTTGGAACAGAGATGGTTAAGTAAGAGTTGACCAAATAAGAGGTTTTCAAGATGATGAGAGGTTTTGATAGAGAGGCTATTTCCTCTGGCGAGTGAGTCAATAAGCAGAGGTCTCGGATTTATAATCATTGGCTTAAGATTTAGAGGGGAGAGGAGGAGAAATGTTTTCACACAGCATTATTGGGAACACTCGACCTGAAAAGGTGGTGGAAGCGGATTCCATAAATAACTTTAAAAGGGAGCTGGTCAGATACTTGATGAGGAACTTACAGGGTTACAGACAAAAATCAAGGATGTGGGACAAAGCATGACTGCGTTTTCAAAGAGCCAGCACAGGGATGATGGGCTCAATGGCCTCTTTCTATGCTGTAAATTTCTATGATTCTAATTCACAGGACTTTGCACGAAGACTGCAAGAAGTGAGTCATACCTTCCAATCTTCTCTGCCTCTTCTTCCGAGAATTCCGAGTCCTCCATATCGGATGTGTTGAGGAAGTCGAAGCTCTCCAGTGCATGTTCTACAGTCAGGCTGATGCTCGATGCTCTGCTCCTGTTCACACCCTGCCTCTGCTGCAAAAAGACAACACTCTACATTCAGCAAATAAACTTTTACCACCATCTCCTGTAGTGTCGAACATAACCTGCAGTTCAATTTCTTGCTCCAATCAATGCTGCATCCTTTGTGAGATATCCTGAAGGGGACTTAGTAGTTGGCAGGAAAAAAGACAGAGGAGCAAGGGGAGAGCCAACTGTGCAACAGCCCCGACAAACAAATTTCTCTGCAGCACCTGTGGAAGAGCCTGTCACTCCAGAATTGGCCTTTATAGCCACTCCAGGCGCTGCCTCACAAACCACTGACCACCTCCAGGCGCGTATCCATTGTCTCTCGAGATAAGGAGGCCCAAAAGAACTTTAAATGGAAGTTAAACTGCCACCAAAAGCCCGCGCGGCGCAACTATTCCACTGTCATTTTAATGGAAGCCATTTCATTAAACAACCTGGCTCCAGGAAAGTGGCAGGCTCCATCTAACCTTCCCCTTGACCTTCCTTATGGACACAATTCAGAGCCAGCTGCAAGTCCTGGGGCGAGGAATTCTGGTTAAGATCATGCTATTTATTGGGACAGAATAGGATTGAAATTCAGGACAATTAAGGATCAATTCGGTGTCTGCCCTTCACTCGCTACTACACGAATTGGGCTGCGACAGAATGGCCTTTTTAAAAAAAATGGGTGAATGAAGATCTTTAACATGAACCCGAGAGATCAGGTCAGCTTATGACTGAGTTGCCATGCTCTGTATTCATGGTCACTGTACATGGTCAGTGCTACAGCTGATAAAGATGCTCCAATCCTCCCAATATACACATCCACATAACATCAGTGAAGACTGCAGCCGCCTCTTATTTCCCCACAGTCAAGATGCTGACAGTAGGTGGCGCATTAAGATTAGGCTCAGTCAATGTGGTGTTGATCGCTGCAAATCTGCTTTTAAAACTGAACTTTTGTTTTCCTACTATTAACAATTGTGGAAACCTTTCCGACTTCCTGGATAAAATATACTCGGTCAAAGAAAGGCTTTTTAAACTTGAAAAATATTCCAAAAGACACAAGGAAAATGTAGGACATAACAATGGATGGATCAAAATAAAAACTCGGATACTACGGGATAGTTATATAGACTGGTTACACACAGGGTGGGTGACAGTGGATTGCAAACCAGTAATTCAAACAGACATCAAAAACAGTTGGAGAGCTTGGTGGTCAGCTACCTCCTGAATCCCAAAGCTTCTTTATCGCCTGCTCCCTGCCAAATACCCATCAATTAAAAACACCCAGATTCCATTATTGATGGGGCAATTTCTCTTGATACTAAATAATGTACTTCAGAATAAAGTAGGATATCAATTGGATATCGGGCCCTGTGGCAGGACTCCAAAAGGTACTCAATTACTGCAGAGAAAGAGCTATCCTCATTGAATCACAGGGTTCATGCAGAACAAATACTTTACAACAGCAATCTGCAACCCACCATTAGACTCATTTTACAGGATGTATGGTGTTTCAGATAGATGTGTTGATTGTGTTGATGGCCAGTTTGTGGGCAGCAGTCAGGGTCGATTAATTACTGGCAGTACCAACACAAACTGATCAGCAATTGTCATGAAACTGCAGCAGCTTCTTCGAGGAATTTGATAGGCAGTAATCAGGAAGTGCTACATCCAAAAATCACTGCCAATATAAAAGCAACCTCACACATGGACACTCCCCACCTCTCTCTACTATTCTTGCTCAATACATAGCTTGTGTGGGTTTGGTCACCATGTGGTTTCAGTGCTGGACCAGTAGTTCAGAGTTTTGGGGTCTTCATAATACCTGAACTGGAGGGTAACCAAAATCTAGTTTAGAATAAGGGATCACCCCAGTCACAAATTACCTTACATAACATGCTAAGAAGCTCAAGCGATATGAACAGGCATTGGTTTGAAAACTATTCTAGGCCCAAATCAAGGTCACGCAAATAAAAATACTCTCAAACTTTCAAACCGATTTGTATCCTGTTCCCAAATCAGCCGCTGGAGCTTGCTCTCATCCCCCCACCACAGGCCCAATTACACATCTGGCTGGCCCCATTATTTTTTCAGCGTGCCGCAAGTAACATTTCTGCCTCAGTCACTAAAGGGCAAATCCCCATAAACGACACACACACTCATGCAGTTGCTGGCAATCAGGTACTGAAGTGTTCAGCAGCTTTCGTTGCATTTTAGTACTGAATTCCACATGGGCAGCCTGGGTTTGAAGTGGACACTTCAACATTCCTCTCAACTGGCACCAAAAGGCAATGACTTCTGCCCATTATTTGACTAAGCTGCTGCTGTAACAGGAACACCTTGCAGTAACATGGCCCATCATGATGGGCAGAAGACAAATGAAAAGTCCCTTATGGCATCCTCCCACTTTGTCCGGGTACAGAAAGCAGACAACCACTTTCTAACAGAGCAGCCAGGCAAGGACGAGAAAGCTCCAATCCCACTGCTTCACATGTACAACACACGCAATCCAACTAACCAGTACTGCGGTAGATTTCAGCATTCCTGTGCCCACCCTACAGGGTATCTGAGTCATCAGAACAGGCCAGAAGGGATGAAAAGAAATTTAAAGAATAATGGAATGATTGCTGGAATTCCTTAGTAATCTTGGTTACACTCCAGCATCTGAAGTTTCAGTTGCATCTCTGCTGCTTACAATTCCAGGACATCATTCAGTCTTAAAGTTCATACCCACTCACTTGACCCAAAGCTCAAGGACTGCAATTTCTCAGAGGCCATTACATCCCGAGTATCCTTTATTGCTTCTGTAACCTCTGCAGCATCTTAATTAACCACTGTCCCAATTCCTCCCACTGCTTCAATTAAAACTTACTGCACAGACCACAACAGACCTATGGAATCTCTCTCTTCTACCCAGAGACAACACAACCAGTACAATGGCTGGGTATGCAGTCATATTAAGCCAACACTGCTCAATCCTCTCATGAGAGAGCAGAGAGACTATTTCCCAAGCTTCCTTGTTCTGTTTGAGGTGGGTGCACAAAACGTAAACCAAACTAGTTGCCTCTACAAGGGAGGGAAATGAATTGGAAATCTTGGAACTTCACTTGTCGCAATAGTTACCTGATCACCTTCAGAGCTCATGAATAATGGAGAGGAGAAGATAAAGGCGCGGGGGGGGGAGGGAGGAGTCACAAAAGCGCGGGGGTAGAGGGGGCGGCAAAGGCGGGGGGGGACGGAGGGGGTTGGGGAAGGGGAAAAAGAGAAAAAGAATCAGCAATGGAGCTTTAATACCAATAACAGAAATATTTGTACTCCTTTACTGCCATGTAGCCTGACTGTGTTTCGGCCAACAGCCTACACATATCATGCACTAGGATAGGTACGTACCCCAAGGTCCGAGCAACAGCAAACTCCTAGTGAAGGTTTGGTGGGTTCAACCACCACTGAACTGGGTATTTGTGCACCAAAGCATGGTGGCCAAGCTACGACCAGTTACTGGTGGTAACCATCATATGACCCATTTCTGGCCCCACTTCACCTGTGACATGTTCCTCTCCCCAAGGGCTGCTCCATGTGCTCTCTATTCATGGACCGGCCAGGAGAGCTGGCATGTTAAGTGACCTGGAATGCAGTGCCTTTCCCTCTTGATCTCCAGTGTAAGGTTTCAGGGGAATGCCATTAGGAGGCAGCTTCTTTGCATCGAAGCAGAAGGCTCTATTTATACACAGCTTGAGATGAGTGGCCAAGGCTGTGTTTTTAATGTTCTCCTTGTGCCTGGTCCCTACTTGGCAGCTGTTCGCCAGAGATATGATTCAAATCAGGAGCTCACACAGCCTGTCAGGGTCAGTGGAGAATCTTTTTGCTTATTCTTTCATGGGATGTGGGCATCGCTGACAAGGCCAGCATTTGTCCCCAAGTGCCGTTGAACTGAGTGGCTTACTGGATAGCTAAGTGTCTGGGTCTGGAATCACATGTCGGCTAGACCAGGTAAGGACAGCAGATTTCATTCCCTAAAGGACATTAGTGAACCAGATGGGTTTTTACGACAAATGACGATAGCTTCATGGTACCATTATTGAGATTCAATTCCAGATTTTTTATTAATTAATTGAATTTAAATTCCACCAGCTGCCATGGTAGGATTTGAACCAGTGTCCCCAGGGGATTAGCCTCTGAATTAATAGTCCCGTGTCATTACCACTGCACCACGATCTACCATTCATCCTCCCATCGCACTATGCACAGTGCACTATGCTGTAGCGTTCCTGGGAATACCCCCAACAGCCAGATGCTGGCTGAAACTGCGCCTCAGGACAATACCTAAACACAGGGAGGCACAGTGGTGCAGTGGTTAGCACTGCAGCCTCACAGCTCCAGCGACCTGGGTTCTGTTCTGGGTACTGCCTGTGCGGAGTTTACAAGTTCTCCGTGACCGCGTGGGTTTCCGCCGGGTGCTCCGGTTTTCTCCCACAGCCAAAGACTTGCAGGTTGATAGGTAAATTGGCCATTGCAAATTGCCCCCAGTGTAGGTAGGTGGTAGGAGAATTGAGGGAAGGTGGGGATGATGTAGGGAATATGGGATTATTGTAGGATTAGTATAAATAGGTGGTTGATGGTCAGCACAGACCCGGTGGGCTGAAGGGCCTGTTTCAGTGCTGTATCTCTCTATGACTCTATCAATGTGTAACTGTCAGGGAAACAAACTATCCTTCACCACTTATGCAAAGATCAATAACATCCGCATCTTTTGAGCACCTACAGCAGATTGAGGGCTAATGAGGAGTGCTGCTTCCTTATTGCAGTTAAACATTTTCTAAAGAAGGAGATTGTAGAAGCCCCATAAAATGTTATGGCTACCTTGATTGCACTCAAGAGATGCTACATGTAGACTAATCCAGTCAAAGCCTCACGGTTCACAAAGTTGCCATTCATTTTCAAACCGCACAATAGTTTAACATCCTCAGAGGATGGTTATCAGCTGATCTCAGCACACAGTCTGGCTGATACTCACCCAGCAGGATATACAAATATAATCACATCTTAATGTTCTCCCCAAATATTTCCAGAATGATTCAGATCAACTTGGCCGATGAGTCAGCCACTCCAGATAGACAAGTCACACAGAGAAAGGACCCAGGTCCGAGCTTGGGGTCATATTGAAATTGCTGAAATAATTCAGCTGGTCAGTGTAAGGGCATTACAACTGGTCTCAGCCCTCCTGGGCAAAGAATGGGCCAGCGTGGGGGGGGGGGGCTTTTAAATAATAGCTTTTGAAGGAAGTACCCAAGAGCACTTGGCACCTCCTTCGCCAAGTAGTCTACCTATTGGTGGTAGAGAGGGGGAGCAGGGGAGAAAAGATTTGAGCTAATAGATCAGTCTAAAGGCCTCTAATCTTGTTTGTATGTAAAAAAACTGATCTGTGCACTTAACTGCCAACACAGCTTTTGGGACTACTTAGGTTCATCATCTTTCTCTTTAAATTCATCTGACATTACTTCCTGGATGAAGAAGTCACAGCAAGCAAACTGTTTCTGGGTATCTGTCAACACCAAAATGTAAATGATGCCAAGGTGATTCAACTTCTCAATTATCTTTCTCGCAGGGAAGACAGGCGAGAAGTGGTGTTAATTGTCTAATATGTTCTGTTAATGGATAGTTGAAGGTAATCGGGTGAAGAGGTGTTGGGTGTTGATTATATACACATCTGAATACAATTAACTAAAGAGCAGCCAGCACTGACTGGGTGTGGTGAGGTGTGGCGAAGTAAGCTCTGTGGCAAGCAATAAACAGTCTCCATCAAAGCATCCTAGTCTCAGTCTCCTCACAAACAGACCTGGGAGTTTCTCTAAGAAGGGGGAAGGACGGGGATGGGGAGCAAAGGGAGAAGGAGGAAAACAGAAGAAACATAACTGTTCTCCACTTGGCTCCTGTCCATGACCACCTTCAGCTTTGCATGCTGAGAAATGTTGGGCACAAACTCTTATTCTGCCATTCAGTGCCCAGTGTGTTTATGGACTTGTGCCTTTCCATTGAAATGGTGAAATGTGAAATCCAGATTGGAACAGTGCGTTGTTCAATAATCAAATGCAGTTGAGTTTAACCAACCATCCATCCCTGGGAGTATTTTCTCAAAATATTATTCCAACCACATACTAACAGGCTCGCTTCCCAATTCACAGCTTTCAAACATTCTGTTAAAAGCAAAAACAAATTCCAGAATAACTTCAACAGGAGTTGGCAAAGTCGTCAGTGTACACAGCAAACAAAGTACTGCTGACCATGATGAGCCAAAGCCTCTGGAGTCGTTTTGCCTGGTACTTTCAGGAACATGGCCAACTCTTCCTTCATTATGTTGCAGCAGTGGTTGCTGGCTCGAAGTGAACTATAATGGGCTCTGCATAAGGAGGGTGAGCTGCCCTGGCTAGGATTTAATGAACGGACAGCTACCAGCTGCACGACAGATGCTAAAGGACAAGCAGGGTTTCATTAACATCCTCAGTCTTAAAACATAGCAACCCCACCCCGTCCAGCATATCAGCAGGTGAAGAATGGCAGCAAGGTTCATCTTTACTGACATTTCTCCCCCCACTCCCCACCCCCCCCCCCCCCCCCCCCACACCACCTTGGGAGGTTTTTCTATGTCTATGACTGCCAACTGTTGCATTCCTGGCCGGCCACTCATCTTCCACCCTTCATAAACTTGAGCTCATCCAAAACTCTGCTGCCCGTATCCTCCCTCACACAAAATCCCATTCAACCATCACCCCTGTGCTTGCTGACCTACATTAAGCTCCTGGTCAAGCAACACCTCAATTTTAAAATTCTCCTTGGCTTTAAATTCCCCTATGGCCTCACCCCTCCCCTACTTCTGTAACCTTCTTCAGCTCTATAACTCTCCCAAGAGATCTGCGCTCCTCCAATTCTGGCCACTCGCACATCCCTGATTTTAATTGTTGCACTGCCGGCAGTCATGCCTTCAACTGACTAGGCCCTGGGCTCTGGAATTCCCTCCCCAAAGCTCTGTCTTTTTACCTCTTGCCCCTTCAAGCTTTTGGTCATCTGTCCTAATGTCTCATGTGCCATGGTGCCAAATTTTATTCGAAAACACTCCTGAAGTGCTTTGGGGCATTTTATGTTAAAGGCACTATACAAATGCAAGATGTTGTTCCACAAAGTTTCAAATAAGGCGACAAATTAAATTATTCATACAAATACAGCTGTATTTAAAACTGGACACACTTTCATTTAGTGGCCTCAGAGAAAAAAGGCACAAGTCAGTAGTGTGATGGAATACTCTCCATTTGTCTGGATGGGTGCAGCTCCAACAACATTCAAGAAGCTCGACAACATCCAGGACAAAGCAGCCCCCTTGACTGACACCCCATCCACCACCTTCAACATTCACTCCCTCTACCACCGACGCACAGCAGCAGCAGTACCATCTACAAGATGCACTGCAGCAACTCACCAAGGCTCCTTGGACAGCATCTTCCATACCCATGACCTCTACCACCTAGAAGGACAAGGGCTGCAGATGCATGGGAACATCACCACCTGCAAGTTCCCCTCCAAGCCACACACATTCTGACTTGGAACTACATTGTCGTTCCTTCACTGTCACTGGGTCAAAATCCTGGAACTCCTTTCCCAACAACACTATTGGTGTACCTACACCTTAAGGACTGCAGCGGTTCAAGAAGGCAAATCACCACCATCTTCTGAGGGGCAATTAGGGATGGGAAATAAATTCTGGCCTGGCCAGTGATGCCCACATTCCCCGAATGAATAAAAAAGCAATCTGGTCATTTAACCTTGCTGTGCAGTAACAAACCTCCAGCTATGTAGACAATAAACAATGTGTACATGACAGGAACTTCATGACCATTCCTACACAGGTGAAATGATGTCAAGAAATCATGCCAGAGAGAGAGGTGGGACAAGGAGGGTAGAAGACAAGTAGTTATACAGGATGTCTTACCCTAGCCTGTCTAATAGTTTGCAAGCTGGAAAGAAATGTAGAAGCAATTCATTCACTCTACAGCACAGAGACACAGGAAAAGTCCAATATTAGGTGCCTAACTAATGTGCCAAAATAGTCCAACAGTCAGGTAAACAGACCAATTCCTTTCTGTTTTTCAGGCACACTTAAAGTGGGAGTGGTGGAACCACATAAAATAGGGATTTAAAAGTAATTTCTGTAATGTTTTAAAATTCTGAAAATAAATTTCATTTCCAGCCAGTTGTACACCTATTTTCTACCCATCTCCCCCACAATTATTAGATCTTTATTTCACTACCCAGCAAACCCAAACTTCCTTTAATTCCCTCCTCATTTACACTGCCCTTGACTAAAGTAGGTGTATTAACAAGTAATTTACAATAACTGCTCCAGACTCCCAATGGAACTGTGCCCTATTTATATTGAACAGTAGATTATCAACCCTAGAATATAAGTACTGCACAGGTGCAGAACTTCCAACTGAACTTCTGGAGGTGCAGCTCCCTTAAGGTCATAGTTTGACTTCCTCACAGCTCTCCAGACCAGTGAGCAAAAGACTGCTTTGAAAGCCTGAATGAGCAGGCCTAGCAACAAATGGGAAGGGTGCTGGCCACCACCTTAGATGGATCTCTTCAACTGGGGTGGCTCGTCTTTGTTTATTTTGCCATGCTTCAGGTGGAGTCAAGCTAATGTCAGTATTATGGTAAAGCCAAGGGGCATAAGATAGTCAGTCAGGTGACCGGCTCACAGACCTCTGCTCTTGCTCTGTAATTGGGCAGAGGTGCATAAAAGTAATGTGCAGATTCAACTCTCTGTGGGGAGGATGTTGCCTCTGCCCGCAGCCTCACGGCAGATTCACAGGCTGAAATCAAGGACTCAGTAAGTGGGGAACCAGCCTGGGAATCTCAGAATAAGACTGCACGTACCCCACCAAACAGCCAGAACATACCTGCCACCCATAAGAACACAAGTGTTCTGCCAAGTCCATGTTTTAACCATCAAAAAAGCAGTTTTGTTACAAATGTGTTTTTCCATTGATCAAAGAATACTGGTAACCTGGTGCTATTCGCAACTCCTCTGATAATGAATCAGCACATCCCAGCCTACAAACAGGACCTGAATAACATGCAGATTTCAGCTGACATGTGGCAGTTGACATGCACACCACACAAGTATCCAGTAATGACCTTCATGAACAAGGGAACATTCATTTCCCCTTGAGCTTCATTGCAGCACAATCACCATCATCATCCTGGGGTCATAATCGGCTAGAAGTTTAAGTGGACCTTTCATATAAGCACCATGGCTACAAGAGCTGGGCAGAGGTTACATACTCTGCAATGAGTGGCTCATCTGCCCACTTAAAAGTTTTGCCAACAGCCACAGGGTTCAAGTCACCACTCGCGTACATCAGTGCAGCTACAACACTCAAGAAGCTTGATGTCATTCAGGACAGAGCAGTTTGCTTGATTGGTGCCCTTGCTATTGGACTCAACACCAACCCTTTCACCACCAGTGTACTGTGGTTGCAGTATGTATGATGCACTGCAGCAACTTCAAAACCACCTCCCTCCCCTGAAATCTGTGTTATCAGGAGCAAGAGCAGCAATGCTGTGGAACACCTTCACCTCCAAGTCACATACCATCCTGATTTGGACATGTATCACTGTTCCTACCTAGTTGCTGGGTCAGTTTCCTGCAATGCTCTACCTTGCAGCATCACCACATGGACTGCTGCAATTCAAGAAGGCCCACCAGCAACTTACAGGGCAACTAGAGATTGCCAATAAATGCAGCCTTGCCACCACTCACACCCCAAGACCAAAGTTGTTTTTTTTTTTAAAGTGCACAAACTCCAAAACACATGTTCTAAAAGACTTCCATAGGATTGGAACATATAAAACTCTGTCAGATTTAGCCCTGCAGGGTTTCCTTATATTTACACAGCAACAAGCACTGAGAAATGTTTCCTAAAATTGCAGGGTTCAGCACTGCACTCTAAGAGGTGATAGTGTAACATGAACAATTAGGAATCTCATACTCTATGTAATGGACCTGCCCCTTTACAGTCATCAGACATTGGGCCCAAACAGCAATGAGCACAATTCACATCATTGCTAGGTGCTGCTATACACTGAACAGAAGCAGTTGTACTACAGACGAATGTGTAGCATGGAAGAGAAACTATTTTGCTATTTTATCAGCCTCGGCACACGAGGACCAGTGAATCATGGAAGCCACTTCTGGGCACCACACTTTAGGAAGGATAAGACGACTTTAGAGAGGGTGCAAAAATGATTTATGAGAATGGTGCCAGGGATGAGGGACGTCAGTTATGTGGATAGATTGGAGAAGTTGGAGTTGGTTCTCTTCGAGAAGAGAAGGTTGAGAGGAGATTTGATAGAGGTGTTCAAAATCATGACGGGTCTGGACAGAGTAGATTGGGACAAATGGTTCCCATTGGCGGAAGGGTCAAGAACCAGAGAACACCAATGTAAGGTCAATGGCAAAAGAACCAAAGGCAACTTGAGGAAAAACTTTTTTTTATACAGCGAGTGGTTAGGATCTGGAATGCAGTGCCTGAGAGTGTGAAGGAGTCAGATTCAATTGCGGCTTTCAAAAGAGAATTGGAGAAGTACCCGAAGAGAGAAAAGCATCAGACACACACAATGGACCAAATGGTTGCCTTCTGCACTGTAACCATGCTGTGATTCTATTCTATAAGTCTGCTTCAATCTTGGATTTCACTGAATATAGTTCAGATTTCCCCACTCCACAAGGAATAGGGCAGACGTTGGCAGAAGTACCAGAATCTCCTTAATCATCTTTCATCTGCTGAACAGTAGACACTCTTACTCATAAGGCCCGATGCTAACACAGGAACAGGAGTAGGCCACTCAACCCCTCGTGACTGTTCCACCACCATTCAATTAGATCATGCAAACTGTATCTTAACTTCTTCAACCTGCTTTGGTTTTGTAATCCTCAATACCCTTGCCCCCCAAAAAATCCATCAATTGAAATTTTCAATTGACCTAGCCTCAACAGCTTTGAGAATATTCCAGATTCCCACAACTATGTGTGACCAAGTGTTTCCTGATATCGCCCTAAAACTACCTAGCTCTAATCTTAAGGTTATGTCCCCTTGCTCTGGTCTTCCCCTACCAGAGGAAATAAATAGTTTCTCTCTATTTACCCTATCAAATCCGATAATCATCTTAAACACCTCAATTGGTTCACCCCTTAATCTTCTATATTTAAGAGAAGGCTGGTTTTGACTTACTGCCAGCAGCCAGAACCATGCAGTGTTAGAAGAATTCGGCACAAGGGAAGGATACAGATTGGAAACTTCCGCACAGTGTGATAACTTCTGCCCTTTCTCATTAGATGGAAAAAATCTTTTCACGATAAATAAATGGCTCAAACACTTGAAAGCCGTTTGAATAATGGTAATGCGGCGGCACACTACTGGAACATGGAATGTAGGAGGAACCACATCAATTGATGACTTCAACCTGCAATCTCTCTCTACCCACAACATGTCACCGTACCCAGGCAAAAAGAAAACATTTTGATGACCAGAAATTATTTACCTCTTGTTGAGGAATGGTTTTAAAAGTTTTCAAATTAACCCGACGGAAACAGGTTTGAAGATTTCCAAAAAAATTGCAACCTTCCAATAACCAACAGGCCTAGTGTTAAATATAATTAAAATGCACCCACAACAAAAAGTTACTGTTGTTTTTATCATGAACAGCTCACAAATTACATTTTCATACCAGGCCATTCAGACCTAAAAGAATAACACAAACCCAAACCAAAAACACTTACCATCAGCACTTCTTCTAAATGTTTGACCTCCAGCTCTAACTTCTGGAGTTCTGGGAACTGGCCACGATAATCGTCAAGTGTTGAATTTAATGTCATCAGGGCTTCCTCTATCCCTGGGTCTACAGGCTTCACCTTTCTGGACTCTGTCGGTCCAGTTTTCTCATCATTCGGTTTGGTTTTCTCCTCTGTAGGAGGAGAAAATGAATTCTTCTCACTCTGAACCACTGGGACAGCTGCAACTGAATTTTCAGCTTCTGATGTCACCAACAGACTACACATGGTTTCTGGGATTTCTGACTTTTCCAGTGGAGCTTCAGATAGTAGTACCCTGTTGATAGTCTCTTCAGTCACAGGTTGATCAGCTTCTGCCTCTGAGCTTTGTGAAGACTCCACTAAATTTGATATGGCAACAACCTGCGGTTCTGTCTCTGTGATCATTGAGGCATTCAAGTCCATTGCAGCATCTACACTTGCTTCACTGATATGGCTGAGAGTTCGGGAAACTGGTACATTTCCATTAAATACTGCATGCTTTAGGGTCTCCTGCTGTTGCTCCTCCACTTGCTGTCTGGTTACTTCAGGACTAGCTGCCCGCGGGACCTCAGTTTGTGCTAATGTTATAGTGATTCTGGGGACTGTTCCCTGTATTTCTGGCTGCACCAGTGTTTTTTGAGAATGTCTAACATTGGTCGACAACTGTGGACTGGAAGAACCATCTGAAGAATCAGAGGAGATGGACCAGGCAGCACCATTCTCCAGCTCTTCCTGCCTGCGCAGCATATTCTATACAAAACAAAATAGGTACAAGTTACAAACTGTTCAGTAGCTAAAGCACAAGTCAACCACTACTTCAAAACATCCTAATCACAGATACGGCATCAAGACTGTCTGGGGATGATTTTCAAACTGACTGAAGCAGCCCTGAAACAGAGCTAAAAAGTCTAGAAATAGGATCAGCACAGCTCCAGCACAGTCAGTCAATCTATGCCACAAATACTGCATTTTGCGATGAAATCTTCAACCCACTAGTGCGAACTGAGCCAGGAATCTGAGCCAGGCAAATTGAAGAACAATGCCCCTGGCTTGCTTTAAACTTGACTTCAAAAATAGTTCCACCTCCTAAATATGAGAAGGAAAGGGCAAGATTGGGGGACTTGTACAGTCAACTGAGTACACTGCAACAGAGAACAAAGCAAAATACTGCAGATGAAAGGTCACCAACCTGAAACGTTAAAGGTTTCTTTCTCCACAGATACCGCCTGACCTGCTAAGTGTTTCCAGCATTTTGTATTGTTATTTCACTGTAACACTAGTTTGGTTGGCTTTTTATTCTGTGAAGATTGTATGCAAAACGATATATTCACGTGACACCATTCAAGATTACATACCAAATACACATCCATATTTCAGTTATTTCACAAATTTTTATATGACAGAGATGCCCCCCATTCCTAGGCGTGCAGAAATCAGAGTTTCTGCTCCTAACTGAAACCCAGTGAACCCCTTGCACAAGGCTCAACCATGATGGCTCCCACAGTTGAATAACCTGCAATATTCAATATCTAGGTTACAAATTCTTAAAATAGAATCTACTAGGTCATCAAATCCTTCCATGGCCTCTCCCCTCATTATCTCTGTAACCTTCTCCAGCCCTACAACCTTTCACATTCCTCCAACTCTGGCCTCATCAACCCCTCCTCCTTTTACCGCACCATTAGTGGCCATGCCTTCAACTGTCTATGGCCCGAGGTCTGGAATTCTCATCCTAAGTTTCTCCACCAGTTTCCACTCCTTTAAAATCTTCCCTAAAACTTACCTCTTTGACCAAGCTTTTGGCCACCTGTCCTAATGTCTAGTCCTTTAGCTCAGTGTCAATTTTTGTCTGGTTATGCTTTGTGAAGCACTTTGGGGCCACACAAATGCAAGTTGTTGTATACATTTTTTAAAATAATAAATAAGAATTCATCAATGTTGTGTGGAGCTCAGGCACAGAGTTGACTAAGTTCAAAGGGCTGCCACAAATCAATAGTGGAGATTTGCCTTTTTACAACATTCAAATTAAGTCAGTGGGCTGAATTTTATGCAGGCAGAGGGGCTCCCAATGTTGGGCCAGAAAGGCAAGGGGAACCCTGTCTCGGCCATATGGGGGACCCCCAGCTGCATTTTGTGGCACACAGACAGTTAAATGCCGGCGCTGGGGGTCCCCGTCCCTTTAAGGAGAGGGTTCCTGCCTCCAAGAGTTGCCGATCAATCAGGGGACAGCAGCTCAGCAGCACCATCGTGAGCGATGGCCATTGCTGGTACTGCTGGAGGCTCAGGACCAGGATCAGCCATGAAGCCTCAGAACAGGGAAGTGGGGGTGGGCTCGCCAGCACAATCAGGCAACCCCTGTGAGCTGCGGGGGAGGGGGGGGTCGGGTCGGTAAGGCTGTTGGCCTAGGGGTGGCCTTCACCACCAGAGAACACTCTGTGGGCCACAGATTGCCCAAGCAGGAGGGCAACCCCTCCCCCAGCCCACAGGGAGGGCATCAGACTTTACTGGGCAGAGCTCCCACCAGCTGCTGGTAAAATACCAGCGGCAACAGGAAGAGGCCCTTAAATGGCCATTAATTGGCTACATAAGGGCCTCAATTGGCTTCTGGACTGGAAGGCCATCCTCAACCTTCCCCATCACTGACAAATTTCAATGGTGCAGGAAGGCGACAGACATTCCATCTCCCCCAAACCTTCCCTCACTATCTAATGGGCCCCAACCACCCCAACCCCCACCCCCCCCCTCCCCCAATTCAACTCCCTGGCCGTCCCTAGTGGACTGATAACATTTAGCCCAGCATTTCAGACACAGACACGTTTGACAACTTAGACAAAACTATGTTCTGGGATTCCAGATTTGTTTTAAATTACCGATCAGATACACCTCATCTGGTAATCTGCTCCTTATATTGCCAGATATAAAATTAACAAACTAGACTAATCTTCAGTTTTTTATTGCTACAATATCATAAAATTGGAATCATACAGGTTCACACACCAAGATTGCAAACATGACAGCAAGAGGTGCTGTCTGGAGACAAGGAATATTTCCAGAGAGATCTCCAGAGAACAAGGGACATCATAGTCAGTCACCCCATCCTAACAACAACATTTTTTTTTTACAATGCCTTCAATACAATAAAAGTTTGTAAAGTGCTTCACAGGAACGTATCAGACAAAAATTCCATTTGCTCGCACTGCCCAGTAGCCAGTTGCTGACCACCAATGGCAGCTGCTCATTCCACAGACAGTGCAGGGTGTGAATGAGATAAACCTGTCGCAAAATGTAAACACTGGGCAGCACTATTCATTTTTAGCTGTAACTCAGTAAAGAGGAACGTGGAAAAGCGTTTTGGGTTTCACTTAGAAACAGCTCTTATTCTAAAGTGGAAGCAGTAACAGACCGAAGCTCCATCCAAGAGGGAGGACTGCAACCAAGTCTGTGATCTTTTCACGTTATGCCATGTGCAGCTGACTCCATTCTTACAACTGCTGGATGCTGTTAAATAGTGAACTGGTTAAACTGTTCTGGATCATTACAAGAGTTGCACCTCCTCCCCAATTTTCTCCACTGTGCATCCTTAGCAGAACTTAGTCTCCCTGCTCATTGCTTACTAATATTTGACAACACTGGAAAAAAGAGGGAGTTTAAAAAAAATGTAGATTAGCACGGTTATGAGCAGCTGCGTTCTAGATACCACACCGAAGGCACAGGAATAATAGGAAGCAAGTTTATAATTTAGTGACACATTGTGACAACAATCCTATTGCAGCACTAGCCTAGGTCAGTAACTATCAGGACTTGCACAGAACTCTCTTTCCTTAGACCTGGCACTTAGAAGATACACACCATTGCAGGAATAACTGCTGTTCTCTCGCTCAACAAAAACCTCTCGAAACAAGTCAGTTAAGGACCAACTGTGCTTTCCTGCCAATAGCTGCAAAGGATTCTTGTGAGCAGAAATAGTAAATGAACATGATTTATTCTTCAATTAAATCATGAATGAAGCATTTCAGATTGCAACCCACTTACTCCTTTTTAGGACCCTCTTGCCCACCTACCACATAGTACCTGGGCAAGAGGGAAAACTGGCAATCTGCTCCCATACCTTGGCCATTGCTGCTCTATAACTAGATGCAAGGAAGTGTTCTGATAGGGAATTGGAGGAGTGACCCTGCATGCAATGTGTTGGTACATGATCTGGACCCCCACTGCCCCAGTGAAGATTTTAAACTAACGTTGCCATGAGTGAGTTAGTGCTGGAATATGGTTTTGCAACTGTACTGGGGAGGCATTAACTTTGAAAAACTAATCTATGACATGGTGAATAAAAGCAATATTAGAGATTATCAAGTACTGGGTAATAATGTGCATCGGTAATCAGCTGCAAGGAGACTTTAATTACTGCCCTGTATATTTGAGGTCACTATCGGAATAACTGACATAACTTATGACAAGTTCAGGATTCAACAATTACAGTGACGTTTTCTTATTCATTGACAAGTTTGCTCTGAAGCAACTTAGAGTCTGAAATGATGATGTTTTTTGAAGCACTAACACACCAAGGACTGAGTTATGCTGCAATCTTCCATTAGGGCAATGGTAGCACATTAGTTATTTTCCTGTACAAGTATTCAAGGGGCCAGGACTAATGATTCAGAGACACAAGTTCAAATCCCACCACAGCAGCTGGAGAATTTAAATTTAATTAAATAAATCTGGAATGAAAAACTAGTCTCAGTAATGGTAACCATGAAACTACCAATTGTGATTAAAAACCCATCTGGTTCTCCCCAACGTCCTTTTGGGGAAGGAAATTAGCCATCCTTACCCATTCTGACCTATATGTGACTCCAGACCCACAGCAATATGGTTGATCTTAGCTGCCCTCTGAAGTAGATAGTCAGTTGTCAAGAAGGCAGCTCACCATCACAATCAAGAGCAACCAGGAATGGGCAATAAATGCTGACCTTGCCAATGATGGCCACATCCCGTGAATGAATAAAAAAAAAGATTTAAAATACTGCAGCAGCCTGATATCCAACAGTTACAAAACTGAAGCGAGCCCCTTCATTGTGTAATCTGACAATTGCATAACCAATTTTACAAACAGAACTTAAATCAGCAAATTCGTCAGAACAACTGCGACAAAAACTATGTGACGCTATCTAAAGTCAGAATGAAACTCAGGGCAAACTTAAACTACAAACAATTCACACCCATACAAAATATCTGAGCTTCCTCCTCACAGTTTGGGCCCTGGTTTGATTGGTTTACAGCCCATTAATCTGTTGCCATGCTCCACCCCCACCCCACCCCATGTACTTCACCAGTTTTGTCATTCACCTCAGCAGAAGAATGCTGCAAAGACAAAGTTCACTTCTTTATAAATTTAACAGAAGCAGCATGAACCAGAACAATGCCAATTGGAAGGTGTTAAACGGGCTTCTCTGGTGGTTCAGCAAGTTTAACCAGTGACTGACTGAGCCAGACAGCTCAGAAAAGCCCCAGGCACAATCCTGGCCCGTCAGGAATTAGCTGATCTAAAGTGGGGCAGAGGAGGGAGGAGGCTTTTACCAAGAGTGTCGGTGCCAGCAGGCTGAGGTAGGAGTTCCTGATCACCACCCAACAACATCTTTCTCCTCCCTTCCACAAGCACACAAACTCACTCCTTTTCTAAACAGCGCAGTCAATACTCTGTCATAGCTGATGATCCCACCCCAAAGCAGGTCTATATTAATGCCACAAAACCCGTTTAAAACTGCCTACTGGTAGATGATGCAAAGGCAACTCCGAACCCAGGTGGTAAATCTTCAGGTAGTAAAATTATAACAACAGAGCAACTGGGTTGTAACAAAGATGATTTGCTACCTGCAGTTTGGATCAAAAAGGATAAGGTCAGGGAAAACACTTCACACATTTCAAGGAATATATTGGTCTGGCCAGTTCTGCAAAGTGCCTGTACATTCAGGGCATAACACTACTGGCATCTATGACAGAATACACAGCAGCACCACACGCAGGTGAACATCTGCAGACAGACTTACATAAAAGGCCTGTTCCCGCAGGGATGGAGTATCTGGTGGGCTCTGGTTGTAGGTGGAGAACCGCTTGTTCACAGTGGGCACTTTGTTGACAGTACTTGCAGTAGACGTTTGATCATCTTTGTCAAATGGACTGAAGGAGACAGAATAATGTTAAGACACAGACACCACCAACACTTCAAGACACCAAATGAAGGAACAACTCGCTTACAAAGATTATTTCCACATATTCTAACAGCAGAGTTCAGTACCTAGTACATAACTCTGAGATTAGTGCAGGTATTTGACATTAAAAACACACAGTTGCCTTCTTTCACCAGTACCTACTGCTGGGTAGTATCAAATTATATTCAAAGATGGCATTTTGCTTGATCCAGTTTTATTAGAAAAATAATCCTGTGGCGAGAGCATCGACGGGGGAAGGAAGGAGGTTGGAGTCAGTACATGTAATATAGCCATGGCTCAGCAGTAGCCTTGGAGTCAAAAGGTTGCGAGTTCAAGCCCCACTGTAGTGACTTGAGTATATCATGCGAGGCTGCCACATCAAGCAGTACTGAGGGAGTGTTCCACCATATGAGGTGCCGTCTTTCAGATGAGGTGATAAACCGAAGCCCCGCTTGCTGTCTTAGGACATAAAAGATTCCATGGTACAATTGGAGGAGCTGGGGAACACTCCCAGTATCCTGGCCAATATGTATCCCTCAACCCACATCACTAAACAGTTTAAGTGGACATTTGTCCCATTCCAGTTTCAAGGGTCTTGCTGTGTTTCCCCTGCATTACAACAGCGATTATATTCATTGGCTGTGAAGCACTTTGGAACATTCTGAAGTTGTAAAAGGTTCTGCATAAATCTAAGTCTCCCTTAATTATGACAATACAATCTTTCTTTCAATATTTTACTGAGTGTGGAATAAAAAGTTTCTTTTTTTTTAAATTACTTCTGTTCCTGAAGGTACACACAAACACACACAACCTCTCCAGCAGGGGCTGCCGATTTCCCCCCCTCCTCACCTTCTCTAAGCCAGGGGAGACCAAGGACAACTAGAACACCCTAAATACTGCTTTAGCTAAGCTCAACCTAAACTTAGCACTGACTTGGGATTGAACCTGGAATTGTCCTGATCTGTATGGCTGAGTTACGTGAGACAAAACATCCACTCACTGAGACACTGTGGAAACTTGTACACTGAAAGAAACTCAGGCCATTTGAAGGGAGTTCCAGCCACAACACCTGCTTGCAAAATATTGGATTTAATAGTGCAAGAAGCAAAGAGAGAGGTGTAAAATTCTGAGCATGTTTTTAGCAGATCTTGTCCAGAAATCATTTGTCAAGCTTGATCAAACTCCTAAAAAAAAAGTGACTCGAGGGGAAGTCAGAAATTATGCATGCTGATCCCAACACACCCATGAGCAAAAAGAAAAGTTAGTCATATCCTCAAAAGAGGCCAATGAGCTTGATAATCATTTAAGTTGCAAAGTTCATGTTTAAAAAGCTAATCAAAACTAGTGAATATTTTAAATTATTTTGCAAGTACACTAAAGTCATATTTTCAGTACTCTAATAAAATGTGGCAGGAAAAAAGACAGAGGCGCAAGGGGAGAGCCAACTGTGCAACAGCCCCGACAAACAAATTTCTCAGCAGCACCTGTGGAAGAGTCTGTCACTCTAGAATTGGCCTTTATAGCCACTCCAGGCGCTGCTTCACAAACCACTGACCACCTCCAGGCGCTTACCCATTGTCTCTCGAGATAAGGAGGCCCAAAAGAAATTACTTCAGTAATTTTCAGCTAATAGAGAGCTTTCAAATATGATACAAAAGTGTGTGCAGAGACTGGGATTTGATTGTCTAATTTTGAACTCAAGTGCACTCATCAAGAGTTGAAAGATTCTTCTGAGAGTGACCACAGCTCTCCAGCTTATAATCGGTATAAATGAATTTGTTTCTAGCATATCCCCTGGGACTGGCCATTGAGCAGTGCAAAACTAGGTCAATTACAAGCTCTGAATGCTCTATAGCACCAACATTATGTACCTGGAAGAAAAGAACTAAAAGGGTGATTTTTTTGGTTTGTTTTTCACAACGAATTATGTCGCACATTGGAATCGAACTGCAAGATTTACACAACCTACCATAGGAACGCAAGAAAAGGAGTAGGTGACTCCCCTCCTCAAGACTGTTCTGCCACTGAAAGAGATCATGGCTGATCTGTAACTTAACTCCATATACCCACCTTTGCCCCATAAAAAAAATCTATCAACCAGCTGCATTATTATCTCAGGAAAGCAAAGCAGCAAAACCCTGCTGTGCACGGATCCAATGTTTGATTTACTTGCATGATTAACAGTTTTAGCGAGTACAGCTCAAAATCCCAAAACCCACACCAACTCCATCTTAAGTGGACAACTGTATCAGCTGACTGATGTGTACCAAGTTTAAATATGTAACAAACTCTTGCTCCCTGGATCGCACAGCAAGTTTATCTAGTGAATTAGCAAATGGAACAGTAAAGTCCTAAGTTCAATACCCAGTCTGCACTGGGTGTACTGTTTTGAAACAAGGCCAACAGGACTCCTGGTTTAGGGGAAGTTGGGGGGGGGGGGTGGAAGGGGGGGGGGGGTGGCGGTGGGGAGGGAGTGGTGGGGTGCGGCTGTCAGGCAGGGTTCTCACTCCAGATTACATCCTTGCTGTAAAGAGTGGAACCTGGACAGGATTGGGGTCAGATATGATGGCCCTTGCAGTCAAATAGCCTGCCTACACTCAGCGTCAAGGTTCATGAATGAACAGCCACGTGGGCAAGATACAGGAGGGCAACTGGCAACCATAGAACTGTATCCTGTCAAGGCACAAAGAGAGGAGAAAACTGATGAAAATGTCTACACAAATTTTTCAGGCGGAAACATTAAATCCCAGTGCCAGCAACAGGAATAAAACAAACAAGGTCTCTGATAATCTTAATGTTTGTTTATGTACTAGTAACATTTGAATAGCTCCATACTTCAGAATACTCATTCCTTTAGCCCTCACCCACTGCCCAGGTATGTTGGTGCCTGTCCTTTGTTGTCAGTTGATTTAAGCCCCATTTATTGTACATACTTTGAAATAAGACACAAGATAACCAACACATTCTGCTGCTGTGTCTGAAACCGTGTTTGAAAATGCCTGAGGAACGAAAATCAGCATCCAAGAAGAGCACCAAGGAAGCCTTGACTAAAGCCACAGTCACGGGCTGCCCTTGAAAAGCCCCAATTTATTGAACTATCAACTGGGATAAAACCAAAATACTGCTGGAAACCTGTGGAGAGTTGGAGTTTCAGTTCTGATGAAAGATCATCGATACGAAACATTAACTATTTCTTTCTCCATGGATGCGGTCTGACCTGCTGAGCATTTCCAGCATTTTCTGTTATCCTTTCCAATCCTAAACTGGGGTTTGATTACAGAGTACTGCAAAATAATCTTCAACTCCGTGAGCGGAACGTTTACAATGCTCTTGCTTTCACAGGTTTTGAGACTTTTAGCTCTATTCTTATTGGAGCTGCTCATCTTGTAGGTGAAAGATAAACAGCGCCCACGTTGTTGCGAAAGTGTACATAGTGCTAGGATGCGTAGCTAGGACAATTAAATATAAAGCCAAAAGTCCTATTCTTACTTGTCAAGCCACGTCTAGAATAGTGTGTATGTTTTTGGTCCCTTACATGGTGAGAGGTATCAATGTCCTGGAAAAGTTCAGAGGGGGGACACTTGATGAATTAAGGGACCTTAGCCCTAGTTTAATGGCCCTTAGTTAGCAGGACAGGTTTGAAGGAATGGGCCTTTTTAACCTTGGAAAAGCACAGACATTAAAGAGGTAAGATTGAGGTATTTAAAATTATGAAGGAATTGGATTCTGTCAATTTGGATAGGCTCCTTGAGCTTGATAGCAGGGCAGAAGTAGGGGGCATCAGTACAAGTTTTGAAAATATAGTTACGCTAGAAAGTTATTACCTTTCCATAGAGTTGTCAACCTCTGGAATAAGTGCCCACTGCATATGGCCAGTGTGCATTTGCTACAAAATTTTCAAAGTGAAGCTGGAAAACTTCCTGTGAGCGGATGACATCTCCCGTAATAGAAGGTAGGTGGGTTGTTAAGGGTAGAGGTACCAATCACTGCAGTCTCCTGGAGCTTGCTTAATTGCCTGAGGAAAGGGTGGGGGGAGAAGTGGTCTGAGAGGAACATCCCAGAGTTATCCTCCCTAAATAGGGCAAGGCTTTCTTTTACGTCTCAAGGGATTGTGAGACTATGGAAGGGGGAAGGGTGCAGGTGAGGTGCACAGATTGCAGCATGTGACACAGGAGAAGTGTGGGAGGCCATCTGAGTCTTTTCCTGTCCTTTTTTGTATCTTCTGCAAGATTTTTGTTGACTAGCTGATAAATAAATATAATTCTGTTGAAAACTGCCCAAATAAGGAGTGGACTCTTAATAAAAGGGGTTGAGTTGAGCGGATCATCTGCAATTGTGCAGTTTATTGGCGGCACAGTGGCGCAGTGGTTAGCACCGCAGCCTCACAGCTCCAGGGACCCGGGTTCGATTCTGGGTACTGCCTGTGCGGAGTTTGCACGTTCTTTCTGTGTCTGCGTAGGTTTTCGTCGGGTGCTCTGGTTTCCTCCCACATCCAAAGACTTGCAGGTGATAGGTAAATTGGCTTTTGTAAATTGCTCCTAGTGTAGGGAGGTGATAGGGAATATGGGATTACTGTAGGGTTAGTATAAATGGGTGGTTGTTGGTCGGCAGACTCGGTGGGCCAAAGGGCCTGTTTCAGTGCTGTATCTCTAAATAAAAAATAAATAAAATAAAAAATTCTGAATGACACACTTCTTGGAAAAAATCACAGCAGAACTTGTAGCAGATTGCAAGTGAAAGGGTCCATTGTAATCAGATGAAAGTAGTCCTTTGATTATCTAATATTCTTACAAGCTCTTGCTACAGACAAAGCATTTCCCGTGCCATGAACACACAACAATGATTTTTAGACTATGAAAGACTTACTTCCAAATGACCTCAAGACTGAGTTTAATAGTTCCTAGGTCATTGATATCCACAGCGACAGACTGAGGCAGGGCTGCAAACAAATCTTTTGTTTCACAGGAGACATTGCCAACTATGACGTGATTCGCCAGGCTTTTCAGCTCCGTTACCTGCAAGAATGAACCAATTAACGTCTTTGATGCTTCAAAGCTTTCCAGAACAGTTCTTTTCTCACCCAAAAATGCCATGCATTAATGCCATCCATATTATGAATGAGCCCATTCCATGTTGCTGCTGCTGCTCTAAATGCTGTTTTGTTCACTATATTCATACATAGACAATAGCCCTGCAATGCAGAGTGTTTGAAGCTATAACAGGCCAACCAGCATGACTCAACCCTTGCAGAAACCCAGATTAAGAACTTCTCCTGAAATTTCTTCCCTCCCTACCTAATCTAATAGATTTCGTCTTTCATTTTAAACAAACCTTTTTCTCTGTCCTCCATCGGTTATGGGACACAGGGTGGAAATACAGATTTATCTTTGGCCTGCCTTTCCAGGCCATTAGACTGTCAGAAGATGAGCAGCTTGACAACTAACCCTCGTATTCTGAGGTGGTGTTTAAATTTAAAGGGCTACTAAATTTACTAAAATACAAGATATTTATCATTCTGATCCACTTTAAAACTCACTGGGCACGGCTCCCCTGCCAGGGTGATGGATTTATGCTGTGAATATCAGAGACATATAGGCCAGGTAGGTTCCAGGCTCCATTCGCAGTCTGGGTTAAGTCATCTCAGATAAAGTGACAGTACAAGTGTTACAACTGCCCTCAGTAACCTGGGGGAATTGAGGTGGGGCAGGAGATCAGCCAGGATCCCATTCCTTTTACTACCCAGTGATGCCCCATCTCCCTCCCTCCTCCAAACTTTCCTGGTTAAGATCAGCTTAGCTACCATACCCCTGCAATCGAACAATCTGCCAACTCTCAACATGAAGGCTCACCCATGAGGAATGGGCACTTGGATGTGTTACTCACAAGTGATTAGTGTTAGTGGGACTGTGCCCCCAGTAAGGAGTCAAAACCTTCAACAAGAAAGCCTGCCATCACTATCAGCAGCCACGATGAGATGTACAAAACACTAGGTGACTATCTCACTTTTCCCCCTGCCAAGTCCAGCGGACAGCACCATTTTTTTCCTGTACAACAGTTTTATATTATTTCCATTTGCACACCGGCTAAAGTTTGACAACATGATTTATGAATCCTGCAGTTCACAAGCATTTGGGCACTAACCCGGTTACTGCATCTTTATGGTCCAGGCAAAAACCATGAGAATCATGGAAACCATTTTAAGATCTGGGACAGAACCGAACGGTTGGCTTGGGTGTTGTACAAAGAGCTCCACGTGGTATGTTCAGCTGGACAGTCAAAGGGAAGCAGTGCATGAGGCCTTACAGGGGTAAGCAACTGCTGGAACATTCTTTTGTGAGAAACTTCGTAGCAGGGAGGGTGGGAGCAGAAATGTTATCTTCCAGTCTTTGTTTGGTCATGCTAGGCCCCCACATGCCAAGAATGAGGCACATTAATTTTGCCATGAACATTGATTTTAAACTGTTACTGGAGTGAAGAAAGATCTTGTTAAACAGATCAGCCGTGGCTGGAAAAGACATTTGCATATTAACAGACAGTGTTTGGAAGGGCAAAGCAGCCATTCCCTGACACATTCAACCCACAATGGACTTTTGGTCACCAGACGTGGAAGGCTGACTGCTAAGATGGCCGAATACACAAACGGACATGGTCAAACCAGCTAGTCACATGACTAACCTGCTGGGCACCTGAGTTTTTGTACTAACAGTTTGGGCAGAAAGTCTCTTTGCTCCTGGACTGAGAAGATCTCTCTCCTGTCTGCTCCCATCTCTTTCTCACAAGCCTCTGAATCCAACGAAGACACATGAACCCCAAGAGAGAAAAGTCTCCTACAGCAAACAAGATTTAAGAAGAATACTGGACCCCAACGAAAAGCAAGATCTACCTACAATCAAGGGCTCTACAGAGAGCTTGAAGAACTGTAACAAAAACTCTTCAGATATTGCGTCAAACCTTTCCACTTTATTTTTTTCTGCTCTTTTCTGTCTCTATTTGTATGTGTGTATTGCGTATGCATGCTAGCGTGTGCACGGCATGTATCCATAGGCATTAACTGAATTAAAGTTTAAGTTTAATAAATTTCAACTTTTCTTCTACAAACCTAAGAAAGCCTGTTTGTGCTGGTTTATTTGCCTTATAATTGGAAAGCGGTGAACAAGGAATCACCAAGGGGAAGCTAAAAACAGTGTGTTTAAAATTAAACCCTGTTATAGCAAGACCAGGTGAAGACTGAAAGGGAACCCTAGACCTCTTTCTCACCTGGTCATAACAGTTTACATTTCAGCTTTTGCTTAAAAGGATTTTATTTTCAGTACAGCCAAGAATAATGGTCACAGGCTTTGAGTTTTGGCCCCAGGATTCAGTTTTTTAGTCTGGCAGCCTGTGGCAAAAATATTGCAGTGTCACTTCTTCCACTAGTTTACTTGAGACCACTCATCAGCATCGGCTGGCCTCCTGCTGGAGAAGTTCCTTTTTGTAAACAGGAACATGTCAAGTAAACAAAATTACGTGGGATGTCTCCTTGCATCATCTGAGAACACTGCACTCAGCCACTCCCTCCAAACAGATTTTTTTTCCATGAATCTTAATAAGTGAAAGGTGGGAAATCAATGTTGCTGTTTCTGATGGCCTATGATCCTTACCTTGATTGAGAGGAACTCTGTAACAAGAGGCTGGAATACCATCTCCTCACCATCCCACACTTGCTTCCCATTTGCTTCAATGCGACCTTTCAACTTCCACCGCTGACGACCGTATTTCATAAATATCTGCCAATAGATGTTAGAGAGATTTATGATTCATCATAAGTGCATTCATCCTTCTGCTCCCTCTCAGATCAAAATATACAGCAAGACTGTGTGGTCAGACAGCAACATATGGATATTTCTATAGCAGCAATACTAAGCCATTTGTTACTTACAATCTTCTACTCCAACTCCATTTTACAACTTTCAGTCATTTGTGTTACAGTGTACCATTACCAAACAGCTCCCGTATTCATAGCTGTTCTGAATAAAAATGTAAACTTTGCTGTACTGTGCTTTCAAGTTTATTCCCCAATGGCTCCGCATGTTTATCCAGTGAGGAGCCAAGCCAAACACAACAGAAATTCCCATGAATGATTCTCAGTTTGTGCTGAGGTAATTTAGGCTGACACTTCAGTGCAGTGCTGAGGCAGTGATGCATTGTTGGAAGACGATGTTTCAGAGAGAGTCACTATGGTGCAGGAGGGCCATTTGGCCCATCAGGTCCATGCCAGCTCTCTGCAGAGCAAACCAGTCAGTCCCATTCCCCCACTTTATCCCTGTAGCCCTGCAAGTTTACTTCTCTGAAGTGTCCATCCAATTTCCTTTTGAGATCGTTCATCGTCTCTGCTTCCACCACCCATGTAGGCAACAAGCCATTACCACTCGCTGCGTAAAAATTCTTCTTAGTATCCCTCTTGCATCTCTTGCCTAACATCTTAAATCTGTGTCCCTTAGTCCTGTGCCATCAGCTAATGGGAACTTATCTTTGTCTACCTTATCTAAACCTGTCATAATCTTGTACAGCTCTATCAAATGTCCCCTCAATCTCCTTTGCTCCAAAGGGAACAACTTCAGCTTCTCCAGCCTAACCTTGCAGCTAAAATCCCTCATCCCTGGAACCATTCTGGTAAATCTCCTCTGCACCCTCACATCCGTCCTAAAGTGTAGTGACCAGAACTGAAAGCAATACTCTAGTTGAGGCCTAACCAGAGCTTTATAAAGGTTCAGCATAACTTCCCTGTTTTTGCACTCTATACCTCTATTTATGAAGCCCAAGATTCCATATATTTTTTTAGATTTAGAGATACAGCACTGAAACAGGCCCTTTGGCCCACCGAGTCTGTGCCAACCACTAACCACCCATTTATACTAATCCTACACTAATCCCATATTCCTACCACATCCTCACCTGTCCCTACATTTCCCTACCACCTACCTATACTAGGGGCAATTTATAATGGCCAATTTGCCTATCAACCTGCAAGTCTTTTGCCTGTGGGAGGAAACCGGAGCACCCGGAGGAAACCCACGCAGACACAGGGAGAACTTGCAAACTCCACACAGGCAGTACCCAGAATTGAACCTGGGTCACTGGAGCTGTGAGGCTGCGGTGCTAACCATTGCGCCACTGTGCCGCCCACTTTGCTAACTACTCTTTCAATATGTCCTGCCACCTTCAAAGATCAATGCACATGCACCCCCAGGTCCCTCTGACCCTGTACACTCGAGTTCACGTCCACAAATTCCTGGAGGTAGCAGAACAGGTAGATAAGGTGGCCAAGGCATAGAGTATAAGAGCAAGGAGATTATGCTAGAACTGTATAAAACACAAATTCGACCACAGCTAGAGTACTGCGTACAGTTCTGGTCACCACATTACAGGAAGGATCTGATCGCACCAGAGAGGATACAGAGGAGATTTATGAGAAACATTGTCAGGACCAGAGAATTTCAGCTAAGAGGAAAGATTGGATTTGCTGGAATTGTTTTCTTTCAAATAGAGGAGGCTGAGGGGAGATATAATTCAGGTGTATAAAATTATGAGGGGCCTAGATAGATTGGATAGGAAGGACCTATTTCACAGGGAGGGCAATAACCAGGTGTATAAATTTGAAGTAATTGGTAGAAGGATTAGAGTGGAGTTGAGGAGAATTCTTTTCACCCAGAGGGTGACGGGAGTCTGGAACTCTGTCTGAAAGGGTGGTGGAGGCAAAAACCCTCAGTGCATATAAAAAGATATGCACTTGAGATGCTATAACCCACGGGGCTACAGACCAAGAGTTGCAAGGTTGAATTAGGAGGGATAACACTTTTTCGGCCAGCATGAACACAATGAGCCAAATGGCTTCCTTCTGTTCTGTAATTTGTTCTAGAACTCTTGATCACCGCCTGGTGACCCTCTGCTGGAAGTGGGTGCATGTGTGGACATTGGTCAAGGACAAGATCAGGTTTAGCTGTGATGCTTCCAGTGATTGAATAGTCTGCTGAAGCTCACACATGAACAATGGCCCCTTGGGTGAAATATGGTACTAATGCACGACCAGTGGAATTATATGCCAGCAAGCAGTCAACATCTTCAGGAGGGGAGGGGAGGGGAGGAGGAGGAAAGAAGCTCTGTGAGGAAGAAAAACTGCTCCCATTAAGGTTCTGGGGATCAGGAAGTTAGAGAACTCAATGTGAAAGCAGAAGCCTCATTGTAATTGCCAGACCAAGATTACTACAAACTACTGGAGGATTGCAGGACACAATCTTAAAATATAAAAGGCTGAAGAACTTTCACTAATTCATCACCTACATAATGATACGTTTCAGCACCTTTCAAATGGTGCCTAATAACCTACCACCTCAGAATGGTGATACTTCACTTAATGTGGTTAAAGAAAATAATTTTGAATCTTTGAGGTTGACTTGCATTTTAAAAAATCTTATAAGCTGATTAAAATATCTCCTCACCTCATACTGGTCTCCTGGGCAGAGACGTGCAAACCCTGCAAGCCCTGAAACAAGACACACTTTATTAGAAGAAAAAAACACGCATAGAAAACTAGCACATAGGAACAAAAGAAAGCTATGATTTCTACAACAATGATCACAGCCACTGTAAACTATATTACTACATGATCAGGGTAGCTGCAGAAGATACAGGCTTTTATGTACATTAAAAAGGAAGGTTGGATTATAATACGGGGAAATACTCAATGTCAAGATCCATTTGAGACTGCAGCCATGTGATGCCCCTTCAAGCACCGATCTTCGGAAGACTACTACAGAATCCTCAGACAAATTCTCGTGTACAAGTGCCTCCCTCTAATTATACTTCTGTACTGCTGTTCACAAACAATCCATTTCAATTATTTTATTTTGGACCTTATCATGCAAGATGTTTAAATGGGAAATAAAATGCAACAATCCTTTTTTTATATATCAAAAAGAGAGATAAGGAGGGGTGTGGTCACAGAAGCATTCAAATAGAAGGAACAGAATTTTGAATTCAAATCACTGGGAGGTCGAGGAGTTAACACAGGCCAGCAAAATTGGGACAATGGGTGAGTGGGACAGGAAATAGACAGTGGAACTTTGGATGAAATGAAGTTCAGAGAGCGTGGCAGATGGTAGGCCAGTAAGGGGAGCACTGGCATATTTAGGTCTGGAGATGAGAAAAGAATGAGTGAAGGTTTCAATGGCAGATGGTTGAGGTAGGGATAAAGGTGGGTGAGGCCAGAGATGGAACTAGGTGGTCTTTGTGATGGAGAGGATGTGGAGTGGAATCTTAGCTTTGGATTAACTAGGACTTTGAAGGTGCAAATTGCCTGGTTCTTGCTGAGCCAGTGGCTTGGGAGGGGATGGAGTTGGTGGCAAGGGATCTTGGCAGGGAAAAGACAATTGTTTTGGCCTCTCTAATATTTAGCAGGAGGAAGTTATGGCTCATCTAAGACTAGATGATGAACAAGCAGTCTGATAGCACAAGGACAATGAAAGGGTCAAGAGGCAGGTGTCATCAGCATACACCTGGAAGCTGAACCAGCAGCGTGGATGATTTCTTAGCACGTATGTGGGGAAGATGCAGCAGTTGTGCTCCGAGGGGCAGAAATCTGACTGAATATATTTGAAGATGAAGTTGTGGGAGAGACGAACATGTTGTCTCCTCCCAGATCTATGCCTAAGGTCCTTGGAGAAGAAAGGGAGGTTAGAGAAGGAGTGGTCGTTAGAAAGTAAGATAGGTTGAGGGTAGATTTTTATTTCAGAACATGGGTGATGATGGTTTTTAAAGGAAGGTGTGTAGTGTCTGAAGAACAAGGAACCATTTACAACCTTGGCCGTCATGGGAGCCAGGAAGGGACGTGTGATGGTCAGCAGTTTAGTGGGAACGGCATCCAGGAAGCAACAGAAACCTAACAATCAGGGTTCCTCCAGACTCAAAAATTGAAACATTTCAAAATACATAGCAATAGCTGCAGGGCATTTAGCCACTCGAACCTGTTCCGCCATTCATTATGAGATCATAGCTGATCTCTGACCTAACTCCAGATCCCTCAATACCGTTGGTTAGCAAAAATCTAACAAGCTCTGATTTAAAATTACCTGACCTAGTATCAATTGCTGTTTGTGAAAGAAAGTTTCAAACTTCTACCACCCTTTCCTAATTTCACTCCTTGAAAGATCTGGTTCTAATTTTTAGACTATGCTCCCTAGTCCGAGACCCCACTATCTGCATAAATTGTTTTTCTCTATCTCTATCAATTCCCCTCAACATCTTAAATTTCAGTCAAATCACCCTTTAACCTTCTAAATTCCAGGGAACGCAATCAGAGTTTATTTAACCTCTCCTTATAATTTAACTTGGAATCCAGGTATCATTCAATGAAATCTACTCTGCACTCCCTCCAAGGCCAATATATCCTTCTTAAGGTGGGGTGCCCAGGATGTCAAACCACCAAAACTAAATGGAAACTTTAAATAAATAAAAATACTCTAAGGTCTTTGGCTTGGTGCACTTATGACATAGAAAAATGGCGGGCAGGAAAAGAACAGCCATCCAGTCTGCCCCACATTCATGATGCCTGGAGCATCATGACTAGACATTTCCCACTTCCCAACAGCCATGTAATCTCTTGGGACAGGCTAGAAAGACCCAGGGCCAAAAAATAGGGTAAGAAATTTGGAAAATTCCTCTTCAATCCCCTCAGACGATCAAAACCAGCCCAGCAGATCACATTGTGTGCTTATGTTAACCTCGTGACCTACAATTCACCAGTAGTCTTTTTGTTGGAATGACCAAACATGAAGCTACCAATAGTCGTATTGACGAAGACCTTTTTTCCCTTGGCATTGCTTTTGTTACTGCTCACCAGTTAGTGGCAGTCAAAGATACAACACAGGCATCCTCAGCAGTTTGAAATTAGCCAACATTCAATGCAAATTCCTCTTCTGTAATTTGCATTTAAATATAAGCTCAAAACGAAATGCTTACACTAAGTTTTCCATTGTGATCTCATTAGCTGCCAGCTCTCTGCAGACAGATTCTGAAGAGATATCTGGTTGCCAGCAGTTATGTATTCACAGTTGATGAGGCATGCGAACATATTCCTCAGTTCAATTCTTTGTGCTAACACCCACAATGGATCATTTCAAATACGCAGCCCTTTGCAAGGCTATTCCAGCTCAAAATAAGCCAATTCTAAATGGAATTACGCAGCAGCATTCAGACTCTCTTTTCTTGGATAGTTAAATTTTACTCAATAAATACACATTCAAAAAAGTCGTGAAAAATAAATGATAAGTTATCTGCAGATCACATAGGGTTTGCTGAAGGATACCAAAATATGGGCAGGAGAAAATATGGCTCTTCGAATCATGGTTAGCTGAAGAGTTGAGTGCAGCATAAATAAGCTGTGGCATGAGTTGTGTGATTAATCATGAACTGATTACTTAAAACTGTAATCAATATTACATAAATACTCCATTAATGGAGCGATCACTAAACTCTATAGAAATGACTGAATGCTCCCCACATATTTAATCAGGCTGCTCAAAGCCAGAATCATTGTTTAGCATTACCTCTTGTGGGTTATGTGACATCTTGGCTTCCTTTAGCGTCTGACAATGCTTGAAAGAACTCTGTTCAGCACAAGTTATTGAAAATGTCTGTTCCATGTGTTTAACATTTAAAGAGCACCACATTGCTGCGAGATTTTGTTGAATACACAAAAGGTAAATATGCTGAAGTGTCAGAAGACAGCTTATTAAATCACGATGATTGAACTAATCGAAGAGTTAGAAATTCTCATCCTCCTCAGCTTTCCCTTCTCGCTCACCCAAATACAATATGTACCGTCTGTGATCCCTCACCCAATATAACATACTGCACTCTTGATCCACACCCCCAACTGGGACTATTGTTGATGTTGCTCTCACCCTCTCCTTCTGCCCCATTATACAAACACACACCACTACCCCACCCTAAACCATATGGACTGCCAGGGCTCTTTTATTTCATATGAGTTGGTGGATAAAGGGAGTCTGGGTTGATGCTCCTTTGGATTGCTCCGCCTTGTAGAGAAACTCCTATATTATGCAAGAGTCTCTTTACTCCATGCCAACTAAGTAGCCCAGCAAGTGACCATCTAGGGCACCAAGGGCAATCAATACACCAATAGCTCTAAAGTATAGCATGCTGCAGTATCAGCATGTTTCCAAACAGAGCTATAACAGTTACTAACACAAAGGTGGTGGGAGGGGGGGGGTGGTGGGAAATCAATAAATCACTACAGGAGCTCTTCACCTCTTCACTACATTTGCTATCTGTCCTCCATTTATGTAGCATTGTAGATGTGCTTTATACAGTGGACCAGTGGGTTACGTTTTTAATTAACTTAACAGAACTTAACAAAATGATGCAAAATAGTAGCTCATGTCAAAGCATTCTGAAATGGATGTAGACAGCATGATTTAATTTTCTCGTTTAAATACAGGGCCTACTTCCATCTGCTTGATCCAAGTTACATGCTCTACAGTCCAAATGGCATTTACGTAATTCACATGGGGCCTTTCCTGCTCAAATGAGCATTGATTATTGCATTTCCACCTCTGCAACAGGTCATTCTACAGAAGCAGGAAAGTTAACGGAGGGAAAAATTTCACGTGTCACCAATGCCTGGAATGACCTATTGCAGAATTGGAAATGCAATAATGGGCTGAGCTACTGCCTTTGATGAGAAGTACATGGTGGCCTAAGCTAAATATTTCTTTAAAAAGTCTTGCACTGCTGAACTTAATTACAAAAACACAAAGTCTGACTGAAAGCATTGCTCCACTTCCTGCTGTCAGCCTCCTCAATAACAGAGTCTTTTGCGAATCATGTCTTCACAGATCTGGAGCAGATGTTTCCTTGATACTACACAAAATCTCCCCAAAAAAGTTGAAGATGCCCTCATGCCCTAAAGTAATTCTCCCAAGACAACATAGCCTAAGTTTAACTAAAAGAAAATCCATTCTATTCATATATGAACACCTGAAAATAAATTACAATTGGATGACAATTTGAGCTCAATTAAAACAACAAACTCAGTGACTATATAAAAATTCTGCCCAATTTGTTGACATTACAATAAGGTAACACATCTTTTCCAAGTTTTCTGAAGATAATTAAATTGTTCACAAGAGGGAAAACCAGCCATTACCTCAAAAACTGGACCAATGGTCAGGCTTGTTGGAACGTTTATAGATGGCTGCCGATATCTCTGTAACTGAGACAGATTTCAGTCTCCAAATATGCCAGCAGCTCTATCCAAAGCCCTGCTGCATTCTTGTTTTTGACTAGGCAAAAGGCAGCAGTCCTATTCACAAGACATCAATGATAACATGATAACTTTGGGCTATTGTACAAAGTACAATCACCACTCTGGGCCTGTTGGTCAGATTTAAAATTAGAGTTGTTTGCATCGAAACAGATCTGCAAAACTGCCAGTTACTAGAATAGAAAGTTCTGTGCCTTGTTAATCAAAAGCTTTTCGGAGAACTGACAAGAACCCAAACTTAGCAATTCTTAAAAGGCAGTGACTGGTATCAGCTGGTTGGAAAAATCGATTCATCACAAAACAAACAGGTGATGTTCAAAATTTGTATTTCAAATCAACACCAATTCGATGCAGAAAACCTCAATAGGTCCCAGGAGTTTATTTCCTTGATTAATTTTACAGTCACAACACTATGCAAATCCCATGGCATATCAATTACCTGGATTAAGAAAAACTTTCAAGGTGATTGCCCTTCTGTGCATGCGTATTACTGCTCAGATAAGGCTGTTACAAATACAAAGCGTACTTGTACTGCACGACTAGAAATGCTGTTAGCCAACCAAATGCAAATACATAAATTTCATCTCCCAATGAAGATCTCCCCTTAAGTGTAAAGCTACTCCATACCTTACTTGGAAATATGTACAAGGCATGTAAAGATGATGCCAGGCTGCATTTGGCTGACTAACCTTCCTTCTTTACACAATAATGCGCACCTCCCCAAACCCAGCCCCAGGGTTCACTGCCACCTCAAACTCAGCCCACAAGCACAAAAGGGTTAACCAGTTAATTAGATAATTGAATCGTAATTACTTCTAAACAAATAAGTATTTCACATCCATTTAATTTATGAAATCAATCACAAATGGATACAATTGCAAAAGAAAGTGCAGCTTTACTGAAATGTTGCCCTCTCACTGTAGCTTTTTTTTTTACTTCTTCACAAACAATTGGTATTTGTATCTGCAGATCTAAAATGAAAAGCTTCACACTGCTTCTCCTTTTGATGCAAGATTCATTTTACTTTGACTTCAAATCCTTTCTGATTTCTTCAGTTACACGCTGGCAAAATTAAGCAACTGTCAGTGTTATTCATCCTCATATGGTAATCTTTAGCCACTGACATGTTTTCCGCCCACAGCTCCAAATGATAATGCAGTTATCTCTGTTGCCTAGTAACCCACATTTCAGCTGCTTGAGCCATGCTTGTACTGCTGATTCAACTTGCACATTTTACAAGATGTTTAGGTGATGTAATCTATCTGTTCCACATTGCTCATCAGCAGCAAGTGTTACAGCAGGCAGTCACCACTTTATAAAGTCAACTTACTGGCTCAAATACAAATGCTGTATTTCAGGAGCAAAACCATTCCTGAGGGGCTATATAAAAAACAAAGTCTTCACGAAAAGTACTCAGCAAGCTGCAATCATTTGAAAAGAGAGCAGAGCCATGAGTCATTGTTATCACTTCAAGTGCAAAGAAAACAATGACCACCTGCCATAACTGACACCATCTTTTAAGCAACAAAAAGGAAATACTCAGCATTTTAAATGAAGACAATACCTCCAAGGCCTTTAAGGCATCCACAATTTCATAGAACAACTTGTGCTCCCTCAAAAAATATTTTTTTAAAGCAAGTAATTCATTTGAAGAGGGCCCAAGAAGATATTGACAAAAGAAAGGCAGGTGCAGTCTGACTTGGAGGTAAGAAATCAAATGAGCCCAACAATGCACCAGTCATGATTTTTAAAAAAAAAGCCATACTAGGTTTTATATTATATACATTTACCTTAGACCACTGGCAGAGATTACCCACTTTTGCACAGGAAGGAAGGTGTTAAAACAAAAAAAAAGTAAAGGTCGCTGTTTCTCTATCTTGGTGAGTCCATCAGTCAGTGTTTGATTAATAACCTTTTCTCAGAGAGATGATGGACTGCTTCTATGACGCTAGCTGTCAGCAATGCAGTTGCATTCAAGATCAGCCTCAACTTCTCTTTCTCTAACCCCTCTTTTGCACTTATTCAAAGCTTCCATTCAACATCACAATCTCAGGCCAGTCAAAACTTACACTGTTCAGCAAAGTTAAATCTAGGACATCACCCACGTGACTGTGGATGAATCAGAGATATTCTGAACATTTATGTCAACAGTAGTAATATTCAATCTCAGTAAACACTAATCTTCATGATTGCAACAAGAGACTCACAAATTAGTTTATAATCTATGTTCGGCATTGCAATTATTACTATATAATTTTACATGTTATCAGAACAAAGCCAGGATAAATACATTCTCCATGTACAAGCAACTCTACACTTGCTCACTATGGTAAATTACAGTAATTTAAAAACATTTAAATTGTGACCTGCCTCATATGTAATCATAATGAACTCCTCTGGATATTATACAAACACATGTATGACACAGCCCTGAAGCACTGCACAGATCACCCATTATAAAAATACATTCACTTTGAACCACAATTTCTTGAGGGCAAGGAGTGTACATACATCAAGGAGTTTCCAAACTAAACACATTAATCTAAGCAGGATCAAATCTCAGTTCTTTTTTTAAAAAAAGTTTTAAGGAATGTCACTCACCTTTCATTTTTACGTGGAATTCTCCTAACTGGTTCTCGAGCTCACTCTCCATTGTGCACATACTCTGAGTAAACGAAAGGGGCATTTTCACTTTGGTACAATGTAGAACATGTGTGCTTCAAAGTTAACAACAAACAAAGTCAATAGGTAGGGCATCATACTTCTGATCTAATTGTTACAGAAACAAGACCATTTCCTTCCTAGCTACTTTGATGCTTGCTTGGGATCTGGTCTAGTCAGTTTCAGTTCAACAGGGCATTTATCAGATGGTAGATGAAACGGATCAACTGTCACCATTTTGGTGTTGCGCATCAGGTAAGCACAATGCAGACAACACTGTGGAATGGTAGAATGTGGTTGGCATGCTTAAGGTTCCCTATTTGGGAAGGTCTAGTTTTGGCAATACTATTAAAAGCTAGGTCACTCCACTCCTCCTCATAGGACAAGGCAAAAATTAATGATCAATTGACCATGGACATTGCCGTGCTCACCTAATTACTGACCAGAGAATGGAAGAGGCATGGAAGAAGGTTCCTGCCTGCCCTGACTATCAGGGAAAATTGGATAGTGCTGTAGGGATGGAGGCAGGGCCAAAACACAGAATACAATGGTGTCATAGCCTTGACTCCACAGTAGCCCTCTCGCCTCTAGGTCAGAATGTTGCAGGCTCAACTCCCACTCCACAGACTTGAGCGCATAATCAAGGCTGCCAGTTCATTGCAGTACCGAGGGAGTGCAGCACTGTTGGAAGTGCCATCTTTTGCATGAGATGTTAAACCAACGATCCATCTGCCAACGTTCCCTCAATGCTGCGCAGGTGTGCAGCTGCACAACAATCTTAAAGCAACCACACAGTGCAGCAAAGAAATATTAGAGGAAACATTGCCATCTGCCCTCTCAATTGGGCACAAAAGATCCCACAGCACAGCTTTGAATAAGAGCAAGGGAGTACTTCCATTGTCGTGGCCAATAATTATCCCTCAACCAACATCACAAAAACATTAGCTGGTCATTTATTTCATTGCTCTTTGTGGAACCTTGCTGTGCACAATTAGCTGCCATGTTTTCTACATTACAGCAGTGACAATGCTTCCAGAGGACATCCTGAGATTGTGAAAGTGTTACATCAATGCAAGTCTTTTTCTTTCTTTTATAAATCTACAGAAGTTATACTAACAATTTAAAATGTACCAGCAAGACCACACTTTAATGACTGTGTTCAGTTTTGACTGCCAATGATGCACAATACAGAAGCACTGGAGAATACAGAATGGAAACAACAACGATTCCGAGTGTAAAGGAGATGAGCAATGAGGAACGGTTAGAGAAACTTCAGCTTCCTAGTCTGGGATAACAAGTATGTGAAAGGTGAAAACTCAGAAATAAACAAAATACTGAACGGTATAGATAAGGCAAACTCAGATTATTTCAAGAAAGTAGGCTTGAGGGCATAAATTGAAATTAGGGAATAGCAAAATTAGAATAGATATAAAAAGAATCTGCATTTATATAGCTCACGATCTCAGGACATCCCAAAGCTCTTCACAGCCAATTACATAGTTTTGAAGTGTAGTCATTTATCAGCAAACACAACACAGAAGCAGGGAATGAATGTGGGACCTTCCTGATCTGTATGGCTCAATAACATAACATAGAGTGCAGTTCAACATCACAAAACGTCACAGACTGTGTTGGCTTGAAAAATGACCTTTGCAGTTATGCTTCAAAGATCCAGGCCAAGCCCTGGAAAGCAAGTGCACCAAGCTCAGCACCATTCCCTTATTTCCCAGGTACAATCTTTCAGCTCCTGGCTTTACCTCAGTGTATTCTTTGTAGCCCTTGTTAGCTTCAACCAAGCTCTCCTTTGCTTCTTTGCTGGTTTGAGACACAGAGTAGGCCCGCACCATGTTGTTTGCACCATCTCGTAATCTTCGCTGGATGCAGTAAGACTCATACAGCTCATCAATCTGCAACAAATTACAAACAAAATAAACCGGTCAGTCAGTCAGTCATCTACTTTACCAGAATAGTGCAGTGGATGCAGCCAAGATCAGACTTTATTAAGCAGACAATGTACATCATAGATTTTTAAACCAGGGTTCAAGGAAGTTTTTATATCTGAACGGCACAGTGACGCAGTGGTTAGCACCGCAGCCTCACAGCTCCAGCGACCCAGGTTCAGTTCTGGGTACTGCCTGTGCGGAGTTTGCAAGTTCTCCCTGTGTCTGCGTGGGTTTCCACCGGGTGCTCCGGTTTCCTCCCACCTCCAAAGACTTGCAGATTGGTAGGTAAATTGGCCATTGTAAATTGCCCCTAGTGTCGGTAGGTGGTAGGAGAATGGTGGGGATGAGGTAGAGAATATGGGGTTAATGTAGGATTAGTATAAATGGGTGGTTGTTGATCGGCACAGACTCGGTGGGCCGAAGGGCGTGTTTCAGTGCTGTATCTCCAAATAAAATTTAAAATAAATAAATAAATCTGGGAGTCTCCTCATACTGCACTGATTTATACTCGTCTTAAACAAATGACCTATGTCCTTTAGAAATGGGAGTTTTATCAAGAACCAGCAACAGGTCTATTATATTTGACAAATTTCATTAATGAATTATTGAGCAATGTAGCTGAGAGGTCTGTTTGGACTGGAGACAACGTGAACAATTAACTTGAATGTCAATTCATAAGATTTACAGCAAAGCATCCTATTTACAATAACGCCTATACTTTTGCCTTCCCCTGGCCCCCAGTTCATTCGCCCTCCTCTCTTGAAGACACTGATTGATGGAAGCTCATCCATCAATACCAGGTACCCTCCAGTTCCTTGCCAGAAATGGGCATTCTTCATGTGCAAGTCAAGATAGCAAGCTACAATGGGCTATTCACCACGGAGGACCTCACAGACCACAGCAGATTTCTTCCTCACTCAGTGTTTAAAGGAGAGTCAAAAAATCAAAACTGATAACACAATTCAATACTGACAGACTGTTGCAATATCAGAGGTGCAGTTTTTTGGATGCAACATTAAACCATAGCCCTGTGTCTGCCTGTACAAGATCCCCATAGCAGTGTTCAAAGGAGGGCAGAGGAGGTCTCCCAGCCGAGATTTACCCTGAACTAATGCCACCAAAATCAGATTAACCAGTCATTTAGCTCATTTCAGTAAGTAAGATCTTGCTCCGCACAATCTGGTTACCACATTTACTTACATAACAGTGACAACACTTGAAAATTAATTATTTATCTGTGAAGTACTTTGGGATACTATAGAAATGGAAGCTCCGTCATTCATGTACATTTTCTACTGGTGGGTGTCACTGAATTGTGACCAGGAGCTGAAAATTTGACCTACTTTCCCCTGTCCCTAACCTGCAGCGCTGAGGCAAATTACAATGGCGCTATCACCATTTCAGCTGAGATCGGCCACTTCATAACAGACCAGGGGTTGAACCAGACATACAGATCGCAATAGGCTAGGTTTTAGAGTTTAGAATTTCTAATTCCTATTTAAAAAGGAAAAAACCCAACGAATTTGGCAAATTTTAAATTACAAAAAGAGATTCCCATACTGGGCACTGCTCCCAGACAGTGTCCACAGCAGATTCTAAGTACTAGAGCATAGTGACAAAAGTTGACAGACAGACACTGGCAGCGTGAAAGAGCTCTCTTTATAACAAGCATCATGCAGCAGTTCTCCAGAACACACCTTCTCTTTAATGAGTCCTCTATGAGCTGGCATTGTGTTGCTACTTACTATAGACATTGGGCACTTTGTACAACTAACACAAAGAAACCTTACCACATCATCAAACTCTCGCCAGGATGCTGCCATATGATAACTAACTACAATTATGTGATTTTTAACATAATTCTCTGCGTTATAAAGGCAGATGTTTACAAACCAACTGGTCTTCCTCAGTCTTCCCTTGCACCCATGTATTGGGTTTTAAAATTGTTGCTCAGAAGTAGTCAGGGAATAGGCTATGTAAAACGGCTCTTCTTTGCAACAAAAGTAATTGATGTAAAATTAAGATCCAGTTAGATCATGAATTAGGGTCATAGAGTCATAACAGCACAGAAGGAGGCTATTCAGCCCGAGTTAGGCCAAATGGCCTCCTTCTGTGCCGTAATGACTCGGAGTTCATGGCGGCTCTGTGTACAGTCCTTCCTATTCTCCCGCTGTATCCCCACAGCCCTGCAAGTTTATTTCCTTCAAGTACCCATCGAATTTTCTTTTGAAATCATTTCATCGTCTCCACTCCCACCACCCTTGTTGGCAGAGTTCCAGGTCATTAGTCCTATACAGACCCCGGAAGTGCAGAAGGTTTTAGTTTAGGCAGGCATCAAGATCGGCGCAGGCTTGGAGGGCCAAATGGCCTGTTCCTGTGCTGTTCTTTGTCTATCTTATCTAAACCTGTAATAATCTCATATTCCTCCATCAAATCTCGCCTCAACCTCCCTTGCTCCAAGAACAACCCCAGCTTTTCCAACCTAACCTTGTAGCTAAAATCACTCATCCCTGGAACCATTCTGGCAAACCTCCTCTGCGCCTCTCAAGGACCCTCAACATCCTTCCTAAAGTGTGGTGACCAGAACTGGATGCAGTACTCTCATTGTGGCCTAACTAGAGCTTTATAAAGCTTCAGTATAACTTCCCTACTTTTGTACTCAATACCACTATTTATGAGCCCAACATCCCATATGCTTTGCAAACTACTCTCTCACTATGTCCTGCCACCTTCAAAGATCTATAAACATGAACCCCGAGGTCTCTCTGTCCCTGCACACTCTTTAGAACCGTGCTCTTTAATCTATATTGCCTCTCCCTATCCCTTCTGCTATGGTTGACTCTTAACTGCCCTCTGAAATGGCCTAGCGAGACAGTTAGTTGTATCAAACCACCACAGAAAAGATGAAAAATAAAACCAGACAGAACACTTGACATTGACCCAGGCATCGAAAATGACAAAGGCATACCCTGCCCAATCAAACCTGCCAAATCCTCCACACAAACATCTGGGGACTTGTGCCAAAATTAGCTGTTTCACAGACTAGTCAAGCAACAGCCTGACATAGTCATATTCACTGAATCATACAGTTACAGTCACTGTCCCAGACTACTCCATCATCATCCCTGGGTATGTCCTGTCCCACCGACAGGACAGACACACCAGAGGTGGTCACAGAGCGGTATACGGTCAGGAGGGATTGACTCTGGGAGTCCTCAACATTGACTTCAGACCCCAAGTCCTACAGCATCAGGACAAACATGGACAAGGAAACCTCCTGCCAGTTACAACATACCGCCCGCCCTCCCTCAACTGTTGAATCAGTACTCCTCCATGTCAAACACTTGGGAGAAGCACTGAGGGTAACAAGAGCACAGAATATACTCTGTGTGGGGGACTTCAATGTCCATCACCAAGAGTGGCTCATGACTGAGTTTGCCGAGTCCTGAAGGACATATGTCAGACTGGGCCTAGAACATCACCCTGAGGAAGTCCTGCAGCAATGTCCTGGGGCTGAGATGATTGGCCTCCAACAACCACAACCATCTTCCTTTGTGCTAGGAATGACTCCAACTAATGGACAGTTTTTCCCCTGATTCCCATTCCTGAAGGACATATCTGCCAGCACAGTCCATGTGGAGATGAAATCCTGTCATTACAGATAGGATTCCCTCCACTGTGTTGTATGGCACTACCACCATGCTAAAAGGGATAGATTCAGAACAGCTCCAGCAGCACAAAACTGTGCATCCATGAGGTGCTGTGGGCCATCAGCAGCAGCAGAATTGTACTCAACCGCAATCTGTAACCTCATGGCCCAGCATATCCCTCACTTTACTATTAACATCAAGCTGGGAGACCAACCCTGGTTCAATGAGGAGTGCAGGAGAGCATGCCAGGAGCAACACCAGACATGAGATGCCAAGCTTTAGCAGCAACACAGGACTTCATGCATGCTAAACAGCAGAGGTTCTTTCACATCCATTCATGAATGGTGGTGGACAATTAAACAACTAACCAGAGGAGGCTCCACAAACACCCCCATCCTTAATGATGGGGAGGCCCAGCATGTCTGTGCAAAAGACAAGGCTGAATCATTTGCAACCTTCCATCTCAGCCTCCTCCTGAAGTCCTGACCATTCCAGATGGCAGTAATCAGCCAATTCCTATGTGATATAAAGAAACGGCTAAAGGCACTACATACAACAAAGGCTATGGGCCCTGCCAACATGCCAGCTGTAGTACTGAAGATTTGTGCTCCAGAACTAGTTGCGCCCCTAGCCAAGCTGTTCCAGTACAAATACAACACTGGCATCTACAATGTGGAAAACTGCCCAGATATTTCCTGTCCACAAAAAGCAGGCCAAATCCAATCCAATCCCCATGGGCTGGATTTTCAAAATGAGTTTGGGAATCCGACCCCCGGATAATTTCTGTGTCCCGACCCTGCGCTTGAACTGCGCCCCTCACGCAATGCTATTTTGATATGTTGATGCCTTAATTGGGCAAGAGGCAAGCTTGGCATCCCGTTAGTGGCGCCAAGCGTCTCCAGGAGATTGGAGCCTTCTGCACAGCGTGAATGGCAAAGGCAAGCGGCAGCCATGATGTGGCCTGCTGCTGCCTTGCTGACAAGAGCAGGCAGCTCCTTCGAGGGCCAGCAGCATAAAAGGTGATGACATTATTGAAAGATCTTAATATGAGGCAATGCCTATGATCTGGTGCAAGATCCCTGAGGGCTCCATAATTTTTAACCTTAAAAATTTCCCTTTGTCCCACTGTGAACCCAATAGCTGTGGACTAACGTGCACCAGACTATTACGGTTCGCCGGAATCAAAATTGAAAATGGTAGTCCCGAGCTCCTCAGCCCCTTAATAAGCTTCTCGAGGAGCTTAACGGGATGTTAACTGGAGGCGAGCTGGTTAGCTGTTTTCCCCCCCACTCCACCCCAGCACTTTTAAAAATTGAAGTCCATCTCGGAGGCATCGGGATCCAGGGATGCCCTCCCAGACCACAATTTTTAAACTGCATCCACACCCGGTCCTGATGGCATTTGAAAATCTGGCTACATCAGTCATCGGCAAAGTGATGAAAGCTGTCATTGGCAGTACTATCAAGTGTTACTTACTCAGCAATAGTCTGCTCAGCAATGCTCAGTTTGGGTTCTGCCAGGGGCACTTGGCTCCTGACCTCATTATAGCCTTAATCCAAATATGGGGTGAGGTGAGAATGACTACCCTCGACATCAAGGCAGCCTTTGACCAAGTGTAGCATCAAAGAGCCCTAGCAAAACTGAAGTCAATGGGAATCAGGGAAAAACTGTCCATTGGTTGGAGTCAAACCTGTCACAAAGGAAGATGGCTATTTGAGGCCAATATTCTCAGCTCCCGGACATTGCTGCAGGACCTCCTCAGGGTAATGTCCTGGGCCCGGTTTCAGCTGCTTCATCAAATGACGTTCACTCCAACATAAGGTCAGAGATGTAGCTGATGATTGCACAGTGGTCAGTACCATATGAGACTCCCCAGATACTGAAGCAATCCGTACCCACATGCAGTAAGACCTGGATAACATTCAGGCTCAAGCTGACATGTGACAAGTGCCAGGCAATGACCATCTCCAACAAGAGAGGATCTAACCATCTACCCTTGATGTTCAACAGCATTACTGTTGCTGAATCCCCTTCCATCAACATCCTGGGGGTTACCATTGACCAGAAACTGAACTGGACTAGTCATATAAACACTGTGGCTACAAAAGCAGATCAGGGACTGAGATCCTGACGCCCCAGTGCCTGTCCACCATCTACACGGCATAAAAGTCAGGAGTGTTATGGAATACTCTCCACTCGCCTGGATGAGTGCAGCTCCAACTAAAGCCTGGCTACCCGACCTGAATCCGACTACATGCGTCAGGTTGGGGTCGGGTCGATATTCTGTGTCCAGCATTTGGGCTCAGGTTGGGCCGGGTTCAGGTTGGCTGTGGTCAGGTTTTGTTCCGTATTGTTTTCTTTTTAATCTACATTTTGATGCGATTTTTTTTCTGTACTAATAACAACCTGTTGGATATTTTTGGGTCGGGCATGAAAAAAATTTGAAGAGCTCAGGCCCGGGTTGGCTGTGCTCAGGTCGGGTTTTAATTTTATACCCAAGCCAGGCTTTAGCTCCAACACACAAGAAATCAACACCATCCAGAACAAAGCAGCCCTCTTGATTGGCACTCCTTCCACCATCAGCACATAGTGGCAGCAGTGTGTACCCACTTACAAGATGTAGGGCAGCAACTCACCAAGCCTCCTTCGACAGCACCTTCCAAACCCGCAATCTGTATCACCAAGAAGGACAAGGACAGCAGACGCATGGGATCCCCACCACCTGAGAGTTCCCCTCCGAGCCACACACCATCCTGACTTGGAACTATCATTGCCTTTCCTTCACTGTTGCTGGGTCAAAAAACCTGAAGCTCCCTTCCCAACAGCACTGTGGGTGTACCTACACCATATGGACTGCAGCAGTTCAAGGCAGCTCACCACCACCCTCTCAAGGGCAATTAGGGATGGGCAGCAAATGCTGGCTTAGCCAGTGACACTTTTTTTTAATTCATTCATGGGATGTGGGCATCACTGGCTATGCCTGCATTTATTGCCCATCCCTAATTGCCCTTGAGAAGGTGGTGGTGAGCTGCCTTCTTGAACCACTGCAGTCCACGTGAGGTAGGTACACCCACAGTGCTGTTAGGAAGGGAGTTCCAGGATTTTGACCCAGCGACAGCGAAGGAACGGCGATATAGTTCCAAGTCAGGATGGTGTGTGACTTGGAGAGGAACTTGCAGGTGGTGATGTTCCCATGCATCTGCTGCTCTTGTCCTTCGAGGTGGTAGAGGTTGCGGGTTTGGAAGGTGGAAGGTCTAAGGAGCCTTGGTGTGTTGCTGCAGTGCATCTTGTAGATGGTACACACTGCTGCCACTGTGCGTCGATGGTGGGAGGGAGTGAATATTTGTGGATGGTGTGCCAATCAAGCGGGCTGCTTTGTTCTGGTTGGTGTCGAGCTTCTTGAGTGTTGTTGGAGCTACACCCATCAAGGCAAGTGGAGAGTATTCCATCACACTCCTGACTTGTGCCTTGTAGATGGTGGACAGGCTTTGGGGAGTCAGGTGGTGAGTTACTCACCGCAGGACTCCTAGCCTCTGACCTACTCTTGTAGCCACGGTATTTATATGGCTACTCCAGTTCAGTTTCTGGTCAATGGTAGCCCCTAGGATGTTGATAGTGGGGGATCCAGCGATGGTAATGCCATTGAATGTCAAGGGGAGGTGGTTAGATTCTCTCTTGTTGGAGATGGTCATTGCCTGGCACTTGTGTGGCGCAAATGTTACTTGCCACTTATCAGCCCAAGCCTGAATATTGTCCAGGTCTTGCTGCATTTCTACACGGACTGCTTCAGTATCTGAGGAGTCACGAATGGTGCTGAACATTGTGCAATCATCACCGAACATCCCCACTTCTGACCTTATGATTGAAGGACGGTCATTGATGAAGCAGCTGATGATGGTTGGGCCTAGGACACTACCCTGAGGAACTCCTGCAGTGATGTCCTGGAGCTCAGATGATTGACCTCCAACAACCACAGCCATCTTGCTTTGCGCTAAGTATGACTCCAACCAGCAGAGAGTTTTCCCCTGATTCCCATTTACTCCAGTTTTGCTCGGGCTCCTTGATGCCATACTCGGTCAAATGCTGCCTTGATGTCAAAGGCAGTCACTCTCACCTCACCTCTGGAGTTCAGCTCCATGAAAGAATATATAAAAAAATATCAAAGGGACTTCAGGGATACAAGTTCACAGGACATTAAAAGCAGTGTGTCAGCTTGATAAGGCTGTAAGAAGAAACTAATGGAACACTAGGTATTACCTCAAAAGGTATAAAATATAAACATCAGGAAGTAGTGATGAGACCATATAAAAGCTTAATGAAGCCTCATTCATGCAATGTTGGGGTCCACAGTATAGGTAGGACATTCAGGCTTGAGAAAGGGTATAACAGATTCACAGATTGCACATTGTTTGCTATGAGTAACTCCAAACACTAAAGGAAAAAGCTGGGTGTTTTTCTCTTAGATAACACAAATCACAGGGCAATATAACAGAAATGTTTAAATTATGTAAGGTTGGGACTGGGTAAATAAAAGCAGATTGTTCCCATTAGGTAAGGGACAAGAACAAGGGGCCATAGATACAAGATTCAATACAAGAAATTTTAAGAACCGATGGTAAAAGAATCTTCCTTAGGAGGAGATTTGAGGGTTTGTAGAATTCACTTCCAGGGTTAGCGGTTGAGGCAGAAACTAGTCATCATTGCAGATTAGCTTGAATGTGGATGAAGGAAAAAGGGCTCAAAATATGATTAGAACGATTTGGTTGCGTGGAGACACTACTACTTGGGCCAAATGGGTTGTTTCCATGTTCTCGCTTCTATGTATTTCTATGTCTGCATTTTAGCAGCACGTGCCTGGCTCAGTTTGAGAAGCTGCGAGCAACTCTGCAGGCCAAAGTAGGCTGAAAGAAAACAAGCAATAAAGCAGGAAGGAATGAATGAAGACTTTTGAGTCAGCAGCAGTGCTTCTGTAATACGAATAAATCTGTAAATACAGTGCTTCAAGTCTTTGCCCAACTCAATCATACAAATATCATTTAACAATAACCTGTCCACCCTGCACCCTTGAGCCATGACAAAGTATTTATTTCAGAACTGCTTTTCCTGTAGGGCACTCATTTACCACAAGACTAGAAGAATCAACTTCTCTAATCTGAATGAACAAGCTCCCGCCCAACAATAGTGCAGCGATTAGATAGCTCGTCAAGTCATTCCTTTTCCTATTGAAAGCTTCACTATAACAGTTTCGGAGATAACCTCATATCCACAAGTGTTGAAGATCATTTGACCGCATCTGGAGCGGAGATGAGCTCACGGTCTTCACACAAAAGACCACAGCCATCAAACCTAAATATCCATTATATGCAGTTCACGTATAAACACTGAACGATGAACTGGCACAGCACTGCAAGATTACCCGTTAGTCATTCTAGGAGAGCAGCAGCAGCAATAATCAGTCTGATACAACATAGATTTAATAGACAGACACAGCCCAAGAACACTGCACAATCACTTGAACACACTTCATCCAGGGGATAAGTATAGTCAGATTTAAGCTAAACTCCTTTCTCTTATTTGACAACATGTTCAACATCCCAGTAATACAGCTCAGTAACCTATTAAAACTCAAATGACTGGTTAAAGGAAACCATTTCATATATTTAAAAAAAAAGACACAATGACCAAGTAAATGAATATATTGACAGATATTCCTAATTTATGAATTTTCTCATACAGAAGCTTAAAGTTGGCAAAGCAAAAAGAACAGAAAGTCAGTGCATTTGTTCATCAAGACGACTGGTGGAAGCCTTGCCACTGGAATTTGCTCATCAGTGTATTTTAAGCAGTGATGCACTAAGTGAGTCACTGAAGGCAAGCAAATGAAATGAAAAGCAGACTAACTAAAGAGACTATGGAGTTACTGAAAAACAAGCCAAGACTTAGTGTACGTTCCACGTGAAATTCTGCCACTAAAGATTTTTATGAAATATGTTGGATTAAGAATAAACCATCTGGAAATTCAAAGCTGCACTGGGAGCAGAAGATTTGAATTGTGGGGTGTGGCCCGTCTACAAATTAATCATTCTCACGGTGAAAGGTCTCAACTTTGCAGTATGTCCAATAACTCAGGGTGGACACAGCAATATATAGAGAATTGTGAAAATGAGCTACGGCCCCTCTAATCACTTTCTGCTAGTAGCAGATACATAGCAATGGAACAATGCTTTGCAGCAATTGTTTGTTAGTTTGTAACAAACAATATAATTTAACTTAGCACAGATTTTAGTGCATTAACATTCAGTTTGGAGTTAGAAGCAGCATGCACCATGAAAAGATGCACTGTACAGATCACCATCAAAACAGGTTTGTCATTACATCCTTGAACACATCCTCCCTGGTCACTGGGGAGGCCATCAGCCTAGGGAAATGGCAGTTGACTGCGACTTTAAAATGGCACGTGTGCAAGTTTGTACACACACTTGTTTTAAAGCGCATCCAGCCACTGTAGAAACAGCCCAGAGTGTGAATGAAGCAGTTTCTACAGCTACGACAGCTGAAGGCAACATGTCGATCCGCATCAACAGCGGCACAGCACTATAAGTGCCGCAAGGGGAGCTTGCAGCTGGAAAGAAAGGCTCAAAAAGAAATTGAGGCTCCCCCCCACCCCACCCCTCTGCAATGGATTTCCCAACCATCTGTCACATTGAGAGGGTCAATACTAAGAAAGACTGTTTGCTACTATAGGCCACAGCCATGATATTATCACGAGAAGACATTTTCGCCTCAGAGAGTATCTTTAGAATATGCAATGGTGACCACAACTGACTACTGCGGGAGACTAGATTTGAATAGGCTTGAAAAGCAAAGGATACAGGGATGAGAGTAGATAGCACCAGTTGAAGAGGTAACACCCAGGCATAGATTTGATGGACCAAATGGCCTCCTCCTGTGCATTAAATTCTATGACTCCATAAGAGACTGGGATATGCACACCAATTCTCTCAGACATTAAGGCAGCCACTGTTGGATGAACTCTCACTTAATATCTGAAGGACTTAACAGCAACAAACAGCATGCCCCTTTCAAAGGGGAGGGAAATGGGCTTTCAAAAAGTAACTTCAGAAGAAAACCCTGCAATGTTTTACCATTGCTTAGCAGTGAGTGCAGCTTGGTCATACAGCTACTACTTTCAGAAGACAAATCGACAGCTATTGTCCACAAAGCAGTAGTTCACAAAACGTAACTTTGGTGTGAAGCCGTGCAATGTACACAATGGACGAGTAGCCCTTTTATTACACAATAGATTCAAAAAGTTCTGCGATATGCTGGAACCTCACCCACATTTAGGTTGTGGAACAGATTGCACAGAACCAGCAGCAACACAAAAATAAGCAGCTGGTGTCTAAAGTTACAACAGGATATAGATCAACTGGGAAAGTGGGCAAGGGATTGGCAAATTGAATTTAACGCAGACAAGTGCGAAGTGATGCATTTTGGGAAGTTAAACCAGGGGAGGACATACACAGTGATTGGCAGGGCCCTGGGGAGTGTTGTTGAGCAGAGACACCTTGGGGTGCAAGTACATAGTTCCCCGAAAGTGGCAACACAGGTAGACAGGGTGGTGAAGAAGGCATATGGAATGCTTGCCTTCATTGGCCGAGACACTGAGTACAAGAGTTACAGTTGTACATAATGTCGGTTAGGCCGCATTTGGAGTACTGTGTGCAGTTCTGGTTGCCGCATTACAGGAAAGATGTGACTAAGCTATAGAGGGTGCAGAAAAGATTCACAAGGATGTTCCCTGATTTGGAGGGCTTGACTTATAAAAAGAGAGATTGAATAGGCTGGGTCTGTTTTCCCTGGAGCGAAGGAGGCCGAGAGTGGACATGATAGAGGTATATAAAATTATGAGAGGCATAGATAGGGTAGATAGCCAGAGTCTGTTTCCCATGGTAGGGCTGATTAAAACTAGAGGGCATAGATTTAAGGTGAGAGGGAGGAGGTTTAAAGGGGATCAAAGGGGTAAATTTTTCACACAAAGAATAGTGGGTATCTGGAATGATCTACCAGAGGAGGTGGTGGAGGCAGGAACAGTAGCAACATTTAAGAGGCATCTGGACAGGTACTTGAATGAGAAAGGCATAGAGGGATATGGAATTAATGCAGGCAGGTGGGATTAGTATAGATAGGCATTATGGTCGGCATTGACGCGGTGGGCCAAAGGGCTTGTTTCTATGCTATACGACTCTATGACTCTAACATGTAAACTCAGTAATTTCAGTCAACTAGCTCTCCAAACAAACTAAACTAGGATTTAGCCTTGCAGTAAAGACCAGCACTTTTAGAACCACAGAAAGTGCAGCACAGGTGATGCCATCTGGCCTGTCAAGCCTATGTCAGTGAGAGCTCATAACCTGCAGCAACCTATTCTTATCCTATTTCCTGAATTTTTCCTGCATTTACCTGAATTTTACCCGTAATAAGTTACCTTGCCATTTCCCCAACAGAAATTTGCTCCTTATGTGGCACCTTTATGGAAAAAGATCGAGGTGCACCCCCCCCCCCCCACCCCCCGGCTGGAGTAAGTGGCTGAATGGGAGACTTTGAAACTGGAGCTCTCCCCCCTCGGCAACTCGCTCCAGGCTTTGACGTTTGCTCCCCTCAGCCACTCGCTCCAGACCTCGCTGCTCGCCCTCACTCCCCTGGCCGACTGTTCCTCGCTTCGCGCCACCCCACTCTCCAGTCGCTCGCTCCCCGCTTCCCCAGCCCCTCCACCCCGCCTCCAGCCGCTGGCTCTAGGCCGCGCTGCTTCCCTCCTCTTGGCCGCTCACTCCTACATCACTCGGTCACCTCTTGCGGCCCAACTTGCTTCTTTGGCCGGCATGTGGTGACTGATGAAACGTGGGAGCGAGTGGCCAAGAGGAGGGAAGTGGTGCAGCCTAGAGCTAGCGAGCGACCGGAGAACGGGGTGGCTCGAGCGGGGAACAATCGATCAGGTGGGTGTTGGGAGCAGTGATGTCTGGACCGAGCGGCTGAGGGGGGTGGGGGGGTGAGGTGCTGGAAGCAGCCGGCGGGGAGGAGGAGAAAGTGAGCTGCAGAAGGGAGAGAGTGACAAGTGGGGCCAGAGCTAGTAGCTGCGTTCCGGTGAAATCAGTCCTGGTCAGTCATATAAACGAATCACAATAACGAATTGGCAGCATATTTTATACTCTCTCCGATTTTCCTTTCCATCGATCGGGGTGCCAATTCATTATAGTCCAATGGAAATTCAATCATAAAATTCCTTATGTAGTTAATAAGATTACTGGAATATTAAATGGATCTCAGGATTAGAGTTAGTATTCTATAACTACATTGTAGTATATTACTGGTCTTCCATCCATCTTAATGTAAGGTTAGTTTGCTAGAACGATCTAGCCATAAGCAATTCCTGTGATAAATTGATCAGCACCATCTTTAATCCTGGCAGCTGCTTGAACTTCGCAGATGCTGACGTTCTAGTTGAAGAGCCTGCATTTGCGCATGTGCAAGTACTGTGCACCTAGTGGTTGCGTTGTCAGCAAACACAGCCATATTGTATTGTAGGAGGCTGATATTTAGATTTTTTTCCAAAGAGGAGGAGAGGTTTGGGGAAGGAATCCCAGAAAACAAGACTCAGGGATTTATCTGAAGTTCTAAATTTGCTGATTACAATTGATCTATCTAGAAAAAAGGGAAATCTACACATGGATCACTGGGAAGCTCCTATTATTTTCCCAGTATCACTAATCTGGCTAAGAGTGGTGCTGTTATTTCCCTTCTGGTGTTTCTCTTTACTAGTCTAATGCTGAGCTGAATGTACCTTTCCACCTTAACCCACAACAGTCCAGCAGCTGAGTGTTCATTGACTTCTGTGTCTCACAATGCAATTATTACTGGAATTATCAAACGGGCAATTGTATGAAAAAAATTGATCACTATGGAGGACTGCCTCAAATGCTGTCAATATCCTTCAATGTTAATGAGACCTGCCTTACATTAAAGCACCAATAGGGGCACTATAATTGAACAGAACACCCCTGGGTTCGGAAAGAAGAAAAAGAAACTTTGCATTCGCACTGCTGACACTGACCCCTAGCTGAAGTGTATGTGTGAGGACAAGCTCAGCTGTGCTGTGTTCCACAGTCAGCCTGTCAACAGTCACTGTGAAGAGTCGTAGATGAATAATGGCCAAAGTTCTGAAGGAAACAACCAAACTATATTAGAAGATCCTCGCTGCATTTTAAAAGGAAGTCACTGAAGCCTGGATTTACTGTGCGTGTCAATTTTCTGAAAAGCCAGCCCAGAATTTCCTCAAACTTTTATACACTGTACACAGGAGGAAAGCGAAAAGATAGTGCAGCAGAGTGAATCTGCTGAGGTCGTCTGATCAAAGAAACTGAAGAAAATACTGATTAGATCTGAAAGTGACTGCACAGACATAACTCAAATATTGCCCCAAATGTCAAGTCCCAGAATAAGGGAACATCTTAGCACATGTGAACTGGGTCCTTGATCTGGAACAATTTAGACCCTCCAGTTATAGGCTGTAAAATCTGTTGGTATCCAGCACAAAGGTCAACTGCATATAACAGCTGACTAGCAGTGGTTAGAGTGTCAGGTTTACCTTCTCCAACACTGCCTCCGTCTCCCTGGCTATCCCTTGAGGAGGCTGCCACTGGAACTGAATTGCTTCAGCCCATTCACTAGTGAAAGCTGGAGCAGGTCCAATATCCCAGCTGAAAAGAATTAGATTCTAAGGAATGGAAACATTTAACAGAATTATCACTATGCCAGAACTGAAGAAAGATAAAAAGGGAAATGATTAACTCATGGATTATCATGAACGAGAATCCAGAAAGTAGCCAGTGCTCATGCCCATCGGTCTATTCAGCAGGAATCAACAATCTTTCATTTTTAATTGAGATTCCACCAGGTTGTTGACAATTACCAATGGTTATCAGTGTCAAAGTCAGCAGGCACCAGCAGGATGATGCAATTAGTCTACTTTATGCTGCTGACTTGGAATGTCACACTGAAAAAGGAAAGTACAGTGAGCTGGGGGGAGAGACACACACACACAGGCAAAGAGAAATGTACACAAAGAAAGAGACAAAGAAAGAGGGGGTGGTGGGTGGAAAGAAAGAGAGAGAGAGAAAGAGAGAGAGAGAGCATATGAGCGGGATGGCCAGAACAACTGAGAGAACAAGAGCGAACATTATAATACTCTAGCCTTGAGAGGACAGTCAGTGCTAGGAACAGATAACTTCCCAATTCTAACATTCGTATACACATCATGCACTTGGATAAGGTAAAAACGGTTAGATGCAGGGCAGATCTTGCTCTACTCTGACCAAGCCCTACCATGATAGTGTATTCCCCAGTTATTAATAATAGCCTCGATGGAAGAGATTTAAATTCCAGATTTTCTGAAAATGATACAATTGGGCCTATTTACATCAGGGATTCTTTCCTACAATTCTGAAAGGCTATTGTAACAAAAAGCTTACCCAGAATACACTTGAATGATATTGGGGGTGGAGAAAGAGGGGGAGAAACATGTGAAATCCAGCTAGGCAGCAGATACCCATTAAAAAGAAAGTACTCCTGATGGCACAGGCGTATACTACTTGTTCGCATACTTGCAGGCATATTGGAAATCAAAAGGAGGGTGACCACTTTTGGGGTGAAAGCTGTTAAAGCAGAGGTGTAAACTGCATAGAGGTATTTTGCCCTCCAGTAGTATGAAAACTTCATGCTGTGGTAACTTTCACTTCGACGAGAAGAGTTGCCCCTATTCTCAACATTGTCTGTAGGTTGTCCTACAGCAGATGGCACATCATAGTCTGTTTTGCAAGGCAGAAGCAGCAAAGACAGTCTCCTCTGACACGTCCAGGTAGGTCATAGGCACCCGTGCAGTGACAGACGCACACAAATGCCTTAGCTTAGATGTACATTTGTTGTCTCATGCTTGCCGTCTACATCAGGCAATGCATTGGAACCCTCAAAAGATCCTTATCCTCACCATTTTGTATGGTGCTCTTTCAGTGGCTGCAGCAACCAAGAATAATAAAGCAGAAAAACATTCCAAAAAAATAAAAAGGCAAAAATGGCAGACTGCCCAACAAACTCGCGATCCATGGAATAATCACTTTTTAAGATGCCTAACTGATCAGACCAGGTCCCAGAATTACAATTTTATATGGACAAACAGCGCTCGAGTCAAGTGTCTCTAGAACATAAACCCTTTGTTTCAAAACTTTGAGCCGCAATTAAGGCTTTACTTGAGGCCTCCTGCTCAAAGCTATGGATCCCCCAACAGGAAGCCTCAAAATTTCACATTTCAATTGCAAATGGGCCAGCTCAACCTCAAATGTACCATTTTCAGAAAATCTGAAGTTTAAATCTCACCAAGAGAGGCTGAAACAAAAATGTTCATACATTGTCAGGAATATAAATAGCAGGTAATAACGCCTAAATTTCTATTACATTGTGCCCCAGTAGTGCCCCCCAACAGACACTGAACGCAACCTCCTGTTTTCTACCACATCCTACAATTGTGCCATTCATTTTCGCTGCAGCAGAGAAAACCACTGCGTGATTTGATAGTTCATCGTACAAGCAGTGTTATCTGTACAATCAGTTTTACAGTTCTATTCACAGGACAGCATGATGCAACACGTATAAAATTGCTCCATTAGCAACTACAAAATTGTTTAACTACAAACACATTGCTTTATCACATCAGAAATAAGATCTATCAACATACAAATATGGGAAGATAACAGGTACCTTCATAAACATTAAGAGCAGGATAAAGGAGCAGTTTCGTTTTAAATGTACCTGTCATTCAGATGGACATAAATGGTACAAATATTAACATACTACCAGAGCGACAAGTTAAAGTGAGGTCTGACAGCAACGTCTACCGTACCCCATCTGCAATTTCAGTTTAAACATGATGTGCTGCTCATTGAGAAGAGGTCCTGTGTCGAGCACCAAGACATCAGATCCTTTCGTACACTGCTTGTTGACATAACAACAGCTTTCAAAGATGAAAACTTTATAAAAACACAAGGCAAAACAAGTACATTGCAAGAGACAAGATGACTTGGATCCAATAAATATTTGGGGTGCCCCTCCTATAGCCAACATCTGGGGTGATGATGAGAAGGTGGTTTATTAGCTATATCAAAATCACAAGAAAAACCTAGTAAATTATCCAAAAACCCTCAAGTATCGATTTTATTTTGGTGCAAAACACAGTATGATGGAAGTACAAATATGTCACCATCATGTAGATTCTTACCTTACTAACATGAAACTCTAGTCTGCGAATAAACCTTTCAATTGACTTGATTTGCTGTTGGGAGGAGGAGGCAGAAAGAAGAGAGAAAAAAAGTTATACAGACTTGGCAAGTCTTTTTACTGGAAAGACATTAAACAAATCTGAGATGCCTTTATGCTTAAATCAGTCAAATGTTTTATTCATATTTTCCAGTGCACAGAGCCTATAATTCACTTGTGCTCAGAGTCAGCGACAGAGTAAAATCATTAAGTACAAGAAGCTTTTCACAGAGAGGTGCAGATTTGCAACACAATTCTAGGAACCAATTCCAGATCTCTGCTGGATGGGAAGGGTAGGATAGAAAGTCTGCTTAAGAGGGATGGGAAAAAGAAGGCAAACAAGAAGGGCCAGTTAAGGCCAGCACTTGTTAAACATTTAGCACAGCCCAGTTAGAGAGCAGCATTGGCAAGGAAACAGGAGTAAAGCTGCTTAACAGCAGCAAAAATTAGATGTCCTCCTTCACTGATTTCATAGTAGCCGTTACTTAATTACCAGGAATCCCCCATCTAACTTGGAGTTTTGGATGCTCTGGAGAATTTATACCCAGTCACACAGTAGGTGGTCTTGGCCAGGATAACAAGTGAACTATGTGCAGCCAGCTGACTGGGGCAAAGGGGTGGACACTGAAAATAGAAGCGCAAAGTCAAAGAACTGCTTGTGCAGGGTCATTTACAATTTTTTGAACAACGTACACAGACATTACAAGCTTCTGTCTTGGCCTATATCAAATCAAGTTAGAACATGGAGCAATACTGAAAATCCTTACCTTGTCAAGGTCATATAGAAATCCCTGAAACCAAAAGGAAACAAGAGTTACAACTGGCACTTGTATAACCAAATATAACATCCAAAAGTAGAAATACGCAAAGTTCAAGATGTGAGGGAAACATAAATTATTGCTTCAAAGGGAAAGTCTCAATTCTCATTATTAATTTGAACATGAAAATGTCAGGCAAATCTTAACTTCACAATTTGTTAGCAAATAATTCAACTGATCTTAAATATCAAAATGGAATTGGTGTTAAGTAACCATGTATTGCAAATATTTATATCTTGCAGAGTGGAGATTTAATTTATGGGACACATGCAGGTGGCACTGAAAGCAAAACCAGGAATGAGTCTATCTCTCCTCACATTCTATTGCATCCCAAGCTTCAAAATTAACAAAGAAACTACAGAATAACTGAAGAAATAACATTGAGATGATTGCTTCAAATCCTTCATGAACCCAGTACGACACAATGCTTACGTACGTTAGAGCAATTAAAAACTTCAAGATTTGCAAAATGCATCAAATCCAAAAGGATCCTGCATCCTTTTATATAATTATTAAAATCGGACAATACAAAGAAATTGTCAATTTCTGTACTTGTAACGCCTCTAATGATTTGACTGTCTTTAATGAACATTACCAGGTCCTACAGTACAGCATATTAAAACTACCAAACTTTACACAACTTCAGGTATTACTTAAGCAATGTTCCTTACCAGTCTGGAATTCCTTTTCATATCTTTGAGCTGAGCTGTTAAGCTGTCAAGCTCCAGCTGATGAACTTGCAAATATGCACTGTAAGGATAGGAGAAGCAACACTTCCTTAGAGCCATCAGAACCAATGCAGCAGCCACCATTTGAGTAACACAGTAACTAACAACAGTAGTGTGTGTTTGGAAATGGTTCTTCATGTTGTAAATGAGCAAAAACAATCTCAACTTACAGGTTAGACAGAACTTGAGAGTACCACTTGCTGATTTAGCCTTGGTCCATCCAGATGTCTTGTTAACCCCCCAACGTTTGTTGTCAGGTTGTAAATTTAAATTTATTTTTTCAAATACCTCATTAATCCAGCAAATGTCACTTTCACTACATACTGGTGGATTAGTATCTTTAGACTGGAATTCTAAAAACACACCTCATTACTTTCCATTTTTCCCCCTAAAGCACTGGGGCCTACCTTTGTTAATAGTTTTTTCCTCCATCATTACTTTTGCAGTTAGTAGAAAACACAAGAACTAGTTGTGTTCCACCACATGTATTAATTCTGCCTTCTGATGTATCTGCATCTCTTATGAAATGTAATAAGTCTGTACTTCATTAAGTATGTCAGAGAATTGAGTCCAAAACTTAGATCTGTCCATATAAGCAATCTCATGTCAGCTGAACAGTAACCGATGGGCAAATCTGCACCGCTTGCTGTTTTGACCCCTATCCCAGTTATGGGACGTCATCTCGGAGACAACAATTCGAATTGGGGAGTGAAGAGGAAGAAAGTAACTTGGAGTCAGTTGAGCTCCTGCTTTGTATCGCTATAAATCACGAGTCTCACAAGAGGTGCAATACAAAAGGTGATAATGGTTCAGGTACAGTAGGTGAAAATTACAATAACTTTAAGGACCTTGCACTGGGCTACACTGTAAATCGAATAAATCCCATTACTTCCAAAGCATTCCACAGATGTATATCATTTTCAGCTGGGATCAGAATACAATTTAGTCTACAAATCCCCATGTTTCCTTTTTCATTACACATCACAGAAAGGGGTCAAAGCGCTCAAATTGAACATCCTGCCAAATACGATCCGGTCACTAGCACCTCAGTAAATACAGTTCAACCTCTCATTACTAGAGTGGCAAATCTCAGGGCGATTCATTCCTGTACAAATTCTTTTTGCTTACTCAAATCTCACAAAAAAGGAACTTAAATTCTACTACAAATTGAATGTTGAATCAAACAGAGCAACATATAAAGTCATGCTGAGGAATATCAAGTTACATACTGACCAACATTCATTTAGAAAGTTGACTATCCAAGCCTATTTCAGAATGCATGCATGCTGTGTTATAATTGGCATAACTCTAATAAATACAAGATCATATCCAGAAGAATTCCTGTTGACATTTGGGTTTTTGTCAGAATAGGATTTTCTCAGTACTTTAAATAGATCAACTGCCTAAAGACCACCACAACTATGATCCAAGTGGAAGGCAGGTACTAAACTGAGCCTTGGAGAAGGCATTGGACAATTTATTTCAAGTTAAAATACCTGTTTAAAAATATAACCATGGAATACCTATTGAACCCAAACTTACAAGAATACAATTTTAAAAACGTCACTAAATTAAAAAGCTTCTGGAAGATTTTTCTTCAGTCAACCAAAACTTTCATTTCACCAGAAGAAACTCCAGCTGCTTTAATATTACACCAAGCAGGAATGGAACAAAACAGGTTTGGAAAAAATCTAATGGGCGGCACAGTGGCTAGCACCGCAGCCTCACAGCTCCAGGGACCCGGGTTCGATTCTGGGTACTGCCTGTGCGGAGTTTGCAAGTTCTCCCTGTGACCGCATGGGTTTTCGCCGGGTGTTCCGGTTTCCTCCCACCGCCAAAGACTTGCAGGTTGATAGGTAAATTGTCCCTAGTGTAGGTAGGTGGTAGGGAATATGGGATTACTGTAGGGTTAGTATAAATGGGTGGTTCTTGGTCGGCACAGACTCGGTGGGCCGAAGGGCCTGTTTCAGTGCTGTATCTTTTAGTTTAGATTTAGTTTAGAGATACAGCACTGAAACAGGCCCTTCGGCCCACCGAGTCTGTGCCGACCATCAACCACCCATTTATACTAATCCTACACTAATCCCATATTCATACCACATCCCCACCTGTCCCTAAAGTTCCCTACCACCTACCTATACTAGGGGCAATTTATAATGGCCAATTTACCTACCAACCTGCAAATCTTTTGGCTCTAAATAAATAAATAACCACCTAGATCTAATGTTGTAGGACAGATCAGTTTCCTCTCCAACCATCATATCCAAATACTCTACAAAACAGCTGTCACTCTATTTGGACACTACAACTTGTTGTTAAAAAGTGAGTAGAGTAGCTTTAGTAAATACTGACTGGACAAATCCCCAAGTTTAACAGATATTCAGAAAGCCAGCCTTCTGGATTTTTGTAACCACTGATTTTGCAAGAGTGAATATCTGAGACAAGGTTGTTTACAAGCGGTCTCCTTATGCAGGAAGGGAACACAGCAAAAATATTTGTCCGTGCAGTTTTCATAAAAACAACCAGTAATTTGTACCCTTAGCTGCGCTGGCACAAACGCTCCATTTATTTTGTGTGGTACAAAGTCTTCCAGCAAGCTAAGCAACAGGTGAATGTTCTAAAAGGCATTGCTCTCAAAACACAGGTGAGTTGGACAGTCTGATTAAGTAGTTAACCAAAGTATTCAAATTTAAACAAACTGTAGGGCAATTTTCTTTTTACTGACCTTCATTTGTAGTTCAACTAAACTGCATTGGTAGTTCAGATTGTTTACAAACTGGCAGCAAGTTACAGGAGCAAGAGCGGGTGATGGAATTTGTTGACATGGTAACTTGGTTAATAATTGGAAACCAAGATTACTGTTCTTTCATGTGGAGGTGGGGAAACTATCATGAGAAATAGTGAAAATTAGCTCAGGGGTTAATAGTTTTCCAAGGTCTTCAGCTGTTACTGGTCACATCTGCTGGATTCAACGCAAACCACTCATTAGAGAAAAGACAAAGTTGATCATCTTTCCATAAGGTTACAGACAACAGAAACTACCTTCAGGATCACAAGAGGCATCTTTACTGATCGGAAATGGACACATTTACAAGTCCAAACAGACTCATTTTTAGAAATGTTCCATAAGCAAATTTTTCAATTCTTGTGACAGCCCCATTCTTTCAAGATCACTTGTTCAGAGGAAAAGAGAACTTACTTTAGGCCCTTTTTCAAAGCTTCATAAACCTGATCCAACCGTTCAGGCTGGGGGTTCTTGGGTGGGAGTGATTTATGGGTAATGTTGAACATTTTGCCAGCTCGAGAGGCAGTCTTCCGCTGTGTTGTTGGGGTGCTGAACACTTTTAGTTTCCTGGAAGGCAAGAATTCACAATATCAATTAACGTGATCAAAATTAGCAGCCTTCAATAGCACAACTGCAACTCATTATTAGCAGCAGAAAGAGCAATACATTTGTCATCAAAATGGTGACTATGCGGTTGAAATTCTTCCAAAAAAACCAGGAAAACTCCCAGTTTTCTCTGATAGCCCAATAATAAAACTTATGGGTGTGCAATTTTGAAAAGTGGGATTTCGTTTTTAATAGGTTGATAATTACACAGAGCAGACCAGACATTCTATCAAAAGGAACTACAATCCCCACGCTAGTTCAACTCCAGCTGGAGTATTCTGTCCAATTCCGAGCACCACGCTTTAGGAAGGAAGTGAGGGACAGCGTACAGAAGAGATTTACTAGAATGGTTCCAGGGATGATGGATTACAGTTAGGTGGATTGATTGGAAAAGCTGGGGTTCTACTTAGAACAGAGAGGCTAAGAGGTGACTTTATACAGGTGTTTAAAATCTTGAAGGGGTTAGATATAGTAATTAAAAAGCTGTTTCCCACAGCTGAAGGGTTGATAACCAGAGGCCACAGATTTAAGGTGATTGGCAAAAGAACCAGAAACAACATGAGGAAAATCTTTTTTGCGCAGTGAGTGGTTAGGATTTGGATAGGGTGGTGGAGGCAGATTCAACGCAGCTTTCAAAAAGGGAATTGGATAAATACTTGGAGAAAGAAAATTGCAAGAATGTGGGGGAAAGCAGGGGAGTGGAACTAACTGGATTGCTCTTCAAAAGAGCTGGCACAGGGTCGATGGGCCAAATGGTCTCCTGTGCATTCTGTAAGAAAAATAAAGGGAGAATGCGAGTGGAAAAGATCCTCTGCACAGAAACACACAGAAAATGCTGGAAACACTCAACAGGTCAGGCAGCACCTGTATAGAGAGAAGACAAGTTTGGCCCTTCTTCAGAATAGATATGGATACTGTTGCTGACTGCACAACAGTTTACATCTGCATAGTAAGTCACTAAATCCCCCACTGCAGTTGGTATACTTGCAGATTCCCTCCGTACATTTTTTGAATCCTCAAACTTACTAAATTCAGTTAAGAGCTTAACTGAAGGATACCGGTTTGAAACATCACCTGTCTTCTATATGCTGCTTACTTACTATGCATTTCCAGCATTTTCCGTATTTATTCCAGATTTCTAGCATTTGAAGTCTTTCCTTTGTATTTACCAATTGTGGTAAGAGGACAGATCCAGATCAGTTTCTTTGAAGTGTTTCCTGTGAAGCTTAAAATTTCAGCTTCAATTAATTTAACCATTACCCCTGCACATTAAGTGTAGCAAGTTTAAGCAGTTGCAATCAGGGAAGCTTTTCCATTTTTAATGTGATCTATGCCTATGCCATAAAGATGCATTAAATGAAACTGATAATACAGAGCAGATCATGAGGTTTTAAGAATACGCAAAAAAATTACAATTGCAAGACTAGAAAAATAACAGTTTCCTGTTGTGCCTAAAACTCTGGTCGCAATGTTGATAGTCCCCTGAACAAGTGTGATTGGAAAATATTCGCATAAGAGTTGAGGACATGGCCAGTTTCCTGGCTAGAGATTTCGTCAGGTGGAAGGTTTGATGGACACGTAAAAGACCAAAGAGACTTGGGCGTATTGTAGCTAACTCAGTAACACCCAAAATTCTGCAATCTTTTAAGCCACTGATTCTGGGTATATCTGGGCACCAATATACAGCAGCATGGAGAGAGAGGTCACAGACAAGTTCTACTGCAAGGGAATCAGATGAGGGCTCTGCTAGGGCAGTGTAAAAGGAATGGGTGAAGGGTATACATACAGAAATGCTTGGTACATTGATGGGCCTGCCTGTTACAGTCAAGGTGAATGCAGGAATCCAACTTACCACAGCACTTGGCGCAGAGCTTTGAGCCCATCATTTCCAGTGTGGAAGTGGTGGCTGACTCCATGAGAACACCTGAAGACCCAACCATGATGCAGTATCTGATGGCCAATAACTCAGCTTCCATTGCAGCACAAACGTAAGTGACCAAACATCTGAGTGCTGCAGCGGAAGCTCAGACAGAAGTCATACAAGTGCAGCTTTCTACTATTATATGGCTGAAGATACCAGTGTTCAAAAGGGGCTTGCAGGGTCTCACAGGAGTCCAGGAGTCCAGCAATCTGTCCTACAACACAGTACTAGGATTGCTGAGGCGCCACCCTGGAGGTGTGGCAGTGGCTCTGTGGAACATGAATCTGCTATCCACCCTCAGGATTCAATGTCCCACCTCTGCCACTCCACCAGTCTCCTTGCTGTTGCCCGTCAGCTAGCCAGCTTGGACTGCTGTCACTCTTACCAAAGTGCTGAAGTCTGAAGCTGAGCCTTCTAGGGCCAGACAGCATCCTCCAAAGCCATCTGCAGTCTTCTCCACTGAAAGTCAGCAGCCTTCCACCAACCATGCTGCAGCCACTGGGGTAGCATTGAACAGGAGCACCAGGACGTGCAAAGGCACATGAAGACAAGCACCAAGGGAATACACAAGGAGGATTAGTTGACTTTTGCATGGAATATTGGATGGTTTAGATAAAGTTGATTTGGAATGTTTGTTTTGTGGTGGATTTTATTTCAACATTGCAGCCAAGACGACGCTCTAATGGCCAGTAACAGAGGGAAGGCAAGATGTGGTACTGTTGGTGAATGGGGAACTGGGGTTGTGTTGGCTGCTACAGCAGTCAAAGGAGCAAATCACAGATAGCCTGGCCAGAAAGGGAGTGTAGTGGTTGCCTGCTTTCCCTCCTCCTCCTCAGTTGTTCACTGTATACCTGATGACAAGAGTGCTGGCCTCATGATGGCGAGGTTGTGCAGGATGCAGCAGACCACATTAAATCATACACACTGTGTTCAGTACTACAAGGCTCCTCCAAAGTAATCCAGGCAGAAGCACTGATTAAGCACCCCAATCATCTGCTTGATGACATTTTGTGTGGCAGCGGGAGGCGGTGGCGTAGTGGTACTGTCACTGGACTAGTAACCCAGAGACCCAGGGTATTGTTCTGGGGACAGGGTTCAAATCCCACCACAGCAGAAGGTGGAATTTGAATTCAATTCATAAATCTGGAATTAAAAAGTTAGTCTAATGATGGCCATGAAACCATTGTCGATTGTTGAAAAAACCCACCTGGTTCACTAATGCCCTTTAGGGAAGGAAATCTGCTGACCTTACCTGGTCTGGCCTACATGTGACTCCAGACCCACAGCAAGGTGGTTGACTCTTACATGCCCTCTGAAATGGCCTCGCAAGCCACTCAGTTGTATCTAACCGCTACGAAGTCAATAAAAAGGAATGACTGCAGCGGTTCAAGAAGGCAGCTCACCACCACCTTCTCAAGGGCAATTAGGGATGGGCAATAAATGCCGGCCTGGCCAGCGACACCCACATCCCATGAATGAATGAATGAAAAAATAGCATAGCTATTATATACACGCTATTCATATGTGCGTGGGTGAACTAGGTGGTCAGCAGAGAGTACCCGTCACCCAGCAGTCACCCTTTGGTTTGATATGGTGGTTCAAATACTGATGGTACAATGGACTGTGTACAGTGCACAATAAAGGTATCATGACTGCTGCCTGGATACTGGGCATTCACCTGCATGACGGGCTGAGCATGGTCGCACATCAACTGTACATTCAGGGAGTGGAACCTTTGCGGTTCTGGTACATTTAGATCTGGAGCTCAGAAAGCAACGTGTGTGCAGTCAATGGCACCCCTGCACCATAAGGAATCCCGCTATCATGCCAAAGCCACACGCGCACTCGCCTACTTCTCTCTGGAAAGAGTATGCAATGTATTTCCCCCCCTTCTCCTGGCATAAAGAGCCTTTATACAGCAGTGGACAGCGAACTGCTGCCTGTTCCTGGAAGGATCCTGACGCGAAGAAGCTCAAGGCCAGGATTACCTTTATAACCACCAGCTGTGCTGTCCTTACCTGCGCTGAGGCTGCAGGCAACAAGTGGCAGATTTCAGCGAGCAGCTCCTTCATAAAACAGACACGTCAGACATGCTGTTTCTCGCTGAGGTTGAAATAAGAGAATTGCTCACTGAAAACCGAGTGGATATGGCCTCCTAATGAGAGCCCTTCGCCCCCTCCTCATCCTCCCTCTGCAAGCAGCTTGTCCTCCTGTGTTGCCTCTGCTCATTCTCCCATTTATGTTGCAGGCCAAGGGTGATGGTAACTTCAGCAACCATGACTGGGAACAAGTGCACTCAGCAGAACCCTTGAAGTGAGAACCAAGACCTTCACCACATGCTGCACCACTCAATTTCAATTTCACCAACTTTAAAAGTATCAGTACAACCTCCACACATTTCTACTAACTCAGCAACAGCCAGTAGAAATCAATCAGCAATTAACCTGAAACGTTATCCTGATGATCCCTTTAAATAGTGCTGGTAAAGAGCCCTTTCCTGCTGCTGGATGCATGCGCCCGGTTAAAACAGGGCATCAGCTGGAGTGCTGAGGTTGAAAACAGCACCCCTAAAGTCAAATCAACATTACATACTGACTGATGTCATGATCTTATACTTCTGCTGTACATTCATAACACCCACACTGACTTCCTCACCAGCATGGCCATACCAGAAGGGTGCAGTCGCCATTTTGCACCTAAAATAAACACTATGGAGCCAAATTTTGCGACCTGAGCCTTTTTAAAACACAATTATACTTTGGACATAGAACATTGAACAAACTTGTAGGACAACCCCCAATGTGTGCTGTTTTTGGTGTTTGTTACACATTCAAGGCAAGAGGAAATTGCTGAAAAAAAACCTTTTTTGTGGAAGTGTATCCAGATCAAGGCCTTGGGATAAAGATGGTGACTGTAGTTAACTTCATTACTTTTACTGGGCCAACAGGATCATTTCAGAGTACAATAGAAATTCAAATTTTTGCAGCAGCCACTGAGGTCTAAATCACAAAGCAGGTTTTATGTAGATGCAAGAAGACCTGTTCCTGCACTACATTCCCCATCTAGCACATCAAAATTAGCTGTACAATAGTACAATTCAGTAATTGCCTAGCAATGCATCTCACTACCTGCTTAGCCTCTACATCTTCATCTCAACTTGACGCTTTTGGTTAATCATATCCTCTCTCCTTTTGGACCTTTATATTGTTACGAGATTTCTTTTGTTCCTTTTGTAAAATACGTTTTAAGAACTTATATTTGAATTATGGACATGGAGTCATCTGGAGATTGCTGAACCTTGTGTTTAAAAAAAAAGGTCAACAGAAGGTTTGGCTAGTAAACAAATCTTACTGGAAGGCATCTGTTTTCAAGTAAAAACAGCAGGGGTTGTTTTGGGCTGCAGAGGAGTGACAAGCCAAGATTTATGATTGTTATGCGACTTGCATCTGAACAGCTTTGGTTTAATTTTAAACTGTTACAAAAAGAGTTGCTGCCTGATTGCCAGAAGACGACAACTGATATCTTTCTTTGAAGAATCCCTGTATCAAGTGTGCTTACTATTGCCTCCTCTATTTGAAGAAATCTCTAATGCTACATTGCTGCTAAAAGCCCTAAGAAAACCCTTGTTGTTGCTTCCTGCTGTAAAGGCTCAGTGGAGCTTTCAGTGTTGCATCTTTTGAAAGCCAACCCGGACAGATCATCAACATCGCCTGGAAAGAAATGTTGTAGGAAGATCCCCTTGACAGCCGCCTATTCGCCTTTGGGACACCCCACCAAAACAAAGGACTTCCTTCCATACCTTCTTTTCAGCATGTGTTTTTTTTTTTAAATTCCTTCTATTATGAACAAAAATCCTTTTTGTCCCCGGTTTACCGGCTGTGCATGAGAGCAAGAGCTAGGATAAATAAGGGGCTTTAATATTGCAATTAGTGTGTATGTTTTACTTCATTATTGGTTAAAACTTGGTTTATAATAAACTGATAATTTTGTTGTTGATTAAAGAAACCTGGTTGATGTGCTTTATTCTGGGATAAAATAGAGTATCTGATTGACTGTTTTGGTAAATGGGAAAAATATGTTGTGACCAGTGGAGAAGTGGGACTGAATTAACAGTGCACTCCTCCCGCCTTGGTCGTAACAGTATATAGTATATGTATACAGTGGCCAGAGACAAACAATCCACATTTCATTAACCTATCCAGGCAGACTGATTTCTCCTGTAGTGTTTCACCAACAAACAAATGCCGCAACTGGCCAGACAACAGTCTTTGCATCATTCAGGTAAATCGCTACCAGAATTGATGGACCTGACAAGTTTGTACTTGTTCCCTGACATTTTCTCTCCATTGCAGGGTGACCAAAACAGTTTAATTTGCATTTACAATGCTAAATAACATTTGGGTGAACAAGCTTCCCAAGCAAAGTCAAACCCCTGCAACCCTATACCATTACTTAACCGTTCTTTTAGTTTCCTACAGCAAACAGATCAAATAATCATCCAGGGAAATCAGACATCCCCCACGCACAAATAAAAACACAGCAAAATGTTTCTACTGCTACTCAACTGCTCCTGACAGGGGTGATTCATCTTTATTCCACAGACATCAGAAGCCCTCTGGGACCTCATTCAAATGTCCACTGGCTCAGTGGTAGGACTCTCATCCGAGAGTCATAAGGTTGTGGAATTAAGTCCCACTCTAGAAACGTGAGAACAGAATCCAGGCTGACAGTTCAGTGCCTTACTGAGAGAGTGCTGCACTGTCAGAAATGGTGGCTTTCAGATGACACACAAGAACATAAGAAATAGCAGCAGGCTACTCCAGCCTGCTCCACCATTCAATAAGATCATGGCTGATCTGATCGTGGCCTCAACTCCACTTTCCTGCCTGTCCCCCATAACCCTTGACTCCCTTGTAGATCAAAAATCTGTCTAGCTCAGCCTTGAATAGATTCAATGACCCAGCCTCCACTGCTCGCTAGGGTAGAGAATTCCAAAGATTAACAACCCTCAAAGAAATTCATCCTCATCTCCTTTTTAAATAGGAGACCCCTTATTTTGAAACTGTCCCCTAGTTCTAGACTCCCCCACAAGGGGAAACATCTTTGCAGCATCTACCCTGTCAAGCCCCCCACAGAATCTTATATGTTTCAATAAGATCACCTCTTATTCTACAAAACTCCAATGAGTATAGGCCCAACCTGCTCAACCTTTCCTCATAAGACAACCGCTTATTTCCCAGGATTGAGCCTAGGTGATCCTTCTCTGAACTGTCTCCAAACCATAAGGAGACTAAACTGTACACAGTACTCTAGATGTGCACTCACCAACACCCTGTACAGTTGTAGCAAGACTTCCCTACTTTTATACTCCATCCCCATTGCAATAAAGGCCAACATTCCATTTGCCTTCCTAATTAATTGCTGTACCTGCATACTAACTCTTTGTGATTCATGTACGAGGACACCCAAATCCCTCTGTAACACAGCATCCTGCAATCTCTCTCCATTTAAATAGTCTACTTTTCTATTCTTCTCACCAAAGTGGACAACCTCACATTTTCCCACATAATACTCCATCTGCCAAATTTTTGCCCACTCACTTAACCTATCAATATCCCTTTGCAGACTCTTTGTATCCTCACAACTCGCTTTCCCACCTATCTTTGTATCAGCAGCAAATTTTGTTACAATACACTCAGTCCCTTCATCCAAGTCAATAATATATATCGTAAATAGTTGAGGCCCCAGCACGGACCCCTGCAGCACCCCACTAGCTACAGTTTGCCAACCTGAAAGTGTCCCATTTATCCCGACACTCTGTTTTCTGTTAGTTAGCCAATCCTCTATCCATGCTAATATATTACCCCCCAACATCATGAGCTCTTATCTTGTGCAGTAACCTTTTATGTGGCACCTTATCAAATGCCTTTTGGAAATTCAAATACACAACATCTAATGGTTTCCCCTTTATCTACCCTACTTGTTACATCCTCAAAGAACTCTAATAAATTAGTCAAGCACTATTTCGCTTTCATAAAACCATGTTGACTCTGCTTGATAATATTATGATTTTCTAAAAGCCAAGCCCACTTCCGCCCTCCCAGGTGGGCATAAAGCATCAATGACACTATTTCAAAGAAGAGGAGCAGGGAAACTCTCCCAGTGTCCTAGCAAATAGATCTCAGTGCTGCTTTTGGGACCTTACAAATTTTCTGCCATGTTTTCTACCTTACAATAGTGACTACACTTCCAAAAAATGTACTATATTTCATTGGCTGTTAAGACACTTTGGGACATCCTGAGGTTGTGAAAGGTGCTATATAAGTGCATTAAAAAATTTATTCATGTGATGTGGGAGTTTCAGGCTAAGGCAGCATTTGTTGCCCATCCCCAATTGCCCTCGAGAAGGTGGTGGCAAACCACCTTCTTGAACTGCTGCAGTCAGTGTGTAGGTGCACCCACAGTGCTGTCAGAAAGGGAGATTCTGAACGCCTCAAGGTATCAGCCCAGATAGCAGTTGTTCTGCACACAGTAGACCTGTGAGTGGGGGTGGGGTTGCAGCAAAGAGAGGTGCCTTTCATAGCCAATGGCTTATCGATTAGAGATCAGTAACAACAGCAACCCTGCCTGACATTTTACCACTGTAGTGCTCTTGTTGCCATCCCAGCTGTGATCAGCTAACTCAGAAAACTGCATAGGAGCTTCCTGGCCTCCACAGCTCAGGGCCATTGTGGGGCAGTATATTAACATAACAAATCTCAGAGAGGCACAGACTTTAAGCATTTCTGAATTCTATATATTATACTAAAAGAGAAAGCATTGCAATTCTGGCTGAGTGGGGAAAATAACCAGCAAATGTCACTAACCTGAATGCTTTGTCCTGCGGTGAATTGACTCCAGCAAAAGACTGACTCCTAGTAATTCCAGTAAAGAAAATGCGGCGCACAGGCCGCATGGACAGCGACATTGTGAACGGTATCCTGGCTGGGAGCCCTGTGGAAATAGAGAGGAAAGACACCAATGAACCACTGTCATACACACGCGCACATGTTTGTAATGAGCTGAAAATGTGATTATAATTACATATGGTTCAGTGCATCAAAAGTATGTGAGAAAGGCAGTAATTTCATGCTGTCATTTTCCTCATTTGGAGATTTACAAGAATTTGAAATCTGGAAATTTCCTTCAATAACGCAACAGTTCAACTCTAACTGACCTCAGGCAGTGTTTACTTACACCAATTAGAGCTTGAACACATCTCTGCCTTACCAATAGAACATGGCAGAATACGATCATCATAAAGCAGAGTAATCATCATCCTACTTACTGCAAGAAATGCCGCATGAGATCAGTTAGTTTTACTAAAGTACTGCATTGATGGAGATTTAAAGTTAACAGTTTCAAGTGCTGGTCTAAGCGAGTAAGAGTTTCCCTCCCTAATTGCTGTGTTCTCACTTTGCCTTTTACAAGGAATCTGTACCAGCTTAAATTTCTAATTATTTATATTACTTCAATGTAGTCAGAATGATTTGCATTATATTAAACTAATGACACAAGTATGTTAGCTAACGTACTTAAGACCCGATACCACATCTCCCCCCAAAAAATCAATGGTTAGGTTGGGTGACCAAGTCTTGGTAGCTATTACAGGTATCATCGAGCCACAACACTCAGGTTGCCTTTTCATACATGTCTCTAAATCAAATACTGTAAAACTGCCTTCAACAGTTCACTATGACCAGCTGAAGGCCAACCAAATAAGCATGAGGAGAAAGGTAAACAGACTAGTCATAAACTGGGATTCTTAACCGACAAATTATTTCACAAACTGGTACAGTGTGCTAAACAAGTGAGAAATGAATTCCGACAGGAGCTAATACAACTCCTATATACAGGTTATTGGAGACAACGGTTATATATTTGTTTTTTATGCTGCCACTGTATAGAGTCTAGCCAGAGAGGTTCTTAGACTGTATTGTTTAGGGCTGCGTTTGCTGACAATGCAACCACTAGGTGGTGCAGTACTTGCACATGCACAAATGCAGCCTCATGCACTGAAACGTCATTGTCTGCGACGTTTTTGGCAGCTGCCAGGAGTAAAGATGGCACTGCGCAATTTATCACAAAAACAAAAATGAAATCAAATACCCACAGTGGCTGCGATCGCCCCCTCCATCCCACCCCCAACAGTACCCCGCTCCCTCCTGCCACCGCACTTCTCTTCGCTGCTGCCTCCAGCGCCCGTCTGCTCACCACTTGCGCCACGCCTTGCCATTTCTCCCCCCACGGCCACTTGCTCCCTGCTTCACCTCCTTCCCCCACCTCCAAACCTGTGGGCCACACGCTCCCGGTCTCACCGCTTCATCCCCTCTGCTCTGCCGAGGTCACAATTCCCCTCCCTTGCCTATCTTGTCACTCTCTCTCCCCGCGCCCCCCCCCCCCCTTCCCTGTGCAGGGAAGAAAGGTGGCGATCGCAGGAGGAAGCTGGGACCAGAAGCGGGAGAGAGCGGTGAAGCAGAGGGGAGGAAGTGGCGAGGTGGGGAGCGAGCGGCAAGCAGACGGTGCAGTACAAGATAACCTTTTCGTGCACATGCGCAAATTAGTCCTGGCAAGCCGGGTGCTGACATAGGCTGCGCACGTGCAGCACCATACTGAGTGCAAGGGCCCATTCTGCCCATGTGCGAAGCTGGGAGCGCTCGGATGACGTCGCGCTGTGCTGCGCTGTCAGGAGTCACTTTGATTGTTTAAACATTAATCTTTATTGTACAGTAATTATATACACTCCTCACAAGCTTGTTCGTCTCCTTCAAAAGGCATGTTGTAACTGTTCTCGAGTCTCTCCCACATGATCTCTTACCTCATCTCTGTGGGCAGTAATCTTTACATTCTCTCAAGATTAACCCTTTGATACCCTTATACTACAACAACGTCTTGGGAGTATTTTATCTCTAGGCACTAGCATTTTCACACAGATACAGGTCTGCACCAGCAGGAGACACTCCACAGCTAATTATGTCATTATTTTAAAACAAATAACATCACTGGGAGATATTTCATCTAAAAAAACCCACAGATTTTTGAACATTCTGTCTATTGTCAAATCACATTTTGCCACAACTATACAAATGCTGAGGTTAGACCACATCTGAACTACTGCGTAGAGTTCTGGGCATTGCACCTCAGAAATGACATAAAGACCTTGGATGGAGTACAGTGAAAATTCACCAGAATGTTATCAGTGCTCCAAGGGTTAATTTATGTGGAGAGATTACATAAGGTAAGCTTGCATTCCCTGGAATGTAGAAAATTAAGAAGTGATTCGATTGAAGTTTTAAGGATTTTGAAAGGAATTGGTAAAGTAGATAGACTTCCTCATCAATGGAGGAAGTTTCTAAGACAAGGGATTATAAACAGAGCCAGGCCATTCAGGGAAGACAAGTGAGGGAACACTTAATTATGCAAAGTGTGGAACACTCTCCAACAAAAAGCAGCAGATGCTAGCTCAATTAATAATTTTAAATCTGAGAGCGATTGATTTTTGCTAGCGAAGGGCACTAAGGGATATGGAGCCAGGTGGCCTAATGGATTCAAGATACAGATCAGCCATGATCTCGCTGAATGGCAGAATAGGGTTAAAGGACTGAACGGACATACTCCTGTTCCCATCTTCCAATATCCTGTGTCGGACCACCACTGGGGAGTTATTTCCAGTCGTATCTGTGGGATAAGATTTTGTTTTCGTATTTAGTGTGTGTGGCCGGAACTTTCAGTTCTCACACACCAGTTGTATGCTTCTCTTTAAAAGGAATACTGGTGGGCAGTAGATACCCATTGACCCATATCCCAGTGAGGAGACAATGTCATCAGGAAAGAGGCAAGAGAAAATAGTTAGAAAAAGGAATTCACTGTTCTAAGCAACTATTTTGTGGCTTTCACCGAGTAGAACTGAGTCACACCAACCCCTACACACAGCTGGAAAGGAAAACACGAATCATTATACACAAACTCTTGAAAACTATTCAAAATATTCAACTGGGAATCATTAAAAGGCAGCTCATAACTCACTTAAGGAATAAATTACATATCACACAGTCTACTTCAAGAATGTACTGTCACCAAAGAGTTCACCAGGCTGAGAGATTCTGTACAACCACTCCACATTTAAAGTGTTGCAGTTATATTTTTAATCAGACTATTAACGGTCCTGTATTAACTCCTGGCCAAGATGTGGATGGATGACAAACTATTAGGCCCTCCGCAGTTGAGGCCTGGGAGATTTTAACCCCAGGCTCTCACCTGCACAGCTCCCATTGTCTCCTACCCAATTCCGGTGGGAAATGTCAGCTGGCAGGAGTATGATTTCAGAGTCAGGAGGCCACTGTGGGCTGGGGGGCAGTGTGGTTTTGGGAGGACATCATGGTTGGGGGAAAGAGGATAGCAAGCCCAAAGTTTCCTTATGGGCCACAAGGAAACTTTGAAAAAGTACTTACTCCTTTGGACCTTGCTTCTCTTGCTACCAGGTTGGCCTGGCTGTGAAGCCATAACAGCTTCGATATGCATGCCTCAGGTTAGAAACACAAAGTCAGACTCCTCTAGTATCTAAGGAGTGCTGTATAATCAGAGGTCCTGTCTAAATATGAGATGACATTTTAATTGGAGGCCACAGTTGCCTGTTCAAGTGGATCCTGTTCAACTAACAAAAGCCAAGCAGGGAAATCTCCCAGTCCCTGGACAACACTCCCCTCTATCATACCACCCATACAGTTTGTCTATTTAAAGTGGCGACAGTTCAAAAATAATTCATTAGAAACGTGGGGCTTTGGGACGTCCCAAAGAAAGATGCAATATAAATGGAAACTCATTCTCTCTTATAAAATCCAGCAGTGAAAGGATGACATTTCTCAATGTGCGAGACTGTGTAAATTGAAACTGTTTTACACATAATCAGATCTTTTACAATTATTGACACTCATTTCCTGATATCTTGGTGAAACCTTTGAAGATCCAAAAGCTGAGCGGGGAAACTGGAAGTTTGGAGCATACTGATGTATTGGACAAGAAAAGACCACCTGCTCCATCTAGCCTGTCCCATACTGTTGAGATGCCTCGTGCAACAGGTCAAGCAACTCCTTACCCCTACAGGTCATGTAGTCTCCCGGCAGAAGTAATAAACCACATCAAAAACCAAAGGTCAATTGGGGGGAAAAAAATCTGTTATATACTTAGACTGGTTTCATTCCCCCACTCCCTTCTGCTCTACACACTTAACCTTCAATTCCCTCCTCACTATTCTCTTATACAGGATGTTTAAAGAGGAGTAGATTCAGTGCAGACAGTTGAGTGATACCGGTCAAATGACAGGCTTATAATCTGACATTAAACATAGCAATACTGGATTACAGAACCAAGTTCGAACCAGAGTTTAAGATGACAAAACTTGGCCAAGGGGGATTTCTTGGTGATTTCCAAAACCAATATTTTTGAATCACTGCATTTTACACAATTTTCACAGTGAGACAAAGGTGAAAAGCACCCTTGCAAAGAGGTAAAAGCAGCAGCTCCAAAGCAGGCTGGCACCAACTGTCCCATCCGGGCAACAGACTTCAAGTTTCAGCTTTGCAAAAAACACCATCAGTCCACACCTCGACTATCAGCAAATGCACTACCTGTAACAGCTTTTAGTTAACTGAAACTGTGAAAAAGGCCTGTGGCTTTGAACACATTAAACTACAACACATTAACTCCAGTTCACATTACAGCTGTAGAATGACTCTCTATGGACTTGAGATTCACTTACTCTCCAATGATTCTCAAACAGCACTGGATGTCAGAAACTACTCAGAGATACCTTGAGAGCTGGTGACCCACCACAGCACAGACCCAGCTACATTTTGTACCTCTCCACAGCAGAGATCTCAAAAAAGACACCATGACTCATTCTAACCTCGTGCTGCAATAGGCTCGTCATTACCAACAGAACCCAACACTGAGTCAAGTTCTAAAAGACAGCTAATTACTAAACAAAAGCAAAGCATTTCAAAAGCCCAGACCTTGTTTACTCCATCACCGGAACAATCTTGTGCCTCTTAACACCAAGAGCTGGTCAAGCACTGAGGAAATGCATTTGGACAGTCGCCGTTTTGTTCCTTGGATTAAAAGGTATGAGGGCCACAGTTTACTGCTAGGCTTTTCTATTCCAAGTTAAGCATTAGGCAGGCATCAAGCAGACTCACAATTTTCTGCATTCAGTCTCTCTGTTGTTGATCTTACAGCTGCTGCCAGTTAAAACACACAAATATATCTGCCCCTTCCCCTATCTCCTCTTGGGGCCCCAAACCATTGACCCTCCCCCTCAAATCTGCCACTTCTATCAGTCACAAACCAATTATGTTCCAAACATCTGCGACAGTCAGTAACTGGTACTGGCAAGTTCTGGAATACCAGTGCCAACTTGTATGTGGAGGTCATGCCCTTCTGTCAATGCTACAATGCGCCTACACATGGCATTTATTTTGGTGTATATGGAGCTGTGGAAACATGAGAAGGCAATGCCATCAGCCTGCCTAATACAGCTTTACAAGAAACCCTTCCAGCACTGAATATCCTTTGTGGTGTCCAACAAAAGCACATCTTTATTACCAGACAAAATGTTTGTGAAGAACAGGGGAAAACTGCTCAAGGCAGAGACTGGAGCAAACAACTTCTCATCACCAATGATGTACTTTGAGTAAATTAAACCGTGAAACCAATGCAAGCTGTTTGCACAAGGTTCGATTACATTGAAGCGAACTGCAGAAAATATTGGTATATTAATCCGATAAGTTTTCTTAATAAAATATAATTGCCCATACTAATCTTCCTGCTGTCTTCAGGACAATCAAAATGTACTGTGAAAGTATCCTTACCACCAAACAGAAACCTGATTCCATTCTCATTCCTGCAGAAATCCCAGTGCGGCCCTCAGGGTTAACACAAAGCTTTCACCAAATTATTTCCATCAGAGAAAACATCTTGGGAGGAGGTCATGAGGGTCACAGATGTGGAAACATTCTAAAGAATGTTGTTACTGTCAGAAGCAGAATCACTGGAGTTCAAAAGTTTTTATACCATTTTTATATTCTGACCCAGGACAATTTATTTTCGAAAGGCGTTTATAAATCCTATTTTTCTGACTGGGCAACAATTGAGGTGCTATGTTTGGCTTCAGTGCCTCCGGATTAGAAAAATATTAAATTGTAAAGTTGGCCAAGATGCTTTCATCTGATTACTCCCTTGTAACTTCTGCTAAGTGTGCAGATGGACATCAGACAAAAAGGTGTTGTCCTCCATAGTTGCAATAACCTGACACCATTTATGGTCAAGCGCATGTACAAACTTTCTGCTGCTGAAAAGGTCAACATTCTCTTTGAATGGGATGAAACTGCAAAAGAAGGAAACTCTGACAAGTACAGGTCATTTGACCTCATCTAGTTCATTCTTCCACAGAAACCAGTGGACTGCCCATTACAGTATCTCAACTGCCCCTTGAATGACTTCAGAGTTTTATCTCTACCATCCATCTGCAAGATCATTCCAACTATTACTCACGCTCTTTGACAAAACATTTCTCAAAGCCCTGAGTTTACCGTTGTCCTGCATCCAAAGTTCAACTTGATATAGTGCTCCAGATTAATCTTTCCTATTGTGCTCGTTATCTCACATATCTCTGAAAGGTCTCCTCACATTTCATGGCTGAAGAGTCAGCTTTTCTAGCTGATCCTCATAATTCAGTCCTTTGACATTGAGAACAAGTTGATAGCACTTTTGTGGATTGCCTCAGATCTTTGTGTTGTGACACCAGAACTGTTGTTCTTCTTCTTTGGCCACCTTGTCTCGAGAGACAATGGGTAAGCCCCTGGAGGTGGTCGGTGGTTTGTGGAGCAGCACTTGAAGTGGCTATAAAGGGCAATTCTAGAGTGACAGACTCTTCCACAGGCACTGCAGATAAAATTAGTTGTCGGGGCTGTTACACAGTTGGCTCTCTCGTTGCATTTCTGTCTTTTTTGCTGCCAACTGCTAAGTCTCTTCGACTCGCCACTCTTTAGCCCCGCCGTTATGGCTGCCCACCAGCTCTGGCGATCACTGGCAACTGACTCCCACAACTTGTGGTCAATGTCACAGGGCTTCATGTCGCGTTTGCAGATGTCTTTAAAGTGGAGACATGGACGGCCGGTGGGTTTGATACCAGTGACGAGCTCGCTGTACAATGTGTCCTTGGGGATCCTGCAATCTTCCATGCGGCTCACACGGCCAAGCCATCTCAAGCGCCACTGGCTCAGTAGGGTGTATAAGCTGGGGATGTTGGCCGCCTCAAGGACTTCTGCGTTGGAGATATGGTCCTGCCACCTGATGCCAAGGATTTTCCAGAGGCAGCGAAGATGGAATGAGTCGAGATGCTGCTCTTGGCTGACATACGTTGTCCAGGCATCACTGCCGTAGAGCAAAGTACTGAGGACACAGGCTTGAAACACACGGACATTTGCGTTCTGTGTCCATGCGCCATTTTACCACACCCTCTTGGCCAGTCTGGGCATAGCAGCGGACGCCTTTCCCATGCGCTTGTTGATTCCTGCATCGAGAGACAGGTTACTGGTGATAGTTGAGCCTTGGTAGGTGAACTCTTGAACCACTTCCAGAAGGTGGTCGCCGATATTGATGAATGGAGCATTTCTGACGTCCTGTCCCATGATGTTTGTTTCCTTGAAGCTGATGGTTAGGCCAAATTCGTTGCAAGCAATCCTGTCGATGAGTCTCTGCCGACACTCTTCTGTGTGGGATGTTAATGCAGCATCGTCAGCAAAGAGGAGTTCCCTGATGAGGACCTTCCGTACTTTGGTCTTTGCTCTAAGACGGGCAAAGTTGAACAACCTGCCATCTGATCTTGTGTGGAGGAAAATTCCTTCTTCTGAAGACTTGAACGCATGTGAGAGCAGCAGTGAGAAGACCACCCCAAACAGTGTATAGTAAAATGAGGTATAGGGAGGGTATTCCTGATGTTACAGACAGGTGGAAAATGGTGTGGGTGGCCTCCACTTTTCACCTCTCAACTGACAGACAGTTTTATTTTAAATAGTACTTTAGTCCCCGAGGACTAAGGGTCAAGTAAACAGACAAATAACAGGTTTTCTCATAGGTTTAAAAAGAAACTATGAATTAAAACAATACCCGCAAATGTTCACAACCTCACCCACTCATGCATCCACACATACAAGAAACGATAGAGTCAAGGGTAGCATGCAATCAGAATTTGACTGTTGTAATGAGAGTTCACTTTGAAACCTTCTAGATTTTCCGAGAAGAATTTTTAAACATCATTTCAGGCCTGAATGTTCCTCCTCTTGGAGCTGAAGTATCACAGACTCCTTTGGGTAAAAACTCAGACCGAAGTTGATGCAGAAGACCTGGTTCAATTTCTCAGATGGGGGAGTTTTCAAGGTCACCTTGCAATCTCTTTGCCTCTGTAGTTTAAAGATGATGCTGGCAGGGCTCCTTGCTTAGCTGGACCTATCTCTCCGCTTCTCTGGCTGGAATAGCTTTCTCTCTCTCTCAGAAGTTACTATTTGTTTAAAAAGGTAAAAACTCATCAGGTTTTGGTTTCAGTCAGGTGACTCAAGACGCTCTCCCCTGGGGTGTTCATACAGTTTTCCAGGATGTGGGGACCATTGTTACATAATGGCATCGGAATATGGTCCATTTTGATAAATAGGTGTTATTTCACACCTATTATTTTGGCCTTGGCTTAGGAATTACTCTGTCTACAAAAGCCTTTGTTAGCCCAATTTTTGAAGATAGGATTCGTTAGCATGGAATGGGCTGTTTTGCATATCAATGTGCCCCCTCAAGGTGATTCCAGATGTTAATAATGGCCCTGTAAAACAGTCAAACATGTTGTTTGGCAGTAGAAGAGGGAATCATTTGACCTCTCCCTCCATGATGCCTGGTCGCAAAGTCTCCATTTTCTTGTAGCTTAGTTCAACAGTTTACTTTAATTTCATAATTCCTCCAGTTCATTACACATTGCATCACTGCTCCCTCCGTGAACGTGACACCACCCTGCAAAAAGGGAAAAAATGAAATTCCTTGGTATTTCATTTTTTGTTTCTCGTTTTTCAGAAAGAAAGAAAGCAGGACACACATCTGCACTCATTGAACCCATGCATTCTTCAAGTTTTCAGTCAGGATTCTTTCACAGGGATCAGGTAGTACGGTGTTCAAATTCTGGGCAGTGCGTCTGCAATAATGTACTTCTTCCCATCCCAAAAATATGTACAATTTTCAAGTTGAATGTCTGGAGACGCAAGCTTCATCAGAACAGTCTTGCATTTTTAACTTTGCCTCCTTCTCTATTGTGGAATATCTGCATTGGTGTTTATTTAGTTTTTTTGAAAAATAACCAATTGGTCTCTCTTGAGCCTGAATTGTCATTTTAGAGTAAGACTGCTCCTACTCAGAGATCGCTGGCGGCAACAGCCACCTTAAAGGATTTGTTGAAATTTGGGGCTGCCATTACAGGATCTTTTGTTAAAATCGTCTTCATTTTTCAAAAGCTATCTGGCACCACTCTGACCACACTACCTTTACGTTTTTCTTCAATAAGTCGGTTAAGGGTGCAGCTAAGGTGCTGAAGTTAGGGACAAATTTTTTGTAGAAACCACACATCCCCAGGAATCACACGATTTCCTTCTTAGTCTTGGGAATGGGGGCTTGCACTTACGAACATACGAATGAGGAGTAGGCCATTTGGCCCCTCGAGCCTACTCCATTTGATAAGATCACGGCTGATATGAATGTGGTCTCAACTCTACTTTCCTGTCTGCCCCCCCATAACACTTGACTCCCTTGTCAATCAAGGCTCTAACTCAGTCCTGAATATATTCAATGGCCCAGCCTCTACTGCTCTCTGAGGAAATGAATTCCACAGACTTACCTACCCATAAATGGAAAAGAATTCTCATCTGTCTTCAATGGGCGACCCCTTCTTTTTATATTGTGTCCCCTAGTCTAGTCTCACACACAAGTGGAAATATCCTTCCAGCATCCACCCTGTCAAGTCCCCTCACGATTTTATATGTTTCAATAAGATCACCTCTCACTCTTCTACATTTTCCTCATAAGATAACCCCTTCATCCCAGGAATCAGTCAAGTGAACCTTCTCCGAACTGCTTCTTATGCAATTATATCCTTTCTTAAGTAAGCAAACCAAAACTGTACACAGTACTGCAGATGTGGGCTCACCAACGTCCTGTATAGCTGCAGCAAAACTTCCCTATTTTATATTCTATTCCCCTTGCAATAAACATTCCATTTACCTTCCTAATCACTTGCTGCACTTATATACTAACTTTTTATGATAGGGCAAGGGGACTTGATGTGAGTTAAGGCACAGGCGGTAGAGCCTGGGTGACCTCAAGTTTATGGAGGGCAGACTGTGCCAGCCAGAAGTGTGTTGGAATAGTCAAGTCTTGAGGTGATGAAGGCACGAATGAGGGTTTCAGCAGATGAGATGATACAGAGACGAAATTAGAGGTGGAAACAGGCTGTCTTTGTGCTGGTCTGAATATGAGGTCGGAAGCACATCTCGGGGTCAAATGCGACACCAAAGTTGCGAACAGACCAGTTAGTCTCAGACTGTTGAGAGAGGGATGACATCGGTAGCTAGGGAATAGAGTTTGGAGTGGGGACTGAAAACAATGTCTTCAGTCTTCCCAATACTTAAATTGGAGGAAATTTCTGCTCATCCAGTACCGGATATCAGACAAGCAGTCTGACAATTTAGCAACAGTGGAGGAGTCAAGAGAAGTGGTCAGGTATGTAAATTAGGACCACCCCTTCCTCTCCCTCCCAGGACCACGATAGGATCCCCCTTGTCCTCAACTTCCACATTCAACAGATCATCCTCCACCATTTCCACTATCTCCACTGTGATGCCACCACCAAATACATCTTCCCCTTCCCTTTCAGCATTCCAAAAGGGACTGTTCTCTCCACAACACCCTGGTCCATTCCTCAATTACCCCCAACACCCCGGTCCATTCCTCAATTACCCCCAACACCCCTTCCCCTACCTCCAGTATCTTGTCATACAAATTCGGAAGATACAACACCTGCCCTTTCACCTCCTCCCTACCCATCATAGAGGGCCCTAAACACTCCTTCCAGCTTCACAGCGATTTATTGGTACTTCTTTCAGTTTGGTGTACTGTATTTGCTACTCACTCTTCTCTACACTGGGGAAATCAAACATAGATTGAGTGAATGCTTCTTAATGTCCCCAGTTAGTCCATAAGCGTGACCCTGAGCCTCCGGTCACCTGTCATTTTAATTCTCTACTGCACGCCCATTTCAACCTCTGTTCTAGCCCTGCTACACTGTTTCAGTTAAGTTCAATGGAAGCTCGAGGAATAGTACCTCGTATCGCGATTAGGCACTTACAGCCTTCCAGCTTCAACTTCGAGTCAACAGTTTGGATCATAACTGCCGCTCCCATTTTCTCAGACAGCAGGCACTGACGATTCTGTTGCCATTCACACCTTTTCTACACCCACCTTTTGTTTCTTTACTTGCCCCGTTAGCACGTCCTCTTGCCTTGTACCATCATCCCTTTTGCTATTTAATCTCTCCTGTTCTTCATTCTATCACAGACCTTCCCTTGGTTCTCTTTTCCCTGCCCCTTTTTTCCTTGGCTCTGCACTGGCTTAAAAACTTTTTTTTTTGAAAATGTATTCATAGGATGTGGGATCACTGGCAAGGCCAGCATTTACTGCCCATCCTTATTGCCATCGAGAAGGTGGTCATGAACCGCCTTCTTGATCTGCTGCAGTCCATGCGGTACTCCCACAGTACTGTTATTGAGGGAGTTCCAGGATTTTCATGCTGCAATAATGAAGAAATGGCAACATATTTTCAAATCAGAATGGTTAAATCTTTAACTTCTTCCAGTTCTGATGAAAGGTCGCCCACCTGAAACGTTAACTGTTTCGCTCCTCCACAGATGCTGAATGACAGGCTGTGTTTCTCCAACTTTTTTCTGCTTTTACTTTAGATTAAGAATAATATAAGCTACAGCACCAATCCGAGAGTGCTCCCCCACTCAGTACATTGCCCCAGCCAGACATAGGGTGGCTATTCATCCTGTTTTATACTGGCCAGTCCAGTTTTTAGCCAGTCTGTCTGGTACCAGATGCCTTTATGTCTGGTACACTAAGGTTAGGACGGAAGAATTATTTCAAGAGGAATGCAGCCAACATAATTTCGCAAAATACAGGAGCCTAAAAGATAAATGACTAGTCAGGAATACTGATTCAATTTGCTGTTCTCATCAACGTTTTCACTTGAAATTAATCCATTATACTCAAACACAGGTGGTGCTGGTGCATTTTTAGTTGCGGGTTGCGGATGGGAGGCCCGTGAAGACATCATCTCCATGCACGGTGACATCTTTCTCACTGCACCACAGTGCTGCTGGGTCTGGTGCATTCTTGGCCTGTATTCTTGGTTTCCAGCAGTGGCCATCCTACGCACATCAATCCTGCAACAAGTACTTGCTACTTCCACTCTGAGCCAATTTCTTTATCCAAATCTAGGTTTTATTGTAGATATCAAATGCCTTAAACTTGAGTAGCAGCCTTTTATAGACTTAATCATTGTCAACTTGGGACTTCACCACTTCAAAAAAAGGTAGTTATTCAAACAGGATCTCCCCTTCTGAAATGATGTCGACCACCATTTCAAGGTTATGTATGTACAGGTGATCTTTTAGCTTGTTTCTGCTCTTGGTTAAGTAAGTAAACATCTAACTATTTGAAGTAATGATCGCAATGTTACTGAACAAGGTAAAAGCAAGTAACTATAATAGAAGGTTTGAATTAAAATGTCTTGATAAAAGTTGTGTTCTGGTTTGTCCACAGTGAAATCAACCCATCTTTTCAACCTTGTTGATTTAACATGATTATGCTAAAAGTGCATTGCAACACAAATGTGTGTTATAAAAATACATGATTTAAGTCAGCTGTACTAGTAAGATAAATCTCACCATATTAGCAAAAGAATGAACTCACAGCAAAAAGACAAACAGTCTGTGAGAGGACTTTTTTTTTATATAAATGTGTTTGAAAAACATACCATTCCAAACCCTACAGACCCAGCACCATATATGCAAGTGACTAGATACCCTTTAACCCAGCCAAACCTAATCAAAATTCCCCTAGCAACCTGAACAAGTACTAGGGATAACTGATAAAATGTCAACAGAACATGAGATCCTTTGTAAACAGGCCAACAGTGAACTTCCTTCATGCCAGATGTGCTGATGTAGTTATTTATACTGGCCCTCTGTACAGCGACACAACATGCACAATGCAAATGTTTTACTCCGAGCAGTAGCACGGTTTGTTGCAGCAACAGTAAAGGCCTTTATTGTACACTACGGGCAAACTAACGGCATTAGAAATCAGGCTCATGTAAAAAGATCTATCACCTGATATGTACCAGAAGATGTGCTACAAAGAGCCAAGCTTAGAAATACAGATCAACAAAGAACAAATTAAGTAACACTTGAAATTTTTGCCAATGTCAATTTGCATGTTGGGCACAATGAGAAGATATTCTCCACATCAATTCCCATGGAAAATGCCTTTTGAGGAAGGGAGGGGTTGGGGAGAAAGTCAGAGGCTAGAAAGCGAAGGGCCTGCTTTTCTGCATTCCTATTGGATCAGTTATGACTGGCAACTGCAGAGGCTAAGGAACAAGTCACCTGCCTGCCTCTTCGGTTGGAGAGTGGTGTGTAGTGTTTAAAATCAAGGACATACATTAAAAAATTTTGAAAGAAGTCTTCAGTGCCAGAGAGAAAGCACAGGCAGATAGTGTAATAAATTATCAAGCAACACTGGAGTCCCAGTTACTGGAGCATTCAGTTTTGTTGGCTGCACTAAAACACTGCCATTGTAAAATACTACAGCTGTGCCAGTATGCACAAGCCTAAAGAAAGTACTCTGGCCCCATGTAGGCTGCACAATATTTAAATTGGACCAGAACAATAGAGAGTGTGATTCATGGACCCTTCTGTAAAGTAACTTTGGTAATTTAAAAATAAAAGTCTGTTTAGTAGGTGCAGTAGTCATCATTATGCAAGGGAATTAAGGGCACATGTCGTCCTCAAGAACTACATAGATATCTGACTGTCCAAATTGCTTCCTGTGATATGAATAGTGCCACAGCACTAATAATGAACCACAATACACAATGCAACATAATGCCTTGGTTGGCAACAGGACTAACCACCAGTACAGCTCTGCAGTCCCCATCTACTGAATACAGTTTCTTTATCAGCTTACAATTCCATAAATTTGTTGCAAAAAATCAGCCAACTCTGCCAGGAAAATTACAGCTACATGAGTATAGGTTATGTGATACCCCAATGGTTAAATACATCACTTGGTGTGGTACGGAACCAAACAGGTTAGAAAAAGGTCCCAGCTTCAACTCCTAGTTGTTGCTAAGGTAGTCAATTTTAATGTTGGGGTTCCACCTGCAGCTTTGAACCTTTCTGGATATGCAGAACTTCCCTGCAGCACAATGCTGCTAAAGCACGAGCAAGACAGAACAGCTAGGAAGTGGCATATAGACCCTACAGTTGAGCTTCAGCTGAAATCAGTTAATGCCCGCTGCTTTCCATAGATGCATCACTGACACTGAAACATATGCAACTATTTATTTATATGTGACGTAATAAATACAGGGAGGTCAAAATGGTTGATCTGCACACAATCATACTTGGTAGGATCTGAAATACAAGTCTCCCCACTCCCTCTTCAGTGCAAAGGCAATGTAACATGTGTGGTCAAGCTATTCTTAGTTTTATACCGGAGTCATTCCCTGAACCAGTTGGTCAGGGACCCAGGGACAGCTGTTTTTTTCTCTTCCCTCCCTCCCCAAAAGATTCATGGAGCTCTATCTGCTTCTACTCACTCATGCTGCAGTGGAAGGTGCCAAGATCAGGAACGCCATAGTATGGGGATGGATAGGGTGACAAATTGAGTTCCTGATGGCAATGGCACTGCATAGTGACCGAACATGCTGTGCTACCACTGTGTTCTGAACTTTCAATTAAAAGAAGGCAGAAAGAAAATGTGTTTTATCCAGTTGGGAACTTGATTCAGAGCCTTTTATATACAAGAGGAAAAGTACTGACAGTAGGAGGCAAAATAAATCACTGCCAAACAACCAGTTTCAGAAACACTGAGACAGTGAACCGTGCCAAGTTTCAAACAAGAAATTGGACAGCAAAGATGGAACTGCATAACGCAGAGGTTAGAGGGTCCCCTAGGCTAGGTGAGAGCACCTTGTTTAAAGGCAGATATTTGTTAAGACGGAGAACACAGTTTCCATCCAACAAATGAAATAAGATCATTAGCAAAATGGGCTAATCTTTACAAAACTGTTCAGTTTTATACCAAAGTCATTCCCTGAACCAGTCGGTTCAGGGACGAGGTCTTTAAATAAAACTGCTGCAGCCAGCTGCATATAGCTGAAAGTTTGTGACTTTCCAAACACTCTACAAATATTTACGTTTCCCAAAACTCATTTCTTATCACCAACGCCAGATGCTGCAATGGGTTACTATCCTGTTGCTATTATTGTAATTCTTTTAACAAAAAAAAAATTACAATAATAAAGAAATCTATTGGCATTAAAATTCAATATCACCCATTGGCCATGTCCCGAATCTCTAACAGGGAACTGCAGGAGCTCTTCATTTTGGCCCATGGACAATCTAGTGGTATCCATCAGTCCAGGATGGTTTCAGCTACTTTCTATAGGTCCTTCATTTGGGTGGGTGTACAGACTTTGCAAGTTTTTAGATGGGTGTTATTGCCAATACATAGCAGTACTCCACCTTGCTGTGTTCATTAGGAGGACTCGACAGTGACTGGGTATGTTGCTAATCTAATGTATAAGAAGGGCGGTGCAGTGGCGCAGCGGTTAGCACCGCAGCCTCACAGCTCCAGCGACCCGGGTTCAATTCTGGGTACTGCCTGTGTGGAGTTTGCAAGTTCGCCCTGTGTCTGCGTGGGTTTCCTCCGGGTGCTCCGGTTTCCTCCCACAAGCCAAAAGACTTGCAGGTTGGTAGGTAGATTGGCCATTATAAATTGCCCCTTGTATAGGTAGGTGGTAGGGAAATATAGGGACAGGTGGGGATGTGGTAGGAATATGGGATTAGTGTAGGATTAGTATAAATGGGTGGTTGATGGTCGGCACAGACTCGGTGGGCCGAAGGGCCTGTTTCAGTGCTGTATCTCTAAATCTAAACCTAAGGCAGTAAAAGTGCTGGTTTTTTAAGAAGGGCCTTCTCCTTCTCAGGCAGTCCTTCTGCATGACTTGCTTCCACTCTGGTTTCATGTGTTCTGAGATGGTTGATAAGTCCAATGTGTGATCTGCAGACTCTGCCACATGAGGGGCAGGTGGTGCTTGAAGGGTAGATAAGTAGTTTGGAGGTTTGTGCACTTCCTCCAACGCCTCGACTTCGCCTCTGCATGATCCTGACAAAGTCCCTAGAGGTTTACAATGCCTTCCCAAATGAGCTTTCTCCATCCAGGATGGTCACGGAATTCTCACAAGTCGACAGGGATGTTTTGAGGACATCTGTAAACGTTTCCGCTGTCCTCCTAGGAGTCTCCTGTTGTGACCAAGTCCTGAGTAGAACAGCTGCTGTGGGAGTCTGGTGTCAGGCATGTGAACAACACGTTCCACAGAGAAAGCAGAGACTGCCAGCTGTTTAATGCTCTCGTACCAAGTGTTGCATTTTCCCTCTGCCTCAGAATTGCTGTATCAGGGAGTCTTTCTGTTGTTTTTTCTGTGGGATGGAAAGTTGTCTCCTGGTATTCCTGCTAAACAGATGGCTACAGACATTTTCAATTTCTGTTCTGATCGTTTTTCCTTCTTTCCTTGCTGTACCTGGGTATTTCTATCCAAAGAATGAGGTGGCATCACTGTGATGTGTGCCAATTTGATGGTTTGGATATTTTTTAATATAAGTTTTTGTAAACTCCAATTTTTTTCTTTAAAATCCACTTGTGCTTGTAAATGTTCGGAATGCCCGGTATACCCCATTTAGAGTGATAGAGAGATACAGCACTGAAACAGGCCCTTTGGCCCACCGAGTCTGTGCCGAACAACCACCCCATTTAATCCCATATTCCCTACCACATCTCCACCTTCCCTCAATTCTCCTACCACCTACCTACACTAGGGGCAATTTACAATGGCCAAGTTACCTATCAACCTGAAAGTCTTTGGCTGTGGGAGGAAACAGGAGCACCTGGCAGAAACCCACGCGGTCACAGGGAGAACTTGCAAACTCCACACAGACAGTACCCAGAACTGAACCTGGGTCGCTGGAGCTGTGAGGCTGCGGTGCTAACCAATGCGCCGCCCAGTGGCATTAGCACATTGCAGTTTGTGGGAGCTTGCTATGCACAAATTGGTTGCCAAGGTTCCTACATTGTGACAATGACTACACTTCAAAAGCACTTCAATGGTTATAAAGCACTTTGGGATGACCCAGGGTCATGAAAAGTGCTATATAAATGCAAGCCTTTCTTTTTCTTTTGGGTTCAAACCCAGGTTGGCAGCACATCTCAGGCCACCACACTGCACTGCACACTCCTGCAATCTTTAGCTGTGATAAAACCAGCCTGTGACAGCACAGCAGCTGAAGCCCAACGGTAATGGGCCACAGAGCAGGGGGTCATGGCCCTATGCCCACAATTGCCACACATGGAAACATTTTCACGTATCTACGATTCAGTCGTTGGGGATGAAGGAGCTGGATTTAGGAATGTAAATGTGAGGAGTCTGCACACAAACCTCCCATGACCTGAAGTACGGAAGTACAATACAAAAAGTACAAAAAGCAAAAGTGCCAATATCAGCTGTCTTTGTTGGCTGGAGATGATAGATGATACAGGGGAAGTTCATGAAAAGGGAAAACAAAACTTGAACATTACTTTTCTCCCATTTCTTTGAATGCTGGAAGCCACTATACAACATTAAAACTGAATGCCTTCTTCAGACGACTGCTTCTGACCTAGAACGAACAATAAAAAAGGTTAACTCCCATGGCACAGACTGCACTTCAGAGTACTAATAGTCTAATGATAGCTACATCACCATGTTTGGACACAAGAACAGTTCGTAAAATATCACGTCAAACTCTGTACTGATCTACCTTTTTCCTACAGGCACCAGTTATTTCTAGCTTGGTCAAATCTTGAGCAATTCCTTGTTTTGTTTCCACCAGGAATTTGATATTTATTTAAAGGGGTCATTGGTAGGAGGGATGCAGGAAAGGGCTGGGCGACTCAAAGAATAGGTGGAAGACATCCATTTTCTCCCAGAAGCAGAGTTATGCAATTCTGGTATTTATAATCTATGATTCATGGGTTATTCCAAATAAATTAATGTAAGCTCACAACAGGGATATATGCTGCTATAATCGGCTTTTAGTCACACATTCAACACAGTGACACATCCCATCTTAAACACTCATTTGCAATTTTATAGAGATGTAAAAAGTTACAGATTAGCATCAGCATTCTTCAACACTCAAATGATACTTCAGCTTTCAGTCAAGCCAATCAGCGAACATTTAACACCACAAGCCAGTCTTTCTGAATGGTGTAGGTTGACCTTTGCCCTGCAGCCAAGGGTTTACAATTGACAGAGCAGTACAGACTATAGAGCTCAGCGAGTCTGTACGATCCAATCACTCACCCTCTCAAAGGGCATGGCATCCAATAACAACAGCCTTGCGGGTTAAAAAGATTAAAAGGCAGATGAAAGAAAAGGAACAGAATTCAGAAAACTTGGTGTGAAGTCTAAGTCAATGTTAGCTCCCCAGAATACAATGGACTTGAGGAAGATTTAGGCTGAGTTTCAGCTGTTTTTCACACAGAACAAGGTGGCCAATTCATCTGGTCCCAAATAAGCTGAAATTGGAGCAGCGTCACTCTACACTTCAGTAAAAAGCTATTTTCACCCGAGGTAAGATAGGGTTCAAGATGCTGAAGGTGTTTACATGCAGAGAGGCATGCATCTAATTTGTAGAGAAAACTAAAATAAAATGGACCAGGCCTGGAGGCACACCAAGGAAGAAAAGCAAAAGCTGCAACTGCTTTTCACCATACGTCCCCATACAAATCCAGGAAAAAGGATAATGGAGATCTAAATGTATCATATGGGATAAAACCTTCTGGATTCTTTGGGGACACATTTCACTATACCACATTTCAGCTGTCAGCCGTGGCTCAGTTGGTACCCCTCTCACCTCTGGTTCAGAAGGTTGCAGGTTCAAGTCTCACTACAAAGACTTGAGCACATAATCTAGGATGGCACTCCAGTCAAGTACTGAAGGAATGCTGCACTCAGAGATGCAACCTTTTGGAAGAGACATTAAACCGAGATTTTGTCTGCCCTCTCGAGGACGTAAAAAGACGCCATGGTACTATTCAAAGGGAAGGTGGGGAGTTATATATCCTTCAACCAACATTACAAACAGATGATCTGGTCCTCATCACATTGCTGTTTGTGGGACCTTGCTATGCGTAAATTAGTGCCACATTTCTTACATTACAGTGACTGCACTTCGAAAATGCTTCATTGGCTATAAAGCACTTTGGAATGTCCTTAGGTCATGAAAAGTGCAATGTAAAACACAAATCCTTTACTCTGCTTCCTGGAAGACCCTCAGGTGTCTAGCTTCATCCCATTTCAGAAAATGAAAATAATGAACACAAAGCCAACCTGGACCATTCAAACTTCAACATTTGAAGGGAATGGGGCAAGAAATGAAAGACAAAACACTAGCAGGGCTAAGTATTGCTCAGAGTTTTGATTCAGCCTGGAACCATTCCCACAAAAAGACCATCTTCAGTTTGGTCAATACTCTATTACAGTGCCACCTTAGGTCAGTCAATTGAGCTTTTAGTCAAGAGAACTGAAAAGGACAGCGAGTCATGTGGTCCTAGATCATTTAGGGCACAACTGCAAGCAAACAGCATGTACCATTCCAATCCATATTCTTCCACAGCTCCCTTGGTTCGACTGACAACATAATGCACTTTGCTGAATAAAGAGAGTCTGCACTAGGGTAGGATACTGGCCTTTACTCAACATTCTGTATGACATTAACGCTAAGCTCAATTAACAGTGAGAGCCAGTACAGCAGTAACCCATAAACATTTCCATATGTAAACGTACCACAAGATAACTTCAGTGTTCTAAACAGTTTTATTCTAGGAATATTACATACAGAATTAATTTAATTAGACTGAATTGATGATTAGCCTCTGTATCAAAACAAGATGCTTCACCAAACTACGCTATGCCACATTGCAAAGCTGGTGAACAGCATCAAAACGCCACATTAAACACACAAAGGTAAATGGCACAATGTAATGATCTTTTTTGTGGGGTTGGAGGAGAATATCAGCCAACAGGAAACAGTGAAGGGCAAACGTTCATAAAAATCAATGCTAACACAAAAGACTCAAATTATCCAGAGTTATCATGGGACATGGTTGAGCCTCCTCACAGCCAACACGTCACCTGGAGTTAACCGTCGGTAGTGGTACCACCGCTGGGGCAAAGGAAATAGTCACGGTGCAACAGAATAGGCACCATCAAGGAACAGTTGCAGAAAACCTGGTTTCAGCCACACATCCAAAAGTAGCACTGCTTCAGTCTCCCAACATAAAAAGGTCAATCAATGGGCTGTCGGCAGCAAAGGCCAAAAACATGGCTGCAAGCTAAGTGGCTAATATTCTCCTGCTTTCCTCCATAAACGCAGGAGTGTTATTGTACAAAGCATACCTAACCAATGGAACAGATAGCACCACTACAATTCAGTTAAGTCACGAACAAGGAATTGAAAACAACTGCACAGGTCCACAGCTTTGCTGTGTAACCATCTCCAAATATGAATTGGGGCAGCCTCAACATCAAGACTGTCAGCAGATACAAGACAGCCATTTGGAAGCAAATGTCCAACATACCAAGATTCCAAAGCAATTATAAACTACTTAAATTTCAGTGTTCAAGGATAGTCACCGGAAAAGCATATTAATCTCTTGAAAACAATTGCCTACCACTCCCTCACCAAACAAGATACTTGGAGAATGCTTGGCTGCTAGTGACCTAATCTAGTCACTAAAGCAGTGAGTATGCATCTATATATATATATATATATATATATTCTTTTGGGCCTCCTTATCTCGAGAGACAATGGATACGCGCCTGGAGGTGGTCAGTGGTTTGTGAAGCAGCGCCTGGAATGGCTATAAAGGCCAATTCTGGAGTGACAGGCTCTTCCACAGGTGCTGCAGAGAAATTTGTTTGTTGGGGCTGTTGCACGGGTATATATACACATATATCACAGTAAGCCTGCTGCAGGTCTGTATCTTTACACCCACTATTACATACACAAGAATCACTAAAGATTTATACTCAATGTAGAAAGTGAGCCTGGAAAAAGTCACCGTGGTCTTTTTGTTTAAACATACAGCTAATGGTACATTTCCCAAGTTTTTTTTAATAAAATCGACCGGTTCACTGCCAAGATGACTAAATAAGTCCATTATTCCAGACTCCAAACTTGTCTTTCAAGTCTGCACTGACAGAATGTAAAAAGCACACTCACGACATAATAACCAACCTCCTGTCCAGCAAGATAATCAAAAGATAACCAAACCCACCATCTCCCTTTATTTCCTGCAGTTATTCCTGTTTAGGGGTAGTCGAGTGTAAACAGTGTTGGTACACTGCTGGCAGCCAAGAGAGTTTTCAGTAAGGTCTGATGTATGCAAACCCATGCATGGGTGTAACTTCACACCTAATTAACTGCCAAAGTCTGTTCTCAGACAGCTCAAAGCATAAGAAGACATCAATTTATAAATGGGCATTTTCATCACAGGACTGAATATTATACCATATCTGAAATGCTCTCAAGTAGACTCCATTGCAAAAACACTGCACAAAATAGGGAGGTCTTAACCCAGCAAACCCCACAAGATTAATTGTGAAGTTTTACTACATGGTATACAGCAGCCAGCAGCGGTACCTTTTGGAGATTCTGAGACCTGCATCCAAAAGTGCAGGTGAGCATTTGCATAGAGCTACTTGGTACAAGTATATTTAAGTCATTGGGAAACATGACTTCCCACTTACCAGTGGCAGCGCTCTCACATCGGAGTCAGAAGGTTCAGAGTTCACAGATTCGTTACAGCACAGAAGGAGGCCATTCAGCCCATCGTGTCTGCGCTGGCTGTCCGAAAGAGAAACTGACCTAGTGACACCCCCTGGTTTCTCCCCAGAGCCCTGCACATTCTTCCTTTACAGATAACAATCTAATTCCCGCTTGAATGCCTTGACTGAACAGCCTCCATCACGCTCTCGAGCAGTGCATTCCAGATCCTAATCACTCGTTGAGTGAAAAAGTTTTTCCTCCTGTCACCATTGCTTCTGCTGCCAATTAGCTTAAGCCCATGCTCTCTTGTTCTCAATCCTTCCTCCAATGGGAACAGTTTTTCTCTATCTACTCTGTCCAGACCCCTCATGATTTTGAATATCCCTATCAAGTCACCTCTCAGTCTTCTCTAAGGAAAACAGTCCCAACTTCTCCAATCTATCCACATAACTGAAGTTCCTCACCCCTGGGACCATTCTCGTGAACCTTTTCTGCACTCTCTCTAATGTCTTCACATCTTTCCTTAAGTGTGGCACCCAGAACTGGACACAATACTCCAGTTGAGGCCGAGCCAGTGTTTTATACAAGTTTAAAACAACTTCCTTGCTTTTGTACTCTATGCCTAGGATGCTGCATGCGCTATTAACCACTCTCTCAACCTGTCCTGCCACCTTCAAATGATTTTGTGCACATAACATCCAGGTCCTTCCGCTCCTTCACCCCCTTTAGTATTGCACCCTTTATTTTATACTGTCTCTCTGCGTTCTGCCTACCAAAATGAATCACTTCACACTTCTCTGCATTACATTTCATCTGTCACTTGTTCACCCATTCCATCAGTCTATGTGCTTTTGAAGTTTTACACTATCCTCCTCACAGTTCACTATGTTTCCAGGTTTTGTATTATCTGCAAGTTTTGAAATTGTGCCCTGTACACCAAAATCTAGGTCATTAATATACATCAGGAAGAGCAGGAGTCCTAACACCGACCTTGGGGACTCCACTATAAACCTTCCTCCAGTCTGAAAAACATTCACTAACCACTACTCTGTTTCCTGTCACTCAGCCAGTTTCGTATGCACATTGCTACTGTCCCTTTCATTCCATGAGCTATAACTTTGGTCAAGTCTGTTGTGCGGCACTTTATCGAATGCTTTTTGGAAATCCATGTACATCACATCAACAACATTACGCTGATCAACTTACTCTGTTATCGCAACAAAAAACTCCAGCAAATTAGTTAAACATCTTCACAGATCCATGCTGGCTTTCCCTAATTAACCCACATTTCCCCAATGACTATTAATTTCATCCCGAATTATCGTTTCTAGAAGCTTCCCCACCAAGGTTAAACTGACTGGGCTGTAGTTGCTGGGCTTATCTTTACACCTCTTTTTGAACAAGGGTGTTACATTTTGCAATTCTCCAGTCCTCTGGCACCACCCCTGTATCTAAGGAAGAATGGAAAATTATGGCCAAAACCCTTCAAGTGTCTGAATTACCTCCTCTTTCACCATGACCTGCACAGCATCTTCTTCCTTGGTAAAGATAGATGGAAAGTATTTAATACCTCAGCCATGCCCCCTGCCTCCATGCTTAAATCCCTTTTTGGTCCCTAATTGGCCCCACTCCTCCCTTTAACTATGGATATGCCTACTGAAGACTTTTGGATTTCCTTTTATGATAGCTGCCAGTCTCTTTTCATACTCTCTCATTACTTCTCTTATTTGCTTTTTCACTTCCCCTCTAAACCATCTATATTCAGCCTGGTTCTTGGTTGTATTATCCACCTGACATTTGCCAAAAGCACACTTTTTCTTCATCTTAATCTCTATCTCTTTCGTCATTCAAGGAGCTCTGGATTTGTTTGCCCTACCTTTCCCCTTCGTGGGAATATACCTTGACTGTGCCTGAACTATCTCTTCTTTAAAGGCAGCCCATTATTCAGTTACCGTTTTGCCTGCCAACCCCTTAGATTCCAATTTATCTGGGCCAGATCCATTCTTTCCCCATTGAAGTTGGCTGTCCCATTTAATTATTCTTACTCTGGATTGTTCCAGACCTGAGCACATAATCCAGGCTGACACTTCATGAAGTACTGAGACAGTGCTGCACTATCAGAGATGCTGACCTTCCAACGAGATATTAAACTAACGCCCTCTCTCCTCTTGGGTTGATGTAAAAGATCACGTGGTACTGTTTGAAGAGTAGTGGGAAATTCTCCCAACAACCCAGTCAACTTTTAACTCTCAACCAACATTACAAAAAACAAGTTAACTGGCAATTTATCACACTGCTGTCCGTGGGACCTTGCTGCTTGAAAATTGGCTGCCACGTTTCTCGGTATTACAACAGTGACTTCATGCAAAGGTGCCTGATTACCTGCAAAGAGCTCTGGGACATCCCAAAGTGGTGAAAGGTGCTGTACAGAGTCAAGTTCTTTCCGACACCTTCACTTATAATACAGGTAACATGCATCATCATATAATTGTATGATTCACTTGGTGATAATTTGTGACAACACAGGAGCAAATCCTCCAAGTTCCACAGTACATGTTTGAAAGAATAGATCATTTAAGCATCCTCTGAAAGGCACTGCTGGTAAGCCCTGCACTCCACTATTGGTCTCTGCTGGTATCAGGTGATGGGATCTTCCTGCAGCATCCATGCCATTACTACTTCTGGACTTCACTATTCCAACATACGCCTGGCTGGCCTTCCACGTTCTACCCTTCGTAAACTGGAGGTCATCCAAAACTCTTGCTAAGTCTGGTTCACATATCACTTGTGTGCTCACTGACCTATATTGACTAATTTAAGCAACACCTGAATTTTAAAATTCTCAACCTTGCTTTCAAATCCCTCCATGGCTTCGCCTCCGCCCTATCTCTATAATCTCCCCCAGCCCATAACCTTCAGAGGGATGTGTGCTCCTCTTACTCTGGCCTTGAGAATCCACAATTTTAATTGCTCCACCACTGTTGGCCGTGCCGTCCACTGCCAAGAATATAATAGCAGCAGGAATAGGCCATACGACCCCTCAAGCCTACTTCACCATTCAATAAGATCATGGCCTCAACTCCACTTGCCTGCCTGTTTCCCATAACCTTTTAGTCCCCATAGACCAAAAATCTGCATATTTCAGCCTTGAATATATTCAATAATTCAACCTTCACAGCTCTGGAATAGAGAATTCCAAAGATTCAGAACCCTCAGAGAAGAAATTCATCCTCAAATCTATCTTAAATGGGCAACCCCTTATTCTGAAACTCTGCTTCCTTGTTCTAGATTCCCCCACAGCGGGAAACATCCTCACAGCATTTACTCCATCAAGCCCCCTCAGAATCTTATATGCTTCAAAAAGATCACCTCTCATTATTCTAAACTCCAATGAGTTTAGGCTCAACCTTTCCTCATAAGACAACACTTTCATCCCAGGAATCAATCTGGTGAACCTTCTCTGAATTGTCTCCAATGCAAGTATATCCCTCCTTAAATAAGGAGACCAAAATTGTATTCAGTATTTTAGGTGCAGTCCCACCAATGCCCTGTACAGTTGTAACAAGGCTTCCCTATTTTTATACTCCATCTCCCTTGCAATAAAGCCCAACATTCCATTTGCCTTCCTAATCACTTGCTGTACCTGCATGCTAACATTTTGCAATTCATGTACGAGGACACCCAGATCCCTCTGTGCCGCAGCATTCTATAGTCTCTTTCCATTTAAATGTTTTGCTTTTCCATTCTTCCGATCAAAATGGATAACCTCACATTTTCCCACATTGTACTCCATCTATCAAATTTTTGCCTCCTCACTTAATCTATCTACATACCTTTGCAGACTCTTTGTATCCTCTGCACAACTTGCTTTCCCACCTATCTCTGTATTGTCAGCAAATTTGGCTACATTACACTCAGTCCCTTCATCCAAGTCATTTAGATCATAAATAATTGAGGCCCAGCACTGACCCCTGCGGCACTCCACTAGCTCCAGTTTGTCAACCTGAAAATGACCCATTTACCCGACTCTATTTTCTATTAGTTAGCCAATCCTCTATCCATGCTAATATATCACCCACAACACCATGGGCTCTTATCTTGTGTAAGAGGCTTTTAGGTGGCACCTTATTGAATGCCTTTTGGAAATCCAAATACACTACATCTACTGGTCCCCCTTGATCCACCCTGTTCCTGACATCCTTAAAGAACTCTAATAAATTTCTCAAACACGATTTTGCTTTCATAAAACCATGTTGACTCTGTTTGATTGTATTACGATTTTCTAAATGTACTGCTACTTCCGCAATAATGGATTCCAACATATTCCCAAAGACAGACGTTAGACTAACCGCCCTATAGTTTCCTGCTTTCTTTTCCCTCCTTTCTTAAATAGGGGAGCTACATTTGCAGTTTTTCAACCCGCTGGGACCTTTCCAGAATCTCGGGAATTTTGGAAGATGACAAATCAATGCATTCACTATCTCTGTAGCCACTTCTTTTAAGACCCTAGGACGCAGGCCATCAGGTCCAGTGGACTTGTCAGCCTTTAGTCCCATAATCTTGCCTAGTGATTCTCTCTGGTCAGTTTTTCCCTCCCTTTTGCACCCCCCCGCCCCCCCACCCACCCCGATTTTCTACTATTATTGAGATACTTTTACTGTTTTCTACAATGAGCTCTGGCATTCCCTTCCCAACATCTCCACCTTTCTTTTCTCCATTAAGATGCTCCTTAAAACCTACATCTTTGACAAAGCTTTTGGTCATCTGCTCGAATATTTCATTTAGCTCGGTATCAAATTTTGCTTTTTTAACACTCTTGTGAAGTGCCTTGGAATGTTTTATATGCTAAAAGCACTACAATAATATAAGTTGCTGCAACAAATCTGCTATCTACCCCAGTTCAGCTTCCATCATTCATAAGCAACAGATGATGAGGTTAACGTTGAAGCAACTTTTAGTCACTGTGTACATGCAAAGTCAACGAATCTAAAAAGATTGCAGTGCTTGAAAGTCATTGGAACAGGTCTGGGACATCTAGTCCTCATACATCTCACTGTGAATATCATCTTCTTAAGCAGTCCCTCGGGAACAAGGATGGCTTTCTTCCACTCGAGTTGTGGGTCCTTAGATGACTGAACTCTGGATCCACACACTCTGCCACAGGTGGGGCAGGTGGTGTCTGGTGAGGTGAGTGAATGGGATGCTCGAATTTCCGAATGATCCTTCCGCTGTTTGCACTTGGTCACTGCCTGGACATGTCGACGTTCAAACTGGCCGACACCATCGCGGATGCTTCTTCTCCATTTTGGGCAGTCTCGGGCAAGAGATTCCCATGAATCAGTGGAGATGTCACATTTTTTTCAGGGAGGCTTTAAGGACATCCTTGTAGCGTTTCCTCTGCCCTCCTGGTAGCCTCTTGCTGTGACAGAGCTCGGAGTAGAAAGCTTGTTTTGGGAGTTTTGTGTCAGGCATTTGGATGATGTGGCCCACCCAGCGTAACAGACTAGGCATGATCAGCGTCTCAATACTGGGGATGTTGGCCTGAGAGAGGACACTGATATTGGAGCACCTGTCCTGCCACTGAATTTGCAGGATCTTGCGGAAGCACCGCTGGTGATATCTCTCCATGGCTTTGAGATGTCTGCTTTACAGTGCCCATGTTTCCAACACATACAGGTGGTCAGGTAACACTGTACGAGGACTAGAAGTCACTGTTCCAATGACTTTCAAGCACTGCAATCTTTAGATTTGTTGACTTTGTATGAGTACGTACAGGAGCGCAAGTAACACTGCAGCCCTGTAGACCATGAGCTTGGTGCCAGGTTTGAGTTCTTTGCCATCAAACACTCTTTTCATCAGACGACCGAAGGCTGTGCTGGCACACTGGAGGCGATGCTGAGTTTCATATACGTGAGATTCTGCTGGCAATGGGGTTGTAAGGCACACTGTTGAAAAAATGTCACACCTAATCCACTGGGTGCAGATGGAGGGAGATGCAGAAGGAGCAAAGAAAGTTCTCTGTAGCCATGTTTATAGCCAAAAATACAAACTCTTCCAGAGACACTAGGAAGATAGCATTGTGAGGATCTACTGAGTACTTATTTAACTGCAGCCGACAGGGAGGAGAACAAAGGGAACACTGTTTCAGGGTCACCTTGAGGCCACATTGTTTCCTTAAATGAGTTAGCAAACAACTCATTGTTCTTCAGACAAAGGAAAGTATAAACATGCAGTGCACACAAAGAATAAAACAGCACTTAAATAAAGCAGTAAACTTTAGTCAAATGCGCAGTGCTAATTGAATAAAAATGTAGATACATTCCACAACTGGAAGTGGGAGGTGACAGAGAAGAGAGGAGCCAGAGAGAAAAAAAAGAGGAGATAAGGCTGAAGACACCTGTAATCCAAACATTTGTTCCCCAAGGGTAATCTTTGCACCTGGGCTGCAACATAAGAGAAACATGCACCATTGCACCGAGAACTATTCAGTTCTTGGCTAATGTACAGTCAAGGTTTTCAACCATTTTTAATTTAAATACTCTTTCATGTATATTAAACATAAATCCTGAGGGATATCCAGCAATAAATCTTGAAACCAAACTGTGCTGGATAAAAGGCGGACCCAATTCACTTTTACCCACAGACTAAATGATCATCACATCGATTTGGACTCATCTTTGGCCTCCTCGTCTCGAGACACAAAGGGTAAGTGCCTGGAGGTGGTCAGTGGTTTGTGCAGCAGCGCCTGGAGTGGCTATAAAGGGCACTTCTAGAGTGACAGACTCTTCCACAGGCGCTGCAGATAAAATTGGTTGTCGGGTCTGTTACACAGTTGGCTCTCTCCTTGCACTTCTGTCTTTTTTCCTGCCAACTGCTAAGTGTCTTTGTCTCACCACTCTTTAGCCCCGCCTTTATGGCTGTCCGCCAGCTCTGGCGGTCACTGGCAACTGACTCCCACGACTTGTGGCCAGTGTCACGGGACTTCATGCCGCGTTTGCAGACGTCTTTAAAACGGAGACATGGACGGCCGGTGGGTCTGATGCCAGTGACGAGCTCGCCGTACAATGCGTCCTTGTGGATCCTGCTATCTTCCATGTGGCTCACATGGCCAAGCCACCTTAAGTGCCGTTGGCTCAGTAGGGTGTATATGCTGGGGATGTTGGTCGCCTCGAGGACTTCTGCGTTGAAGATACAGTCCTGCCACCTGATGCCAAGGACTCTCCGGAGGCAGCGAAGATGGAATGAGTTGAGACGTCGCTCTTGGCTGACATACGTTGCCCAGGTCTCGCTTCCGTAGAGCAAGGTACTGAGGACACAGGCTTGAAACACTCGGACATTTGTGTTCAGTGTAAGTGTGCCATTTTCCCACACCATCTTGGCCAGTCTGGACATAGCAGTGGAAGCCTTTCGCATGCTCTTGTTGATTTCTGCATCAAGAGACAGGTTGCTGGTGATAGTTGAGCCTAGGTAGGTGAACTCTTGAACCACTTCCAGGGCATGGCCGCCAATATTGATGGATGGAGCATTTCTGATGTCCTGTCCCATGATGTTCATTTTCTTGAGGCTGATGGTTAGGCCAAATTCGTTGCAAGCAATCCTGTCGATGAGTCTCTGCCGACACTCTTCTGTGTGGGATGTTAATGCAGCATCGTCAGCAAAGAGGAGTTCCCTGATGAGGACTTTCCATACTTTGATCTTCGCTCTAAGACGGGCAAAGTTGAACAACCTGCCATCTGATCTTGTGTGGAGGAAAATTCCTTCTTCTGAAGACTTGAATGCATTTGAGAGTAGCAGTGAGAAGATCCCAAACAGTGTAGTTGCGAGAACACAGCCCTGTTTCACGCCACTCAGAATAGGAATGGGGTCTGATGAGGCACCGCTATGCTGAATTGTACCTTTCATATTGTCATGGAAATGAGGTGATGATACTTAGCAGCTTTGGTGGACATCCGATCTTTTCTAGTAGTCTGAAGAGACCACGTCTGCTGATGAGGTCAAAGGCTTTGGTGAGTTCTATGAAAGCAATGTAGAGGGGCATCTGTTGTTCGCGGCATTTCTCCTGTAGCTGGCGAAGGGAGAACAGCATGTCAATGGTGGATCTCTGTGCTCGAAAGCCACACTGTGCCTCAGGGGAGACACGCTCAGCCAGCTTCTGGAGTCTGTTTAAAATGACTCGAGCAAAGACTCTCCCCACTATGCTGAGCAGGGAGATTCCACAGTAGCTGTTGCGGTCACCCTTGTTCTTATAGGGGGTTATTGGCATCGCGCACGTCCTGAGGTACTGCTCCCTCATCCCAACACATGCAAAGGAGTTCATGGAGTGCTGAGAGTATAGCAGGCTTGGCACTCTTGATTATTTCAGGGGTAATGCCATCCTTTCCAGGGGCTTTTCCACTGGCTAGAGAATCAATGGCATCACTGAGTTCCAATTTTGTTAGCTGTTCGCCCAGCTCATCCATGACTGGCAGAGACTGGGCTGCACTGAGGGCAGTATCAGTGACAACATTTTCCCTGGAGTACAGTTCTAGGTAGTGCTCCATCCAGCGGTCCACTTGCTTGGGTTGGTCAGTGATCATTTCCCCTGATTTAGATTTGAGGGGGGGCGATCTTCTTGACGGTTGGCCCAAAAGCTCTCTTAATGCCATCATACATTCCTCTGATGTTTCCGGTGTCGGAGGCCAGCTGAATACGACTGCATAGGTGTTGCCAGCAGTCATTTGCACAGTGCCTGGCTGTTCTTTGTGCAGCGCTTCTGGTTACAAGTGCTACGGATGTTAGCTCGCTGGGATATTTCAACAGTGCAGTGCGCTTAGCGGCTATGACAGGTTCCGGCTCTTCAAAGTGAGATTGAAACCAGTCTGCATTCTGCTTCTCACGTTTGCCAAAGATGGTCATTGCCGAGTCACAGATGGCCTCTCTGATGTGGGCCCACTTCGTGTCTGCATCCCCTGCAGGAGGTGTTTTGAAGGGCTTTTTCAAGTGAATTTAGAAACTTATGTAACAGCTGTGGATAAGAAATTCTATTAGTGTTGATGCGCGGGTGGCCCTTCTGCTTGGAGTGATGCAGCTTCTTCGGTTTGATTTGGACTATTCCAACATATAAAACCATAACAAAGAAAAAGCCCTGGGTCTCCCAAGGAACATGCTATGTTTAAATACATTTCAGAGTAACTGTAAGAATACTGCCTGACTGTACTGTCCATTGGTGAAACTGATGTGTAGGTGACACATGGGATCAAAAGGGAATCAAAGAGCCTCAATTAATCAAATTATAGATTTGCATACTGTTCAACAGTTTGAACATCCAAGCGCCCTTGGTCTTGACTGATCACTATTAAACACAGCAATGCTAACTCCCCTGATGGCTCCTTTAGGAAAAGCACTGCAGAGCATAGAATGATTCCCTTATTCTAACATGAAACAAAATACCATATGGAAAAAAGGTTTGATCCCGACTTCATACTTCAAAACTCAGTGCACATATTACTGCTGCAAAGTACAAGTAAGTGGACATTAGGCAAGAAGACTGGCTTGACTGGGATGCTCCCCATGACTGAATAGTCATCCAACACTAGATTACCTATGCAAGGACCACTTGTGATATTTACTGGGCATTTGAAGTGTATTTTGGCATCACCCTTGCATATGTTGATGTACTCCTTTTCTCACCAATCTCGAGAAACGCTGTCACTTGGTAAAGTCAATATTTCTGGTCTGCAGAGTGGAAATGAGTTCCCCTGCTTTGTTTCTTTGATGGTCATGACAAGCATACATTGTGTTTATTCAGTGCATTTTGTTTTGTTTACCCCTCCCACACGGCAATGCTTCCCCATTACATTACTGGAGCGAGTCGGAGGCTTGTGGAACTGTACATTAGCCAAAGTCACTGAATCAGCTCAGTCGAGGAGTGAACTGAAACCTTCTGTTCTGTACTGTTCAGTTCTATACCAAGCTATTGTTATGACCAGGTGAGAAAGTTGTCTAGGGGTTTTTTTTAAACTGTCTTCACCTGGTCTTATTGTAACAGGGTTTAATTTTAAACACACTTGGTTTTGAAGCTCCCCCTTGGTAAATCTTTGTTCACCACTTTCCAATTATAAGGCAAAGAAATGAGCGTAAACAGGTTTCCTTAGATTTAAAGAAAAGTGAAATTTATTAAATCTTAAACTTCAACTCTAATTCGGTTAACATCTACTGATATACGACGCACCCACACTAGCATGCACATGCGATACACACAAGCAGATAGGGACAGAACTGAGAAGAAAAATAAAGTACAGAAGTTTGCGGCAGTCTGTGAAGGGGGTTTCTTGTTACTGTTTGTGTTTCCAGCTCGCCGTAGAGCCTTTGATTGTAGACAACTCTTACTTTTCGTTGGGGCCCAGTATTCTTCTTAAACCTTGTTCACGTAGGAGACTTTTCTCTGAGTTTACGTGTCTTCAACGGTTTCTGAAGCTGGTGAGAACGAGTTGAGAGCAGACAGGAGAGAGGTCTTTTCCAATCCAGGAGCGAACAACTTTGAGTTTCTTCCTCTCAACAAGTTCAAATTCAAACAGCCAGTTAGTCATGTGACTAAACTGGCCTGACCAGGTCTTCTGTGTATTGGAAAAGCTGGGACTGGGTCCTTTGTTCCAACACTGTCTGCTAGCATGCAAATGTCTTTCCAGTCAGTGGTTTGGCAAATTCCTTGTGATAGGCTCTCTTTCCTTCCCAGCCACAATTTTAAGTTTTAATGTTCATGTGGTGAAATAATATGTGCCTCATTCTTGGCAAGTGGGGGCCTGCATCACACTATGCATATTCCCATTTGAAAATTACAAAGTGATTAACTACAATCTTAGCGAGCTTTACCCTGAGATGCTCTTGATTAGGCTCATTTTAATTTTGCCTACTCTGTACAATCAATTCGCAGAAAGTTGTGTTCAGGAAACTAGATAATTCTTATAAACTTCCTGCTTACAGATGGACCAAACCAAGGAACCAAGCAACCAGCTCCCAGCTGAGCTATTGCCAGTCTGACTGTCTATTACTCAATGTCTCTTGTCTCATTGAAGTGAATTTTCTTAGTGTTTTGTTGGTGACTGGACTGATTACACAACAAGTTTGAATGCACACACAGTGGGAAGGGCAAAGAGTGAGCATTCATACACACACAGCTCAGTGAGTCTTTCCGGGCGGTAGCTGAGTCATACAGACCAGACAGGTCTTGGGTTCAATTGCAGGTCTGCACTGAGCTAGCAGTAAGGATACTGCAACTGGCTTCAGCAACTTTTGAAAAGAGAAAGGAAAAAGAAATCAAGAAATGACCAGGCTACTTGCTCCTTTTCGCTGACCAATGACCCCTAACAGAACCGTGTGTGTAATCGTCAGACTTGGCCTCAGCTGTAATGGCCCCTGTGGTGAATAGACTGCTAACACTCACGGACAAAATTCACAAAGAAATATGGGCACTTTATTAACTAAAAGTGTAGAGTGACTGGCATAGTCAGAGCAGTTCCCAAACTAGAATGGGAGGACAGAACAAAGAGTTTCAACACATAAATTTAAGCTACTTGATTTAGGTCCTCAAATCGCCCACAACAACCCCCCACCATTCATGAATTTCCACATGTTTGATAAGAGACTGCAGTCTAATAGAGTTGAGCCCTGCTGCATACAATCAGTAACTAAACAGACAGCAGCCTTGGTTTTTGTGCTACAATTCTGGGGGAGAAGGTTATCTCAAAGATTTCACTTCTCAACCAAGTGATTTATCAATCTAATCTTTCAACACAAAATAATGAGATTTTACTGAATGTATTTAAAAACTAGTTCAAATTCCAAGCTATTCTGAGGCACACAGATTCAATGATTTTGAAAGCCTTGTTTGGCTTCACGAAAGGAAAGTTAATGACACAGGTGGCAATATTTAAGTACAGATAAGGAAAGCATTAGAAAAGCCCCGGAGCACAGGAATGGGCATGACGCAGCCAGAAGGGCAGCAGAAACAGCAGTGTCAGATGCATCAAACACTGCAGGAACAACTTAAGAGTTCAGCCTAGCCAGCCAATGAGACTTTTACCTTCCATCCACATCATATTACAAAGAGTATGAACCATATTTACGCCTATTTACTCAATTTTAAGCAGTCAATAATGTACAGTGTACAAATTCAATGAATGGAACATTTACCTTCAACTCCCAAAGACTGACGGGCGAACAGTTATGTCTAAATCAACATCATTCAGCTCCAGTTTGCGTGTGTTCTTGTCCACTCAGATAAAACAGGAATGAAGCTCAAGCCTTGGAGCTTTCGGGGTCCCTCCCACACCAAACAATGACATCATGCATTTCCTGTTGCTCCAAATAATCATTCCTGAAATGTAATTTCATTGTGTAAAACATCTACAGGAACTGAGCAAGACTACAGCACCCCATCTGAGGGTAGGCTTAAAGATGATTCAACTGAAACAGCTACATACCTCTGTGACTATTATTGTGGCAAGGTCCTCAAGCTTGAAAGCTACAGGAATTACTTGCAAAAATGTGAATATTTTTGAAAGTAACTCCTGTAGATTTTTTTTTGAGGAGGGTGGGAAGAAAGATGAGAACAAAACTGATGAAGGGAAATAAATGAAATCCACTTATGATATTCTCAGACTCTCCAAGGGCAATTGCTGCCCATTATTTGTGTATGATCATAATGGCCAAAGAACATTTCAGGGTTCATTAGGTTATAGCTTTAATTACAGGCTTTTTATTTTCACTTGTCATTATTCATTATCCTAGCAACTATACAACATAGGAGGAAACCAGTGATCCAGACAGAAAGCCCTACACTATTAACTACCATCCTCCAGAACATCACTGCATCACTCGACAATATAGCTGTCCGGCACAGATCCTGTTCCATCCCGGAATCTCAAACTCCAGGCCTATGCACTTGGACTTAAATGCCTTTTACTATGTCATTTTAAACCAGTACTGGGGGTTGGACAATTAGTCATATGCAAGCCTGATTAATGCTTTTACATAAATCGAAGCCTATTGCCCGGAGCAGGAATTACTGAGTCATCAGGATTCCTGAGTTAAAAGATACCTCAGACTAATCTGTAAGAAAAAAAAAGCGCACAACTGTTAAATATATGACTTGCAAACAAGCGCACAAACTTTTATACTGAGGCACCTTGGTTCAAATTGACAGGAGGAGGAGCAGGGCAGTGGCAGGTTCAAATACAGAGGCCAGCTTACAGTATAGGGGTCTCTATCATATTCTAGCAACAAACTGAGTGCTCCTACTACTGAAGCTAAACCTTTGGACTACTTCAGATTCTGTACTTGCTAGAGTATCCGTCACAATTTTTAACTTCAATTTAAATTTCATCATTAGAAGGAAAACAAGCATTTATGTTGTCTCAAAACTTCCTAGGGACTTCCCAGAGTACCTCATCAATGAAGTGTTCTACTCCTGTTAATTACAAAGTCACTGCTTGAAAAAAATCAAATTTGTCAATAACTCAAGTTAATAGACTTGGAATTAAAATGGAGTAGGTCTTAATCAATGTTTAAATCTAGGCAAACACAAGAGGCCCATTGAACACAGAGCAAGATCCCACACATAATAAACGAGAGCAATTACTTTTTTTTGCAGTTGATTTGGGGATGAATATGAGCCAGGACACTGAGAGAACTCCCTGCTCTTTTCTTTCCGAAAACAGTGCTACCAGTTCCGTTGCAGCTGACTCATGTGAAAGACTGATTAGCAGCATTTCTCAGTTGAACCAAAAGTACAACTCCGATTGTAATTAAGAAGACTGGCGAGCTTGAATTAAACATCAATATCTAACTTAATGACCTCAATGTGATTTGGGGTACTGCATCATACAAAACGATTAGCAACAGCATCAAGAATTAGGTCTCAGAATTTCATTTTGCCTTTGAGAGAAGCATTTAATTTCTCAGAATTTAACACTAGGAATCACAGAATAAACCCACAGCACACTACTGTAAAGTACTGTCTGCTAGAGGACCAAAACAGTGCACCAGGTTAAAATCCAATTCTTTCCATATTCTGGTACCACCTGGTTGAAAAGATAGGCTTATTAAGTGTTCTCTATAGATCTTTTGGCTTTTCTTTCTTTTATGCTCTGCTGAGCAATAATAGTCTTTGCTTTCCTTACGGTGCATTAGTCAGTAACTCAACTAATCCGCGACCTTCAATAAAAAAAGGACAAGTGCAACTCCCTGTGCCACAGGGTACAGGACCACACAGAGGCTGCAGTGCAATATAAAGCAATGGGGCATCAACCAGATCAGGTATCAAAGACACCCAAAGACACATTAGACTAAAACATGCCCATGTTCAATTTTAGTACACTGAGTTGTGAGGCTATTGCCATCAATGGACTATGACAGACTCCAAGCTCTGTTAAGTATTTACAGGATGTGAACTGTGGCGATCCTGGGGTTTATTTTGCTGCACGTCACAGCGCAAAAGACCCAGGCTACTGTCACACTTGGAACAAAATAATCTAGGCTTAAGCTTTCATTGCATTATACCAAAAAGAGGTTTGATAGCAGTGCAGCAGCCCCCACTCTACAGACCCAACCCCAATATCCACAGAAACCACAAAGCCAAGTCCATTTCATACCTCTAATACTGATCAGACAGGATAGCTCTACATGGCGTACAATTTCCAAGTTTAACAGAAAGGGAAGGTAGTGAGGATAAAAGGAAAGGCAGAGAAATCCCCAACCAACTTCATAATACAAAACCAAATTCCTCATTGGAAATCTTGTAAGTATTGAAATAAAAGAAAAATAGTTGTGGTTTCTTGGAAGAGACAGACTTCTGATTATATTGAGCATGTAGCTCAGAGACCCAAGTCCCCACAATAGGAACATAGGAGGAGTCGGCCATTCAGCCCATCAAACCTGCCCCACCATTCAATACAATTACGGCTGATCTTCCACTTCAATGCCTTTTTCCCACACTATCCTCATATCCCCTTCTGTCATTTGTATTTAGAAATCTGTCAATCTCTGCTTTAAACATACTCAATGACAGAGCTTCCACAGCCCTCTGGGGTAGAAAATTTCAAAGATTCACAACCCTCTGAGTAAAGAAATTTCTCCTCATCTCTGTCCCAAGTGGCTTCCCCCTTATTATGAAATTGTGTCCCCTGGTTCTAGACTCCCCAACCAGGGGAAACATCTTAGCTGCATCTACCCCACCTATCCCTTTAAGTATTTTGTAGGTTTCAATGAGATCACCTCTCATTCTTCAGAACTCTAAAGAATACAGGCCCAGTTTCCCCAATCCCTCTTCACAGGACAGTCCCGCCATCCCCAGAAACAAGTCTGGTAAACCTTCGTTGCACTCCCTCCATGGCAATAATATTCATCCGAAGGTGACGGGACCAAAACTGCACACAGTATTCCAGGTGCAGTCTAACCAAGGTTCTATACAATTAAAGCAAGACTTCACTACTCCTGCACTCAAATCCTCTTGCGATAAAGGCTAACATACCATTAGCCTTCTTAATTGCTTACTGCACCTGCATGTTAGCTTTCAATGACTTATTGACAAGGACACCCAGGTCCCTTTGTACATCTACACTTTCTAATCTCTTACCATTTAAGAAATACTCTGCATATCTATTCTTCCCCTACCAAAGTGGATAACCTCACATTTTTCCACATTATATTCCATTTGCCATGTTCTTGCCCACTCACTAGGTCTGTCCAAATCCCCTTGAAGCTGCTTTGCATCTTCCTCACAACACACATTCCCACCTAGTTTTGTGTCATCCGCAAATTTGGAAATATTACATTCGGTCCCCACATCCAAATCGTTTAAATATATTGTGAACAGCTGGGGCTGAAGCACTGATCCCTGCAGTCATAGCCTGCCAACGCGAGAATGACCCATTTATTCCTACTCTCTGCTTTCTGCCCGTTAACCAATCCTTAATCTATGCCAGTATATTACCTCCTATCCCATGTGCTTTAATTTTGCTAACCAACCTCCTGTGGGGGACTTTATCAAAACCCTTCTGAAAATCCAAGTATACCACTCCCCTTTATCAATTCTGTTAGTAACATCCTCAAAAATCTCCAAGAGGTTCGTCAAACATGATTTCCCATTCATAAATCCATGTTGACGATACCCAATCAGATTATTATCCAAGTGTCCATTTATCACATCCTTTAGAATAGATTCTAGCATTTTCCCAATGACTAATGTAAGGCTAACTGGTCTGTAATTCCATTTTCTCTCTCCCTCCCTTTTTAAATAGTAGGGTGACATTTGCTACCTTCCAATTTGCAGGAACCACTACAGAATCTTGGAAGATGATCACCGATGCATCCATTATCTCCATAGCTACTTCTTTCAACACTCTGGGATGCAGAATATCAGGTCCTGGGGACTTATCAACAATGACGCGTGTCTTCAAATTACACACTCTCCAATAACCTATTTCTACTAATCATTGTACAGTACTGAGTTTACCAGGTCAGATAACACAAGCACTACACCTGCACTGGAAGGAAAAGAATGGAGCAGTCTAGTAAACTTCAAAAGGATGGACTGGTACCAGAAAGTATATTGCTTTCCACTTGCACAGTCACAGTCATAAAAAGGAGGGGCTGTTTGCGCTAATCCAGTTTTCCCCAACAGAAAATTAGAGGCCAACATTCATGGATCACATTTGATGTGGTGGCTCACTCAGAACCTTCGTGGATTTGAGGGGACAATGCCTTAAATACTTATGTTTCCAAGGATAGGAGTAACAAGTTCAATCAACACTCCTGGAGTTCTCCACCTTGGGCTCGTGACCCAAGGGGAGAGACACAGGGGCAGAATTCTTTAACTATTAAAGGACATCATGACTCAGCAAATGTGCAACTTGGGGTGGACTGAACAACAGCACTGGTTTGGGACCAGGCCAGTTGCAACTGGTATAGGGAGCGAATACTGCAAAGAAATAATGTTACTCTGAAAGACAGAGCTGTATTCAAACCACCTTATTAACAAATACAGGGAATCAAATTCAAGAGTATTTGAGATAACAGGTCCTGTGAAAGCCTGTACCATTACAATGTAGCTTTCTAACAACTCACATTTCAAACAGCCAGATAAATGATTCCAATCCTAATTGAGATGAAAATGAGGCTTAAGAGAATTTAATTTGAACAAATGGAAGACAGCTGCCACACCCACTGAGGTACTGGAGGGACGGAGAAGACTACATCATAAACAAACAGAACCATTATCAGACAATAATCAAGTCACACACGTATTTGTGACATATGTACTTCTGACATACAGCTTGCCTAGCTGCTATAATCAATGCAACAGCTCGTCTTCAACACTTCCATAATTCAGAATCCAATTCCATATCCAGGGGCAAAACAGATCATTCATCAATGTATAATATTTACAACATGGTTATTTCACACAAGCCCAACAACTTTAGCTTTGTAGCATCTATGCAATGAAATATTAATGAGCTTCAAGCCTGCATACAGAACACACATTAATCTTACTCAATATCAGTTTCAGTGGCTTTTCAAGGACTCCCTGGACAAAAATAAATGGAAACACTGAAGTTTCTCATCTCTTCCCCCATAACACAAAAGTGCTCTCATACATTTGCTGATGCTGTTGCTGTTCTGCAAGAGCCTCTGAGAAAAGTTGACTGCTCTTATTTCCATCTCCCAGTGAAAGGTTTGGAATATTCATCTTCATTTACTGCAGACAACTTGACCGAGGTCTGGAGCTCTCCACTTCTTTGGAAAAAAGGGGAAGAAAGCAAGCAAGGAGGCAAAATGAATGTTAGCAACTTTTATGGGCACCATTCCAGCTCAGGATTCCAGGAGACCAGTGTCCGTGAACTGGCTCACAGCACCTACAATACCAAAGTATGATCCCTTATCCAAACCTGCATGAAACTAGACATATGGACCTGCTACAAGGCTAAGGGAGCTGGATTCAGTAGATTAAATATCAGATTCTCCAAATCCAAACTATAACAGTATCTGTTTAAAGGTTGCTTTTATATTGACATTAGTGGGGTATTTGCACTGCCAGTTTCCAACCTGGAGAGGCCAGTGCCAACCACATCTTAAACGATCAGATTTTCCAAAGTCTGCATCCTGGAAAACAAGTTCAGGAACCAATGATCCAAACACTCCACTAACACCAATGTAAAAGCTGCTATAGAGTGGCCTGCGACCCAAGTCTAGCACTGTGCTATCAGTTCAGCAATTAGAAATAAACAAATCCCAAAGCCCATTTAAGCTTTTAAGCCACATCTTTGGTTTGCAATACAAATACTGAAGGACCTGGCGTGAAGGCCGATTCAATGCCAGTGGCAATTCCAGCACTGCAGAAATCCTCAGCATGGGTGTGTCACAACGTACAGTAACAAAGCAGCTTGAAAACGCACAGCCCCTCTGTTATACAAAGAACTGATTAAAAGTGGAATTTGACAATACAGAATTCTACTGGGCTTTAAACTTTTACAGTTACTGTCATTAACACTTTTCTATTGAGAAGCCACATGCTATCAGACATTCACCACACCCACTGAGCTTCACTACTATCATTCAGAGCTTCACTGAAAACTTGACATTGCGTGCATCCCCTTCTTCACACACATTTACAGTAACGTGTTATTTGTATGCATATGCCCTGGTCATGCTATGGCATTTCTAAATGGGAGTGTGGGCCAAGCATGGGAAGAGCCAACAGTTTATTATCTGGGCAGAAGCGGAGACAGCCTTGCTTCATTTCCCCTCCAGAACTCATCACTGTCATGATAAGGAAGGAAACTTCAGATCCCAGAAAAAGTAATGCACCATTTCTCGGCACTTCTCATATGCTTAATTTTAGAAGTGCTTGGAATTGGGGGATCATTTTATATACAGCAGAAACTATCTGAATGTGTTGCTGAAGCTTATAGTAGCTCTATATGGGACACTAGCATTACCTTTTAAGGGCTGCAGAGTTCAGGGATCAACCCTATATCTAAGCATCTGAAGTAAAAATAAAAATTCCACTGCCAGGGCAAGAGTCATTAGATTGACCAACATCAAGACTTGAGGAAAAGGAAGTGAAAACTTTCGAATCCTCAGCATGTTCTTCCCTGAGCCCACGACAGTAGACAGGCTGAATGAGAAATCAGGTATTTGGCCAGCATCTGTATTGTTCAGTCAGACCCTGCAGATTCCGCATTGTGCCTCATTTCCTTTCAGAGTAAAAATGTACCTCCCATCTCCTGTTACTGGGACAGCACCGAGTCAGTTAGAAACCCGGTCTACAGGCCATCCTGTCCTGAGTGCGAGTGGACCATGGCATGATAAGGAACTTGGAAACTAGGTCAGCTGCTGGCACTCTTATTTATGGGGGATGGGGAGGTAACTCCCCTGCTCTTCTTCAAAATGGTCCTACGGGATCTTTTATGTACATCTGGGAAGGCAGATGGGGGCCTCAGTTTAATGTCTCATCCAAAAGATGGCAAATCAGAGTGCAGCATTCCCCAGTACTGCACTAGAATGTTAGTCTAGATTTTTGTGCTCATGTCCTGGAGTGGGACTTGAATCCACAACCTACTGACTCAGAAACAAGGGTGCTATCAACTGAACCCACAGCTGACAGAGGTATAAATGCGATCAAAATTATGACAGGTTTTGATAGAGTAAATAGGGAGAAACTGTGCCCAATGATAGAAGGGTCAATAACCAGAGGATACAGATCTAAGATAATTGGCAGAAAAAAAGAAAACTTGTTTCTTTTTTACACAGCAAGTTGTTGTGATCTGCTATGCACTGCCTGAAAGGTTGGTGGAAGCATATTCAATAGTAACTTTCAAAAGGGAATTGGATAAATACTTGAAGGGAAAATATTGCAGCGCTATGGGGAAAGAGGAGGGAAATGGAACTAATTGGTTAGGAGCCAGCACCTAAAAGGTGCTGTCCATCTATTTTTTTGGTTCATGTAGTACTGTTCAAAAAAATGTGGACCCACAGTCCTCCCTCCCCTCCCCCCCGCCCCAACACCAGATTATCCAATTACTCATTTCATTACTGTTTGAGAGATCCTGCTGTGTACAAAACCTGCTACAGTTTTCTCTCTCCTCCTTCAGGAAGGATGTGAAGGCGTTGCAGAGGGTGCAGAAAAGATTCACGAGAATGCTCCAGTGATGAGGAACTGCAGTTATGAAGACAATTCGGAGAAATTGGGACAGTTTTCCTTGGAGAAGAGAAGGCAGAGAGGAGATTTGATAGAGGTATTCAAAATCATGAGGGGTCTGGACAGAGTAGCTAGAGAGAAACTGTTCCGAGTCGTGAAAGGATCAAGAACAAGAGGGCACAGATTTAAGGCAATTGGTAAAAGAAGCAAAAGCGATAGGAGGAAAAACTTTTTCACACAGTGAGTGGTTAAGGTCTGGAATGCACTGCCTGAGTGTGTGGTGGAGGCAGGTTCAATCGAGGCATTCAAAAGGGAATTAGACAATTATATGAAAAGGAAGAATATGCAGGGTTACGGGGAGAATGCAGGGGCGTGGCACCAGGTGAAATGCTCGTTAGAGAGCTGGTGTAGACATGATGGGCCAAATGGCCTCCTTCTGCACTGTAACAAATCTGTGACTTTTGAGAAAGTCTTTAAACGCTTCGAGCAAGCTTTTGGTCACCTATCCTAATGTCTCCATCTTTGGCTCAGTGTATTATATTCATGTGAAGCACCTTGGGACTTTTTACTACTTTAAAGGCTCTTTATAAATGCAAGCTGTTGTTGTGTTTGCCTGTTACAACGGTAATTTCCCTCTCTTCCTATATATTTCTACAAATATCTCTCAAGATTCAATACCCTCAAGAATTTAAATCCAGACAGCGCTCCCCTCACATGCCAGAACATGTTTTTTGTAGCGTGGAAGATCTTTGTGCAACACAACACTAAAGTTCTTGGAGTCTAAGTTACTAAAATAGCTTCACTGACAGGACACCAGGTTAGAATGTTATCGCATGGTTAGGATGAGCTAATTCCGAGAAAACCTTATGTTAATGATTCTCCCCTGACCGACACCACTTTAACTTCAAAACATTAGAAACTGAAAAAAAGGCTTTTAAACTTCAATTGGATTTTAACATAGACTCTTGCACTAGAATCTAATATAAACAAATTTAAGGGCTTGATCATGTAGGGTATGATCTACAGCCATTAGACAATCACCTGTAGCTATTTGCCAAAGAACAAAGAAAATTACAGCACAGGAACAGGCCCTTCGACCCTCCAAGCCTGCGCCGATCCAGATCCTCTATCTAAACCTGTCGCCTATTTTCTAAGGGTCTGTATCTCTTTGCTTCCTGCCCATTCATGTATCTGTCTAGATACATCTTAAAAGACGCTATCGTGCCCGCGTCTACCACCTCCGCTGGCAACGCGTTCCAGGCACCCACCACCCTCTGCGTAAAGAAATTTCCACGCATATCCCCCCTAAACTTTTCCCCTCTCACTTTGAACTCGTGACCCCTAGTAATTGAATCCCCCACTCTGGGAAAAAGTTTCTTGCTATCCACCCTGTCTATACCTCTCATGATTTTGTACACCTCAATCAGGTCCCCCCTCAACCTCCGTCTTTCTAATGAAAATAATCCTAATCTACTCAACCTCTCTTCATAGCTAGCGCCCTCCATACCAGGCAACATCCTGGTGAACGTCCTCTGCACCCTCTCCAAAGCATCCACATCCTTTTGATAATGTGGCGACCAGAACTGCACGCAGTATTCCAAATGTGGCCGAACCAAAGTCCTATACAACTGTAGCATGACCTGCCAACTCTTGTACTCAATACCCCTTCCGATGAAGGAAAGCATGCCGTATGCCTTCTTGACCACTCTATTGACCTGCGTTGCCACCTTCAGGGAACAATGGACCTGAACACCCAAATCTCTCTGTACATCAATTTTCCCCAGGACTTTTCCATTTATTGTATAGTTCACTCTTGAATTGGATCTTCCAAAATGCATCACCTCGCATTTGCCCGGATTGAACTCCATCTGCCATTTCTCTGCCCAACTCTCCAATTTATCTATATTCTGCTGTATTCTCTGACAGTCCCCTTCACTATCTGCTATTCCACCAATCTTAGTGTCGTCTGCAAACTTGCTAATCAGACCACCTATATTTTCCTCCAAATCATTTATGTATATCACAAACAACAGTGGTCCCAGCACGGATCCCTGTGGAACACCACTGGTCACATGTCTCCATTTTGAGAAACTCCCTTCCACTGCTACTCTCTGTCTCCTGTTGCCCAGCCAGTTCTTTATCCATCTAGCTAGTACACCCTGGACCCCACGCGACTTCACTTTCTCCATCAACCTACCATGGGGAACCTTATCAAACGCCTTACTGAAGTCCATGTATATGACATCTACAGCCCAACACTACTGTACCCTCTGAGGTAAATGATTTAAAACAGAACTGATTGGCCATGATTCACCCACGTTTAGAATTCTATTATTGTTTAGATTTCTAAAGAGATTATAAACTGTACTACACACTGCAGTCTGTAAAATGATCTGGATTATAGGTACAGGAACTACAAGTCCATTCACTGTTCATCATATAGCGACTTACGTAATCAACACTGATGATTTAATATTAATCACAGCGGCAGTATCACTGGACTATTAAAGTCTTCCTTGCGTGGTTAGTACTCGTGAAAAATTTGGAAACTGTAAGTGGAGCTAGCATGCTCGCAGAGTTTAGAGCTGGATGGCACACAAACCCATAGCTGTGTGTGACTCGACATTCTAGAAGCAGAAATTATTAAAGTTATACAACTCTAATTATTTACTTTCTGGTGAAGGACATGCTCTCAGGTCCCTCTCCTTGCATCACTCCATCAAACAGGTGGAATGTGCTTCTGCAGTCAGAAACACGGTTCTGGGCCACTAACGAGGCCACTTTTCCTGCAATAACAACTTTCCAGTGAGCAGCTGTCTTCCAATTCCCTTACCTCCATGTGCAAAACAAGACGGAATCGAATCCTGATGGCTGGGGTTGGGGGGTGGGGGGGGGGGGGGGTGTGGAGGGAGGACAGCGACAATAGGCATTGGTCCAAAACACGACTACCAACACATGAGATGCTGTGTCATATAAAACTTCTGACCAACCTTTATTAAACTCTTTGGTGGGGGAAGACAAAAAAAAAGGGGCTTTGTAATTTCACAATTATATATCCAAATCAGCATATTTTTTCTACATTTCAGAATGAGGATAAAGGTTTTCTTCCTCCAAAATTTTCATGGGACACTACTGATGTTCTGCACACACTGTTCAAAGCTAAAGTTTCCACCACAAATTCAACAGGAATCTAAATACAGCCACTGAACAATCTGAAGAAGGGTCACTGACCTGAAACGTTAACTCTGCTTCTCTCTCCACAGATGCTGCCAGACCTGCTGAGTATTTCCAGCATTTCTTGTTTTTATTTTATATTCTATATTATATTAGAACAGTCTGAAATTACTGACCAACCATATTACAAGTCTAGAGCAGGAATGAATCTCAGAACTAGACAGCCTGTCTGGAACCCTTACCCTACCAAAGGCAGTTAAGAACGACAGCTGTTCAGATTTTGGAAACAAGTGGTTTTGAGCCTGGACTGATAATAAGCCAAGATCTCCTGAGTTAGTTAGTGTAGGAACTTCAGATTTGTCTGGCACCAGCAGTTGCTCCTAAAACACGAAGGAGGAGGAAACACTCAGCCATCAAGCCCACTCCTTCCACACACCTCATACATTCTATCCTATTTGTTTAATCTACTGCGGACAGTAATTCATGAATAAATCTCCAAACTAGCAAAACTCTAAAATATTGATCCAACACCACTTGTGAACTCTGGTTGCCTCCTTCAGTATTAAACAAGAAATCTGAAAAGACTTTCATTTAAGAATCTTCTGGGTGCTTAACTTTAAACAGTTTCTCTCACAGCTTATCGTCTCCCAAAGGTGCTGCTGATTGCGTCAAGGACATGCTGCCCTGGACATCAACATGCCTCTGATATCTTTCCCAATTAACCACTCTTCGAGCGTTAACCCAAGCAGGAAGCTTCCACAGGCTATTCAACAACAAAGGGCACCTTATCCTGCTCTATTCGCACATGCTTTCCAGCAGGAGTAACTCGGGAGCAAACAGCAGAAGCCCTGGATGAATTTTCCACTCAGAGGCACTTAGTCCAATTACAAATCTCAGTTAGAGACTCTAGGTTCCTATATTAACTTTTGAAGGAGGAAGAAAGAAACCAGAAAGACAAAACAATGTGAATGACTTTCAAACTCCAGGGTAGAATAATCATCAGTCATCTTTTGTCACTGAGTGCAAGATCATTCACTGAACTGGCTTCTTCCTGGCTCAATTCAAAATCAAAATGATAGTTCAGAACACATAAACTTACAATAGCAAAGGTGAGGGGAAAACACTCCTAAGGTCACTTCCTCCACACACTACTGTCTAATCTCATTACTCTTACTTCCTGGCATGTAATAAGAAAGTTTTGGGGATGTTGTCGTCAGTTTAAAAACACACACAAAATGTGAAATTGTGTGTGTTAAAATCACAGGCCATCTCCCAGCATAGGTCACCGGCTATCTACCCAGCCAGCTTTTTAGGAAGCTGTCTCACAGCATCACCTGTTCTATATTGACAATAAGCTCCAACATTTTGGTATGATTCTTTCAATAAAATTTTTTTTTAGTACCACTGTCCATCCTCCAGTGTTAGTGAAGCCCTTCACATTACCCTCCAAATAGGATCTGCTGGTTACAGATTTTCTTTTAAATGCCCATTCCTTAGCAACTGAATGAAAAAAAATCTTAACTCCTGCGGCATGTCTGCTGAAATTAAAAAAGTCATGCTGTTGGGAAAAGGCATCAGTAAAGTGGTAACGGTTCTATCAGCAACTGATTGTGTGAAGGTGAAATCAGTCCTGAAACAGCAGGATAACTAAAAGCACGATGGCCTTCCATTCTGTGCAGCCAAGTCTTCTATGGTAATCGCCAGATCTGCTACAGATGCTTTCATCCTCACTCTTCCTGTCTTTAATCCTTCCATTGTATTGAGGCCTATGTCCAGTCTCTGGATTATTTCAATAATCTGACAATCATTGTATCACTGTAGAATGTACCATTTGTTCCATGAAGGCTGAAGGAAATGGCTGTTTCCCCAAAAATCTTTGTTCTAAGGAAGCAGACATCTGATCTAACAAGGTCTCCTTCTCAGTAAAAGAAACACCAATTACTACCAAAAGCCTGATCATATGAGATACCTTAGCACTATCCAGTAATTTAAGCACTAATACTGATCCAGGAATCCCCAAACTGAATTTCAAAGAATGTTTCACACCAAAACATGTAGAGCTCAACGATTACACAGGTACCCATAACCCTAATCATGTTGTTACTCTACCATGAGATCTTACAGTTTTATTACAAGTGGAGCTACAAGATGCTGCTCTCACAAGAACAGAGAGTGATTAGCATTAAAAAATCCGATAGCAGGTTGGCGCTCACCTCTTGAAACTCGCATGCATGATGGTGCAGGCAGTGAGAATAGTTAGAATTGATGCACTCAGAACTTAAAGCCCAAATCCGAATTAAAAACATAGTAAGATATTTAAGCTGCCAATGTTCAAGTACTGCAGAACCTGCAAGTCTCCCACCTCACGCTATTTGACATCCCAACCAAATCACACCATCTCTACCTAGCTGCAATGCAATTCTAAAACAAAAATCAAAAACACAAAATAAGTTGCAAGTGAGCAAGATATAGGTAGCACACCATTGTACTGCTGCACAAAGCATGAGGCACTTAACATTTCAAATACATCGGATAAATGAGATTAAAGAACTGGGCAATATACAACCAGAACTGCACAGTAAGCAACCGCAGTTTGACATAATGTAAGGCCACAGACAAGCAATTAGCAAGACCTTGCGAAAAGCAATTAATTGAAATATCAGTTATTGAATGAACACTTCAGAAGGAAGAAAGGATTGCCAGGAGAAAGGAACAACCTACACACTAATTCCCAAACTTAGTGCATTAATGGGAATATCACAAAATTGTGCACAATGGATTATAGCATACATTGCGGGCCATTTCAGACATTTTAAGAATGAGGCATTTGACTTGTCCCCTTCAGGTGCTCTTGCACACCAGTGCAGACAGCTAGCCAGTAGCCCATTCCCACTGGCAGGTTTTCATCAACCATTACAAGGTCCAAAGTGCACACCTCAAATCTTGAGATGAAGAGTTTGGCCACTGTTTAGCACCTGCTCCAATAGTACTGAAAGGACTAGCCTTATAAAAAGGAATGTATGGTATTAATCTGCTTTTAATGAGCATTAAGGATTAGAGAAACTCTCAGAACCAAGAGAATTTGTGGAGAATTAAACTTTACCACTTTGTTGTCATAATGTTACTGTGACCCAGAAAGGGTTAAAGAATCTCATCCATCAGACTGACAACTTATAATTCCACCTTAACACCCAGAATGGGGGAACTAGACATGGAGTTTAAAAGGGTCACATATTACTGATTGAAAACCGATGCTGCAACATCTGAAATTGTGCAAATGTGCTCAGGTACCAAAATGCTTGCAGCCCCACCTCTTAACATACCATTAACCAATCTTTTCAGAATAGAGACAAAATATTAGGGTTATTCAAACTACAGTCACCTGCCATCATGCAGATATACCAATGTAGAAAGTGAGCAAAAGCTGACCCAAGAGCTTCAAATATCCCTGAAAAACAGGCAGCGTGCCAAGATGAGTGATCACACAAAAAGTACAATAATCCATAGGCTCATTGGGTGAGGAGGGGGGGCAGGGGTACCATATCAAGTGTTTAAAATATAATAAAAAGCAATTCAAGTTCAAAAATATATGTCTTCAGTGAGCAATAAAGTCATTTAAAATTTATCTGATCAATTAGACTTTCAATGAATTGCTATAATTTGCATGTAATCTAATTACATGTTTAAATTTTGTAAAAATATGAAGTTATCTTAAACATTTAAAAACATTAGTTTAAGTATAAGCAATAAAGCCGCCCCGTCAATATTTGTGTTACAATTAAATTAAATGCTGTGGGGAAGGGAAGGTCAAATCGTTGCTCAAATGTTTCTTACCAAAAGCATATAATGTCATTGGGAGGGACCCTTCCTTCCTCATGCCACCCTGTCTGCTCAGTGTCCAGGGAGGAGCTGTACTCAACAGGCCAAGGAATAGCCACCTCCAGCCAGGAAGTGCTTTGGAGCCTGAGCTATTTTGGTGGAGATGAGGCTTTGACCTTTTCTTAGCGTGGACCCTCCCAGTCACCCAGATATGCTATCAAGGAGCTTTACCGAATGTTTTCTGGTGATCAGATGAACTGAAGAACACAACGCCCCAAGCCAGTCCACCACAAAGCACCTTCACCACTAAAACACAGCAGCCTGGGAAAAAATTGCCATCCCGGCATTTCTTTCTTCCTTCAAACCTCTGCTCTCCTCCGGCGCCCCAACATTCCCTGCTTCCAACAGCTGGCACGGATCTCAAACATAAGAAACAGGAGCAGGAGGCGGCTATTTGGCCCTTCCAGCCTGCTCCACTATTCAACAAGATCATGGCCGATCTTCTACCTCAATTCCACCTTTCCGCACTATCTCCATATCACTTAGTACCCAAAAAACTACCAACTTCTATCTTGGATATATTCAAAGCTGGCTGGGGTAGAGACTTCCAAAGATTCACAGCCCTTTGAGTGAAGAAATTTCTCAGCTCTGTCCAAAAGAACAAATCCTTTATTCTGAAATTGAGCCCATGTTCTAGATTTCCCAAGAACAATCAAAGTGACCCCTGAGCAAGACCTCAAAAGCAAAAAATACAATTAATAACTCCCCAGCAAAGGTAGTCTAGTTTTGTTCTTCAATCTGACCTATGAAGGTGGGAGTCATAGAATCATAGAATCACTAAGGCACAGAAGGAGGCCATTCGGCCCATTGAGTCCTTGCTGGCCTGCTGTGGAGCAATCCAATCCAAGGAGATTGTACAGTCCACCTGTCATCAAATTAGCTGTGGTGGCTCATATGGTGACCTCTGCAGTGCACATTTGTTTTTTAAATTTGATAATGGGACATAACAAGGCCAACATTTATTGCCCATCTCTAACTGCCCTTGAGAAAGTTGTGACAAGCTGCCTTCTTGAACCGCTGCAGTCGATCTGGTGCGGGTACTCCCTCAATGCTGTTTAGGGAGGGAGTTCCAGGATTTTGACCCAGGGACAGTGAAGGAACTGCGATAGAGTTCAAAATCAGGATGGTGGGTGGCTTGGAGAGGAACTTGCAGGTGGTGGCGTTCCCATGTATCTGCTGCCCTTGTCCTTCTAGGTGATAGAGGTTGCAGGTTTGGAAGGTGTTGTCGAAGGAGCCTTAGAAAGCTGCTGCAGTGCATCTTGTAGCTGGTACTCACTGAACATAAGAACACAAGAAATAGGAGGAGTAGGCCATTGGGCCCCTCAAACCTACTCCACATTCAATGAGAACATGGCTTCAATTCCACTTTCCTACCTGCCCCCCCCCCTAACCTTTGACTTCCTTGCTAATCAAAAATCTGTCCAACTTGGCCTTGAATATATTCAATGACCCAGCCTCCACTGCTCTCTGGGGTAGAGAATTCCAAAGATTAATGGCCCTCTGAAAAGAAAAAAATCTTCATCATTTCAGTCTTAAATGGGCGACCCTTTATTCTGAAACTGCTCTGCTTAGTTCTAGATTTCCTATTTAGGGAAAACATCCTCTCAGCAGCTACCCTGTCAAGCCCCCTCACAACCTTATATGTTCCAATAAGATTACCTCTCATTCTGCTAAGTCCAGTGGGTATAGGCCCAACCTTTCCTCAGTCCCTTCATCTCAGGAATCAATCTGGTGAACCTTCTCTGAACTGCTTCCAATGCAAGTATATCCCTCCTTAAATAAGGAAACCAAAACTGTATGCAGTACTCTATGTGTAGAACTCTAATAAATTTGTTAAACATGATTTCACTTTCTTTGCTTGATAATATTATGATTTTCTAAATGTCCTGCTACTACCTCCTTAATGATGGATTCCAGTATTTTCCCAATGACAGGTGTTAGGCTAACTGACCTATAGTTACCCGGTTTTTATCTCCCTCCTTTCTCGAATAGGGTTGCTACATTTGCAGTTTTCCAATCCGCTGAAACCTTTCTAGAATCTAGGGAACTTTGGAAGATTACAACCAGTGCTGCCACTGTGTGATGGGGTGGAGTGAGTAAATGTTTAAGGTTCTGAATGGGGTGCCAATCAAGCGGGCTGCTTTGTCCTGAATGGTGTTGAGCTTCTTGGGTATTGTTGGAGCTGCACTCCAAGTCAAGTGGAGAGTATTGCATCAAACTCCTGACTTGTGCCTTGTAATGGTGGACAGGCTTTGGAGAGTCAGGAGGTGAGTTACTTGCTGCAGAATTCCCAGCCTCTGACCTGCTCTTGTAGCCACGGTATTTATAAGGCTGGTCTAGTTAAGTTTCTGGTCAATGGCAACCCCCAGGATGTTGACGGTGGGGGATTCTGCAAAAGGTAATACCTTTCAATGTCAAGGGGAGATGGTTAGAGTCTCTTTTTTGGAGATGGTCATTGCCTGGCACTTATGTGGAGTGAATGTTACTTGCTACTTATCAGCCCACACGGGCAGGCACAGACAGCTTCATTATCTGAGCAGTCTTGAATGGTGAACACTGTGCAATCATCAGCGAACATCCCCACTCTGACATTATGATGAAGGGAAGGCCATTGATGAAGCAACTGAAGGTGGTTCAGCCTAGGATGCTACCCTAAGCAAGTCCTACAGCAATGTCCTGGGCTGAGATGATTGACCTCCAACAACCACAACCATCCTCCTTTGTGCTACGTATCACTCCAACCAGAGGACAGTTTTCCCCTCGATTCCCATTGACTTCAATTTTGCTCGGGCTTCTTGATGCCACACTCAGTCAAATACTGCCTTGATGTCAAGGGCAGTCACTCTCACCTCACTTCTTGAGTTCAGTTCTTTTGTCCATGTTTGAGCAAAGGCTGTAATGAGGTGAGGAGCTGAGTGGCCCTGGCGGAACCCAAACTGAGCGTCACTGAGCAGGTTATTGCTAAGCAAGTGCTGCTTGATGGCACTGTTGATGACACCTTCCATCACTTCTGCTATTCAGCTCTTTTGTACATGTTTGGACTAAGGCCCTGATGAGGTCAGGAGCAAAGTGGCGCTGGGTGAACCCAAACTGAGCATCAGTAAGCAGGTTATTGTTGAGTAAGTGCCGCTTGATAACAATGACACCTTGGATCACTTTGCAGATGATTGAGAGTAAATTGATGGGGCAGTAATTGGCTGGATTGAATTTGTCCTGGTTTTTGTGGACAGGACATACCTGTGCAATTTTCCACATTGCTGTGTAGAAGCCAGTGTTATAGCTGCACTGGAACAGCCTGGCTTAGTGGCGCAGCTAGTTCTGGAGCACAAGTCTTTAGCACACAGCTGGGTGGCTGTCAGGATCCATAGTTTTTGCTGCATCCAGGACCTTCAGCCGTTTCTCAATATCATGTGGAATGAATTGAATAGGCTGAACCTCAAAAAGATAGACAGAAAAGAATGAACTTGCATTTATATAGTGCCTGTCACAATTTCAGGACATCCCAAAGCACTTTACAGCCAATTAAGTACTTTTTGAAGTACCAGGCTGTTGTAGTGTAGGAACCGTGGCAGTCAATTTGCACAAAGCAGTCTTCCATAAACTGTCCAATGATCAGGTTTTAGTGGTGTTGATTGACAGATAAACTTTTGCCAGGACACCAGTGAGACCCTCTGAGCACTTCTTCGAAATAGTCTTATGGAATCTTTTATGATGGTAGACGGGGCTTTGGTTTAACATTTCATTCAAAATACACCTGTCAAGACACCTTGGAACAAGAAAAAGCTGTTTAACCCATCGTGTCTGCCCTCTCCACAGTCCACCCAGGAGTACTTGAGCCCTAGACATTTCTTCCTCCCCACCCCCCAGCAACCTTTCCTCAAATTATAACTACTTGTGAACAAAACAGGCCTAACCATATTTCCAAATAGAGGCCTGCATAGTATTGGAGCTTCATAATACATCTCTTCAATGAAGGAGGGAAACCTTCTAAAGAGAAGAAATTTGGAGACGAGGTGTGAGGGGAATTCAATAAACTCAAGTTGATTCAAAGCACAACACAGGACCTGACGGATTGAGAATTGGGAAGCGAAACGAGGCTGTGCATTAAAACTGTTCCATACAGCTCCTCGATGCTGGCATATTCTGAGAGCTTACCTAAATTGATGATCCTGAAGCAGGTATCCAGGTTCTGCCTCCTGCAGCTCGTGCTGCTACAGAAGTAAATCCAATTCCTTGATCATCATCCTTAAAATACTAATTTTTAAAAAGTCTCCTTCAACGATCTTATATTAAGCATTTTAATAACTCCTGCAACATTTGACCTCAATTTTAGTTCATTCCTGGACATCGCAAGCAAGGTTGACAATAAAATTTGGCTTGATCACTCAGTAAATATCAATCATGGCACACTGTACTTCAAAGCAGTACGAAAATGTTTTTTTTTAATATTTGCTAAGAAAGAATTTTTTTTAATTACTTCTGTGATTAAGCAAAAATTTCCAGTGGTCGAGTCAGAATGAGAATGAGACTGAATAATTCAGCTAAAAAAAAGCAACAGGAATGAAAACTGGAACCTGCAGCTGCTCACAGCCACTCCAAGCCATTTTCCATAAACTGGGTTCACACAGTCAAACTAAACTTCAGGTGAACTAGACAATGCGGCTCAGAATTGGCAAAAACCTAAAATTTTTCTAGTCTGCAGAGATCAGACATAAATCATGTAACCGACAAAGAACAGATTTGCTCCTTCTTCAGGTAATCTCCACACCAATTTTGAACAATAATAATTAAAGCTTTTTGCTTTATCAAGGCAATCAACAGGCATCACCAAGTCACAACAGATGGTTCAATGAATGTCAATACTGAATGAGACAAACACTTCATGCGCATTAGAATTCTTAGTTACACAATATCCTTAACATTTTTGTCATACACTGTAATCATCTGGACTGCATTCACATTGAAAATATTTGATCTCACGCACTTCAGACTGACATCACTAGGGAAATAGCCAGACAATTCAAGATACAGTTTACGGCTGTGGGAAGGCATTTATTTCTTACTGGGGAGAGATCTGACCAATAATTAAAAATGCTACCATAGGGTATACATAGAGTACTTAACAGAATGAAGTCACCTGGGCCAACTGATCTTTCACCCAGAAGAAAGAAATGGACTTGCAATTACTCAACTCCTGCTATTTCAGTAATTTTTTTGTGTTGGAAAGGTAACAAATGTTGCAACAATTTGAATTAAACAATGTAAATAACACTGTAAAGTGGGAATTTAATGCTAAAAATATTCAGATAATTTGAACTAAAATTTGTGGACACATCAATTTATCCTCAGAACATTGCAGAGCACTTCACAACCACTGAATTACTACTGAAGTGTCGGCACTTATGTAGGCAAACATAATCAAGTAAATTAGCTTGCATTCAATAATTAAATGGCAGGAGTAAAAACTTAAAAACGTGGGAAATAGGAGGAGTAGGCCATTTGGCCCTTCAAGCCTGCTCTGTCATTCAATAATATTATGGCTGATCATCTATCTCAACTCCATCTTTCCACAATATCCCTTAATACCCAAAAATCTATCAGTCTTGAATATATTCAATGACTAAGAATCTGCAGCTCTCTGGGTAGAGAATTCCAAAGATTCACAACCCTTTGCATGAAGAAATTTTTCCTCATCTTAGCCCTAAATAGCCAACCCTTTATTCTGAGGCTGTGGCCCCGTGTTCTAGATTCCTCAGCCAGTGGAAACATTTTCTCAGCATCTACTCTGTCAAGCCCCTTAAGAATTTTATGTTTCAATTAGATTACCTCTCATTTTTCTAAGCACAAGGTAATATAGGCTTAGTCTACTCAATATCTCCCCATAATACAATTCCTCAGCCCAGGAACCAGTCTAGGGAATCTTCATTGCACTCTTCATCAGGCAATTATGTCCTCCCTTACATAAGGAGACCAAAGCTGCACACAGTACCCCAGGTTAGGCCTCACTAATGCTCTGTACAATTGCAGTAAGACTTCCTTATTCCTATACTCTAATCCCTTTGCAACAAAAACTAACATACTATTTGCCTTCCTAATTACTTGCTTTATCTGCATATTAACTTTCTGTGCTTCATGAACGAGGACACCCAGGTCCCTCTGAATACAAACATTTCAGAGTCCCTCACTATTCAAAAGAAATTCTGCTTTTTCATTTTTCCTAGCAAGTGGATAACTTCACATTTGGCCACATTGTACTCCATCTGCCATGGTTCTTGCCCATTCACCCAACCTGTCTATTTCCCTCTGCAGCTACCTTGCCTCCTCCTCGCTGCTTACCTTCCCACCTAGTTTTGTATAGTCAGCAAACTTGGATACGTTACACTCAGTTCCCTCATTTAAGTCATTAATATATAAATAGCTGAGACCCAAATACCGATCCTCGCCGCACACTGCTAGTTGCAGCCTACCAACCCCCCAAAATGTCCTATTTATTCAAACTCTCTGCTTTCTGTCCATTAACCAATCCTCAATCCATGCTATTACCCCAATCCCATTAGTCTTAACTTTGCATACTATTTCTTTATTTATACTGATTTCAAGCTCCTCATTCTTGCTAGGCCCTTGATTTCCCCATTATTGCCAGAATGTTTTTTGTGTTTTCTACCACGAAGACAGATACAAAGTATTTGTTTAATGTCTGTGCCATTTCCTTATTTTCTCTTATAATTTCACTAATTTCTTCCTATTTACATACCTATAGAAACACTTGCAATTTATTTTTACGTCTCTTGTTAATCTACTCTCATATTCCCTTTTCCCTTTCCTTATCAATTTCTTGGTCCTCCTTTGCTGAATCCTAAAATGTTCCGTCTACAGGCTTACTACTCTTTTTGGCAATATTGTAAGTCGTTTCCTTTGATCTAATACAACTTTTAACTCTGCGTTAACCACAGCTGGACCACATTTTCTGTGGGCTTTTTGTGCCTTAAAGGAACGTATATTTGTTTCAAATTATGAATTAATTCTTTAAATGCTAGCCACTGCTTGTCTATCGTATCTTTAAATGCAACCTCCCAATCAGGCTTAGCCAATTTGCCCCTCATACCTGTGTAATTTGTATTGTTTAGATTTATGACCCTAATTTTGGACTGAACTAAATCACTTTCAAATTCAATACAAAATTCTATCAGAAGTAGGCTGCATGTCATCTGCTTCAGCAAGTGTGGCCTCAGAGATACCCTTCTATAAAGTACAGTGATAATTCTTTTTGGCAATGACCGATTGATGACCTGCCCAGTGAGAGGACTGAGTTGCAAAATCAATATTCTCATATCAGACGTGCCTGGGCAATCACACAACACTAGACAGTCTAGAATTAAAAGAAACATTCAGAAAGGTTGATGGCAAAATTGATTAATTGAAAGAAATTGACATTTTATAAATTGATCTCGACATTCCCAAGGGCCTTTTTGTGACAACTGCTTCCTTGAAAAGTAAAGAAATATTGTCATATTATTTTGGCAGAGTGACTCCTGAAAATACTGCAGACGTCCACACTGGAACTTGTGATACCTTTTGAAGGCTACATCCCCAAAGACCGCTCAAAGGGGTGCGGTGGTGTGGGGAGAGTGTTAAATAGCTTCTTATTCAGTCGATTCCAGTCCATTTCTCAGGAACAGAGGCAACATTTATTTGGAGAAACAATCACGCTTCCAAAAACTAGGTGGGAATCACTACAAATCACTTGTTCAAAATGAATTCTGCATCTCCCACATGCAAGTGAAATGTCTGACAGCCAGGCTCAACAATTTAACAGTACATCAAATTTTTGCCTTTGAGATTAACTTCAACAGTTCCTCTATGTTGCAACGTCAAAAATCAAATACAAATAGCAATAGGAGAGAACAGAACCTAGCTGAACTGGGTCTCGATATTGGACTACAATTCAATGTTGGCAAGCCCTAGTTCCTATAACTTGGAGCATACCTTTATCTGCCCAATATCTGGACACATTGTTGAGAGCCCAGGGATTGAGCATGGAATCTTTTTAATGGTGTTATGGCTTAAAAGGGTTATATGATGTGCTCTCAAATGTGTTCCCACAACTGCAAACGGCAGTAGAATTAACATTTCACTATATCTTGGGTTTGGTTATGCAATCATTTTATTTTTGGGAAAATTTCCAACAACTTGCATTTATATAGTGCCTTTAATGTAGTGAAAATCCCAAGGTGCTTCACAGGAGTATTAACAGATTTGACAATAAGCCACATATGGAGACTGGGGCAAATGGTGGTAGGTTTTAAGGAGAGAGAGCTAGAAAGGAGAGAGGTGGAGAGGTTTAGGGAGGGAATTCCAGAGTTTAGGGCCTAGGCAGCTGAAAGCACAGCTGGCAATGGTGGAATGATTAAAATTGGGGATGCTCCAGAGACCAGTGTTGGAAGAGTGCAGAGATCGGAGTATTGTAGGGCTGGAAGTAGAGGCCTGCTTTAGGTCGGGAAAAAGAACCCAACCGAACCACAGCGGGCACCAGCCCGACCCGGCCCGAACCCACCACTATTCAACCCGACCATCATTTTACTTACCTTCCCACTGGGAAGTTCCATCAAGCTGCAGCGCATGCGCAATGACGTCATAGTGACGTCATCGTGCACTGCGCAGACTCAGTTTCGTCCCGGACTCCCAGCTTAGGTAAGTTTTTTTAATTTCAATACTTACCAGCAGAGCACTTACCAGGTGTGTCTCACCCGACCCAACTTGACCTGGACTCGGCCCGACCCGAGCCCGAAAGCCGGCCCCGGAAAATGGGCCCAACCCGAACCAGTCTCGTCGTCAGGTCCCTTCGGGTTCGGGTCGGGTAGCAGGCCTCTAGCTGGAGGAGGTTACAGAGATAGGGAGGGGCGAAGCTTTAGAGGAAGTTAAAAACAAGGATGAGAATTTTAAAACTGGGGCAGTTTAACTGGAAACCAATGTAGGTCAGTAAGCACGGGATGATGGGTAAACAGGACTGGGTGAGAGTTAGGGTACATGCAGCATAGGTTTGGACGAGCTTTATGGAAGGTGGGAGGCGGGCAGGCCAGCAGGGCACTCATCCCTACAACAGAACAAAGAAATTCTCAAAATCTAGTAAGTTCCAGCAATAGTATTCTATTCCAACAAGAGCTCGATTTCTGCAGTTCAATCCCTTCTCCCTTTCAAAAACTGACCATTCCCTGACAAAAAGGCAACTCCCCCCAAATGCCTTGTTTTGTTCTATAGACCCATCATACTCCTTTCCTTCAGTACTGAGATGGAATAAAATACCTGCTTAGAATCTTTGTGGAGTAACTTGAATGTAGGAGTGTTAAAAATCTACATACAGATCAAGGTGATCACACTACCCATAAAAGGATTCAACTCTACTTTACATCATGAACAGCTGGACCATTTCCCAGCTTTGTCCTATATCATACAACAAAAATAATGGAGACATGAACCAGACTCGTGATAAAAATAATGGTGAGGCTATCAGCATTCACCGACACTGAAGTGTAAATAAGACAGCAACTTCCAGCAACCACACATCTGCAATTAAACACAGAAATCAGGAAGTTGCTGCCAGAGTTGTCCTGTTCCTTCAGAAACATTAATACAACAGTATCACACCAGGGGATTCTGCACTGAAACAAATGGAAGGGCATGAAGTGGAAGATTGATACCCACTAAATGCCAGAAAAGTCAGGGCTTGTTCATTTCAGTGCAAGTCATTTTTTTTTCTCAATTACTGCCAAACAAACTCTCCAGACCTGAAAATTAGATTTTACAAGTGTGAGATCTCATTCTTTCAGATTTTAATTGTTGTTGGAGATTTAAAAAGGGATTAATTCATAAAACTTTTTCTCACATCTCACTCTTAATTCCATCTTTCTTTCCCTCTCTATTTTGCTTTCTGTGCATGATTTGGCATTGAATTAACTTTTCTAACTTAATTTGGTAGTACAGAACTTGAGCAGTGCTAAAAATGGAGACACGCTGTTGAAGCTTTTCATCTTGCACTCACCAGGACAATCCGCAAGAATACCAATGTAAGGGTATTTATACTGTAAGAGAACAGATTGCTGATTGGTTGGCAAGTGAACTCTGATTGGTAGATGCATTGCCACGGAGAATGCACCAGTTTACAGTGACTGATAGTTAACCGCCAAGCTTTGTATGAAAATTAAACAAGCAGCTTGACTCTGATAGGGTAATATATTGACCAAAAGAATGAACCAGCAAATGGCTGTCACTTATTTTGTTTAGCTGAAACAGGCACAATGTTTGAACATGTCCTGTCTGCAAAGAACAGGGCCCTGCATATATGTAGCTTCCAGTACACGCAAATACACCACACTTACAGCCCTACTGACAATCTTAAATTGTTTGTCAGTGTAATTCTTAGCACACTGAGGATTATTTAGCAAATGTTGTCCAATCGCCGAACCACATCTAATGTTGGACACTGTGTTTTGAGTTTTGCAAGCACGAACTGGTTGGGTACAGCCTGTACCTTGCCTGTTTCGAACAGCGGAAGGGACATGTTGTTTGATACGATCCATCAGTCATTGGGATGTATGACCTATATACCTAGCATCACACTGGCATTGAAATTCATACATCATATTACTCAATTATGTGATAGGTAGGAAGTCTTTTTGGCTTGTCAGCAGCATTCTGTTCATTGTGAACACCACGCGTGTTGCTACTGCGTAGTGGCAGCGTAAAATAACTTGCTCTTCCTGGTTCAGATTGTATGGCTCAGTAAGATTTTCTTCAATCTGATTGGTTAAGGAGATGCACAATTGCCTGCCCAGGTCTCAGATCCCATTGAGGGTACCAGACTGAAATGGATTTCTAATCACCGCAAGTTCCTGTCCAAAAGCTGGACGTCTGTGGGCAAGTGTAATGAATGGCAAGTGCCGTTGTTTGATGCTGACAGTAAAATTTAGGCCAATGGACTGATCCTGGGGGGGTGGGGGGAAGGGCAATTCTCATTGCCAAATCATAGAGCGATACAGTAGGAGGCCTAAGCTGGCCCTTTAGTAAAGCCATTTAATTAGTTCCATTCCCCTTCTCTTTCCCCATAGCCCTGAAAATCTTTCCCCTTCCAGTATTTATCCAAATCCTTTTGAAAGTATTACAGAATCCTATTCCTCCACCCTTTCAGGCAGCACATTCCAGACCATAACAACTCACAGCGTTAATAAAATCATTTCATCTCATCTCTGGTTCTTTTGTCAAGTATAGCAATAACTATACTTTCACTGGCTCTCCAACAGAACGATTAAATATTACTAAAAAGTTTAATGGAAAGAAGTACTGTTTTTTCAGTCTGCATGACAAGATAATATGTTGGTGCCAACCTGTTGCTGAACTGCCCAAGTTCTGTCATTATGTGTACAGTCCAATGTAGTACTGGCCTGTCGGATGTTTGTTGTTTTGGGTAGAATAAAGCTCAAGGGTTGGAAAAGGGAGGCAAATGGGCAGCATCAATAAACCATATAAAAAAGCTGAAGTACAGCCAAAATAAGGTGCGCTGCGATGTGACTTTTTTTTTTAATTCATTCATGGGATGTGGGCATCGCTGGCCAAGCCAGCATTTATTGCCCATCCCTAATTGCCTCAATACCACTTGATGCATTTTCCCATAACCCATTTAGAACCCACGAACCCACCAAGTTCTACTTGTTATTATGCTGATGGCCAGCAGTGCAAGATACACATCTCCACCAGCTAACAACGTCTGTTGATAAGGTTGACAAAGATACAGAGTCACAGAGCACTGAAACAGGCCCTTCAGCCCGAGTCTGTGCCGACCATCAACCACCCATTTATACTAATCCTACAATAATCCCATATCCCCTACCACATCCCTACCTTCCCTCAATTCTCCTACCACCTACCTACACTGGGGGCAATTTACAATGGCCAATTTACCTATCGACCTGCAAGTCTTTGGCTGTGGGAGGAAACCGGAGCACCTGGTGGAAACCCACGCGGTCACAGAGAGAACTGGCAAACTCCGCACAGGCAGTACCCAGAACTGAACTCGGGTCGCTGGAGCTGTGAGGCTGCGGTGCTAACCACTGCGCCATTGTGCCGCTAGAGATCAGATAACATTGCTGATCATAACTTCTGTTCAAAAAACACTATGGCCAGCATTATATCCTGGCGACGGAAGTCTCGACGCCAGGAAAAAGTGACAGCGAGAACCACACGTCAGCTCTTCTGTGGGAGGCCCGTCGAATCTCAGGCCAATTAGAAACTTAAATGGACAGCAACAGGCCTTCCACAGGATCAAGAAGTCCAGCAACGGAGGTCCTGCCCTCACAGCAGCCAGCCAATCAGAGGCCGGTAGCTCTCTCACGGAGCAGCACCACTGTGGGGGCAGTAGCTGCTGCTGGTGGAGCACCTACCCGAGGCCCAGGAGCGGGGCTGGACCCAGACCACAGGTAGGTGAGGGCAGGACAAGTCCTGCAGGGTGGAGGTCGGTAGCAAGGGCAGAGGGATATCTCTCAGTGCCCCCCTCCCCCCACCCGATGTTGGGTCCCTCATTCAGGCACTAAGTGCCTTTTAACAAGGAATCTCCCACCCCTAGAGCTGGAAAGCAGCCTACATCGTTCTTTGTGCTATGCTTCCCGTGCGGCAATAGGGCCGCCCGCCGCACGGCCAATTGCAGCGGTGGCAGGATTCAGTCCTTAATTGGGCATTAATTGCCCAGTTAAGGGCCTCAATTGGTGGCAGGGCAGGTAGGCCGTTCACAGGCCCTCCCACCCCAGACTTAATTTTGGCGGAAGTGGGTAGGTAGTGGGGTCCCCCCCAGCCACCATCCCACCCAATTACATGCTCTCCCCACCTCCAAACCTGCCGCAGGGAAGAGAATAAAATTCCCCCTAAATTTTCAATTTATAATAATTTCAATGAGTGCTTGCAGCTGGAGAGTGTATTTCATAATCAAATAAAATAGAATTCAATCTGTATTTTTCCATGAGTTATAAAATTAACTCATGTTTCTGGAACCCAATTGGAACTTCTGAGTATTTAGTCTGTCCTTTTACTTGCTCTGGTCTACGTTGATGTTTTCTTTTAAGATATTCTGCCCAAATTGAAATGATAGTAATCTCCCGTCATGGGAAAGACAACGCAGAGATATAGGATTTGTGGAATTCATCATGAGGTCTTTAGGTAATTCAAATTGAAGCTTCACTGCAAAAGGAAGGATTTTCTCCACATAATCCGGTTATTAATGCTACCTTAGTGGGGGGTGATTGGGAGACAAATTGCTGCATGCTTTGTAATTTACTGCTGCCTGCGTGTTTCAAGGCTGACAAATGAGAACAGGCCTTTGTTTACACTGGATTAAAATGTGTTTTGATTCTGCTGGAATCACACCTCCTAAACTCAATTACACAGATTACTTCGCAAAGTAGAGGTTCCTGTTCTTCTATCTCCTCTTATTAATTCTCGAATAGTCAGTTTGGCATTCAACTCAAGGCTGCACACTTGGCTGTTAAGGATACACAGACCATATTTGTAGTTTTAGTTTGGACAGGGAGGGAGAAGACAGAATGCAGCATTTATACATTGTAGCCAGTCCACATTCTGGAGATGTACTAGAAACACAACTAAAAAGCGAGAGAAATGTTTCTGCTCCCTGCTGCAGTGACTTCAGCACTTCAGCATATAATCTAGATTGACACTTCGATGCAGTACTAAAGGAGTGCTGCACTGTAGTGTTTCAGATTAAACTGAAGCCAGGTCCGCCCTTTCAGATGGATGTAAAAAAAAAATCTAGAAGCACTATTTTAAAGAAGAGCGGGCACGTTTTCCCCAGTATCCTGGCCAACATTTATCACTCAACCAACATTATAAACAAACAGATTATTTAGTTGTTATCTCATTACTGTTTGCGAGAACTTGCTGTTTGCAAATTGGCTGCTGCATTTCCCTCATTAGAGGAGTGACAATACTTCAAAAATATCTTATTGGCTGTAAAGCACTTTGGGATGTCCTAAGGATGTGAAAAGGCATATATAAATGCAGATTTTTTTTCTCTCTTTTCTTTCTAATTATGGATAGCAGCAATAATGGGGGCAGATTATAGTGAATACCTGGTCCAATGAGGGTACTTTTATAGTTATCATGGTATGTGTTGCATTCTGTTCTAGTTAGCCCCATAATTCTGTAATACAGCTTTGAAATCAGTTTTTCACATGTTTCTGCTCTATCTGCAGACTACACACAGGTGACAGTCTATTTTATCACCAAACTGCTCTTGCTAAAAAAATACCTCTACTGAGCATAAACTAACTGAATTAGAAATACAACATATGGCATGTAACTGCACTCATCCTCTTATTATTTTCAGAAGTTAAGATCATCTATGACTTGCTGACTAACTTACTTTAATTTCCTAATATCCCTTCTTACTAACAGTACACCAAGAGCTCAAGTCTGATTAGCGGAGACAGCAGCTCAGGGCAAAAAATACACCAAGTCCCTGAGCTTATGGACTGGCCTGCAAATTGTTATGCGAGGAGGATATCGGTATTAAACAAACAGTGCAGTATTAGCAAGGGGATGATGAGAGATGTCAACATGGAACTTCGATTTTAAATTTGAAAAGTTCTTCAAAAAGGCCACAAGGCTGGAACACTACATTTAAAAAAATGCAATTTCAGACCTCAGACTGGTTGTTATCTCCCACACCCCCACATCACCAACTTGGTACAAACCTGTAAACCTTTGCTTCCCTTTTAATTAGAATGAGAATGTGCTTATTCCTTTATCTAATACCTCAACTGCATATGAATATTGGAGGCCTACCGGCACACTGAATACCCAGCACACAGCACTGCATTTAGAGTAAGGGCAAAAATCAAAACAAACAAAAACAAAAAAAAAAAATCGCTGCTGTTTTTGTGATGGGAACTCAAAAGCCTCCCCTTGGGAGCAGCCAAAAGCATTCATCATTGCTGCAAGATGCATCACATGCAAATGACAGCTCATTTTTAAAATAGACTAACAAACTCTCCTGAAAATAACTCCATGGAGATTATACATTTTAAAGACTATGCAATAATAGAGCTCAGTGCATTTGTACTATCAATATACTTCCTCATACTGCAATCAAACACCCAATTCAGAATGCTTCACTAAGCATAAAACCATAACAAGGTCTTACTGATACCTTCTAATCTAGGTATCAGTAACACAGGGCACAGTTAGGGCTGAAATGATTAATTACCAACACTACCATTGAACGATTAACTATGCAGGCCCCAATACAAGTTCAGGCAAAGTACATCCATCAAAACTATCACTTCAAACAACCTCACCGGAAATGAGTACTTACGAACATACGAATTAGGAGCAGGAGTCAGCCCCTCGAACCTGCTCCGCCATTCAGTAAGATCACGGTGATTTGATTGTAACCTCAACTCCACATTCTCGCCTACCCCCAATAACCTTTCACCCCCTTGCTTGTCAAGAATCTACCTATCACTGCATTAAAAATATTCAAAGACTCTGCTTCCACCACCTTTTGAGAAAGAGAGAGTTCCAAAGACTCATGACCCTCAAACAAAAAAATTCTCCTCATCTCAGTTTTAAATGAGCAACCCCTTATTTTTAAACAGTGACCCCTAGTTCTAGATTCTCCCACAAGAGGAAACCTCCTTTCCACATCCACCCTGTCAAGACCCCTCAGAATCTTAGACGTTTCAATCAAGTCACCTCTTACTCTTCTAAACTCCAGCGGATGCAAGCCTAGCCTGTCCAACCTTTCCTCATAAGACAACCCACCCATTCCAGGTATTAATTTAGTAAACCTTCTCTGAACTGCTTCCAAAGCATTTACATCCTTCCTTAAGCAAGGAGACCAAATAGTACTCGAGATGTAGTCTCACCAATGCCCTGTATAGCTGAAGCATAACCTCCCTACTTTTGTAGTCAATTCACCTTGCAATAAATGAAAACATTCTATTAGCTTTCCTAATTACCTTGCTGTATACTAACCTTTTGCGATTCATACACTAGGACACCCAGATCCCTTTGCATCTCAGAGCTCTGCAATCTCTTACCGTTTAGATAAAATACTTATTTTTTTATTCTTCCTGCCAAAATAGACAATTTCACATTTTCCCAGATTATACTCCATTTGCTCACTCACCTAACCTATCTATATCCCTTCGTAGCCTCGTGTCCTCTTCATAACTTACTTTCCTACCTATCTTTGTGTCATCAGCAAATTTAGCAACCATATCTTCGGTCCCTTCATCCAAGTCATTTATATAAATTGTAAAAGGTTGAGGCCCCAGCACTGATCCCTGTAGCACACCACTCGTTACATCTTGCCAACCAGAAAATGACCCATTTATGCCTACTCTCTGTTTCCTGTTAGCTAGCCAAACTTCTGTCCATGCCAATATGTAACCCCCGACACCATGAGCTTTTATTTTCTGCAATAACCTTTGATGTGGCACCTTATCAAATGCCTTCTGGAAATCTAAGTACAGTACATCCACTGGTTCCCCTTTATCCTGGGGCGGCACAGTGGCGCAGTGGTTAGCACTGCAGCCTCACAGCTCCAGCGACCCGGGTTCAATTCTGGGTACTGCCTGTGTGGAGTTTGCAAGTTCTCCCTGCGTCTGCGTGGGTTTCCTCCGGGTGTTCCGGTTTCCTCCCACATGCCAAAGACTTGCAGGTTGATAGGTAAATTGGCCATTATAAATTGCCCCTAGTATAAGTAGGTGGTAGGGAAATATAGGGACAGGTGGGGATGTGGTAGGAATATGGGATTAGTGTAGGATGAGTATAAATGGATGGTTGATGGTCGGCACAGACTCAGTGGGCCCAAGGGCCTGTTTCAGTGCTGTATCTCTAAATAAAAATAAAATAAATATGTTACTTCTTCAAAGATCTCCAATAAATTGGTTAAACGTGATTTCCCTTTCACAAAACCATGTTGACTCTGCCTGATTACTTTGAAGTTTTCTAAGTGCCCTGCTATAACCTCTTTAATAGGAGCTTCTAACATTTTCCATAAGACAGATGTTAAGCTAACTGGACTATAGTTTCCTGCTTCCTGTCTCCTTCCATTTTTGACACTGGCTATTTTCCAATCTAACGGAACCTTCCCTGAATCTAGGGAATTTTGGAAAATCAAAACCAACGCATCAACTATCTCGCTAGCCACTTCTTTTAAGACCCTAGCCTGAAGTCCATCAGGAACCGGGGATTTGTCAGCCCACAGCTCCAACAATCTGCTCTGTAGCACTTCCCTAGTGATTGCAATTTCCTAGAGTTCCTCCCTCCCTTCTATTTCCTGAGTTACAGCTATTTCTGGGATGTTACTTGTATTCTCTATTACTGATCAACCAGTCCAGAAAACTGGTCTGAACCAATATTTTATTTGTATCTTAATAAAAATGCACTGTAAAAGCTTATACAGCAAATTTCTGCATTTCAATAACTTTTACAATTGTGAGAATATTAAAATGCTTTCACGAGCTTAACAAGCGGAGCTGCAGAAGTGTGCAAACAAGGCAGGCACATGTTTGATATCTGGCCTTGGTTCAGTTACCGGATCTCAGCAAGTGCAGCACTAGTTTGCTACAATTACCTCAGTGTTAATTACAGTTCCTGGACCCCTGTCCAGGAACTCTGCCCTAGTGTCACTCCCCAGCCTCCCACCCCATGTCTGCATGTACAGTCTGACTGTAGATGTCTGGTTAGGTCAGTCTTGGACTTGATACTGATGATGTTGCAATTGATTATCTTGCCAGCACCCATCATGAATAACTGCCAAATAAGTGAGGCACTAAGAGCAGTCAGCACCCACAGAATCACACTGCAGCAAGAAGCCAATGCCTTCAGGAGGGCAGTGGTAAAACAAATGTAAAGAAAATGGAATATAGTCAACATATTTTTGACAGTCTGTGAAATCAAAATATTTCTGCAAGAGTTCCTTCACCAAATACTGTGAACTGAGGTTCTACCCACACAAACTCAATAATTATAAAGTCTGAATAAACTAAATGGTTTTTAGATTTAGCGATACAGCACTGAAACAGGCCCTTGGGCCCACCGAGTCTGTGCCGACCATTAACCACCCATTTATACTAATACTACACTAATCCCATATTCCTACCACATCCTCACCTGTCCCTATATTCCCCTACCTATACTAGGGGCAATTTATAATGGCCAATTTACCTATCAACCTGCAAGTCTTTTGGCTGTGGGAGGAAACCGGAGCACCCGGAGGAAACCCATGCAGACACAGGGAGAACTTGCAAACTCCACACAGGCAGTACCCAGAATTGAACCCGGGTCGCTGGGGCTGTGAGGCTGCGGTGCTAACCACTGCGCCGCCCATCTCTGCGAGTACTTGGAAAGCACCTGTGAAGAACCCATTAGCCATTGTGTCCTGCATCATTAACTTGCACTCATTTTCACAATGTAGTTTAATGCATACTCCTCTATACATCCTCCAATGGATAACCATGATTAACTACTTGTAGCAACCAAATTGAGAGATCAGTCAAGTTTGTGCACCTGTAATTCCCCAGTTAAAGTGTAATTTGAATCATCAGTGGTGGGAATAGGTGAAGGAAAGGAGCAGAAAGCATCAAGGACAGGCAAGGAAAGATAAAACAAAAGCAAAATACTGCAGATGCTGGAAATCTGAAATAAAAAAATCAGTGGAGAGAAACAGGTCAATGACCTTTCATCAGAAGATAAGACCTCACAAAGGAAAGATAACGTTATGAAACCTAGAAAGCAATTTTGATGATCATAGTCAACATTCACAACTGACTAATTTAAGCATGTTTAAATATACTGCTAAAGAGGCATTAAAAAATATTAACCACTCCATTCTATTGTTGCACACACACAGCTGGATTTAAAAAAAAGATACTTGGGTTTTCCTATTTAGGATAAAGTAGCAGAGTAAGCACACTAGAAAACACCAAAGCACCAGTCATCTGCTCTTGGCATTCACAAAGATGTCACATACAGCTGTGCTTTCGACCAAGAAAATAAATTATAATCACCTGAAAGCACTTGGTGAAATTGATTACTGTCACGCTCACTCAATACAAACTTATGAAATAAGCCCAAAACTGACACTTTTCATGTAAAAGGAAATGGAGTTGAGGGGTCATGTGACCTTTTCTTTCCTGTCGATACATATAAATTAACTCAGGGTTCTTGCTGTTTTTCATGTCTGGACAAGTCTTGGCAAAGTCATTCAAATACAAACAATCTTACTAGACATATTTTTGAGAAGGCATTAAGATGCAAACAGCCTTTGCTGTGGTAATAGATGCATCTCTCCAACTAACTGGCAGACCTTTTAACTCCAAGCTTGAACTCCAGAGATTAGGTGTGAAAAACTCTACCAAGATGGTCTGTGATTGAGTGACACCCGAACCCCATTGTCTAACAATGGTCTAGCCATCAGAAACTAGTCATAAATTCAATGGAAGAAACTCAGTCACATGACAGAAACTATTAAAACCCCTCATCAGAAACCTAAAGGTATATTCTGGGCAGACAAAAGACACAGAGAAACATCTGTGCCATCGAAGAGAAAGGATCCTGCCTAACATCACCAACTTTTAAACTGCATGTAGGCAGAGACTGGAGTTGGCTTTGAACTCTCCACATGAGAAATCATACCAGGGTTTCACCATGGAACTTTGACTGGAATATAACGAGAATCATGCAACAGTGCATCCGCCCTCCTAAACCTCCCAAATTTTTTCTTTAGTGAACAAGGAAAAGATTACACACCTGCACCCCAGGGAAAAGCAAGTGCAGAGAACTCTTAAAAATTATGACCAAAATGCATATTACTTTATAATCTCTATCTCTTCTGGAGCGTGTGTATATTTGTATGAGTGAGAGAGTGGGTGTAGTTGCGTATATTTCTGGTGTTGAATGACAAACATTTATCTTTCCTTTAAAACTTGAAAAAACGTGTCATTTGTCTGTTCTTGACAATTAAAACATTTTTTTAAAAAAACATGGTCTTCAGTCAGTCGAGAGGTGAAAAGGGGGGAGCCATCCCGATCATCTTTCACCTGCCAGTAACAACTGATTATAGACTTTTTAAAAAAAAACTCCCTTGTACTGTCCACGCAATATTCCAGCTTTGGAAATGGATAACTTCAGTTAATATAAGTAATTTTCTTTAAAAACATATCCAGGTTGCAAACAATCCAGTTAAACTTATAGTTAACACTTCTGAAAAACACAGTCCAGTGTAATCAATGGTTTGGCTTGTTTCTACTGAAATATTTAATCATTATGCAACTACCACCATGGATCTGAGGTACCAAGCGATGCACTGTGAACTCACAGCATAGCCATATGTTTTCACCAATCCCTCCATAGCAAATTCCCAATTTCAGCCAGCAAAACACCAAATAGTGGTCAGCAGCTTTCCACCAAAGGTCCCCATTTTCCAAGGGGAAATGGGGATAGAATTATCCCATCCATTGAGTGAAACTGACAAGTTATGAAAGAGAATCACCTACCCAAAAATCATTCAGGTATTATATGATGGGAAGTGAAGGGAACAGGGACCACAGGTCTGAGTGTGTTCAGGTTTTATGCAAAGAAACAGATTTTCAATCGCCTTTCTCAATTTCAGCTGTCCAATTTTCTCCACAAATTCACAATATACAACATATTGATTCAAAATGAAAACCAGTTTAAAGCCTAGTTTCATATTAGGAAAGAACAGGTTTTTAACACGAGCCTAAATAAAGCCAATGTTAAAAATTACATTTTTTTTATTCAGAGGACAGACTAAATGATAGGATATCCTGCCGCCACCGCAGTCCGCCCCCACCCCCCACCCCACCTTCAAGATAGGCTGCAAAAGTTGGGATTTTCCCAATGTCTTGCCAATAGAGTATGAATATCATGTTATCAAGAATCAAATAGGGAATTCAGAAGAAACTTTACGCAGAGTGCAGTGGGAATGTGGAACTCAGAGGTGAACAGCATAGATGCATTTAAGGGGAAGCTAGATAAGGACATGATGGAAAGTAAACATTGTTCTTACTGAGTGCCTTCTCAGCATTTCCCTGTAAAAGAGGTATGACCTCAGCCTGCCCTGATGGTTCGGCTTGTTAAGCCGGTAAGTAACTGAGTCTAGGTTCATTCACCGTCCGTGCTGGGTGAACTGACCTAAACCAGGATATAGGTAGCGGTGTTGAGTGTGGTCTCAGCGGCCTTAGGTCAGGAAGGGGCAAATTAGCCAGGATTTTCTTTCTCTCTCCCTCCACCCAACCTATGATATAGTGTAATCTGATTAACTAAAAGAATTCTGTACTCCTTTCCCACCCAGCCCCAAATATACACAAAATGGACCAATTTAGCTTATTCCCATCAAGCAGCTGTAATTTTTCTTAGGTAAAAGGATGAAAATCAATCTTGTGGTTGAGTATTTTCTTACTTCAGGAACAGTACAGTACGAAAAGCAACTTCAGCACGCAACAGATAAGTTTTTATCTAAAATATTGGTATTTCCCTGAGAGAGAGATGGAAGAGAAGGCAGCAATGACCGATGACGATGATGACAACATTGAACTACAAGAAGATTCTGAATGGCAGCTGGCCAATTTATGTTTTAAAAAACCTGTATGAAATCTTTAGCCCTCGTAGTTTTAAAGGAGATGCATTTGACAGACCCTATAATTTTTTTTTTTTAGGTTAAGCTGGGTGACTCCACATTACTATCCGTGATTAAGTCAGCATATCAAAGGTATAAAATTTATCAAGGTTTAGATAAGGTGTGTGTGTAAGTTCTTCAATTCAGAATTTACCTAGAAGTGTCCTCTAGTTCAGACAAATACATCTGGAAAACTAATATTACAAAGACTAAAAAACACTCCACCATCATTGATCAAAAAACTATTCCAAACGTATGTGCACTCTCTAATTAGTATTTCCAGTAGGTGCTTTCTAAAAACATTCTTATGTTTTGAGGGTATTAAACCACAAAACATATACCTGCTGAGCTATTTCTACTAACTTCGCTGGTCTACCTCTATGCATCGAAATAACACTGCTACACCACCACACCACATTCTATCGGAGAAAGCACTTACTGGTAACTTCCAGGAACTACACCATCCCACCCTCAGCACTCTGAACAGTGCTCACAAGTCTGGTGTCCATCAAAATGAAAGAAAACAGTGATTGCTTATAGAAAGATAGTTTGGAAAAGCAACTATATATTTCAGGCACAGATCACAAAAAAAAGGCACAGCATCTTACATTCCAGTGCCTGTCATCAGAGATGTATTTTGCATTTAGGGATTCTGCATACCCACAGCCAGGTAAAAACAAAGTAACTGATCTCTTCCATTACAGCAACAATTTATTTTATATATGGCCCCAATTTCAGCATAACCACTACATAAAATTGAGGAAAATTCTGGAAAGGTGTTTATCTGAAAAAACTACAAAGCAAAGAACGGCATTTTCTTGTTTTATTTTTACTATAAGAGCACCTATCTGACGACAAAGAGACCAAGAGACTAATAGGAAAATCACTTTGAATTTTTTTTATTTTATATAGAGATACAGCACTGAAACAGGTCCTTCAGCCCACCAAGTCTGTGCCGACCATTAACCACCCATTTAGACTAATCCTACATTAATCCCATATTCCTACCACATCCCCACCTTCCCTCAATTCCCCTACCACCTACCTACACTAGGGGCAATTTACAATGGCCAATTTACCTATCAACCTGCAAGCCTTTGGCTGCGGGAGGAAACCGGAGCACCCGCCAAAAACGCACGTGGTCACAGGGAGAACTTGCAAACTCCGCACAGGCAGTACCCAGAATCGAACCCGGGTCGCTGGAGCTGTGAGGCTGCAGTACTAACGACTGCGCCACTGCGCACAAGTAAAAGTCCTCTGTAACACTACTTTGGGATTAAGCCATGGTTTATCGCCTATACAAAATAGTTTCGAGTTGGAACAGAGACTGTATATCACAACCATCACTGCAGCTCAATTATGTGGCTGTGCCAGCAGATATATTTATTTCGGACTTCACACGCTAATTACAGATGATCAGAGCCATCTGGCCCATCTTAGTTCATCCATGCAGATGTCCCTCAACATACTCCCCCCTTGCAGCATCCAACTGGTCCTGGCATAATTCAGGGTTTAAAGACTCAATAACAAAATACTTGCAGCAAAAGAACACAACTTCCAAAACATTTTTCCCACTTCAATGAAGCAGAATTTTAGGAAAGCAACAAATTACAAGCAGAAAAACAGCACATTTGTAGATAAGCATTGTCATTTCAGTTTCCCATGAGGAAACATTTGAATAAACAAATTTCTAGCAGAGTTAAATTTAGAAATCTCAAGAGACTCAGGGCTATAATGACTTAAACTTCATTTCACATCACTCAAGATGTTGGGTCTAAAGGGATCAAAGGGTATGGGGTGAAAGCGGGAACAGACTGATTAGATGATCAGCCATGATCATAATGAATGGCGGAGCAGGCTCAAAGGGCTGAATGCCTACTCCTGCTCCTATTTTCTATGTTTCTATGGTCTCTATATAAATCTGGCTGTATATCAGACCACGGATTACGTACTATGCAGGCCACAGCAGTAAGTGGGCAGTGATATCCAACCAGCCTACATTAAATAGAAGACTAACATGAACATTCAAAGGCAACTACTAACACATTACAACTGTACTGAGTTCGAAGACAGTGGAACAAGACATTGCTTTTGCATTCCAGTATGAAATCCTAAAGCTAAAATGTTAAAACATAAAGCTGGGAACTAAGGAATTCTGCTACAGGCGAGTGTTGGAGTCCCACCTAAGTTACATACAGTTCAAATCCCAAACTTAACTATCACATGAGCACCAGCGTTGCTATTGGATGGGTTTTAGTAAGTTCTATGGCGCTGGACAAAACAGAGCCAGCACTCTGACGTTTGTGTGTTGGGGGGGGGGGGGGGGGCACCACCATTTGATGGACCAAATGACTTTAACCCACCAACTGGGAGGAGGAATTGCAGCAGCAGGAGAATTAAATGTTTAAAACCAAAAAATATGAAGAATTCACACCAGTCAGCCATGACAAGCTGGATGATTTTCTTTTATATAAGCATGAATAAAGTGTCTCATACTGTTGGATACATTTGACATATGAAAAAAAAGGTGCACAATTTCTAGTCAAATGATAGCATAACCAAGGAATAGCAACAGAGAGGCCTCACGCCAAACACCAGCTACTGAAAATATACACCGAAGCTGGGCTGAAGAAGCACTCTACCAAGGTGAGGCACATGCTTCAAACCAATAATGGCTTATTTACATAACATACATTACAGTTTGACAATGAGAATATATATATATATATATTTTCCCCTACAATCCTTGCTTTATGAAAACTTGTATTTAAAAGGTAGTGCTTTTGATGTAGTAAAATGTCCCAAAGTGTTCCACAGGAGGGATTAGCAAACAAAATTCGACACTGAGCCACATAAGGAGATATTAGGACTGGGTACCAAAAGCTTTGGTCAAAGAGGTAGGTTTTAAAAGGAGTGTTATAAACTCAGAGTCTTAGGGAGGGAATTCCAGAGCTTTGGGCCTAGGCTGCTGAAGGCACAGTCACCAATGTCGAGCGAAGAAAATAAAAACACAATATGCTTTCTCTCAAAGACAGATCACCACAGTCCAGCCCAACCCATAGAAACCTAACTGACTCGCACTTTAAAAGTACAGACAGCTTTTTCCACCGACTGCAAAAATACTAGAGAACAGTGACAGACAGATTGACTGTGTGACCCTCTGAATGGTTACAGTGACAGACAGATTGACTGTGTGACCCTCTGAATGGTTACAGTGACAGACAGATTGACTGTGTGACCCTCTGAATGGTTAGATGATGGATTTACAATGTCAATCACAAAAGGGGTCACACCAACAAATGGCCTACCACTTTCTAAAAGGGATAAGCAGTTGTCAATGTTACTATCCTGAGATGAGAGCCACCTCTTTGATGTAGGGTGAAGGGGGGGGGGGGGGGGGGGACTTGTATTTATATAGTGCCTTTCATGACCATTGGACGTCTCAAAGTACTTTACAGCCAATGAAGTACTTTGAAGTGTAGTCACTGTTGTAATGTAGGAAACACGGGAGCAATTTGTGCACAGCAAGCTCCCACAAACAGTAATGAGATGCTGACCAAATAATTTGTTTATGATGTTGACTGAGGGATAAATATTGACCAAGACACGGGGGAGAAGTCCCCTGCTCTGTTCTTTGAAATAGTGCCAAGTAAAGGCCTGCTTAGGCCAGGAAAAAGAACCCAAACCAAACCCGACCTGACTCCGACCCGGCCTGAATCCCTCCAATTTCACCCCGAGCCCGACATGACCATCCCTTTACTTACATTCCGACTTGGAACCTCCACGAAGCTGCAGCACATGCGTGATGATGCCATAGTGATGTCAGTCACTCACTGCGCGGACTCCGTTTTGTCCCGGACTCCCAGCTCAGGTAAGTTTTTTATTTTTAATACTTACCAGCGAAGCACTTACCGTGCGTGTCCGGTCCGACCTGAGCCCGAAAGCCGGACCCGGAAGAGTGGCCCGAACCGACTCGAACTCGACACGTCATCAGGTCCTGTCGGGTTCGGGTCGGGTAGCAGGCCTTTAGTGCCAAGGGATCTTTCACATCCACCTCAGAGAGCTGACGAGGCCTTCGTTTAATGTCTCATCTGAAAGATGACCCTTCGACAATACAGCACTCTCTCAGTACTGCACTGGCTTGTCAGCCTTGATTTTTGTGCTCAAATCTTGGGCTAAGGCCCATGCTGAACAAAATAAATAAAATCAACACCTGAGTCCATCATTGCTCACCACAGCCAGAGATATTTGAGATTGTACATAACTTCCCTCTGGATAATGTCATGCTAGGCCCCCACCTGTCAAGAATGAGGCACATTAATTTTGCCATGAACATTGATTTTAAACTGTTACTGGAGTGAAGAAAGATCTTGTTAAACAGATCAGCCATGGCTGGAAAAGTCATTTGCATATTAACAGACAGTTTCTGGAAGGACAAAGCAGCCATTTCCTGACACATTCAACCCACAATGGACTTTTGATCACCAGACATTGAAGATGGGGGAGCTTGCATTTCAGGTTGACTGCTAAGATAGCCGAATACATAAACGGACATAGTCAAACCAACTAGTCACATGACTTACCTGCTGGGCAACCTAAGTTATTTGAATTTGTACAAACAGCTTGGGCAAAAAGCAGAATGCTCCTGGACTAAGATCTCTCCTGTCTATCTGCTCCCATCTCTTTCTCACAAGCCTCTGAATCCACTGAAGACACATGAACCCCAAGAGAGAAAAGTCTCCTATAGCGAACAAGGTTTAAGAATACTGGGCCCCAACGAAAAGTAAGATCTACCTGCAGTCAAGGACTCTACAGTGAGCTCAAAGAACCGTAACAAAAACTTCAGACATTGCCTCAAACTTTTCAACTTTATTTTTCTGCTGCTCTTTTCTGTCTCTATTTGCAAGTGTGTATCGCGTATGCATGCTAGCATGGACGCGTCATGTAGCCGTAGGCATCAACCATACTGGAGTTTAAGTTTAATAAGTTTAAAGAAGAAAAGTTGAAATTTAAGAAAGCCTGTTGTGCTGGTTTCTTTGCCTTATAATTGGAAGGCGGTGAACAAGGATTCACACCAAGGGGGAGCAAAAAAAAAACGGTGTGTAAAATTAAACCCTGTTACAGTAAGACCAGGTGACGGGTGAAAGGGACCCACAGACCTCTTTCTCATCTGGTCAGAACAATAATTTATTTGTGCTTCAAAATCACTTTTGCAAGAGCTTAAATAAACTAGCACCCTGAGGGAAATTCAAAAGAACAACCAGAATGGTTTCAAGCTGCTTACTTATGGGCCGGAGGCCCTGCCCACCAGCAGAAAAAGTCAGAGGTGAGCCCACCTCCACTGGGTCTGGAAGCCATGCTGTGATTTTATGTGGCCCAGGCCCTTAATTGGCCTTGGGCGGGACTTCCACCCCTCCAAGGCAGGAAATCCTGCCTCTAAGAGATGCCGGCCAATCAGCAGGCTGGAAACCCTTCAGTCCCTGCAGCGCCACCAAGAGTAGGGACTGCACTCAGCCTAGACCGGCAATATGGACGAGATCCCGGTATACAGTTAAGTGTGTGGGGCCTCTCCAGGGACAACTGGCTGGGCCCCGGCAAGGCGAGCGGAAGGTGGGGTGGTGGGGGGGGGGGAGGAAGGAGGTGCTCCAGTGGGGATGGCTGGTGCCGCAAACAGAAACCCACCGTCGGGCACAGGGTGCCCCAACAGCAGGGACCACCCCCAGCCCACAGGAGGTTGCCAGGTTTTACTGGGCAGTCTTCTGAGCTTCTGAACCGTACATTACCAACAGCGGTGAGAGGAGACCCTGAAGTGGCAATTAACTGGTCACTTAAGGACCTGAACTGGCCAGGGGCGGGCGGGCCGTTTGTTACCTCCACCACTGCTCTTAAAATTACTTGTGAAATTGAAGGAAACTCAATTTTAAGCCCTCCACAAGGATCAGGGGATATGGGGAGAAAGTGGGAACAGGGTACTGAATTAGACGATCAGCCATGATCTTTTTTGAATGGCGAAGCAGGACCAAAGGGCCTACTCCTGCTCCTATTTTCTATGTTTTGTTTTTACACCCAACTGCCTTCATCCCGCTCCTGCAGAGGGTGTAAAATCCCAGCCATGATTTTGAAAAAAGTGTAGCCTTGTGAATTAACCCCTTAGATGCTGGATCGAGCATGACAGAAATATTGGGGCAGAGTTTCTGCTTTGGGCACAATCAGCAATCGGAGTGCAAATTACGCTAAATTTTACAAGTGATTTTTTTTTTGCTCAAGTTTCCCCTCAAACTTATTTGTATATCATCGAATGTAAAATATTCCATGAAGCAGGACAATTGGGCAGCGTTTTAGAACGTAATTTCTTCTTGCATTTGAAAATAGTCCTTGATCTATTTAAGAGTGATAACCAGGTGCAATTTTATTAAATTAGCTGAAATTGGTTTATCACAAAAAAAATGAGTATTTTTAATCAATGTCTACTCCACCACCTGTGAGTAATTCAATAACTGAAAATGACTCCAAAAAACTATACAGGACCATTTATCAGTTACATTGGCAGGCAGTAGTCAGTTTTAGTTAATAATTAAAAAGATGCCTATTGGTCCCTTGCTTCTTAAAAAAAACCTTAATTTTAAGAGCCTCCTTGAAAGGTCTGCAAATGGATGAAATCAGCAGAAACTTGAGGAAAGACGTGAGGACATTGGCCTCCTTCTGTGCTGTGACAATTCTGTGATTCAATCTGGAGGCTTGGCTACTTTTGTGGGTGAGGCCAGCTGCCAGCATTAAGTTTTATAAACCTATAGAAAAGATCGTGGAAACTCAATTTGCTCTGAACATAATTTGCACTTGAAACTCCACAACTTTTGTGCTGGTTTGGCCAATTTTAGCTGAATTATAGCTGCGCAACCTACCACAAAATGCAGGCTATTACGTTCAAACAATCCAAAGCTGAACAAATATACTCGGCCACATATCTACATTCAAGAGACAAAATTCATCACAAATCAATCTTCCTACTATACTATGTTAGATGATTGAAAAGAATCAGCTTCGCAAACAGATGGAAAATTATTTGGCTAAATTCCAATGTAGCTGCCAGTTAGGACTGCTGTATTATTAATCTGCAAAGACTATGTGCATGCAATTTGCCAAGGTACATTTGAATTACAAATAGCTGTGAATAGTTTTTTTTAAAAAAAGAGTAATCCCATGTATGGTTTTGCACATGTTTGGTCCTATCCATAAGTTTATCGATATAATAGGTGGAGCTGGGGCGGGGGGAAAGAGAAGGGGCAGAGTGGAGACAAGAGAAAGACACTCCAGCTACTTACTCCCCCACAGAGTTTTTGGCACAGCATCCCTTTCCCCCTGCTACGCATCCAAGAATTGTCCAGTTTCCTCCCCCTCCCCAGGACATGCAGTTTGCAAAGGTACATTTAAATTACAATTGGCTGCAAACATGTTTTTTGAAAAAGAGTAATCCTATTTAAATATGTGGTTGCACCTCTGTTCTGGAGTATTTTAGTCACTGCGAAAATATAGGGTTGTACAGCCAAACTCTGCTCGAGGGGTTATTTCTGAATAGTGTGCAAGGCCAAGGAATACTATCTGCCAGTTTGGAACTATTGGTTTAAAGTTACAAATCGACTTTTCTCCTCCATCAAATAGTTCCAGCTCAAAATACACAACAATGTATCATTCTTCTTTTCTTTCCTGCATCTTTCTGGCATTACTTGGCCTTAAGAAATACTGTTGAAAACAAACTTTGTTGTGGAGAACAAACAAGCTGCTCTTCGATGTGGTGGTTTCAACATATACAGTGGCAGAGACAGCCAACTGATATGGAGACTGACCTATTCAACAACTTGTATTTATATAGTAAAAATGCCCCAAAGCGCTACACAGGAGCATTATCTGACAAAATATGATAGGACAGATATTAGGACAGGTGACCAAAAGCTTGGTCCAACCGGCAGGTTTGAAGGAGAAACTTAAAAGGAGAGAGGAGATGCAGAGGCAGAGAGGTCCAAAAGAGAATTTCAGAGGATAAGCAGCTGAAAGCATGGGCGCCAATGGTAAAATCGTGAAATTTGGGGATGTGCAAGAGGTCAGAGTTGGAGGTACATTGAGTTCTTGCAGGGTTGTAAGGCTGGAGGAGGATACAGAGAAAGGGAGGCCATGGAACGATCTGAAAACAAGGATGAGATTTTTTTTTCAAAACAAAAAAAAAGAGCCATTGCTAGACAGAGCCAATGTCCGTCAGCAAGCACTGGAGTGATAGGTGAACAGGATTTGCTGCAAGTTAGGAGATGGGCAGCAGAGCTTTGGATGAGCTCAAAAGGTAGTTTCATTCAACATATGTACAGAGGCAGACTCTTTTGAGGCAAAGGCAGCTGCATCTGAACAGCAAAGAGTAAAAAGACTGGTTCTGATTCCCAGCCATTCACAATATCACATCATACAAGAATGATGTTCTAGTGGTCAGTAGCTAGAACAGCCCCACAGCAAGGAGATAACTTCAATCACCTATTAAAAGATGGGGTTGCAGGGAGGGTGGGACACCTCAGACAATGGCCCTTTTCACCTAACCTCCTTTGCAATGATAGCAATAGTTGATGTTGTGCCAATGTCTGTGAATGATAATTTTCTTTAACCCACTTACTGGAGATCTGAATTTGTTATTTTTTTTTTTAAAGACTTTTAAAAAAAATACAGGCGGTCAGCAAAATCATCCTTTCAGCTTAAGATGATCACCTAGTTTGCTACACTGTATCCTACATTGCAAAGGACTGTGAGGAGAGACACAAAATGTCTGTGCATTTCCCAGCAAGAACCAAGAAGTTTAAAGGAACTGTTGTCTCAGCAAGCAGAGAAATACTGCTAACTGCTATATTTGAATGACTGAGTGACTGTCATGTGACAAGCCCCTCCCCATCTGTGGTTTTAAGCTAGTGTTTTCTCTGTAGCAGGAGAAGCAACTGGACTCTGACATGAGCAAAACCTAAGTTTCCAGCTTGAAAACTTTCAAATCCTGCTTGTTGACTGACAACTTTTGCATACTCAAGCTACAATCAGAACCAGTTGGAGGAAATCATCCACATCACTATCACCAAGAGACTCACTGAACCAGTCATCTACTTCTTCAAACAAAAAGCCTCAGAACCACTGAATTCAGCAAAAAGCCAGCCAAATCACCAAACTCCACAGACTGTACTTTTTTTTAAAAATGGACTCTAACTCAACCAATCTACTTTTCCCCACTCTGTAACCTGTGAGTGTGTGTGTGTGTAAACCTCCAGAGTGAGAGAGAATGAAAGCTGACGCATCGTTTATTATTTTATTAGTATGGTTTAGGTACAGACGCACAGTGGCAGCAGTGTGTACCATCTACAAGATGCACTGCAGCAATGCACCAAGGCTCCTTAGACTGCACCTTCCAAACCCACGACCTCTCCCAACTAGAAGGACAAGGGCAGCAAATGCATGGGAACACCACCATCTGCAAGTTCCCCTCCAAGTCACACACCATCCTGACTTGGAACTATATCGCAATTCCTTCACTGTTGCTGGGTCAAAATCCTGGAACTCCCTTCCTAACAGCACTGTGGGTATACCTACCCCAAATGGACTGCAGTGGTTCAAGAAGGCAGCTCACCACCACCTTCTCAAGGGCAATTAGGGATGGGCACTAAATGCTGGCCTAGCCAGCGACGCCCACAACCCTGAATGAATAAAAACAAATAAAGTTAACCTCTTTGTTAAATCAAGAAAACCTGTCCGATTACTTACTTGTTATGATCATAAAAGAAACAAATACCTACTGAATTGTCCAGTACATGCACTTTACTAAAGAATGAAACCCGTTGTGGTCAAACAAAGAGAGGGAACAGAGGGAAGCCCTTCAACCTCTCCTCACTTGACTGTAACAGTTGCACATGAAATGAAATTGAAATTAAAAGGATAAATTCAGCAAGGTTGCACTATAACAGCAGAGCCTTGCTGGACAAGAGTAGGGATTGGATAATTAAATGGTGCTATGGTGTTATAGCCCAAACTCCAACTCACTCTGGAGCTCCATTCCAATAGCACAACCATGCTGTATAGTTCTTGAATGTGAATGACCTTCAAAGATTTTGAGGGAGTGAGTCATTCACTTTTGCCTGGCATAGCCACACAATGAAACAATGAAATGACAGTTGGGAACTTCATCACTTAGCAATGATAAATATGGTTTCAGAAACCTTTGATTTCGGTGACTGATCACCAGAAGTGGCAAAGAATCATCACAAAGCCAGTCAGACCTCTTTTTTCGTTAATATCCATGGAAACCACTGGGACAGGATTAGTGTGTGAACATCACAACCAAATCTGAAATACAACACCGACATGCAAGAGAAACTGAGCAGCACTTGGATAGGAATTGAAGAGCAGTGTACAATCTGTACAGAGGTACCACATGGAAAAGTTAAATCAAAAACTGCAGGTTTGTTGTTACTAAATCAGTAGGATGCAACTGCAGAGTTAAAATGGTCCAGCACAGGTTTAGACACAATAATATACTTCTTCTTTGGCCTCCTTGTCTCGAGACACAATGGGTAAGTGCCTGGAGGTGGTCAGTGGTTTGTGAAGCAGTGCCTGGAGTGGCTATAAAGGCTAATTCTAGAGTGACGGACTCTTCCACAGGTGCTGCAGATAAAATTGGTTGTCGGGGCTGTTACACAGTTGGCTCTCTCCTTGCACTGCCGTCTTTTTTCCTGCCAACTGCTAAGTCTCTTCGACTCGCCACTCTTTAGCCCCGCCTTTATGGCTGTCCACCAGCTCTGGCGATCACTGGCAACTGACTCCCACGACTTGCGATCAATGTCACAGGACTTCATGTCGTGTTTGCAGACGTCTTTAAAGCGGAGACATGGACAGCAGGTGGGTCTGATACCAGTGGCGAGCTCACTGTACATGTGTCCATGGGGATCCTGCCATCTTCCATGCGGCTCACATGGCCAAGCCATCTCAAGCGCCGCTGGCTCAGTAGGTTATATATGCTGAGGGTGTTGGCCGCCTCGAGGACTTCTGCGTTGGAGATACGGTCCTGCCACCTGATGCCAAGAATTCTCCAGAGACAGCGAAGATGGAATGAGTTGAGATGTCGCTCTTAGCTGACATACGTTGTCCAGGCCTCGCTGCCGTACAGCACGGTACTGAGGACACAGGCTTGAAATATACTTAAACCACTTTAAATAGGTGCATTTTCTACAAATTTTATTTTTGCAATTTTATTATACCTCCCTTGTCATTTCCCATTTTCTTAAAGACCCCTGAGACACAGGGGTGTCTTAAGCATTAATCATCAGTTTATTTTCTGAAGCACCATTGCATTCATTTTAATCTGGTGTCCCGCCTAAACCATTACACAAGGAAGTGAGATCAGCAAGCAATATGTAAATGAGATATTTTCTGTAGTTTACCACTTCCAGAAAAAGGCAAAAACAAATTTTTTTTAAATGTTCCCATTTACAAATTCTCCAACTTTGTAGGACATAATCACACTTTGTTTGTGGGGGATGGGGCGGGAAACACTACAACTCAGTTCTTATCATAGTTATCTTACAAGTGTGTTACTAATACTGAAACCAAAGTGAAACGGCCATCACTATTTCTGCAACCAAATCTTTCAGTATTTAAATACATCTGTCTTGTTTGCTTAAATTTTCCAACATTTACCATGCTTTCTCTCTCTCTCTCTCCCTCCCTCCCTCTCTTCACAAACAACTCGTAATCAGGAGTAGAGCAGTGTAACCTTGTGTACCTGCAGACAGGCCTCTCCTGCTGGCACAAAGAAGTGCACATTTTGGTTAGCCCTCTTTCCGCAATGGGGAGGATGAGGAGGAGATCACGAGGAATTATTGAAATAGGTTAAAAAGACTTGCATTTATATAGTGCCTTTCACAACTACAGGGCATTCCAAAGCACATTACAGCCAATGAAGCATTTTTGAAGTGTATTCACTGTTGTTAACTAGGAAATGCAGCAGCCAATTTGTGCACAGCAAGCTCCCACAAACAGCAATGTGATAATGACCAGATAATCTGTTTTGTGGTGCTGACTGAGGGATAAATATTTGCCAGGACCCCTTTCCTTCGAAATAGTGCCATGGGATCTTTTACGTCTATGTACTTCAATTGAACCACTGTCCACACAGCATGGCACCCAACACTTAGGAACAGGAGTAGGCCCCTGAGCCTATTCTGTCATTCAATTAGATCATAGGTGATCTGCATCTTAATGCTATTTACCTGCCTTGGTTCCATATCCCTTATTAACCTTGCCTAACAAGAAACAATCAATCTCAGTTTTGAAGTTTTCAATCAGTCAAGCAATGTCTTGATTTAAAAATTCTCATCCTTGTTTTCAAATCCCTCCATGGCCTCACACCTCCCTATCCTTGTAATCTCCTCCAACCCCACAACCCTCCGAGATTATGCATCCCCGATTGTAATTGCTCTACCTTTGGTGACCATGCTTTCAAGCTACCTCGGCCCCAAGCCCTGGAATTCTCTCCTTACATCTCTCAACCTCACTTTCCTCCTTTAAGACAATCCTTAAAATCTACCTCTTTGACCAAGCTTTTGATCATCAGACCTAATATCTCCTTTTGTGGCTTGGTGTCGTACTTTGTTTTAGAATACTCCCGTGGAGCAGCTTGGGACTTTTTTTTTACATCAAAGGCATTATACAAGATGTTGCTGACCTAGCCTCAACAGCTTTTTGTGGGCAGGACCTCCCGATTTCCACTACCCCTAAACGGCCAAGCTTAAAATCTTTAAAAGGTTATGTCTCCTTTTTTCTGGATTCCCCACCAAAAATATACCCTTTCAAATCCTTTAATCTTCTTAATAAACACCTCAATTAGATCACCTTTCATCTTCTTTATTTGAAGAATATTGAACATTTTCAAGACACTGGAAGTTCAGGTCCCAAAACATAAATCTTAACAAGCCATTCTCAAATACAGCCAAATACTGTAAAATTTAAAACATTTAAAGATAGCCTGCTGACACAGTAAACCCTATACCAATGGATAATTTATAATTATGGTCTCAGGATACATTTAGTAGATAGGTACGTTCAATATGGTCAATGAAGACTTCAGACAGCAATTCCTTCTCCTTGAACTCATGCATGATGGTAAAACAAGCAATTCTTCTTAAAATGGGGTGTAGAGCACTTAAAAATGTATTGCATTGGGAAAAGGTCTCTACGGGCACCTTGGATAGGACAAGGGGCTATATAAATGCAAGGATTGTTCTACTACACATTTTGATGCAGTTAAAACAAAAGGCCCATCTTGAATATTTGGTCACTTTCTCTCCCCAAAGAACAATTTGCAGTACATGGAATAATCCAACACTACCCAGCACACAAAGTTCATTTTTTTATATTCGTTCATGGGATGTGGGCGTCACTGGTTAGGCCAACATTTATTGCCCATCCCTAACTGCCTTCAGAAGGTGGTGGTAAACAGCCATCTTGAATCGCTGCAATCCTTGGGGTGCAGGTACGCCCACAGTGCTGTTAGGAAGGGAGTTCCAGGATTTTGACCCAGTGACAGTGAAGGAACAGTGGTATAGTTCCAAGTTAGGATGGTGTGTGGCTTGGAGGGGAACTTGCAGGTGGGGTGCTGTTTCCTTGCATCTGCTGCTCTTGTCCTTCTAGGTGGTAGATTTCGTGGGTTTGGAAGGTGCTGTCGAAGGAGTCTTGGTGAGTTGTCACAGTGCATCTTCTAGATGGTACACACTGCTGCCACTGTGTGTTGGTGGTGAATGGAGTGAATGTTGAAGGTGGTGGATGGGGCGTCAATCAAGCAGGCTGCTTTGTCCTGGATGGTGTTGAGCTTCTTGAGCTTTGTTGGAGCTGCACCCATCCAGGCAAGTGGAGAGTATTCCATCACACTCCTGACTTGTGCCTTATAGACGGTGGACAGGCATTGGGGAGACGGGAGGTGAGTTACTCACTGCAGAATTCCCAGCCACTGACTTGCTCTTGTATCCACAGTATTTATGTGGCTGGTCCAGTTCAGTTTCTGGTCAACATCCCCCAGGATGTTGATAGTGGGGGATTCAGTGATGATAATGCCACTAAATGTCATGGGGAGACGGTTACATACGAACATAAGAATTAAGAGCAGGAGTAGGCGATTCGGCCCTTCGAGCCTGCTCCACCATTCAATAAGTTCATGGCTGAACTGATTACTCCACATTTCCACCTACCCCCGATAACCTTCTACCCCCTTGCTCATCAAGAATCTATCTACCTCTGCCTTAAAATATTCAAAGACTCTGCTTCCACCGCCTTTTGAGGAAGAGAATTCAAAAGGCTCACGACCCTTAGAGAAAAAATTTCTCCTCATCTCTGTCTTAAGTGGGCGACCCCTTACTTTTAAACAGTGAACCCTAGTTCTAGATTCTCCCACAAGGGGAAACATCCTTTCCACATCTACCCTGTCAAGACCCCTCAGGATCTTGTATGTTTCAATCACGTCGCCTCTTACTCTTCTAAACTTCATCAGATACAAGCCTAGCCTGTCCAATCTTTCCTCGTAAGACAGCCCGCCCATTCCAGGTATTAGTCTAGTATTATTAGTTTAGTTAGATTCTCTCTTGTTTGAGATGCTCATTGCCTGGCACTTGTATGGCGCAAATATTACTTGCCACCTCAATTAATCAGAGCTTGGAGTAAATCATTTGAAAAACTGCATCTAGTGTCACTGAATCCAGCTTTCTACTACATACATATGGTACTCATCAATTAGAGCAGATCTGAAAAGGCGGCTCTGAGAATGGATAGAGTTCAAAAAACCCTTTTATCACCCCAACAAACCTAAAAATCAGAAGCTTGCAAAGCTGATGTTGAAGCGTAAATCGCTGCAAGTCAAGGTGGGAACATGCAATTCAGTCAACTTAGCCCACCCAGGTGCCAACTTGTGGCATGGTGGGGATAGGAATATTTTTTACAATTCTACATTTTTAGATGTCAGCTGTGGTTCAATGGTAGGACTCTCACCTCTGAATCAGAATGCATGGGCTCAAGTCCCACTCCAGAGGCCCAAGCACAAAATCTTGGCTGACACTCCAATGCAGTACTGAGGAAGTGCCGCCTTTTGGATTAGGCTTTAAACTGAGGCCTCATCTGCCCGCCCAGGTCAATATAAAATATCCCATGGCTCTACTTCAATGAAGAGCAGGAGAATTCTCCAATATTTACCCTTCAACCAATATGACTAAATCTAATTATCTGATCACTTTCACAGTGCGGTAGGTGGGATCTTGCTGTGCAGAAATAGGCTGGCATGTTTCCTACATTATAACAGTGACTGTAGTTCAAAAGGTACTTTGGGATGTCCTGAGGTAGTGAAAGGCACTATTTAAATGCAAGTCATTCATTTTCTCCTCTTTGTTTAAGGCACACACCTCTGCTCCATTACTTGGGCTCAGCTCAGGCTAACGGAAGGTATTTTGCTCAACTATTGTGAAAGCAATCAAAATGACCTCATCGGAACAAACTCACACTGTAACCAGTTAACAAAAACAATACTCTTTACGCAACATGTGTACAACTGCAATTTACTTTATGATAACTTACACACTGGAGGCATTGAACTAGAAGTGTCAAACTGCGCGAAGGGCATGAGCAACACCACCCTATAACTGAACCACCTTTCAACATACTCCGAATCTCAAAGAAAATTCTCTAATTATCTGACATTATTAAAAAGGCATCGAACAAATTGCTGCATTGCTGGCACATTCACAACAGCTTCCCCATAAAGCAATGCACTTTCAAAAATGCTCAAATACTCTTCTGTTATGCAGCAGACGAAGACAAATTAATTTTAGCAAGTCATGGTAGGTTATAAATCAAGTCCAACACAACTTAATCTTCTGATCCATTTCAAATTGCCAATGAAAAATTATTAAGCAGACTATCAATTTCCTGTCACTAGGTGCAATCTACAAATAGCTTTACAATGCAAGCCAGAGACATCTTGTGATAGCAAAAGGGAACTCAATTGCTTTCTTCGCCACCCCCCGCACCCCCACCACCCAAGACAGCCCAATGACATCCTCTTTGCCTGCAAAGTCGAACACTCTCACTCACTTAACAGCAGTGCTGAGTATTTAGTTGAAGATTTATGTGCATACAGATCTATGATTCCGAGGTTGGAATTTGCTCTCATTTTAAAAATTGGATTTTGTTTGTAGATTTTGAAGTATTGTGTACATTATACGTGTACTAATCAAGAGAAGCCTGTGGCCTGGGAGTACTGCTCACTGCGCTGAAAACAAACCCAAAAATGGTAGCAAAGAGATAGCAGTGGGAGTCCACAGCAATGAGATTCAGCCAAGTCCTTTTACATACTGCCATGGCTTAATGACTGCAATGATACCATCAAATATTCACAGCAAGTCTTTCATGCTTCCAAGTGCAAAGTTCATTAACAGTCAGTCAGAAGTAAAATGGGAGTGCCCAAATCTGATGTGGTGGAATACAACCTAGTTTCTTGTTTGCCACAACATAAGTATACAAGAATTAGCAGCAGGAGTAGATCATATGACCTCTTGAGCTTGCTCTATCATTCAACATTATCATGGCTGATCTTCTGCCTCAACTCAACTTTCCCACCTGTTTCCCCTATCCCAGCCTTGAATATAGTCAATGATGCAGCATCCACAACCCTCTGGGGTAGAGAATTCCAATGATTCACAACCTTTTGGGTTAAGAAATTTCTCCTCATCTCAGTCCTAAATGATCACTCCCTTATCCTGAGACTGTGCCCATATATTCTGGATTCCTCAGCCAGAGGAAAACCACCTCTCAATGTCTACCCTGTCAAGCCCCTTCAGAATCTTGTATGTTTGAATGAGATCACCTCTCATTAGAGTCATTTACTTTTATTTACAGAACAGGAGGCCATTTGGCCCATCGAGTCCATGCCAGCTCTCCATGGAGCTCCCCAGTCAGTTCCACTCCCCACTCGATCCCATAGCCCTGCAGGTTTATTTCCTTCAATTGGCCATCCAATTTCCTTTTGAAGCCATTGACTGTCTCTGCTTCCACCACACTTGTGGGCAGAGAGTTCCAGGTCATTACTACCTGCTGCATGAAAGGTTCTGCCTCATACTCCCCCTGCATCTCTTGCCCAAAACCTTTAATATGTCTCCCCTAGTCCTTGTACTATTAGTTAATGGGAACAGTTTTTCCTTGTCTAACTTATCTAAACCGGTCATAATCCCATATACTTCTATTAAATCTCCCCTCAATCTCCTTTATTCTAAAGAGGACAAACACAGCTTTTCCAACCTGACCTTGTAACTAAAATCCCACGTCCCTGGAACCTTTCTGGTAAATCTCCTCTGCACCCTCTCAAGGACCCTCACATCCTTTCTAAAGTATGGTGACCAGAACTGGACACAATACTCCAGCTGGAGCCTAACCAGAGCTTTATAAAGGGTCAGCATAACTTCCCTGCTTTTGTACTGTACTTATGAAGCCCAAGATCCCATATGCTTTACCAGTTATTCTCTCAATATGTCCTGCCACCTTCAAAGATTGATGCACATGCACCCTGAGGTTCCTCTGTTCTTGCACACTCTTTAAAACTGTGCCATTAAGTATATTGTTGCCTCTCCTTATTCCTTCTGCCAAAATGAATAACCTCACACTTGTCAGTATTAAGTTCCATGTGCCACCTGTCTGCTTATTCTGCTAGCCTATGTCGTGTTGCAGGCGATTCGCATCATCCTCATTGTTCGTCCAACCTCCAAGTTTGGTGTCATTGGCAAATTTTGAAATTCTACTCTGTACCCAAGACCCAAGTCATTTTTATAAAGCAAAAAAAAGCAGTGGTCCCAGCACTGACCTTTGGGAAACATCACTATCATTCTCCAGTCTGAAAAACAACCACTTACTACAACTTAAAAATTCCTTAACAATATCTACTGCATTCCCCTGATTAACCTTCTCTGTTACTTCATCAAAAAATTCAATTAGATTAGTCAAGCATGCTCTGCCTTTTACAAATCCATGCTGGCTATCCTTAATTGACTCAAACCACTCCAAGTGTCTGTTGATTTCTTTCTTAATTATTGTTTCTAAAATCTTACTCATCACTGATATTAAACTAACTGGCCTGTAGTTGCTAGGACTGCCCTTACACCCTTTCCCACGCTCCAATCCTCTGGCACCTCCCCATATCCAGAGTACTCCAGAGATTACAGGCCTAATTTACTTAGCCTCTCATAGGACAACCCTCTCATCCCAGGAACTAATCTGGTGAACCTTTGCTGTACCACCTCCAAGACAACTGTATCCTTCCTGAGATATGAAGACCAAAACTGCATATAGGACTCCAGGTGTGGTCTCACTAAAGCCCTGTGCAATTGTAGTAAGACAAATTGCAGTAAGGGAGGCGTGCTGCTGCGTGCGCAGGAGGGTTTGGCGGGGTTGTCAGGGTTGTGTGTCCGGAAGGAGAGTAGCCCCGTACCCCTCCATAAAATACTGAAAAGGTAACCTTTGTGTAGGGGCAGAAGATGCTGGCATTGTTCTTAATGAATACTTTGCATCTGTCTTAACAAAAGAGGGGGATGATGCAGATACTGTAGTTAAGGAAGAAGGGTGTGAAGTATTGGATGTGATAAACATAGGAAGAGAGGAAGTATTAGTGGGATTAGCATCCTTGAAAGTTGATAAATCACCAGGGCTGAATGAAATGTACCTCAGGCTGTTAAAAGAAGTGAGAGGAAATAGCGGAAGGTCTGACCATCATTTTCCAGTCCTCACTGAATACAGGTGTGGTGCCGGAGCATTGGAGGACTGCTAACGTTGTACCTCTGTTTGAAAAGGGAGTCATGTGATAGACCGAATAATTACAGGCCAGTCTAATCTCATTAGTAGACAAATTATTGGAATCAATTCTCAGAGACAGGATAAACTGTCACTTAGAAAGGCAGATTAATCAAGGTCAGTCGTCATGATTTGTTAAGGGAAAATCTTATCTGACCAACTTGATCGAATTTGTTGAAGTAACTAGGAAGATGAGGTTAGTGCAGTTGATGTGGTCTACATGGATTTTAGCAAGGTTTTTGACAAGGTCCCACATGACAGACTGATTAAAATATAAAATCCCGTGGGCTCCAGGGAAATGCAGCAAGGTGGATACTGAATTGGCTCAGTGGCAGGAAACAAAGGATAATTGTTGACAGCTTTTTTTGCCACTGGAGGGCTGTTTCCAGTGGCTTCCTGCAGATCTCAGTACTGGATCCCCTGCTTTTTGTGGTATATATTAACGATTTGGAGGTAAATGTGGGGGGCATGGTTAAGAAGTTTGTAGACGACACAAAGATTGGCCGTGTGGTAGATAGCGAGGAGGATAGCTGTAGGAAGATATTGATGGTCTGGTCAGATGGGCAGAAAAGTGGCAAATGGAATTCAACTTGGAGAAGTGTGAGGTGATGCATTTGGGGAGGTCAAACAAGGCAACGGAATACACGATTAATGGGAAAATACGGAGAGGTGTAGAGGAAGTGAGGGACTTGGAGTGAATGTCCGCAGATCCCTGAAGGTGATAAGGTGGTTAAGAAGGAATATGGAATCCTTTCTTTTATTAGGCGAGGTATAGAATATAAGAGCAGGCAGGTTATGCTAGAACTAAATAAATCATTGGTTAGGCCACAACTAGAGTACTTTGTGCAGTTCTGGTCACCTCATTACAGAAAGGATGCAATTGCATTAGAGAGGGTACAGAGGAGATTTACAAAGGTGTTGCTGGGACTGGAAAAATGCAGCTATGAGGAAAAACTGGTTAGGCTGGGGCTGTTCTCCTTGGAACAGAGAAGGCTGATTGAAATGTACAAAATTGTGAGGGGCCTGGATAGAGTGAAGGGCCTATTTACCTTAGCAGAGAGGTCAGTGACTAAGAGGCATAGATTTAAAGTGATTGGTGGAAAGATTAGAGGGGAGATGAGGAAAAACATTTTCACCCTGAGGATGGTGGGGGTCTGGAACTCATTGTCTGAAAGGGTAGTTCAGGCAGAAGCTCTCAGATCATTCAAAGGGAGTCTGGATATGCACCTCAAGTACCATAATCTACAGGGCTATGGACCAAATGCTGGAAGGTAGGATTGGATTGGGTGGATTGTTTTTCGGCACAATGGGCCGGGTAGCCTCTTTCTGGGCCAGGCGCTGCTTCACAAACCACTGACCACCTCCAGGCGCGTATCCATTGTCTCTCGAGATAAGGAGGCCCAAAAGAAAAGAAAAGAAAAGAAAGAAATGACTTCCTTATACTTGTACTCCAAACCTCTTGCAATAAAGGTCAACATGCCATTTAATTTCCTTGCCTCACCTGCATGCTAACTTTGTGTTCCTTGTATGAGTACATCCAAGTCTCTCTGAACATCAACATTAAAAAAACTTTTGCGCTTTTTAAACCATATTCTGCTCTTCTATTCCTCATACTTCCCCACACTATACGCCATCTGTCACCTTGTTGCCCGCTTACTCAGCCTGTCTACATCTCTTTGCAGCCTCTGTGTCCTCCTCACAGCTTAACATTCCCACCTAGCTTTGTATCATCAGCAAGCTTAGGTACATTACTCTGTCTCTTCATCCAAGTCATTTATATAGATTGTAAATAGCTGAGGCCCCAGCACTGATCCTTGAGGGAAAACTAGTTACAGACTGCTAACTTGAAAATGCTCCGTTTATCCCCTACTCTCTGCTTCCAGTCCATTAACCAATACATGCTAATATGTTACCCCAACTCCATGAGCCCTTATCTTGCATATTAACCCTTTGTGTGGCACCTCAACAAATGCCTTTTGGAAATACAAGCATATTACATCTACCAGTTCCCCTTTATCTACCCTACTAGTTACATCCTCAAAAAATGCTAATAAGATTGTCAAACACTATTTCCCTTTCTTATAACCATGTTGACTCTGTCTGATCATACTATGATTTTCTAAGTGCATTGTTAAGACTGCCTTCATAATAGATTCCAACAGTTTCCTGATGACTAATGTCAGGCTAACTGACATGTAGCTCCATTTTCTCTCTCCCTCCCTTCTTGAATAGCTGCATTATATTTGCTAACTTAACTGGGACAGTTCCTAGAATCTAGGAAATTTTGGAAAATCATAACCAGCTCATCCACTATCTCTGCAGCTCCCTTTTAGAACCCTATGACATAACTCATCAGGTCTGAGAAAATTTTCAGCTTTTACTCCCTTTAAGTTTGCTAATATTTTTCTCTGCTGATAATTTCTTCACCCATTAACCCCCATTTCTGGTATGTAATTTGTGTTTCCTACTGTGAAGAGACACAGAATATTTGTGCATGTCTCCGTCATTTCCTCCTTATGCTGTCTCTGCCTCGAAGGGACCAACATTTACTTTAACTACTCTCCTTTGTATACACTTTGTAAAAAGCGCTTATAAACTGTTTTTATATTCCTGACTAATTTATTCTCTTTTTTTCCCTCATCAACCTTTTGGTCGCCCTTTACTGGTTTCTAAAACTCTCCCAATCCTCTGGCTTATTACTACTCTTTGCAACATTATAAGCCTCTTCTTTTGATCTAATACTATCCTTAACTTCCCTAGTAAGCCACAGATAGACCTTTCTTGCAGAATGTTTTTTTTTAAACTGGAGCATATTTTTGTTGAAAATTGTGAATCACTTCTTTAAATGTTTCCCACTGTTCGCTTACCGTCATACCTTTTCTATTTAGCCAATCGATAGCCAGCTCTCCTCTAATACTTATGTTAGTGCCTTTGTTTAAGCTTAAGATTCTTGTTTTGGACTCGAGTACATCACTTTCAAACTTAATATGGAATTCAATTGTATTACAATCACTTTTTCCCAGGGGATCTTTTACTATGAGGTTACTAATTAACTCTGCCTCATTGCACAATATTAGATCGAAAATAGCTTTGTCTTGTGTTGGTTCCACAAGGGGGACCTACAGGGGGCCTATAAACTGCTCCCACTAGCATTTTCTGACCCTTGCTGTTCCTAACCTCCACCCATGCTGATTCTACTTCTAATCTTCTGAGCCAAGATCCTTTCCTACTAATATCTTTGTCATCCTTTATCAGGGGTACTCCTCTTTATCCATCTGCCTGTCTTTTCGAAATGTTGTGTACCCTGGAATATTTATTTCCCAATCCTGGCAACCTTGCAACCATGTCTCTGTAAAGGCGATTATATCAAACCCATTTATCTCTATTTATGCCGCAAGTTCATATACCTTGTTAGGAGTGCTTCGTGCATTCAGATAAATAGCCATTAATTTTTTTTTTATACTATTCTTTGCATGGACCTTATTCGTTGATGCGCTATTAAAAATTTCTATTCCTTCCTGTCCCACTCTGCTTGTCTTTAACCAAATTGCTACACTTCTCTATTGCCTTGCCTTTTTTCTTTGGATTTTGAAATCTCTCTTCACCTGACCCCTTTTAAAGCCCTACCCACAGATCTAGTTATACAATTCGCCCAGACACTGATCCCAGCCCCATTTAACTGGAGCCTATCCCAAGGGAACAGCTCCCTGTTTCCCCAGTACTGCTGCCAATGCCCTATGAATGGAAATCCGTTCTTCCCACACCACTCTTTGATCCATGCATTTAATTCTCTAATCTGCTTGACCCTATGCCAATTGGCATATGGCTCAGGTAACAATCCAGTCAGTCAGTTTGCATTAACAAGGACTTCCCTTTTACCGCACACACTGCATGCAGTTGTACTACAACAACTACTGGTCTACCATTTTTAAATGGATCACATTAGCCACTAACCAACCACTCCTTTAAAAAGAACACCAACAATTTAACAGCTCACAGACCAAAAATTATATTTGATAAAATGAAATGTTATAATTTCTTGGTCTCAAATTTCACTGCACTATTTTGGCAACACAATTTCTGAGCTGTTTTTGCAACATTATTTCTGATAAGATGCAGGCCAAATTACATAATGCATAACCAGAGCTCTAAAAACCTATCAGCAAAGCCATGATAGATGGATTTAAAAGGGTCAAACTTGCTATTTCACATCTGTTGACTGCAGTGAAGCATCAGAAAACAATAACAGTACACTATCTACACTCACTTTAGTTCAATTCACAAAAGTCTGCCCTAGCAGTATTGTACCATCTTTTCAAAGTATATGTGTCGTGCAGACAGTTTCAACACAATCACAAGCAGCAACTTTCTTTCAGAATTAAAACTGCAGCTGAAAATATTGGTCAGTTTGTCAATTATTTACTGCTAAGAATACTGCTAAGTTTACAGCTAACAATTCTGAAAAATGATCTGCAATCTGAAATGGCCTCAGAATTAACCCTTGTGAGTTAATATTTCCGCCAAAAGACATTTTAACTTGCATCCAAACAATGTATTCTAATATCTAACCACCTCAGCCTAGGCACTCAAATTAGCAGCTGAGAGCATCTCGTCATTGTCTTTCAGTCACTGTACTGTTGGAAAATATCAGAAGTACATCAATGAAACACATTCTAGAAGAGCAGTACATAGATAAATAATCTTGACCAGCAAACGCTCAAAGCTTTTTGGTAGGTTTCGTAGAAAAGTATCCAAACTGCAACCCACAGGTCATGTGACTGCCAGGTATTTGATGTGCAAAGCCCTGATGGCTATTACTTCAGAAACATGTCATACAATTCATGCAGTAATGCCTAAAGCATTGTGATTAAATGACACTACAATTTCTCTGCAATATTTTGGCAACAGTACCCCTCGAAAAGATGCAAGCCAGACTGCAAGGAACATAACGAGTGATCTAAAAAGTAATTGGCTATTTAGTTTGTAGCTTAGATTGAGAGGAGAGTCGGAGGTTATCTATTACTTAACCTTTGAGACAGATAATGTCAACACAGAACTGAATTATCCACCTAAACAGCAAAAAGGAAGGCCAACCAAAAGTACTATTTTAGTGGTAAAGTAAACTAGGCCCACAGCTGGCTCCAAAATGCATCAATAAATTTTGGATAGCAAGCTCAGACATGCCAGCTCGTCATAATTCACACCAATAGCGTTTGGACTTCATGTCCGCTTTGGCACTTCAAAAGTCAGCACATAGCCGGATACAAGCTACCTGCATTAAAACTGTAAGATCGTGCATTCTGCATCCAATTACTCACTGCTGCTCACGTGGCTCATACACTGCAAGACAATATTGGTGTCCCTTTAAACAAAATAGCCGCCTTTTTCTCCTCTCCTGGTGAAAGAGCCAGGCAGACAACAGTAGGTAAGTGAATGAGCAGAGATTATTGACACTTTTTTAAAAACTGCTGATAGGACAGAGAACTGACAAGCAGTGCAATTCAAGGAGAAGCTGACAAAGATATAGACTCTACCTGATTTTTTTTCATTTAAACTTTTTTTTTTAAGAATTGCATTGGGATTACAATTTGGTCTTAGATCACATCTGCTGGTTAATATGGTACTAAGGCTTATATACAGCAACTTTATCAAATCATGTAGTACTGATGACTTAATTGATTTTGTAAAGTGTTTTCAAATGAAAATCTAAAGTTCTGGGAGTCCCTCAGGCTTCACAAGACCTGTCAGAACTTTTATATCAAACCCATTTACCTCGGGATGAGGGATTTTGGCTACAAGATTAGGTTGGAGAAGCTGGGTTTTTTCTCCTTGGAGCAAAGGAGATTGAGGGCAGATTCGCTAGAGGTGTACAAGATTATGGCAGGTTTAGACAAGGTAGACAAAGAAAAGCTGTTCCCATTAGCTGATAATACAGGGAACTCAGACTTAAGTTTTGAGCAAGAGATGCAGGGGAGTGGGGGGGAATAGTGTGATATGAGGAAGAATTTTGTTTTATGCAGCAGGTGGTAATGACCTAAAACTTGCTGCCAGTGAGGGTGATGGAAGCTAGAAACGATCAATGATTTTGAAAAGAAATTGGATAGGCACTTGAGGGAAATAAACTTGTAGGGCTATGGGGATATAGCAGGGAACAGGACTGACTGGATTGCTCGACAAAGAGCTGGCATGAACTCGACTGGCTGAATGGCCTCCTCCTGTGCTGTAATGACTCTAATTGTCAACACTGTGCATATCTCAACCACCCATGTTTTACCAAGGCAATTTTTGTTAGCTTATAGCAGAGATGTCTGCCTTTGTGATCTAAATCAGCACAGACAGACATTCTCATTCAATGTTCCTGTATTATTTATAGTCACTCCATTCGAGGTAAATTTAACTGACTTTCACATACAGTTCTAAAATACATTCACAATTGAACTATTCATGCTAGTGTTCAATTCTTGGCTGAAGCAGTCAAAACAAAGGTGGATAGCACAATACATTGATATCAGAACTATCAGGCCAAAATTCATATAGCATTGGGGAAAAAATACATTTACCATGTTGTATTAATGCTTTTAATGATTGCTGCTACCTCTATAAGAAGGTAGCATGGAAATAATGCCTCATTAATAATGCAGTCCATTGCCATTTTGAGTCTCTTTAGGATGTGACAGGCACCTTAAATTGATTGGATTTATTACGGACATGTGTTGTAAATGGTTTAATTTCAAAAGTCAACTTGCATCAAGGGTTAAAATCTCAACTCAGGGTGGGGAGAAGGGGACTGAAGGCTGAATAGCAGTGAAATCTGTACATTAACTTTCCATTTTTAACTGCTAAGACAAAAATGTATTTTTGACTTGGAAAAGAGAATTACAGGAGCATCTTAAAAATTCCAGTGTCAAAAATCAACATTTCCCCCGCCCTAGAAAATAACACAGATCTTCATCATTGTCACGCTCCCTTATATTTCTAAAATGGCCATAAGTGACACTTTTGTACATGCATTGCAAGACAGAAACCAAGTGCTGGAACATAAACCCCACTAATCTTTCTGTATGCTGTAACAAATGAACTTGTTTTTTAGTGACATTCCAAATGTAAATTCAACGGTGTTTGGCTGTCAACTTGTTTAAGGGCTATTGCAGCATTTTTGTTTGCAATCAACTTTTACTAATTTTCTAGGTTATCAGACAGCATATCAGTACTGCAACACCAACAGCCATAAGGTCCTTGAAATATGCTGTGGGTGCATACAACTTATTAGAAAGGTGACTTTTTTTGTCTGTACAAGTAATTCACAGTAAAGTTGCAAAAAGTAGGAAAATCAATTCATGACTACAGTGCATGTAAAACAAATTAGCAGCCCAGCTAGTTCATCAATCCAAGTCTCCAGTGTGCTGACACTAACAGGAAAAACAGACAGCCCATCATTGTGGGAGTTGTAGTCCGTGCAGCTAAAAGGCTTAACCCATGTGAAGCGCACCTGCCTGCCTGCATTCACATGGGAAGGATGGAGGAAGAGGAAAGGGAGGAAGAGGAAAGAGGACAGGTTCACGAGGGAGGAGGCAGGCAAACACACCAAGAGAAGGGGAGGCAGAGCAGTTTATTTTTATTTATTTATTTAGAGATACAGCACTGAAACAGGCCCTTCGGCCCATCGAGCCTGTGCCGACCAAGAACCACCCATTTATACTAACCCTGCAGTAATCCCATATTCCCTACCACCTACCTACACTAGGGGCAATTTACAATGGCCAATTTACCTATCAATCTGCAAGTCTTTGGTGGTGGGAGGAAACCGGAGCACCCAGCGAAAACCCACACAGTCACAGGGAGAACTTGCAAACTCCGCACAGGCAGTATCCAGAATCGAACCAGGGTCCCTGGAGCTCTGAGGTGCTAACCACTGCGCCACTGTGCTGCCCCAGTTAAAAGGGACTTATAGAAGAGGGATCGAGCCAGGGTAGACGTAACAAACCAAGGGGTAGAGTCAAGGCAGGAGAGCAGAATAATAATGTGGGAAATGAAGATCAGAGAATGGCAGGAAGGGACAGAGAGAAAAAACCTGAGAACACACCAACAGTCAAGACTAGATGTTACAAAGAAAACAAAAAGACAAAACTAAAGGCTCTGTATCTGAATACAGGTAGCATTCATAAAGTAGACGAACAGATAGCACACATTGAAGTAAATAAATATGATCTGGGAGGAGGGAAAGGGGGCGACAAGGTGGGGGCGGGGGGGAAGAGAGCGAGGGGGGGGAAGAGAGCGAGGGGTGGTGGGGGCGGGGGGGGAAGAGAGCGAGGGGTGGTGGGGGCGGGGGGGGAAGACAGCGAGGGGTGGTGGGGGCGGGGGGGGAAGAGAGCGAGGGGTGGTGGGGGCGGGGGGGAAGAGAGCGAGGGGTGGTGGGGGCGGGGGGGAAGAGAGCGAGGGGTGGTGGGGGCGGGGGGGAAGAGAGCGAGGGGTGGTGGGGGCGGGGGAGAAGAGAGCGAGGGGTGGTGGGGGCGGGGGAGAAGAGAGCGAGGGGTGGTGGGGGCGGGGGGAAGAGAGTGAGGGGTGGTGGGGGCGGGGGGAAGAGAGCGAGGGGTGGTGGGGGGGAGAAAGAGCGAGGGGTGGTGGGGGAGAAAGAGCGAGGGGGGTGGGGGAGAAAGAGCGAGGGGGGTGGGGGGAGAAAGAGCGAGGGGGGTGGGGGGAGAAAGAGCGAGGGGTGAGGGGGGTGGGGGAGAAAGAGCAGGGGTGAGGGGGGTGGGGGAGAAAGAGAGGGGTGAGGGGGGTGGGGGAGACAGAGAGGGGTGAGGGGGGTGGGGGAGACAGAGAGGGGGGGGGGGGAGAGAAAGAGAGGGGCAGGGTTGGAATGGCACCAGGACAGACACTGCGCTGCCGCCCTGTCCATTATGCAGTGCTCCCCGGGCAGTGGCGCCTCTCTCGGGGCTCTAACCCTTGTAGCAGCCGAGTACTTTGCCTTTCGGTTTCCCGTCGCTGTGCGGCTCAGACAGGAGCTCAATGTTAAAATCCACAACCCACTGACAACACCTCATTTCCAGCACTTCGCCTCCATCTTTCCAACATTCAGAAGCTGCCCAGCCCTCCCCAAAAATCAAAAAAAGTTTTCAATCTTAAACAATGTAACACTGGGTGTTAAATGTAGCCATTAGAGGCAACACTGTTACCCATCGCTTTATCCACTTAATCGGAAGGCAGAAGGCTGCTGCAGCCCAGACGCTTTCCAGTCACTCACTCACTCCCAGGGATGACTTCAAATGACATGAATTTATTTTTTACCCCCTTCCTCTGATCTGATATCTTTAAACCCATTTTTAATCATCTGCAAAAACAAAAAGCCCTCGGGCCTGAAGGTACCACGTTCCGTTACAGCAGAATTTCCACCCATTTTGCAAAAGCGCCCTCGGGGAACTTGATATCAAGAAAAGAAATCTTCAGCGCAGAGGGAGAGAGATAAAGGAGGTGTGAGTGAAAAAAAACTGAAGAATGTAGAATCTGTCCTTACATGGCTGCAATGTAGCTTCAGTAAGTCCAGCTGCCGGCAGTCAGTCCGCTAAAATCCAAAGCTGAGCGGCGTTTCTGATTGAAGCGGGAGAGACTCGGGTTGGCAGCATGTCCCGGTTCACACACAGGCAGAGAGAAGCTGGGGAACTGACTCACTCCCCTCGCATTTGCTTCCTCTCCTGTCCCCCCTCTTCCACTTGCCGCTTCCTTTTCTCCCTCTCTTCAGCGCTGGCGAGCCGGAGCCACCAGTTGTGCACAGAGCTGACAGAGGGGGAGGGGCATCAGGCACAGAAAAGCAACAAGCCTCTCACTGCAGTTTGTGCCTCATTGTGGCATCTTCAATACTGCTGGAGAGAGAGATTTGCATCGACTCCACCACAGGCAAGCCCAGGCTACACTCGATCAAAGCGCTGTCTGCAGTAAATGTAAACACAAAGTCCTGTCACACATTACATCAAGTGAACAATAAGCAGCTGCACGCTAAACAACACTGCGAAAAAAATTGCTGCAGCAGACGATTGCTTTGCCTGTTGTTTTCAGGGGGTAAGAAGGAAAGCAAATACACTCCATCCCAAGCATAACTTACATTAACTTATATACTTATAGCTTGCAAAATTTATAACTTTTTCTTTAAAAGTTAAAAATTGATTTGCTAATGGGAATGTTGACCTTTATTTCGAGGAGACTGGAATAGAAAGGGGTGGAAGTTCTGTTGCAGTTAGATAAAAGCTCTGGTTAGACCCCATTTTGAATACTGGGCTCAATTCTGGGCACGGCCCCTCAGGAAGGATATCGATCAGGGGTGTCCAACATACGGCCTGTGGGCCAGAATCTGGCCCGCCAAGGATGAGAAATTTCCGCTGAAAATCCGCCATTGGCTTCTTCCGGCCCGCCAAATCTTTCAGTGACTGACAACAGCTGCAGCTCCTTTTCTGACATGGCAGAGACGCCTCACTGTGTACGTCCTCCGTTACCAAGATGGCAAACACACTTCAGTACCTGGCTCCTTTACTAAGATGGTATTATCTGGACTGAACTTCCTATCTGCCAACGCTTCCCACCTGAACTCCATTCCCACTGCGGCCTTCCTAGCTTCGAGCTTGGGCCCCTGGCCCAGCACTGGCTCTGCCTGCGTACGGATCCGACCTGGGCTTCAGGCCCCGGGCTCTTCATCTCCACCAAAATCACCAAGGAGGAGGCGCCTGAGGAGGTGGCAGGGCCCAGGCCCAGGCCCAGGCTCCGGGGAAAGGGTGCTAAAAGGATTAAATTATGAGCACAGTTTGCATAGACTAGGTTTATAATCCCTTGAGCATAGAAGCTAAGAGGTGATCTAATTGAGGCATTTAGGATGAATAAAGGATTTGACAGGGGAAAAACTATTTTCTCTCTCGAGAGAGAGAGAGAGAGAGAGAGAGAGAGAATCTAGAACAAGGGCATATAACCTTAAAATTAGATCTTGGCCATTCAGAGGTGATGTCATGAAGCACCTTTTCATACAATTGGTAGTGAGAAGTTTTCTCCTCCAATAAACTGTTGAGGTTAGGTTAATTCAAAATTTCAGTTGAGATTGAAAGATTTTTTTTTGGACAAAGGCATTAAGGATTGCAGAACCAACAACAGCTTGTATTTATATAGCACCTTTAATGTAATAAAATGGCCCAAGCTGCTTCACGCGAGCATTATAAAACAAAACTTGACAGTGAGTGACATAAGGAGATATTAGGAAAGATGACCAAAAGCTTGGTCAGGAGGTAGGTTTTAAAGAGCGTCTTAAAGGAGGAAAGAGAGGTGAAGAGGTCTAGTGAGGGAATTCCAGGGCATACGGCCAAGGCCGTTGAAGGCACAGCCACCAACAGTGGAGAAATAAAATCGGGAATGCTCAAGAGGCCAGAATTGGAGGAGTGCTGATATCTTGGAGGGTTGTAGGGCTGGAGGAGATTACAGAGATAGGGAGGGGTGAGGCTATGGAATGATTTGAAAACAAGGATGAGAATTTAAAAATTAAGGCGTTGTTTAACAGGGAGCAAGTGTAGGTCAGCAAGCACAGGGGTAATGGGTGAACGGCATTTAGTTTGCGTCAGGACATGGGCAGCAGAGTTTTGGACAACCACAGGTTTATGGAGGGTAGAAGGTGGGAGGCCAGTCAGGAGTGCATTGGGATAGTCAGACCTAGAGGTAACAAAGGCATGGATGAGGGTTTCAGCAGCAGATGAGCTGAGGTAACAAAGCGGATAGATGGAGTTAAGATACAGACCAGCTATGATATAACTAAATGGCGGAACAAGCTCGAGGGATTAAATATGAACATACATACAAACATACGAATTAGGAGCAGGAGTAGGCCACTCGGCCCCTCAAGCCTGCTTCGCCATTCAACAAGCCTGATCATGCCTGATCTAACGGGAACCTCAACTTCACATTCCCACCTATCCCCGATAACCTTTCACTCCCTTGCTTATCAAGAATCTATCTACCTCGATCTTAAAAATATTCAAAGACTCAGCTTCCACTGCCTTTTGAGAAAGAATTCCAAAGACTCACGACCCTCTGAGAGATTTCTCCACATCTCTGTCTTAAATGAGTGACCCCTTATTTTTAAACAGTGACCCTAGTTCTAGATTCTCCCACAAGATGAAACATCCTTTCCACATCCACCCTGTCAAGACCCCTCAGGACCTTATATGTTTCAATCAAGTCACCTCTTACTCTTCTAAACTCTAGCGGATACAAGCCTAGCCTGTCCAACCTTTCCTCATAAGACAACCCACCCATCCCAGGTATTAGTCTAGTAAATTTTCTCTGAACTACTTCCAATGCATTTACATCCTTCCTTAAATAAGGAGACCAGTACTGTACACAGTGCTCCAGTTGTGGTCTCACCAATGCCCTGTATTACTTGAAGCATAACCTCCCTACTTTTGTATTCAATTCCCCTCACAATAAATGATAACATTCTATTAGCTTTCCTAATTACTTGCTGTACCTGCATACTAACCTTTTGCAATTCATGCACTAGGGCACCCAGATCCCTCTGCGGCTCAGAGCTCTGCAATCTCTCACCATTTAGATAATATGCTTCTTTTTTATTCTTCCTGCCAAAATGGACAATTTCACATTTTCTCACATTATACTCCATTTGCCAGATCTTTGCCCACTCACTTAACCTATCTATATCCCTTTGTAGCCTCCTTATGTCCTCTTCACAACTTACTTTCCTACCTATCTTTGAGTCATCAGCAAATTTAGCAACCATACCTTCGGTCTCTTCATCCAAGTCATTTATATAAATTGTAAAAAGTTGAGTCCCCAGCACAGATCCCTGTGGCATACTGTTTTAGTAATACAAAGTACCAAGCCCTCCAGAATAAAGAGAATCTAGGTTTGAGGTATAAGTCTCTCTCAAAGACTTATAATTATATAGCACTTAATCATCTTCAGAAATTTTCCAAAACATTTCAGTTACTGGATAGTTTCTTTGGGTTCGGTGCCATAGACCACTCCCATAGACAAACCTCAATCCCTAAATCAGGAGTGTGCCTTTGCCTGCCTAATATCTAGGTAAATTTAGCAATCCCCAGCTTGAAACCTAAACCCTCAGCACTATTCCGGTTGACTGAAATAACGCATTCTCTCAGGTTATTTCCTCAACTTGGGTAGATGGAAAAATAAACATCCTAACAGACAGAAGGTTCGACTGTAATGTACAGTAAATAGTTAAATGAAGAGCATTAAACAGTAGATTTATAGTCTTTACAAACTTTACTATACTCAAAATATCAACAAAACAAGCACAGTTCTCCTGCACTAATATAAAACTGAGTCTTGATCCCTTGTCTGATGTAACACTCACTACCGTGGAATTGTCTGGCCCGCATTATCACTGTATGCTTTAGCATTACTGCTGGCTAGGTACAGTACAGTTCAAGATATAGTTCCAAATTAATCTAAAGTTATTCTGAAACAAAGGGAATTGAAACATGTATTTCTCCAATTCAGGCAGAGTTGACAATCAAACATATACTTTGAGAAGATATTGTCAAATGCACAGGCTGCTTGCTCATCTGGGAAATCACCAGCATCCTTTAAGCTCAAGACTTCTATTCACAGGACATTCATACATATCCATGGCTATTTGGTACAAAAATGTAGTTCTCAAAAGGTTAGCTGGTATCTCTGGCTTACTCCATTGACAAAATCCCATCCCTCTCCAGGAAGTATCAACCAAATCAATTTTACCAAAGGCCATTTCAAAAACAAACTTTTGACAATACAGTATTTTCTGGCAATTTCTACTCTTTTTCTTTTATAACTCACTTTGATATTAACAAGTTCCACGGTAAGTTCCCCAAATTAATGTCATAATGCATCTGAGTGAATTCCCTTTCTACTCTTTTTAATTGAAACTCTAAAGGGTTGTCCTTACATCATTAACCAAATCTAACAAAAGTGCCACCTTTTCAGAGAGGCACAAGTAATAAAAACCTAAATCATACAAAAGACAAAGGAAACATAAATTAAATCGTAATATTATTTCCACTATTAACGATGGGCTCCAGTCCTTGCAGAGCCCACTGGTCACCGCATGCTCCTGCTCCAGGGACCCAGGACATGGACAAGACGGCAGAAGAGAGGTTCACAGTCTTATTATCATATTTAAAGTTCCAACAATGTCTCGTTGGAGTGGGTTGGTCTCCCACATTCCAGCCTCAGTTAAAGCCGAAATGGGTCAATTAAAGATGGGTTTGGGTTGGGAAACAGATTTTTCAAACTTTAACACACCCTGCCCCCAACTGACCCAAATGAACCCATATTTTTATGTTAAAATTCATCCCTAACAGTTACCTGGTTCAATTTTCAATAAGCACTAAAGTAGTTCATTGTACCCTGAAAAATAGTTATTTTGGTAATACTCTGCTTTGTACTCACTTTCTATAAAAAGAGCAGTACAGCCTGAATGAAAGGTACATGTACGATACACAATACACAAGAACAGGCAGTTGCAGCTTCGCATTAAATCCTTTTGGTACCTAATGCAGTTTCTCTGCTAATAAGTCAGAGAACCATATCCCAGTAGAGATAAAGATCAATGTTTTGTCTATACCATTTCCAAGCCAGGTCTGCCCATTTAAAGGTATACTACATTAAATATTCATTTGTGGTTAATATAAAGTTGGGACAGGAATGAGTCCATTATAAAGCTTAGTATCGTCAGAGGTCACGGATGGTCAAAAGTCAAGACTGATTTCCATTAAAAATCAGTGGGTGAAGTTTCCTTGATGGCTTTGTAAGTTTATCTCTGTCAGGAAAGTCCCAGGTTCAATTGCCACTCTGTATATATCCCAACACGTTGAAATTAACCTCGCATTCATGCGTTAGAGAAGGGAAAGTCAGTCAGCGTTCCAACTTTTAATTACTAGCCATTGGCCGCTGTTGAAAGTGTGTATGTGTGCATATCAGAACAGGATTGGATTCAGCTGTGAACCTGTTGTGGCCACGTAGCCTGGCCACACTCACTGTTGAGCCTAACACATTATTAGCACATGATGCCAGGAAATGACTGGTGCCCATGGAACTGTAACCCTACAAGGAGTTAACAGCTTTAGGAGAGGAAGATAGTGGAGTGAATTTTAGATTTAGAGATACAGCACTGAAACAGGCCCTCCGGCCCACCGAGTCTGTGCCGACCATTAACCACCCATTTATACTAATCCTACACTAATCCCATATTCCTACCACATCCTCACCTGTCCCTATATTCCCCTACCACCTACCTATACTAGGGGCTTTTGCCAATGTACCTATCAACCTGCAAGTCTTTTGGCTGTGGGAGGAAACCGGAGCACCCGGAGGAAACCTTTATGAGAAAGAGAAAACAAAGAAGGCAACTGGTGCAAAATACACTGATTCCTACAATTGATGGCTCAGTATTTTCCCTGTGCTGGTGCTCTGTTATTCTGAAGACAACTCTAAGCAAATCGGCCCTGGATTTTAAATAATTGTACTTTTAGTCATATAGTTTGCATTGTTAATATGTCCCTTCCCCCATTAAGTTATCATAAAGATTTGATTTTGAACCCCTCTTTTATGCTTCCATGTTCTTCTTGCTGCTTGTACTATTTTCTGTGATTTTCTTTTGTTTTCAAGTCCTTCTCCATTATCCCCCTCAAGATGTTGGTTCCAGCTGGGCTAGGATTCCACAGGTGCCAGGTACCCTTCAGCACCTTTTCCAAGTGGTCATTCTTCATCGTGAGCCTAAAAAGTGTTAGCAGACTAATTCCATTCATGGGAATGGAAATTTAAGGCTGATTGTCTCCTCAAAGACCTAAGGTGTGCTAAAGTCAATGGCAGCCTGCCAACCCTGTTGATATCAGCTGACTTAGCACAGACAGGCATCAAACTGGTGACCTTGCAGTCTGTCTGGTTCATTTATAGATTGTTTTTATTTGCTGAGGCATTGGGGAAGTTTTTGACCTTCATTTGTATCTTCAGAGAATATTTTTTCTTTATTCAGGTGACAGTATGATAGCTTCACAATCAGAATGGAAACTCATTGAATGAAAAAATCTAATTCAGATGCACCTGTTTGTTGGGATGTTAATATTTTGATAATCACACCAGCATTTTGTTTTGATACAACACAAACTGATGAAAAATTTATATATCAGACATCAAGTGAAATGATTGGAAGCTCTGCAATGTTTACAACAGATAGTCATAAAATGAATAGAAACATGTCCTTATCGATCAAAGCCTGTTAGTGTGAAGATATCCCAACAGACCGCAGGCTTGTTCTTGATGCATAGTATTAGACAGCAGGATTGTATACACGTGCTTTATTAAAGTTCCCAATATTTTTTTGCCTTAGATTGTTGTGGTGAAAGATAAAGAATTTCAAAAAGACCAATAGTTCACTGATATTACATTTTTTTTTGCCATCCTGTGACTTGTATTTACTGATAAATATCCTTTCAAATACATATTACAGAGTGTGTTTTTTTACACCCACTGTTTCAGCTCTTTCTTCCCCCTATTGGTTTACAGGGATAGACTATCTGCTACCATGCCTCTGCCAACAGTGCTTAGTAACTGGCTAAGATGAAGGCCGTGATAACAGATTGGGTGTCTTGTCTGCCATTTTCTCTCTTTTCTGCCTCCCATCAGAAAGTACCAGGTTCCTATTTTCCATTTCCTCCAGCAGCACAGAAATGAGCCTGTGAAAGGAATTGCACACCTCCCGGTGTCCCAGGACAACATTATGAGCTGTAGGTAAATGCATTTGAAGTGCAAGGGGATGACAGCCATGTTGACTTCTGAAAACTGGAACATTGTGTAAATACTAATTCTCACCAAAAGCGAGTTTCTGATAGTGAAATACCAGTAACTATATTATCACTATGGCTGAACGGACACTACAATGAGCATCATTCACAAGATTCTGATTCTTATCCTTCTTTGTGATATGTCTGGCACAGGGTACAACAATTTTGTTAAAATACATTTAGCGCAGTGTCACTCAATCAAAATTACAGCATATCCACTGGTTGTTCTATTGTTTCCAGTGGGCAAACTAGCCTCAAAGGAGACCATCTCTGGTTCTCAGTCAACACATAAAGCAGAAAAGTAAAATATCAAAGCACAATTTAAGTACAATCATAGGAAATAACAATCAAGAAATGGTTATTTCGATTGAGCAGTATGCCAGGTGCTGTGCATACACATGTGCAACACATTCATGTTGTGCCATGGGACGATCAGATGCTGAGTTTGAGTCATGATTCTCCACGTGGTGAGCTCTTAGCTACACCATTAAGGCAGACATAAGGCAAACCATCAAAAGTAGAAAGAACCATTCAGGCTCCTTTCTTTAGGCATCGGCAGCAGATCAGCTGCGCAGCCTCTCAGCATGCAATGATCTTAGTCAGGGATGGGCCCCATGCATGGTTCCGTAGGACTGTACTATCATTGCTGCCCGTTTCCCACGCCCTTTCAGGGAATCAGCCCACTTCTGGTATTATTAGTGCTGGTGGTGGGGGGCAGTCTAAATAGAGCTCTGAAATGATAAGCAACTGAAACAGTGATGGACACATTGCACTTTGTTCGAAAGGCTATCGTGATTCCTCATTGACAAAACTCCACATATAATAATCTATCAATATCTGCAAATGTTAACACTAGTACTGTACAAACAAAATCAATAACAATCTAAAATGTGACAAAAATAATAAAGATGTTGCAGAATGAGATTAATATTGTCCTGAAAATGCACCCAGTTTCAATGAAGTTAACAGTAAAAATGCACATCCTCATTTTAAGAATTTTAGTGAAATAAAGCTGCTTGGTGATTTAAATTCTATCTGCACAGTGAAGCTACTTTAATATTGATTTACACAGAGAAAATCATTACTCTTGCAGTGAATTAAGCTACAATTCAAAGGTATTGCCTTGAACACCATGTTCGCAGAGAATTACTAAACAGCTTAAAGGAAGCAGGCCTCCTTTCCCAATACCATCAGTTGCTATGGCAACCATTTCTAGGTGATGCATGTTGACAGTGATGTAATTCAATAATAATCATCCTGACCCATTTTATCCTGACATACATTTACAGATTATCTTACCAATCAGCAGTGGGTGATTAGAAACTGACTGACAAACTGCATGTCTCTTTTATTCTCCCCTCTGAAATCAAATTAATTATTTGAATATGTTGATGGTATGGATTTTCAATTTGTTGCAATCAAATCATCTTGTTATTCTCATGCACACTTAGGGCAGAAACTAATTCAAAATCAACTATTGTGTGAAATACAATGGATGATACAGCTTTATATTCACATGATAAATTCCTTTGTGGAGGTAGTATATAAGACAGGAAAGAGCTAGGTGACCTAGGAGAAAGGGAAAGGCGAATACAAGTATCTTACCTTACTGATGCGATTTATTGCTCCTAAATTATACAATTTGCACAATAAACCAATACTATTGTAATTAACAAACAAAAAAAGCATTAACATACTTAGTACTGACAACTAACTGGGTTGGATTCTTGAACCTGATCAGTTTTTTTAAAAATCCCATAGGGAACTATTAAAGATAAAGTATCGATTTAGCCAATCACAACATTTAAATGCATTATATAATTACAGTGCTAATATAATTGTACACTTTATTCTAGACCATGAAACAGTCACATGTGTAAGCCCACAATATAAAAAAGCTTGGCATCCTTCCATCTATGAAAGATGATGGACACACAGCAAATAATCCATTTAAGTGCAGTGTCTTCGTTTGGTGCACCTTTGTTGATGGTTGTGAAGACCAATCCTTCAGATGCAAGTTCTGTCACAAATGCTGCACGTGAAGCTGCCAAGTGACGCCGTGGGTTGTTGTTTTTGATGTTGGTGCCTGTTGCCAAGCAGCTGTGGCAACTGGTCATCTTGGAAGTGCACACCAGTCCGCAGGATGTGGTGCCATTTCCCTCTTTCGCCAGCAAGTGACTCACAGGTGTAATAGTCGACATTTAGGGCCTTCATTTCAAGCTTGCAAGCATCTTTGAAGAGGAGCTTTGGATGCCCCACTGGTTGTCTGGCCCCGGCTACCTCATCATACAGAAGGTCCTTGGGTATGCCATCCTGCAGATGTATTCGATCCACCAAAGCCACCTCCGTTTGATTCGTGCCAACACACCTGGGAACTCTGACTCTGAGAGGACTACCACATTTGTGATTTTGTCCTGCCAGGATATACCCATAATGCGTCGCAGACAGCGAAGATGGAAATTATTGAGCTTCTTTTCCTGGTAGCTGTAGTTCGCCCATGTTTCACAGCCATACAGCAAGATGCTGAGAGCACAGGCCTTATAAACCATCAGCTTGGTCCTAAGGGTTAGCTTGGTGTTATTCCATGTGCATTTCGCGAGTCGGCCAAAGGTGGAAGCTGCTTTGCCTATGCATATATGGAGCTCTGCATAAAGGGATAGATCGTCTGATACCGTGGACCCAAGGTAGCAGAATTTGCCAACCACTTCCAAGGGGTGTCATGTGTCATTTAGTGTGATCGGGGCAGAGATGCAACTCCTTGTCCCATGACCACGGTTTTCTTGATGCTTATAGTCAAGGAGAACAAGTTACAGGCACGGGAGAGACAGTCCATGAGTCTTTATAGCTGAGTTTCCATTTGAGTGACGAGCGCAGCAACATCAGCATAGAGGAGTTCTCTGATCAGGACGTGATGTGTTTTTGTCTTTCCTTTCAGCTTTGATAGATTGTACAGCTTGCCATCTGACCTAGTGTGCAAGCAGACTCCTTCTATATCTGCAGGGAAGGTGAAGGTCAGGAGCATGAAGAAGATTCCAAACAGAGTGGGGGCTATGAGACAATCTTGTTTCACTCCATTCTTCACTCCGAAACTGTTGGAAGTGGAACCATCAAACTGTACAGTGCAGTGCATGTCATCATGGAAGGAATGGGTGAGACTGAGGAGCTTTAGTGGACAGCCAATTTTTCCCCCAAATCTTACAACCATACGAATTTGGAGCAGAAGTAGGCCATTTGGCCCCTCGAGCCTGCTCCGCCATTCAATAAGATCATGGCTGATCTGTTTGTGTTTTGAATTCCACACTCCCATCTACCCCCGATAACCTTTGATTCCCTTGCCGAACAAGAACCTATCTACCTCCACCTTAAAAATATTCAATGACCCCGCCTCCACCACCTTCTGAGGCAGAGAGATACAAAGTCGCACAACCCTCAGAGAAAAAATTTCTCCACATCTCTGTCCTAAAAGGGCGACCCCTAATTTTAAAACAGTGCCCCCTACTGCTGGACTCACCCACAAGAGGAAACATCCTTTCCACATCCACCTTGTCAGGACTGTTCAGGATCTTATAAACTTCAATCAAGTTTCCCTCACTCTTCTAAACTCCACTGAAAATAAGCCCAGTCTGTCCAACCTTTCCTTATAAGGCAACCTGCTCATTCCAGGCATCAATCTAGGAAACCTCCTCTGAACAGCCTCCAAAGCATTTACATTCTTCCTTAAATAAGCAGTCCAAAACTGCTCACAGTATTCGAGATGTGATCTCACCAATGCCCTGTACAACACAAGCATAACATCCTTACTTTTATTTTCAATTCCTCTCGTAATAAAGCATAGCATTCCATTAGCCTTCTTTATTACTTTCTATACCTGCATACTAGTGACTCAGGCACTAGAACACCTAGATCCCTCTGGAATTCTGCAGTATTCCTCTGTTTAAGTAATACTCTGCTTTTTCATTCTTCCTGTCAAAGTGAACAACTTCACATTTTCCCACATTATACTCCATCTGCCAGTTTTTTGCCCACTCACTCAGACCATTGGTCTGCAACCTCCTTATGTCCTGTCATGTAGAGCCCTGCTCTACTGATGGTGTCTAATGCCTTAGTGAGATCTACAAAAGTAAGGTAAGTAAGGTAAAGGGGTATACTCTCTTCCCTACACTCTTCTTGTAGCTGGTGTATGGAGAAGATCATATCCACAGTAGGTCTGCAGGCACGGAAACCACACTGCACTTCCAGGTACACTTGGTTTGCAGGTAAATGGAGTCTTTTAAGTATGACCCTAGCAAACACCTTCCCCGTGACCCTAAGGAGTGAGATGCCCCTGTAATTGTTGCAGTCTCCTCTGTCATCTTTGTTTTGGTATAGTGAGATGATTTAGGCATCGCACATCTCCTGTGGAACAGAGCCTACTTTCCAGAACAGAAGATCATAAAGGTGTGGCAATAGATGGGGAGACGGTGGCCTAGTGTATTATCACTGGACTAATAATCCAGAGACCCAGGGTATTCATCTGGAGACATGGGTTTGAATCCCACTACAACAGAAAATGGAATTTGAATTTAATTTACATCTGGAATTAAAAGCTAGTTTAATGATGGCCATGAAACCATTGTCGATTGTTGTAAAAACCCATCTGGTTCACTAATGTCCTTCAGGGAAGGAAATCTGCTGTCCTTACCTGGTCTGGCCTACATGTGACTCCAGACCCACAGCAATGTGGTTAACTCTTACATACCCTCTGAAATGGCCTAGCAAGCCACTCAGTTGACCTAACCACTACGAAGTCAATAAAAAGGAATGAAACCGGACGGACCACCCGGCATCAACCGAGGCACTGGAAATGACAACGGCAAACCCAGCCCTGTCGACCCTGCAAAGTCCTCCTTACTAATATCTGAGGAGTAGTGCCAAAGTTGAGAGAGCTGTCCCACAGACTAGTCAAGCAACAGCCTGACATAGTCATACTCACGGAATCATACCTTACAATGTCCCAGACACTGCAATCACTATCCCTGGGTGTGTCCTGTCCCACCGGCAGGACAGACCCACCAGAGGTGGCGGGACAGTGGTCTACAGTAGGGAGGGAGTTGCCCTGGGAGTCCTCAACATCGACTCTGGACCCCATGAAGTCTCATGCCATCAGGCTAAACATGGGCAAGGTAACCTCCTACCACTCTCCCTCAGCTGATGAGTCAGTACTCCTCCATGTTGAACAGCACTTGGAGGAAGCATTGAGGGTGGAAAGGACACAAAATGTACTCTGGGTGGGGGACTTCAATGTCCATCACTGAGTGGCTTGGTAGCAACACTACTGACCGAGCTGGCCAAGTACTAAAGGACATAGCTGCTAGACTGGGTCTGCGGCAGGTGGTGGGGGAACCAACATAAGGGAAAAACATACTTGACCTTGTCCTCACCAATCTGCCTGCTGCAGATGCTTCTGTCCATGACTGTATTGGTAGGAGTGACCACCGCACAGTCGTTGTGGAGACAAAGTCCCGTCTTCATATTGAGGATACCGTCCATCGTGTTGTGTGGCACTATCACCGTGCTAAATGGGATAGATTTTGAACAGATCTAGCAATGCAAAACTGGGCATCCATGAGGCGCTGTGGGCCATCAGCAGCAGCAGAATTGTACTCAGCCACAATCTGTAACCTCATGGCCCGACATATCCCCCACTCTACCATTACCATCAAGCCAGGAGACCAACCCTGGTTCAATGAAGAGTGCAGGAGGGCATGCCAAGAGCAGCACCAGGCATACCTCAAAATGAGGTGTTAACCTGGTGAAGCTACAATCCAGGACTACTTGCATGCCAAACTATGTAAGCAGCATGCGATAGACAGAGCTAAGCGATCCCATAACCAACGGATCAGATCTAAGTTCTGCAGTCCTGCCACATCTAGCTGTGAATGGTGGACAATTAAACAACTAACTGGAGGAGGTGGTTCCACAAATATCCCCATCCTCAATGATGGGGGAGCCCAGCACATCAGTGCGAAAGATACGGCAGAAGCATTTGCAACAATCTTCAGCCAGAAGTGCCAAGTTGATGATCCATCTCAGCCCCCTCCTGAAGTCCCCAGCATTATAGTTGCCAGACTTTAGCCAATTCGATTCACTCCCCGTGATATCAAGAAACGACTGAAGGCACTGGATACTGCAAAGGCTATGGGTCCTGACAATATTCCAGCAATCGTACTGAAGACCTGTGCTCCAGAACTTGCCGCACCCACAGCCAAGCTGTTCCAGTATAGCTACAACACTGGCATCTACCCGGCAATGTGGAAAATTGCCCAGGTATGTCCTGTACGCAAAAAGCAGGACCAGTCCAACCCGGCCAATTACTGCCTCATCAGTCTACTCTCAATCATCAGTAAAGTGATGGAAGGTGTCATCAATAGTGCCATCAAGCGGCACTTGCTTAGCAATAACCTGCTCAGTGACGCTCAGTTTGGGTTCCGCCAGGGCCACTCAGCTCCTGACCTCATTACAGCCTTTGCTCAAACATGGACAAAAGAACTGAACTCAAGAAGTGAGGTGAGAGTGACTGCCCTTGACATCAAGGCAGCATTTGAGCGAGTATGGCATCAAGGAGCCCGAGCAAAACTGGAGTCAATGGGAATCAGGGGGAAAACTCTCTGCTGGTTGGAGTCATACCTAGCGCAAAGGAAGATGGTTGTGGTTGTTGGAGGTCAATCATCTGAGCTCCAGGACATCACTGCAGGAGTTCCTCAGGATAGTGTCCTGGGCCCAACCATCTTCAGCTGCTTCATCAATGACCTTCCTTCAATCATAAGGTCAGAAGTGGGGATGTTCGCTGATGATTGCACAATGTTCAGCACCATTTGTGACTCCTCAGATACTGAAGCAGTCCGTGTTGAAATGCAGCAAGACCTGGACAATATCCAGGCTTGGGCTGATAAGTGGCACGTGACATTCGTGCCGCACAAGTGCCAGGCAATGACCATCTCCAACAAGAGAGAATCTAACTATCTCCCCTTGACATTCAATGGCATTACCATCGCTGGATCCCCCACTATCAACATCCTAGGGGCTACCATTGACCAGAAACTTAACTGGAGTTGCCATATAAATACCGTGGCTACAAGAGCAGGTCAGAGGCTAGGAATCCTGCGGCAAGTAACTCACCTCCTGACTCCCCAAAGCCTGTCCACCATCTACAAAGCACAAGTCAGGAGTGTGATGGAATACTCTCCGCTTCCCTTGTTGGGTGCAGCTCCAACAACACTGAAGAAGCTCGATACCATCCAGAACAAAGCAGCTTGATTGGCACACCATCCACAAACATTCACTCCCTCCACAACCGACGCACAGTGTATACCATCTACAAGATGCACTGCAGCAATGCACCAAGGCTCCTTAGACAGCCCCTTCCAAACTCACAATCTCTACCACCTCGAAGGACAAGAGCAGCAGATGCATGGGAACATCACCACCTGCAAGTTCCCATCCAAGTCACACACCATCCTGACTTAGAACTATATCGCTGTTCCTTCACTGTTGCTGGGTCAAAATCCTGGAACTCCCTCACATGGACTGCAGCGGTTCAAGAAGGCAGCTCACCACCACCTTCTCAAGGGCAATTAGGGATGGGCAATAAATGCTGTCCTGGCCAGCGACGCTCACATCCCATGAATGAATAATAAAAAGCTTCCCGTGCTTGAGCAGTTCGGCTGGGATTCCATCCTTGCCCGGTGCCCTTCTATTCGCTAAGCAGTCTATGCCTTTTCGAGCTCCGAGCTCCAGTGATGAAGGTTCTTCATCTAACTCATCCATGACAGAAAGCTGCAGGAGAGTGTCAAGCGCAAACTGGGAGATGTCCGACTCACAGGAGTACAGCCCAGCGGGACATCTTCTTACCTCTGTCGGTGAGTACTTCACCATCTGCCGACTTCAGGGGATCAACTTTGGTGATGGCAGGGCAAGTGTCCTCTTGATCGCTTCATACACAGCTCGTAAATTTCCTTTATCACATGAATTTGGATTTCTTGACATAAGCTGATCCAGTGTTTGATTACACAGTATCTCCCTCTCATTTGCACGGCTGCTTTGGCTACTTTCAGGTTGTGCAGTGTCTTAGCTGTTGGGTTTATGTTGTGCATGATGTAGGCTTTGTTTTTTGCATGAATGACAGATATCGTTTCAGCTGAGGAGGTCTCAAACCAGCCCCTGTTTTGGGTTCCACCTTTACCAAATGATGCTTCTGCTGCTTCATAGATAATTGAGCTTAGTGACTTCCAAGCTTCATCAATGCCTGAATCAGTGCTTCCCAATAAGGCTTTGGTGGGTAGCAAGTGTTCTAGCAACAGTGTGAAGTGCTGGTATTTGGTATTATTGCTTGTGCAAGGGATGTTGATGCATGGTGGGCCATCACGTTTGGAGCTGTAGAACTTTCAGGGGTGCACCTTCACTCTGTTGCTGATAAGAGAGAGTGGTCAGTGTCACAATCTGTGCTGTGGTAAGTGTGGTAGATTCTGTAAAGAACACTGGGAAGATCATGAGTCGGTGCCAATGACCAATAAATACTTGGATAATGCCATGATACCTTGTGGCGATGTCTGCCCTGGAAGAAGGTGTTGCTGATGCAGAGTTCATTCAGGGGACAAAGCTCAAGAAAGCATTCTCCATTATCGTTGATCTTGCCCACCCATGACAGCCGAGGCACGTTGGCCATGAATCACTGTCTGCCCCAACACATGCATTGAAGTCACCCAGGATGAATAGTCTCTCGCCATTTGGGATGTTCCTCAGAATGTCACCTAGGGAGTCACAGAAATGCTCTTTATCTGACATCCTGGCCTTCAGAGTTGGTGCATAGACGCATATGATGTTGACTGTGCCTCCTTCAGATGATAGCCACAGGAAGATGAGGCACTCCGAGGTTGCTACTGGCAGCTCAACTGACTGTCAGCCGGTTGCTCATTGTGAAGCCTACACCATGCTCATGACGATCTTCAACACTCTTTCCATGCCAGTAATTAGCCTCTCGAATAGAGCCTGTGTTGGCTAATCTGATTTCTTGTACAGCAGTAATGTCAATACCAAGCTTGTGTAGCACACGGTCCATCAGGGCTGTCTTGCATACACTAGCTGTGGACTGTGGGTCACTGTTCATTCCAGATCACACTGTCCTCAAATTCCAGCTTTCAAGCTGAAAGGTGCCCTTTCTCTGTTTTCTGCATAGCCTATGCATGGTTTTAGGAGGTGCAGACTTGCCTAGCATCTGCACCCCCCTCTCAACCTTGTGGGCTGGTGTCCAGAGGGAAGACGAAAGCTTATTTGGTTGCAAGAGTTGTGGAAGCTGCTAACTCAAGGGAAATGCAAACCGCCCAATGGGACTCCATTCCAGATTTTGTCCGGTTTACCCCCTTAGCCATTAGCCTTTGATGTTGTTGTTAATGTTGAAGGCACCAACAGGCAGGGCCCAAAATTGGCACAAAAATAGTTGTGATCTTGTCCTCCAGATGCACGAAGGAAGCAGCTATTACATACAGCGACGATATAGAGTTTGCCACATTCTTTTATGGGATGCGAGTGTCACTGACAAGGGCAGCATTTGTTGCCCATCCCTAACTGCCATGGAGAAGATGGTGGTGAGCTGCCTTCTTGAACCGCTGCAGTCCATCTGGTGTGGGTACACCCACAGTGCTGTTTGGAAGGGAGTTCCAAGATTTTGACCTAGCGACAGTGAAGGAATGGCAATATAGGTCCAAGTCAGGATGATGTGTGACTTGGAGGGGAACTTCCAGGTGGTGGCATTCCTATGTGTCTGCTGTCCTTGTCCTTCTAGGTGGTAGAGGTCACAGGTTTGGAAGTACTGTCAAAGGAGGCTTGGCAAATTGCTGCAGTGCATCTTGTATATGGTACACACATTAGCCACGGTGCACCGGTGGTGGAGGGAGTGAACGTTTAAGGTGGTGAGTGGGGTGCTGATCAAGTGGGCTGCTTTGTCCTGGATGGTATAAAGCTTCTTGAGTGTTGTTGGAGCTGCACTCATCCAGGCAGGTGGAGAATATTCCATCACACTCCTGACTTGTGCCTTGTAGATGGTGGACAGGCTTTGGGGAGTCAGGAGGTGAGTTACTTGCCGCAGGATTCCTAGCCTCTGACCTGCTCTTATCGCCACAGTATTCATATGGTTGGTCCAGTTAAGTTTCTGGTCAATGGTAATCCCCAAGATGTTGATAGTGGGGTATTCAGCGATGGTAATGCTGTTGAATGTCAAGAGTAGATAGTTAGATTCTCTCTGATTGGAGATAGTCATTGCCCTTGAATGGTGGTTGTGCTGTCACAGAGTAACAACAGGGTGTAGCGATGAAAGGGCCAGCATCCAGTAGTATTTACTAAATGATTAATAAGCTATTCATCTTTTTTTCAGTCACCAAACAAAACGTTGTAAACTGAATTGGATTATTTATTGACTTCAAATATTATTTAATCACAAGCATTCCATTTACAAAACAAAAGAAATAAAAGATAGAACACAAGAGGGTTAGGTATTATAGTAGATTACACACTTGCCTTTCATCATTGGGACCTGGATTCAAAGTCACCTTTTTTCTGCTGGCTGTGAAGTTTTCAATCCAGGTCATCGCAATCCAGTTTGCAGGTGGGCATGGACCACCTGGTCTGGTGTGGGAAATCAAAGAAAATACCACATTGAGACATTGAGTGCCAGAGAATGGGAAGCCTTGCATGTGAGGTTACTCTTGCAGAGTAAAGTTCCTGATCCTTGCATCAGCCTAGGAGGCATAATGCTGATCCTGGGGTCATGAAAACAGAAGCCTTCTTCTCCTTAGTTGTTTGTTCTTTCAGTCAGCTAGGTCTCCGACATGTGCAACAACCCATCACAGCCAAAGACTTGCAGGTTGATAGGTAAATTGGCCATTGTAAATTGCCCCTAGTGTAGGTAGGTGATAGGAGAATTGTGGGGATGTAGTAGGGAATATGGGATTAATGTAGGATTAGTATAAAATTGGTGATTGATGGTCGGCACAGACTCAGTGGTCCGATGGGCCTGTTTCAGTGCTGTATCTCTAAATAAATAATAAATAAAAAATAAGTCATGTTTAAGGGTATCTAAATAAAGCTGAGAAATCTACACCCATCTATTTGCTGTAGGGACATACAGTCATTTATGGCAGAGGGAGGCCATTCAGCCCATCGAGTCAATGCCGCTCTCCACGGAGCTATGCAGTCAGTCCCAATCCCTGGCTCGATCCCCAATGCCACTTTGCCAAATCCAGAACTCTTTGGTGCAGAGTCAAGATTCAAGGACTCCCAAATATGTGCAAGTGTATTGCTGGTGTTTATGCAGCTAATACTATACAGCTTATCAGAGCTGAATCCAACTGCTTGTTTACTAAGGAGTGCACTACCCCTGGGGCATTGACTTGCAGGGTTATCTGAAACCTAAGTAGAAAGAATCCTGGGCTGATGTGGCAGATCTAACCTTCAGGTTTTATTCGTGAGCCAGGCTGGCGAGTCAATTATTAACAGTGCCTTGAGTAGTGGTGAAGACCAGCCTGGTTCAGGAATCAATTACAGAATCTGCCAGAGGGCTGACTTCAATGTTCCCTCTAAGCTGCATGGCCACGTAGCAACCCGAAATTTCCTCATCAGGCTGCACACAAGTTGACCCCTTTAATTTACCGCAGTGCAGCTCCACAAAAACATATGAAGGGCCTATGCAATTCAAATAGCCCGCGCACAGCAAATAAAAATTAGAGAGTATATTGGCTGACTTAATTCTGAGCTTCCATTACTAGGTCTATCATCTTGGAGCTATCTCATCCTCAGTGAAGCTCCTCTTACCTTTTCCTCAAGGAGGGAACCAACTGAACCTTGAGACCCTGTTTATCTCTCTCCCAAGGAAGGTAATCACTAGTTGGTCAACAAACAACTGACTAACGTGAATTTGAGCCCTGGACACAAGTCCCATCAACTCCTCAAGAATGGCATGGTGAACATCATAACCAAACCATTAAATGTGTGAGTGCATTGCCACCTTGCTCCCAACCACAGCATGGACATACCAACAGTGGCAGCAATGTGTACCATCTACAAAATGTACTGCAGCAACGCACCCAGGCTCCTTAGACAGCGCCTTCCAAACCCGCGATCTCTACCAACTAGAAGGACAAGAATAGCAGTTGCATGGGAACACCACCACCTGCAAAGTCCTCTCCAATCCACACACCATCCTGACTTGGAACTATATCGCCGTTCCTTCACTGTCGCTGGGTCAAAATCCTTCCTACCCCACATGGACTGCAGCGGTTCAAGAAGGTGGCTCACCACCACCTGCTCAAGGGCAATTAGGGATGGGCAATAAATGCTGGCCTAGCCAGCGATGCCCACATCCCATGAATGAATTTTAAAAAAACTGAACTGTGGTTGCACCAATTGGAGATGTGTAGTTTCAGTAGTAGTTGTTTGTCTCTGTTCAACACAATCATGGTCGGCAGCGAGGCTTACATATATGAGCATATGTTCTCATTTCCACCCGCTGTTGTCACAATTATTAGTTTCTTCAGACACACAATGGGCATTTGCTTTCAACATGGTGGAAGGCTATACACAGCTTGCAACTATTCAATGTGCCAAATGAAACACCTTGATGTTCCAAACATACAAGTCCAATGCCACATTTTAGGCTTACATGTACCAGGTTTCCTGCACAATAACCTCTAACTTTGCCAAGTAGAAAACACACAAAAAAAAAACTGGACTAGTAACTGCTGAACTTAAAACACATTTTTTTCAAAACTACGAATCTCAACCAGATTTTTTTGAAACAAAGCCCTTCACCTTAGAAAGCTCACAATACTAATGTGCAGACACATTGACCAGTAACAATGGCAATAACAACTCTTAAAGTATCCACATTGGAGAAGAGAAGGTCGAGAGGAGATTTGATAGAGGTATTCAAAGTCATGAGCGGTTTGGACAGAGTAGATAGGGAGAAACTGTTTCCACTTGTGAAAGGATCAAGAACACGAGGGCCCAGATTGAAGGTATTGGCAAAAGAAGCAATGGCGCCATGAGGAAAAAGGTTTTCACATAGCGAGTGGTTAAGATCTGGAATGCACTGCCAGAGAGTGTGGTGGAAGGAGATTAAATTGAGGCATTCAAAAGGAAACTAGATAGTTACCTGAAAAGGAAGAATGTACAGCATTATGGGGAGAAGCTGGGGGAATGGCATTAAGTGAATTTCTCACTTGGAGAGCCAGTGCAGTCACGATGGGCTCCTTCTGTGCTGTAACAATTCTGTGATTCTGTGGCAAAGGCTGAACTTTTCACGAATGAACAGTTTAAACATTTTAACAGATAGAATAAACACAGAATACTTAAACTGATGTTGAAATGCTCCCTCTTTGAGTAAATTATCAGATGATAGATGATACCTTTACGATGAAAGTTACTAATGTAGCTTTTTAAATCCCTGCTGCACACACTGGATCTGCTGAGTTAAGATATTGAGGGACAAAGCGCAAGAATATGTATTACTAAGGAAGAAAAATTCCTTCAATAATATTGTAAACAACAACAAAACAAACAATAACTTGTATTTATATAGCACCTTTAATGCAATAAAACAAAGGCACTTCACAGCAGCATTATAAAGCAAGATTTGACACTGAGCCACGTAGGGAGACATTCAACAGATGACCAAAAGCTTGGTCAAAGAAGTAGGTTTTAAGGAGTGTTTTGAAGAAGTAAAGAGAGGTGGCAAGGTGGAGAGGTTTAGGGAGGGATTAGGCTCTTGGCAGCTGTAGGTAGGGCCACCACTGGTGGAGAGATTAAAATCTGAGATGCTCAAGAGGTCAGAATTAAAGAAGCACAGATATCTCAGAGGGTTGGAGGAGATTACAGAGACAGGGAGGGGCAAAGCCATGGAGGGAGTTGAAAACAAGGATGGGTAAAAGTGGCTAAATGTTCCACTCGATGTGGCATTTGTCCATAAGGACCATAAGGGTTTCAAGTTTGATCTGTACTATGTAGGTTTGAGCAGTGGTAGGGACACTACCATTGACATCAACTCTCCTGGACTGGAAAGATCACGAGCCAGTGATCTTAGCCACAAAGTGCATGTGTGTGGACGTCAATTAGAGATGTATTGGGTCTGCTGTGATTCCCTCCATGATCTAATAGATGAGTGATGTTCACTGTTCAAGCTCAAAGAGTAAGAATGGTCCCTTGGTTGATGTGCTGGGGGACTGCCAATATCCATAGGGCCATACCTCAGCATGAATCTGCTCCTCCAATAGAGGTAGGGAGATAACGAGGACAAAAAAATGTCCTAATTAGGAATATGTGACAATTAACAAAAAAATCACCATTATTGAATGTAGGGAGCAGGTTTTATGAGATCACAGGAGGCAAATACTACCACTTATGTTCTGCTTGTTTACAATCAAAAATTAAGAAATTTTGGCTTTTAAAAAAATAGTTTAATCCCCGTGTTACTTTTTGGTTTCTCCTGCCACAAACAACCACAAGCTAGAAGCTGAGATTTTGTATTTAATATAGGTGGAGGAGAAGGTCACTGAACACCATTCTCTAGTGCGACATATTGCCCAGCATACTGACATTTAATATGTTTTCTCCTTCTTTTCATTCTGTTGACTATTGAAAAACTCTGAATTTGGTTTTGAATCAAGAAGTTAACAGAAACTAGGAGTTTCTGAAGTGTGATTCCTGGCTACGAAGAGGACTGTCAATAATCAAGGTGATTCCAGTAGTCAATTAAGTCCATTCTGGTCTAATATACTTCCCTAATATTGATTGGAACCTCCTTAGTGCAAATAGTTTGGATGGAGCAGTTTTTGTCAGGTGTGTCCAGGAAGGTTTCCTGACTCAATATGTAGATAGGCCGACTAGAGGGGAGGCTATGTTGGACTTGGTGCTTGGCAACAAACCAGGCCAGGTGGCAGATCTCTCGGTGGGAAAGCATTTCGGTGATAGTGATCACAACTCAGGACCTTTACTATAGTCATGGAGAGGGACAGGAGCAGACGGGATGGGAAAATATTTAATTGGGGGAGGGGGAATTACAATGATATTAGGCAGGAACTGGGGAGCATAAATTGGGAACAGATGTTTTCAGGGAAATGCACGACTGAAATGTGGAGGTTGTTTAGGGAGCACTTGCTGCGACTGCTGGATAGGTTTGTCCCGATGAGGCAAGGAAGGGATGGTAGGGTGAGGGAACCTTGGATGATAAGAGATGTGGAACAGCTAGTCAAGAGGAAGAAGGAAGCTTACTTAAGGTTGAGGAAGCAAGGATCAGACAGGGCTCTAGAGGGTTACAAGGTAGCCAGGAAGGAACTGAAGAATGGACTTAGGAAAGCTAGAAGGGGACATGAAAAAGTCTTGGCGGGTAGGATTAAGGAAAATCCCAAGGCGTTCTACACTTATGTGAGGAACAAGAGGATGGCCAGAGTGAGGGTAGGGCTTATCAGGGATAGTGGAGGGAACTTGTGCCTGGAGTCGGAGGAGGTAGGGGAGGTCCTAAATGAATACTTTGCTTCAGTATTCACTAGTGAGAGGAACCTGGTCGTTTGTGAGGACAGCGTGAAACAGGCTGATATGCTCGAACAGGTTGAGGTTAAGAGGGAGGATGTGCTGGAAATTTTGAATGATATGAGGACAGATAAGTCCCCGGGGCCAGACGGGATATACCCAAGGATATTGCGGGAAGCGAGGGAAGAGATTGCCGCGCCTTTGGCAATGATCTTTGCATCCTCACTGTCCACTGGAGTAGTACTGGATGATTGGAGGGTGGCAAATGTTATTCCCTTGTTCAAGAAAGGGAATAGGGATAACCCTGGGAATTATAGACCAGTCAGTTTTACGTCGGTAGTGGGCAAATTATTGGAGAGGATTTTGAGAGACAGGATTTATGATTATTTGGAAAAGCATGGTTTGATTAGAGATAGTCAGCATGGCTTTGTGAGGGGCAGGTCATGCCTCACAAGCCTTATTGAATTCTTTGAAGATGTGACAAAACACATTGATGAAGGAAGAGCAGTGGATGTGGTGTATATGGATTTTAGCAAGGCGTTTGATAAGGTTCCCCATGGTAGGCTCATTCAGAAAGTAAGGAGGCATGGGATACAGGGAAAGTTGGCTGTCTGGATACAAAATTGGCTGGCCCATAGAAGACAGAGAGTGGTAGTAGATGGAAAGTATTCAGCATGGAGCTCGGTGACCAGTGGTGCTCCGCAGGGATCTGTTCTGGGACCTCTGCTCTTTGTGATTTTTATAAATGACTTGGATGAGGAAGTGGAAGGCTGGGTTAGCAAGTTTGCCGATGACACGAAGATTGCTGGAGTTGTGGATAGTGTGGCAGGCTGTTGTAGGTTGCAATGCAACATTGACAGGATGCAGAGCTGGGCTGTGAAGTGGTAGATGGAGTTCAACCTGGAAAAGTGTGAAGTGATTCATTTTGGAAGGTCGAATTTGAATGCGGAATACAGGCTTAAAGACAGGATTCTTGGTAGTCTGGAGGAACAGAGGGATCTTGGGGTCCATGTCCATAGATCGCTCAAAGTTGCCACCCAAGTTAATAGGGTTGTTAAGAAGGCGTATGGTGTGTTGGCTTTCATTAACAGGGGGATTGAGTTTAAGAGCCGCGAGGTTATGCTGCAGCTCTATAAAGCCCTGGTTAGACCACACTTGGAATATTGTGTTCAGTTCTGGTCGCCTCATTATAGGAAGGATGTGGAAGCTTTAGAGAGGGTGCAGAGGAGATTTACCAGGATGCTGCCTGGACTGGAAGGCATGTCTTACGAAGAAAGATTGAGGGAGCTAGGGCTTTTCTCACTGGAGCGAAGAAGGATGAGAGGTGACTTGATAGAGGGGTACGAGATGATGAGAGGCATAGATAGAGTGGATAGCCAGAGACTTTTTCCCAGGGCGGAAAGGGCTATCACCAGGGGGCATAATTTTAAGGTGATTGGAGGAAGGTTTCGGGGAGATGTCAGAGGTAGGTTCTTTACACAGAGAGTGGTGGGTGCGTGGAATGCGCTGCCAGCGGTGGTAGTAGAAGCAGATACATTAGGGACATTTAAGCGACTCTTGGATAGGTACATGGATGATAGTAGAATGAAGGGTAGGTAGGTAGTTTGATCTTAGAGTAGGTTAAAGGTTCGGCACAACATCGTGGGCCGAAGGGCCTGTACTGTGCTGTTCTATGTTCTATATGTTCTATGGTCCACCATGTAAGCTACGTGAATGGCTTCACAAAAATGGGATCAATAACTTAAAGACCAAAAACAAGGATTTTCAGACCAATTAACATTGTGATGACGGCATTTGTTGTGTTTTGTGACTATGTTTTGAAAAGTGTATTTGGATAGGATCTAGGGGCTGTACTTGAAACACAAAACCTGCCCACTATTTCCAGTTCTGGAATGTATTACAGTGAGTAAGATTGGAAAAGATAAGTTTCTTTCCCATTTCACCACAAACTTGGCTCCATAATAAAGGAAAATTGACACTTCTGCAAATCAACCTAATTCTACACCTAACTTGACTGAATGTTATTATATCTGAAGAGTTATTTAAATCAGTGTAAATGAAGTCCTGATGTGCATCAAAAGAAACATTAATTTGATTCTTTTTCAGAATCACCCAAACAGTAATTTTCATTTATGATTTGTTTCGTCTTTTTTCAATGTAACAATTTTGTTAATCTGCCCTGGGAGACTGCTTTGATGAAATGATGGTGGCAACAGAACAAGCACTCAACAAGAAGGCAGTATTTTGTGGGCTTTACAGCAAAGATTAGAGTTTAATGGAGCTGCTCAACATAGGACTTGTTACAGTATTAAGATCTTTAAACACAAGGATGAAGTAATAAGTTAGATGCAACAGAAATATGGCAACTTGTCAATGTGGAACAGTGGAGGAGGGCAGAAACTCATGCTTTTACACCACTCAAGTTCAAGACATTATTACACCATTGCAGTCAGGTTGCCACCAGAGACTGGGTGCTTCTCAACAGGGGAAGGCAGTATGATGCAAATTAAAGATGGGAGATAAGTTGACACACTCACTCCTGTCCACTTACTTAAAGCCAATTTAATAGGGGAACAACTAGAAACTTGGGAGCAGGTCGACTGTTCTTGCACAATCAGAGAATGATGCATGATGTGTGACCTCAAAACAAAGGAGAAACGAAACACACCCTGAACAAACATTGAAATATTTTGCACTTCTGTGCTCCAATGAGGTAATGGTGCATTGTTGAAAATATTGGCTGGAATTTTACATTGTGGCGGTGGCCCCGCCAACTGGCTAAAATGTCGGGAGCGAGCCCACCTCCGCCGGGCCTGGAAGCCACGCAGCAATTTTACAGTAATATACCAGAGGTGGCGCGAACATGCCCTTATGTGACAATAAATCGACCACTTCAGGGCCTCATTGGTCTGGGGCAGGCGGGCTGTTTGCCATCTCCCCTGCCTTTGGTAAAATAGCAGTGAGGGCAGGTAGGCAATGGGAAAAACATCCCTCACATCCCACTTGATTTTACGCACCCTACACCACCCCTCACCCGTCTACCAGCCTGCTCTGGAAGGGTAGGGTGTATAAAATTCTGGCCAATTGTTTTTGGATGCAAAGTTAAACTGAGGCCCTATTTGCCTGTTCCAATGGTTCAGAGTTAAGGCGACATCCTTTCTGTGAACATTCAAGTACAACTGAACAAACAATTATATGCAATTTAGATACTATGCGTTTTTCTTTTAAATATTACAAATTAGAATTAGAACAAATGGAAACAATTGCAATGAAACTGATAATTAAAAAGTTAAGAAATTCATAACTGTAACTTATGCAAATGTATTATTGCAATGAGCTCTAACGCATTTTCAAAAAGTGTGAGATTTTATATAAACATCGTCAATAGCGACTAATCATGCCGAAGATTAGTTGATCTTTTGGTTTCAAAAATATAATTTATTCATAAATTTTGTAAAAATTAATTACATTCTAATTCAGATGTCACAACTTACATAGTGCAAGAGATCAATTAGGTTGCATTATGTTAAAATGTTTTCCTCATCCAAACAGCCTGATGGGGTTTACACTAATTCCTGCCCCTCAGTGTGCTTTGGCAGGAAGGTCTTAACCTTTGTTCTTCCCCCATTGAGCCTCTATAGTGGCTGCACCAAGCTTCAGTGCATCCTTCAGCATGTAGTTCTGGACCTTGGAATGTGCCAGTCTGCAATATTTGTAGACAGCTCCTTGCACTGAAAGACCAGGAAGTATTGGGGAGACCAAAGAGCATCTTTCACCATTTTGCTGGCCTTCCAGTAGCAGTTGATGCTTGTCTCGGTAGAGTCCATGGGAACATGTAACGCACAGAGTCCTGTGTTACGAAGCTGCTTGGAATGAATCTCCATAAAAACCACTGCGTCTCTCTCCAGAGCCTCCTTGCACATTCCAGAACAGGATGGGTGACAGTCTTTTCCCTACTGCACTGCTTTGAGGACAGTGTGTGCTGGCACTGAGACACTGGTGTGCATGAAGGGAGGACTGTTCTCATCACCAGCCAAGCTATATCTTGGTGCTTTATTGGAAGTTCTGGCAATGTGATGTTATGCCAAATGGCTTTGACAGTCTTCTCAGGAAACCAGCTGACAGGATCCACCATCGCCTTCCTTCGCAAAACCTCAAGGATGTTATATGCAAATAACTGCCTGATTGACTTGTGGTCAAAGTTGTTTTCCTGTACAAAATTTTCCAGGAGGAAAAGATGGTACAGTCCAAATACATGGAACGTTCCATGGCAGCGTGGTCAGACCCATTCTTCGCAATGCCAAGGACAGATAGAATCTCAGCACGTGGTGTTTGTGTATTGAGCATCTGTGCACAGCTTGATGCAGCCGTACACAAAAGTGTCCGTCAGGATGAGGACAACGTTAGGTAAATTTCTCCCTGCTTTGTCCAAAGATTTGCACTTCATGTCCCTTTGGATAAAATCTATTTTTGATCTGCAGACAAAGTGAAAGATGGTTCGGGTGGCAGTCCTGGAGCAGGGGCTGGGATGGACCAGACCTGCGCCACATACAGTAACACCAAGAGCACCTCGCACCTGATGACCAGCTTCTTGCTTGCAATCAAGAAGGAGCATCAATCCCACATTCCCGGTTTTCATTTCACCTTAGCTATCTGCAAAACCATATTAGAGATTTGGTTTTTTTGGCTTTTGAGGGCATGGTTCAGACTGCCAGATTCACAGCTGAGCCATTTGCCTCAAGGAGAGTTGAGGCTAACAGGCACTACAGGATTGGCATTATCAATGACAATTAATGATTAGCTGTATCTTTAAGTTCTCTTTGTCTCCTTCCAGGGGATGCTGCAATGCTGTCCCTTTGCAGGATAGCGTGAAGTGGCAAGCAGGATTACCCCCTTTCAATCACCTCCAATTTTTCAGCTGGCAAATGCAGGGGTGGATTGTTGCATTGCTTCATCACTTGGCATCAGGCTTGATTTCCTGCAGCCACATTTATTTTGCCAGCCAACGGGTTTTGCCAGGCATTTCTACCTAAACAACCTTTTCAAAGGCTACCAAAATTTTTATCCACTTACCTTTAAATGGCTGTATCGCTTTAAATTTACCCAATATCCCTGGTAGACAGTCTTTAAATGCTGCTTACACACAATTTCCTACCTTTTCTGATGGCTTTCCAACACCCGGCCCAATATAACCCAGAGCTCACCCACATTATGTGGATGAAGCTGATTCTACAAAATCATTCAGCACTCTAATGGTTGGGTGGGTTCTAGTAACACACCATCTGACAAATACCTGGTCAGAGGCCTGATTGAAAACTTTACCCTAATGTTCCAATGACTGAGTGCAAATTCATATCAGGTTATCATGCAACGTATTGCTGCATTGCTCTCACCTGTATGTTTATTTTGCGCAGCTCTCTTCATCATTCCTTCACCAAGAGAGCTGCCAGGGGACCCGTACCAGACCTCAGTTCAGCAATCAGCTTCTAACAGATGCACAGGAGCAGATTGGGGTGATCTTATGGGGTTTCTGCCACTTATTAAATATAATAAATGTTATGCAAAAATCATTACTCAAGTGTGTTTCTAATCCTGCATGAGTCGATGTCTTCAAGTCAGGAGTAAAGGCGAGAAAATTGGAATAAAATGTGTGCAAACCATTCCATTAGCTCAGTGGTAACGTTTTCTGGTCCATTTAGGCACCTGATTAAATTCCAAATCTGTGCTAAGGCCGCTGGAGCAGCTACAATTGGTCACAGTACCTTTGGGATAAGGAGGGGAAATGAACCAGGCTTCCTGCCCCTGGCCATTCCATAGTGATCCTTGCTGGAAGTGCATGTGTGTGGACAGGATCAGACTCAAATGTGACGTCCTATATATTTGGACAACCCATTGGCACTTATTGTCAATACACATGCACGACTAACTGATTGCCACTTGGTTGGACCTCCAAAGGGAGACCATCACCCATGGATCAGTACCCTAGAGGATGACTCACTTTCAGGAAAGGAGAGAGATTTGAAGGAGAGAACTGAAAAGAAAAATTACTTGCTAATAATTTGAGCATATTTCTATTAACATTCTGAACTCAAATTGTTCTGTTTATTTCGTAGTAAACTATTTCTTCAGATGCTGGACTACTATAATTAGAGAAGTCAATAACATTCCTTCCTACACAAATATTTACCAATGCATTGGAAGTGATTATGTTTTAGTTAAACAAGATAATTCAGTCTTATTCAGAACATATCCCTGCACTGGGCCAATTAACTGTCATCACAAAAGCAGACAAATCTCCAGGAGGATCAGTTCTTATATCTCTTTTACTTTGAGTGACAGTATACTGTTGATTCTCCCTCTTTCCTGTTCATTGCCTCAACCTTCTGTGCCAGATGTTATGAAGTTACTTGTTTGTCTCCTATAATTGTATCAGAAAGGGTCTGAGATCAGCTTGAATTTGAATGAACTATGTAAGATCTGTATTTCCACTTTACTGTGGAGATGATTCAAGCTGGGATGGAGGTGGAATTTTAACTGTCTTCCAAAATCAGAATAAATTCACACCATCGGCACTTTGCAATATTTGATTGAAAACACTGAATTCCACAATTAAAGTTGTAGTGTTTTTCTTTCTTCTCCATTTCTCCCCTCCAACATTTATCTTTTTTGTATTTGTTTGGGGGATGTGGGCATCGCATTTATTGCCCATCCCTAATTGCCCTTCAGAAGGTGGTGGTGAGCTGCCTTCTTGAACTGCTGCAGTCCTTGGGGTGTAGGTACACCAACAGTGCTGTTAGGAAGGGAGTTCCAGGTTTTTGACACAGCGACAATGAAAGAATGGCGATATAATTCCAAGTCAGGATGGTGTGTGGTTTGGAGGGGAACTTGCAGGTAGTGGTATTCCCGTGCATCTGCTGCCCTTGTCCTTCTAGGTGGTAGAGGTTATGGGTTTGGAAGGTGCTATCTAAGAGCTTTGGTGAGTTGCTGCAGTGCATCTTGTACACTGATGCCACTGTGCGCGGTAGTGGAGGGAGTGAATGTTTGTGGATGGGGTGCCAATCAAATGGGCTGCTTTCTCCTGTATGGTGTTGAGCTTCTTGGGTGTTGTTGGAGCTGCATCCATCCAGGCAAGTGGAGAGTATTCCATCACATTCCTGACTTGTGCCTTATAGATGGTGTACAGGCATTGGGAAGACAGAAGGTGAGTTACTCACCACAGGATTCCCAGCCTCTGACCTGCTCTTGTAGCCAGAGCATTTATGTGGCTGGTCCAGTTCAGTTTCTGGTCAATGGTGACCCCCAGGGTGTTGATAGTGGGGGATTCAGTGACAGTAGTATCATTGAATGTCAAGGGGAGATGGTTAGATTCTCTCTTGTTTGAGATGGTCATTGTCTGGCACTTGTGTGGCGCAAATGTTACTTGCCATTTATCAGCCCAAACCTGGATGCTGTCCAGGTTTTGCTGCATATGGATATGGACTGCTTCAGTATTTGAAGAGTTGTGAATGGTGCTGAACATTGTGCAACCATCAGCGAACATCCCCTCTTCTGACCTTATGATGAAGGGAAGGTCATCGATGAAGCAGCTGAAGATGGTTGGGCCTAGGACACTACCCTGAGGAACTCCTGCAGTGATGTTCTGGAGCTGAGATGATTGACCTTCAACAATCACAACCATCTTCCTTTGTGCTAGATATGACTCCAACCAACTGAGAGATCCCCCCCCCCCCCACCCCCATTCCCATTGACTCCAGTTTTGCTAGCGCTCCTTGATGCCATACACGGTCAAATGCTGCCATGATGTCAAGGGAACCTCACCTCACCTCTGGGGTTCAGCTCTTTTGCCCATGTTTGGACCAAGGCTGTAATGAGATCAGGCGCTGAGTAGCCCTGGTGGAATCCAAACTGAGCTTCAGTGAGCAGGTTATTGCTGAGCAAGTGCCACTTGATGGCACTGTCGATAACCCCTTCCATCACTTTTCTGATGATCGGGAGTAGATTGATAGGGTGGTAATTTTCTGGGTTGGATTTGTCCTACTTTTTGTGTAGAGGACATACCTGGGCAATTTTCCACATTCCCAGGTAGATGCCAGCGTTGTAGCTATACTGGAATAGCTTGGCTACGAGTGCGGCTATCTCCTGTAACCCCTTTTAGTAATGCTGATGGAAGATCTGCTGGCACAGACCTCCAACGTTGCTGTCATTGCTACTTTCTAATTTTACTGTCAGGGTGTTTACCTCCCCTTCAATAAAAAGAAAGCAGAATTAAACAGAACCTGTATAATTGTGTCCCACTCTGTTTGTCAGATCAGTTAAAAAGGGCAAAGGGGAAAGCACCCAATGAAGCTTGTGTGACAAAGATTCCTCTGAGCTTGAACTTGCAAGCCTTTGGCTGACAGTAAAGAGTTGATGGGAAACCTTACAGCTGTGTTGCTAAGATTTAAACACCTTACACTGTAATAGACAAATAACATATCAACAATAGGGACCAGTTACAAGTTGATTATGTCCCATGTGTACGGCAGTTCATGTAGTATAATGCATCTGATAAAGGGGCAGGGAGCCATAATGATGGGTCTCCACCCGCTTTTGTACTTGTTGTGCATTTCTGACGGGCCCAGGGTCAATGCAGATGGGAACTGAAGTACAACCTTAAAATCTGGAAGGGAGATATCCTCATCCTTTTTCCAACTTTGTGTGTACAAAATAACTAGGTGTTCAGGGTCGCTGGAAGTTAAAGGGAACGGTTATAATGAGGTAAACGTTTTTAGACTATTTCTAGCCTGTTTTTCTTCTGTTTTTCCTGCTGGTATTTAGGTTCTCATGAGCTTTTGTAGCAATTGTTCCAATTTTTTTGTGCCTCAGCCACCATTACTAGTCCCAGTGGTGATTCCCATGTCTGAAGATTATAGAAGAGGAGCAAGAATCACAAAAGGAGTCCAGTCAGATCAGGTTGCATGAGATGCTCGATTCCCACTCTCGAGTATCCGTGTGCATGCATGCAGATACAGGTGTACAGATTTCACTTTGACAGATGACTGATGCATGCAGAGGCTCCTATTCCCAAAGAATTGGCCAAGATGTGGATGTCACAGCAATGTGCAATTCTTTCTGCTCTCGAGTGTTATTCTTGCTGAGCTAAAAGTCCATTAACCGATGGAGAGACTGGTACTTATTTAGGAGAACCAGAGTTCCAGACAATTAGCATCATGTCACACATGAAGACTGGAACTCACACAGTCAGAAAAGTAAAGTTTATAAAAAATCAAACCTTCCTTTCTCAAGATACATGAAATGGGTTAAGAATGTTTTATAGCTCAGAGGATTGTCTCTGGTGCATTTTATTGCAATCCTTCAAGTAGGTGTCTGGCTGCGGGGAGGTGGGGGGAGGGGGTGCAGGTAGGTGGCATCATTTTAACCTAATGCATTTGGTGCAAAACTGATAGGATTGCATAAGTCGTCCGATAAACCCCTCCAATCCTCCACCGTCCATTGTCTTCATCAGAAAGTAAGATTGGGCTGGAAGTAAAACGGGTGCCCAATGTGATCTTGTCAGTTTCCCACAGGTGGGGTAGGTTAAACTTACCCAACATATCCCTGTTTTGCTGTCTTTTTAGATATTGTACTCCCACCTTCCATCCTCACAGTGTAAATATGTACCATGGTAGCATGGCAAACATTTCCTGTATCGTATGCCACTGAAATAACAAAGGCAAAGTATTAACTCAGTCGCTGCAATAAAAGTAGGAAAATCCCACAAACCACTTTTTCCTACATATAAGTTAAGGATTTTGGAAGGTGGCACATTTCACAGTGAGAGAGAACAAACCTTATAGTGAGGTCCAATATTTAACATTCAGGAAGTGATTAAAACATTTCTGGGAAGCATGCATCCAGGACTGCTGCACAACGGAACAGTAGGAAAAAGGACTGTTCAGCCAAGATCATGGTCTGCACAAGAAGTTAATTTAAAACCCCAGTAACATCACTTTCCCCATATTACAAAATTCCACAGTATGAAGTCGATTTCCTTTTACCTTTAAGTTGACATCAGGCCGATTTAACTTTTTAGCACCTACTTACTAAAGCTCAAGATCCTTCATTTTTATTCTTTCATTATTTTACTCTTTCCTACCCTCTCAAAAGCACCAACTCATGCCAGAGATGGTTCTATGCATAGCAGTAGCTCACCCACATACGAGCCTGGAACAGGGAATACTTGCAGGCCATTAAACCGTAAAGGGACATCATGCCAAGTCTGGTCATCATCTCACATCCATATACGTTCACGTCCAGTGATCAGGAACAAGAATCCCAACGGATTCTATAGGCTATAGGCCCAACCACTGCCCTAGAGACCAACTAGCTCAGCACAGGCCAGACTCTTTGAATACAGAATCTTCGGTTGTGCTTAGTGCCAAAGTGGAACGTTTGAGATGAAGGAAAAACAAGTTAATTTAAGAATTACCTTCTCCGCATGGAGTTGTGATTTAAAGGGAAAAAGGAAGAAAAACTGAGTTAAAAATTATTCACACCGAGTTGACTGACAGAATGAGGATAGTTAAACAAAGAACAAGATACCTGGCCCTGATGAATTACTTAATAGACGAAGGCAAAGGTCCTGCCAATTGATAAAATGGGACAGAAGGATAATCCACAGAACTGTAGACCTGAGAGCTTGGCATTTCTAGTGACGATAGTAATAGAAGTGAAAGAGAATAGTGAGGCACCAGGAGAAACATGGTAGGATAGGTAGTAAATATAGCTTTACAGCAGTTGCTTGATCTATTTCATCAAATAATCATATAATCATAATCACAGAATCACACAGCACAGAAGGAGGCCATTCAGCCTATTGTGCCTGTGGTGGCTCTTTGAAAGAACTATCCAATTAGTCCCAGTCCTCCTGCTCCTTCCCCATAGCCCTGTAAATTTAGCCTTTTCAAGTATATATCCAATTCCCTTTTGAAAGTTACTATTAAATTTATTAGCGTTCTTTGAAGATATTCTGGAGTTGGTTGACAAGGGGAACTCAAAGGATTTAAAATACTTAGACCTCAGCGAAACCTTTGACAAACATTGCAGATTACTTTACAAGGGAGAAAGGCTTGGAATAGAAGGGAAGCTTTTGAAGTGGATAACTAGCTGGTTGAGCTAAAGGATGTAAAGGGCAGTTTTTTAGGGAAAAGCATCAACATGACGAGGTGATTGGTTGGGCACTGCAGGGAGCAGCTCCAGGGTCATTGGTGTTTTCATGTATATTAATGATTTGGAAGAAGGGATGGTAATGAGTTCTCCAATCTTGCTTATATTAAATTGTGGTGGACAGGGTGAGTAAGGTAAATAGCACACAGCAACTGGTCCAATTGCAGGGAGACCTGTTTAGGTTGGGATATTGGGCCAAAAAAGTGATGTTGTTTAATGTAGAGAAATGCAAAACAGGGAAGCTGAGGTGGGCAAACGAACAGTGGGATTATAAAATAAATGGAATCCATTTAAAGAAAACAAAACAGGACAGTGATTGGAGTAAATCAGGAGAAATTCTTCCAGTGGCAGGAAGATTGGTAACCAGAGGACATAGATTTAAGATAAATGACAAAAGCTCCAGAGGGAATATGAGGAGAATTTTTCGAATGCAGCGAGTTATTATAATTCCCTACTTGAAATGGCAGTGGAAGCAGATTCAACAGTGACTTTCAAATGGATATACATTTGAAGGGGAGCAAATTGTAGAGCTATTGGGGATAGAGCAGGGATTAACTGGACAATTCTTTTAAAGAGCCAGCACAGACAGATGGGCCGAATGCTGTAAGATTCTACGATTCTATGAAATTATAATTATTTTGTATAAAGCACTGGTCTGCCCTCATTTGGAGGACATCCTGGAACTACAACACCCAACAACATCCTGGCCTTGAAGGCAGTACAAAGGAGGGCAACTAAGTTGATAAATGGGATTGCTCATCTGAACTATAAGGGAAAATTACATATACACAAGACGTTTATACTGGATAAAATGTGACTCAGATGTGATCTTATTGAGCTTTTTATGGTATGAAAGGGAATAGATAAACTGGATCCCAGTGATATCACTATTTATACAAGCTGTGGAATAAGCTCTAAAATAAGGAGAGACAAGTTTAAGCTTGGACAACAAAAGGTGAATTTGCAGCTAAGATATAATGCCATCACACAGCCATTGATGGATGTGTGGAAGTGACTACCCAGGGAGGCAACAGAACTAGAGGGTGCTATAAATGTCAAGGTTTTTGACAGACAGGGATATTAAAGGGCATTAGAAATACAGGGAGGGAGGAAGTCTGTGACCTGAGGGACTGGCTTATTGGGTGGAAATGGTATTTTCCAATCGTGTTCAGTCCTATGTTGCTAAGGACTTAGGACATACTTTAAGTCCAGAAATGTGTCATGGGTATCCATGGTCTTGCTTGGTCATGGGCAAATTTCCCAAAGCCTTTCTGGAAATTGGCCATAGCATTTCCTTTTTGCTGCCTCCCCTTGGAGACAGCATTTCTCAGATCCAACTACCACTACTGAATGAATAGGATGAGTATTGATAGCTCTGATGGCCTGTGCTTGCCCTCCTTTTCACAGGTTCACCTAGTTGAATTAGGATATTTAATGAAAAATGTTGCCATTCTTTCCATGTATCACTGCACTGGAGAGGACGGAGGTGGGTCTACACCGACCAAATCCCACAAACAGAGGTGGAGTGCTTATCAACAGGAGCCTTGAAGTAACCACAACAGTATGAAATTCATTTTTATTAACAGTATTAATTCCATGAAACCTTTTTCATATTGTGTGGATCAGCAATCAGTTCACACTGCAACTGTCACTCCTTTGAAAGTTTGTTTGAAGAGAACTTCAAATACTGAGGACTTTCTGCAAGAGGTGTTCACACAGTTGAAAGAATGGGCAATTATAATAATGATATACAATATTAGGATAAAAGTTCAGGCACTTACATGCTCAACCATACAGTTTGATACATCTTGAGGTTTATTAATGAAGTATGCAGTCTATTGTGATCACAAAACTTTACAAATCTCTGACATATTCTCTCATTTTTTTCTTGCATATTTTCTTGTGTTCTCACAAAGCATTTGTATGCTCTCTGTGTACCAATGCACTTTCACCTATTATTCATGCACTCTTTTACACATATTCTGATTCACGCACTCACAATCTTCTCCTAAATTCAGGCGATTCATTTCCACAGGGATTCTCCCAATTGCTCGCTGTAACTTTGGTGGAAGATCCCTGGAAATACTGCAGAAATGACAACTACCCTGGAGTGTGTGTGTATGGTGTGTGTATAGCTTAAAGTTTAATTGGCCAGTTTCCTGAAGGCAATTTATTGCAGAGGAAGGTGTGCAGAAAGTATCCTCCCTTACCCAAGGCAGGCATCCCAGCAGTTCTGGTGCATGTCCTAGGTATCTGAATGCTGTTGACGCTGGTAAATGGGCCAGGATCAGTAGAGCCATCAAAGGAATGCTAAAATTCCTTCCTCATTGCACCTTTATCAGCAGAGCAGGATTATAGGAAATCCATCCTCACGATATACAAATTGTATGCATCTTATATAAAACATCCCAGAAGCAGCATGACTGTTACGACCAGGTGGGAAAAGGGTCTAGGGGTTCCCTCTCAGCCTTTGACTGGTTTGACCGTAACAGGGTTTAATTTTTAAAACGTGTTTTAGCTCCCCCTCAGTGAATCCTTGTTCACTGCTCTCCAATTGTAAGGCAAAGAAATCAACCAGACAGGTTTTCTTAGATTTAAACAAGAAAGGTGGAAGTTTATTAACCCTAAAACTCTAATTCAGTTAAAATGACTACAAATATGCGACATGACCACGCTAGCATGCATATGCGATAAACACACACGCAGATAGCGACAGAAAAGTAGAAAGAATAAAGGGAGAAAGTTTGAAGCAATAGCTGGGGTTTATTTACTGTCCTGTGAGTTCGATGTAGAGTTTTTGATTGCAGTTAAATCTTGCTGTTTCATTGGGGCCCAGTGGACGTTTCAAACTTGTTGCGATGTAGGAGTCTTCTCTCTTGAGGTTTAAGTGTCTTCAGTGGATCTGGAAATTCATGAGAGAGAGACAGAGAGAGAGAGAGCCAGGCAGGAGAGAGGCTCTTTCTTCAAGTTCAGTTGTAGTTTGACCCAAATGCTTCTGTGAGCAGTTCAAAAACAAACCTGGGCCAGCAGGTTAGTCATGTGACTAGTTGTTTTTTTTTTAACAAACTCCCCTGCGTTTTTGTGGATTCCTTTAATCTTAGCAGACACCTGCAGTGGGGTGGGGGGAGGGGGGGTGGGTGGGGGGCGAGGGGATGGAATGCTGGCTTGTTCCACCTTCAATGTCTGGTGATCAAAATCCATTTGGGTTAATGGGATCAGGGAGCAGTTCTATTGTCTCTCCAGGCAACTGTCTCCTAGTATGCAAAAATGTTTCCAGCCAATGCTGTGATTTCTTTAAACAAGTTATCTTTTCAGTCCAGCAACAGTTTAAAATTAATGTTCATATGACGAAATGAATATGCCTCATTCTTGGCAGGTGGCGTCTTCATGACAATGACTGTAAATTTGCTTCTTGAAAGGATTGTTTTCAATGTGATCACAAGTTCTATATTTGGAATGGACTCTATGGATTCTTTTATTTGTTCTTGGGATGCGTTTATTGCCCATCTCTAATTGTCTTTGCGCAGGTGGTGGTAAGCTGCCTTCTTGAACTGCTGCAGTCCATATGGTGTTGGTGCACTCACAGTACTGTAAGGGAGGGAGCTCCAGGATTTTGACCCACAGGAATGGCGATGTAGTTTCAAGTCAGGATGGTGTGTGACTTGGACAGGAACTTGCAGGTGGTGGTGTTCCCATGTGTATGCTGTCTTTGTTCTTCTAGGTATTAGAGGTTGCAGGTTTGGAAGATACTTTGAAGGAGCCTTGGTGAGTTGCTGCAATGCATCTTGTAGATGGTGCAGACTGCTGCCACTGTGCCCTGGTGGTGGAGGGAATTAATGTTTAAGGTGGTGGATGGGGAACTATCAAGTGGCCTGCTTTGTCCTGAATGGCATCGAGCTTCTTGAGTATTGTTGGAGCAGCACTCATCCAGGCAAGTGGAGAGTATTCCATCGCACTTCTGATTTGTGCCTTTTAGATGGTGGACAGGCTTTGGAGGTCAGGAGGTGAGTTACTCGCCACAGAATTCCCTGCCTCTGACCTGTTCTTGTAGCCACAGTATTTATATGGCTGGTCCAGTTAAGCTTCTGGTCAATGCTAACCCCTAGGATGTTGATGGTGGAGGTTTCAATGATGGTAATGCTGATCAATATCAAGGGCAGATGATTAGATTCTCTCTTGTTGTAGATGGTCATTGCCTGGCACTTGGTGGCACAAATGTTACTTATCACTTATCAGCCTAAGCCTAAATGCTGTCCACATCTTGCTGCATGCTGGCATGGACTGCTTCAGTATTTGAGGAGTTGTAATGGTACTAAATACTATGCAATCATCAGCGAACATCCCCACTTTTGACCTTATTGTTGGAGGGAAGGTCATTGATGAAGCAGCTGAAGGTGGTTTGGCCTAGGACACTACCCTGAGGAACTCCTGCAGTGATGTCCTGGGGCTGAGATGATTGGCCTCCAACTAATGCAACCATCTTCCTTTGTGCTCGGTATGGCTCCAACTAGTGGAGAGATTTCCCCTGATTCCCACTGACTTCAATTTTGCTAGGGCTCCTTGATGCCACACTCAGTCAAATGCTGCCTTGATGTCAAAAGCAGTCACTGACACCTCACCCCTAGAATTCAGCTTTTTTGTTCACGTTTGGATCAAGGCTGTAGAGAGGTCTGGAGCGGACAGGCCCTCACGGAACTCAAACTGAACATTGGTAAGCAGGTTATTGCTGAGTAAGTGCCACTTGATAACACTGTCATTGACACCTTCCATCACTTTGCTGATGATTGAGAGTAGACTGATAGGGCGGTCATTGGAAGGATTTGATTTGTCCTGTTTCTTGTGGACAGGACATACCTGGGCAGATTTCCACATTGCCGGTTAGATGCCTGTGTTGTAGCAGTACTGGAACAGCTTGGCTAAGGACACAGCTCGTTCTGGAGCACAAGCCTTCAGTACTACAGCCAGGATGTTGTAAGGGTCCATAGCCTTTGCTGTATCCAGAGCCTTTAGCTGTTTCTTGATATCATGGGGAGTGAACTGAATTGGCTGAAGACTGGCATCTGTGATGCTGGAGCCTCAGGATGAGGCCGAGATGGATCAGCCACTCGACATCTCTGGCTAAAGATGGTTACAAATGCTTTAGCCTTGTCTTTTGCACTGAAGTGCTGGGCTCCCTCATCATTGAGGTTGGGGATGTTTTTGCAGCTTCCTCTTCCAGTTAGTTGTTTAATTGTCCACCACCATTCATGACTGGATGTGGCAGGACTGCAGACCTTAGATCTGATCCATTTGTTGTGGGATCACCTAGCTCTGTCTATAACATGCTGCTTCCGCTGTTTAGTACGCATGTAGTCCTGTATTGTAGCTTCATCAGGTTTGCACCTCATTTTTAGGTATGCTTGGTGCTACTCCTGGCATGCTCTCCCGTACTCTTCATTGGTCCCCTGGCTTGATGGTAATGGTAGAGTAAGATATATGCCGAGCCATGATGTTACAGGTTGTGGTTGAATACAATTTTGCTGCTGATGATAGTCCACAGTTTTGAGCTGCAATATCTGTTCTGAATTGATCCCATTTAGCATGGTGGTCGTGCCATACAACAATATGGAGTGCATCCTCAGTGGGAAGACGGGACTTCGTCGCCACAAGTACTGTATGGTGGTTATTCCTACCAATATTGTCATGGACAGATGCATCTGCGACAGGTAGATTGCTGAAGATGAACTCAAGAAGGTTTTTCCCTCTTGTTGGTTCCCTCATCACCTGCTGCTAGTCCAGTCTGGCAACTATTTCCTTCAGGACTCTGCCAATTTGGTCAGTAGTGGTGCTACTGAGCTACTCTTGGAGATGGACATTGAAGTCCCCCATCCAGAGTACATTCTGTGCCCTTGCTACCCTCCAAGTGGTGTTCAACATGGACGAGTACTGATTCATCAGCTGAGGGTGTGTGGTAGGTGTTAATCAGCAGGAGGTTTTCTTGTCTGCGTTTAACCAGATGCCATGAGACTTCATGGGGTACAGAATTAATGTTGAGGATTCCCGGGGCCATGCCCTCCCGATTGTATACCACTTGTGCCGCTACCTCTGGTGAATCTGTCCTGCTGGTGGGACAGGTCATACCCACGGATGGTGCTGCAAGAGTCTGGGACATTGGCTGTAAAGTATGATTCTGTGAGTATGACTCTGTCAGGCTGTTGCTTGACTTGTCTGTGGGACAGCTCTCCCAATTTTGGCACAAGTCCCCAGATGTTAGTGAAGAGGACTCTGCAGGGTTGACTAGGCAAGGTGCACCTTTGTCGTTTCCGGTGCCGAGATCGATGCCGGCTGGTCCGGTCCAGTTTTATTCTTATTCAACTTTTCTGTAGCAGTTAGATACAACTGAGTGGTTTGCTAGGCCATTTCAGAGGGGAGTTAAGAGTCAACCACATTTCTGTGGGTCTGGAGTAGGCCAGATCGGGTAAGGACGGCAGATCTCTTCTGCTAAAGGACATTAGTGAACTAATGAGTTTTCATGACAAGCCGGTCGTTTTGTGATCATTAGTAATGAGACTAGCATGTTATTCCAGATTTATTAATTAATTGAATTTAAATTCCCCCAGCTGCCAGTGTGGGATCTGAACTCATGTCTCCGGAGCATTAGTCCAGCCCTCTGGATTATTGGTCCAGTAACATTACCACTATGCTACTGTAAATTGGATAAGTATAAAATTATTGCATCATTCAACAATGTTTTAAAATATTTATTTGTGGGATGTTAGCTTCGCTGCCAAGGCTGAGATTTATTGCCATCGTTGTCCTGAGAAGCTGGTGGTGGGCCATCTTCCTGAAACACTGGTGGCAGTTTGATACAATGGAGTGGCTTGCTAGATCACTTCAGAGGGCAGTTAAGAGTCAACCATGATGGTGTGGATCTGGAGTAGCATAAAGACCAGACTGGGTAAGAACAGCTGGCTTCCATCGCTGAAAGACATGAGTGAACCAATCTTGTTTTTACAACAACCTGACAGCTTAATAGTTATTTTCACTGATATCAACTTTTTAATTATTTCCAGATTTTTAAAAACTACATTACCATACCCAATATAATTAATAATGTACATACTCTCATTTGTTTGGTATGTGTTCGGGCACTGGACAGTCCTATATTTAAATGTTTTTGAATTATAAGTACTCTGTGCTGTGTGAGATCTGTGGCCGCAAAAGAGACTCCAGGATGGTATGTCACCTCCCTGGTGCTAGGGTCAAGGATGTCTCAGAGCGGTTATAGGACATTCTGAAGGGGGAGGTGAACAGCCAATGGTCATAGTACACATTGGTACAAACAACATAGGTTAAAAAAAAGGATGAGGTCCTAAAAGCAGAATATAGGGAGCTAGGAAGTATGTTGAAAAGTAGAACCTCAAAGGTAATCTCAGGATTACTAACAGTGCCACATGCTAGTCAGAGTAGAAATAGCAGGATATATCGGATGAATATGTGGCTGAAGAGATGGTGTGAGGGGGAGGGTTTTAGATTACTGGGACATTGGGACCGGTTCTGGGGGAGGTGGGACCAGTACAAACTGGACGGGTTACACCTGGGCAGGACCGGGACTGATGTCCTAGGGGGAGTATTTGCTAGAGTGGTTGGGGAGGGTTTAAACTAAAATTGCAGGGGAATGGGAACCTTTGCAAAGAGTCAGAGGAGGGGGGATCAAAGACAAGAACAAAAGACAGTAAGGGGAATAAGAAAGGTGATGGGCAGAGAAATCAAGGGCCAGAATCAAACCGGGCCACAGTGAAAAATAGTGGGAAGGGGACAAGTAATGTTAAAAAGACAAGGCTTAAAGCTTTGTGCCTTAACGTGCGTAGCATTTGCAATAAAGTGGATGAATTAATCGCGCAAATAGATGTAAATGGGTATGATATAGTCAGGATTACGGAGACATGGCTGCAAGGTGACCAGGGATGGGAAATGAACATCCAGGGGTATTCAGTATTCAGGAAGGACAGACAAAAAGTAAAAGGCGGTGGAGTTGCATTGCTGGTTAAAGATGAAATTACGCAATAGTGAGGAAGGATATTAGCTCTGACAATGTGGAATCTGTATGGGTAGAGCTGAGAAACACTAAGGGGCAAAAAAATGTTAGTGGGGGTTATATATAGCCCCCCAAACTGTAGTGATGTTGGGAATGGCATTAAACAGGAAATTAGAGACGCATGCGATAAAGGAACATCTGTAATTATGGGTGACTTTAACCTGCATATAGATTGGGCAAATCAGTCACAATACCGTAGAGGACGAATTCTTGGAGTGTATACGGGATGGTTTTCTGGCCCAATATGTTGAGAAACCAACTAGCGAACAGGTCATCCTAGACTGGGTATTGTGTAATGAGAGAGGAATAATTGACAATCTAGTGGTGCGAGACCCCTTGGGGATGAGCGACCATAATATGATAGAATTCTTCACTAAGATGGAGAGTGAATTAGTTGATTCTGAGACTAGGGTCCTGAATCTTAGTAAAGGAAACTAAGAAGGTATGAGGCGAGAGTTAGCTATGACGGATTGGGAAACGTTACTTAAAGGGATGATGGTGGATAGGCAACGGCAAACATTTAAAGAGCACATGGATGAACTGCAACAATTGTTTATCCCTGTCTGGCGCAACAGTAAAACGGAAAAGGTAGCCAAACCATGGCTTACAAGGGAAATTAGAGATAGCATTAGATTCAAGGAAGAGGCATATAAATTTGCCAGAAAAAACAACAGACCTGAGGATTGGGAGCAGTTTAGAATTCAGCAAAGGAGGACCAAGGGATTGATTAAGAAGGGGAAAATAGAGTATGAAAGCAAGCTTGCGGGGAACATAAAAACTGACTGTAAAAGTTTCTATAGGTATGTGAAGAGAAAAAGATTGGTGAAGACAAATGTAGTCCCCTTACAGTCATAAACAGGGGAATTTATTATGGGGAACAAAGAAATGGCTGACCAACTAAATGCATACTTTGGTTCTGTCTTCACAAAGGAGGACACAAATATCATACCAGAAATGTTGGGGAACACAGGGCTTAGTGATCAAGAGGAACTGAAGGAAATCAGTAGTAGTAGAGAAATGGTGTTGGGGAAATTGATGGGATTGAAGGCCGATAAATCCCCAGGGCCTGATGGTATGCATCCCAGAGTACTTAAGGAAGTGGCCCTAGAAATAGTGGATGCATTGTTGGTCATCTTCCAAGATTCTATAGACTCTGGAACAGTTCCTACAGATTGGAGGGTAGCTAATGTAACCCCACTATTTAAAAAGGAAGGTAGAGAGAAAGCAGGGAATTATAGACCAGTCAGCCTGACGTCGGTAATGGGGAAAATTCAACAGTCCATTATCAAAGATTTTATAGCAGAGCATTTAGAGAACAGTGGTAGAATCGGGCAGAGTCAGCGTGGATTTACGAAAGGGAAATCATGCTTGACAAATCTACTAGAATTCTTCGAGGATGGAACTAGTAGAGTTGATGAGGGGCAGCCAGTGGATGCGGTTTATTTGGACTTTCAGAAGGCTTTCGACAAAGTCCCACGTAAAAGATTAGTGTGTAAAATTAAAGCGCATGGGATTGGGGGTAGTGTACTGCATGGATAGAAAATTGGTTGGCAGACAGGAAACAAAGAGTAGGGATAAATGGGTCTTTTTCCGAATGGCAGGCAGTGACTAGCGGAGTATCGCAGGGATCGGTGCTAGGACCCCAACTATTCACAATATATATTAATGATTTAGATGAGGGAACTAAATGTAATATCTCCAAATTTGCAGATGACACAAAACTGGGTGGGAGGGTGAGTTGTGAGGAGGATGCAGAGAGGCTTCAGGGTGATTTGGACAAGTTGAGTGAGTGGGCTAATGCATGGCAGATGCAGTATAATGTGGATAAATGTGAGGTTATCCACTTTGGTAGCAAAAACAGGAAGGCAGATTATCTGAACGGCTATAAACAGAGAGGGGAATATGCAGCGTGACCTGGGTGTTCTCGTGCACCAGTCGCTGAAGGTAAGCATGCAGGTCCAACAGGCGGTAAAAAAGGCAAATGGTATGTTGGCCTTCATAGTGAGAGGATTCGAGTATAGGAGCAGGGATGTCTTGCTGCAATTATACAGGGCCTTGGTGAGGCCACACCTGGAATATTGTGTGCAGTTTTGGTCTCCTTATCTGAGGAAGGATGTTCTTGCTATCGAGGGAGTGCAGCAAAGGTTTACCAGACTGATTCCTTGGATGGCGGGACTGACGTATGAGGAGAGATTGAGTTGGTTAGGATTATATTCGCTGGAGTTCAGAAAAGTGAGGGGGGGATCTCATTGAAACCTATAAAATTCTAACAGGACTTGACAGGGTAGATGCAGAAAGGATGTTCCTGATGGTGGGGGAGTCCAGCACCAGGGGTCATAGTCTAAGGATACCGGGTAAACCTTTCAGGACTGAGATGAGGAGAAATTTCTTTACCCAGAGAGTGGTGAGCCTGTGGAATTCGCTACCACAGAAAGCAGTTGAGGCCAAAACATTGTATGTTTTCAAGAAGGAGTTAGATATAGCTCTTGGGTCTGAAGGGATCGAAGGGTATGGGGCAAAAGCGGGAACAGGTTACTGAGTTGGATGATCAGCCATGATCATAATGAATGGCGGAGCAGGCTCGAAGGGCCGAATGGCCTACTCCTGCTCCTATTTTCTATGTTTCTATCTTGCTTTCCTTCCAATAATTCACTCAAATCTGAGTAGTCAGGAACTCAATAATATTTGTAGCTACCTTCCCAAGAATTTTTCCTGGAGCTTTTAGCAATCTGCCTTTAACAAGGCCACAATAATCCTCAACAAGAAATTTAAAAAAGATATAGGCTGACGTTTGCAGAAGCATCTTGGCACTGGAGTGAGATCTGTACAGGGTTAGAGACTTTCTACAGCTGTTACTCCGCTGCTCACTCACACCAGTCAGGTAGCTCCACTTCACAGCTCCCAGAGCAACACTCAAGGGGAAATTCCACACCTCCATCTTGGAAACCTCCGACCGCTAAAATTAATGGTTGGAAAAACATGGGTCGGGGGTTCAGGATTTCCTGCCATGTGCTGCCAGTGTTCTCCTGGAGTGCTAAAGTGGAAATTCCCAACCATTTATTATCACCATTATATTTTATACACAGAGGAAGATATGGTTCACTGTTAGTTCAAACTCATTTCTTTGCATTTCAAGCAATCAGATTGTGTTACAGCATTGGCAGGGCTAAATTTTATAATTCAAGCTGGGAGCAAGGCCTTGCACAATTTACCCTCCGCTTTCACTTGGTACCCGTACTCGCTATGTTGCATCTTTAAATGCTCAGCCTTTCAACAGTAACAACTCCCCTCGACATCTGAGTGCACAGGTTAAAGAGACCACAAAAGGTCACCACTTGGGAAGCTTTAATTGAAATGGTATTTAAAAAAAAGTCAAAAATCTGTCAAAGCAATTATCACAAACGTGAAAGCTTTCAGTGGGGACTTAACAGAAGAGGAAAAGTGGTTTCCAAGAACAGTATTTGAACTGCTCTCTGCTATCTGGTGAAACACATTGGGGGGATCTTTATGCTGTCCCCACAGAAGGTTTGGAGGCGAGGAGAACATAAAATCAGGTGGGATGGTGGGGGGGTTTCCGTCTCCGCCAAAATTTAGTCCAGGCTGAGAAGGCCTATGAATGGCCTTCCCATCCCATCGCCAGTTGAGGCCCTTAACTGGCAATTAACCCCAATTAAGGGCCTCTTCCCACCACAGCTGCAATTAGCCATGCAGCAGGCGGCTCTGCCGCCATACGGGAAGCACAGCACGAAAAATCATGTGGGCTGCTTCCCAATACCAGGGTGGCGGGCGGGGGGGGGTCCCTCATTAAATGGCACAGTGCCTGAATGAGGGACCCAGCATTGGGAAGGGGGGTCCACTGAGAGCCTTCCCCCTGCCCTTGCTACCGACCCCCTACACCCGCCTCCCCTGCAACCCGCACCCCGCGAGACCTCTCCTGCCCTGATCTACCTGTGCCTTGGATCCAGCGATGGTCCTTGGTGCATCCTCCAGTAGGTGCTCCTCCAGCAGCAGCCACTACCTCCGCAGTGGCGCTGCAGCTGTCGGCCTCTGATTGGCCAGCAGCTCTCCAAGAGCGGGACTTCTGACGATGGGGTCCTTGATCCTGTGGAAGGCCCATTGCTGTCCACTTACGTGCCCGATTGGCACTAGATTCCGCGGGCTTTCCGGAGAAGAGACAACACGCGGATCACGGCGTCACTTTTTCCGGATGTCAAGATCCCTGTCGCCAGAATAAAATCCCAGCCATTTGAGGTTGAATATCTGTGGCTCTTCCAATCCCATCTGATGTAACTCCAGTAGGATTGCGGTGGAAGGGCTGTAAATTTGGGGCGGCCTCAGATACACTGGCTTCCAGCCTTCCTTGGGCCTTACAAGGATTGGTACCTGCATCCACCCACAACTAGAGTGTTGGGGAGGGGTGGTGTGGTGGAAGGTGGGAATTCCTGATTCCCAGGCCAGGAGTTCCTGCATTCCAGCTAGGTGGAGCATCAGTGGAGCTGGAGCACCATGAGATCATGCATGAAGGTGGATGTGGGGCCCAAATAGAGAATACGGCCTGAACCCCTGAAGATAGCACACAGTTTAAAAAACAAACTAAGGCAGGGGGGATCTGGAAGATCGAGCCCTAATGCTACCCACACAGCAGATCCATATTGGGTGTCCTCCCCCAACACTGCAAACTTTGAAGAAGTCAGCAAAAGTCCAGGGTGGTTACAGCTGAGCTCTTACGCTGGGAAGCTGGGGCCGTGGATCTTTGGCCTCCGAGTATTAATTATATGTCAGTCAATTTCAGGGAATGCCCAACTCAAGAAAATTTTTGTAGCTTTTTTTGGGTGCCATTTCCATAAATTAATCTTTTGTTTTCAGCCAAGCAGGGGAATTTTCCAGCTGAACAGTCCTGGAAACACACACTGCAAGTACAGTGGCCTGAACCCTGAAGCAAAGCTAAAATGCTGAGTGAATCCAGCATTTCTTGTTGATGTGTAATGCTGATCCAGCATCCCTGGAGGAATGTGAATCCTTAATCGTTCAGAGACATGTGCTGGGTAATGAAGTGTTTGTAAACCTTTGACACAATCTGATGTGTGGCCACCTCACCACCACCCTTCCCCCACCCCCAACACCACCAGCTTAGCATCTCCAGTACTCCAGTGCACATACTGGGTGGCAGAGTGGTGTTCCCTTGCGTCACGTGAGCAGCCGCACCACCGCGATTATGCAGCAGGCAGCTATTTAGCATAATGGAGGCGCCGGCCGCCCCCAATCACGTAGCGGGGACGGGAAGCAAGACGCCGATTACAATATCTGCTGACACCGTCTTTAAAAGCCTGTCGGCCCTGCAATTACTCCTGCCTTGCAGTCAACAGAAGCTCTGTGTACTGTGAGGCATAAAAATTTACAGCACTGTGTACTATACATTACATAAAAATTTACAGCACTTTTTCTTACATCACCCAACCTCCACATCTGGGGTTCCCCTCAGGACACTCCGAGTGTGGACACTGGCTCCTCCGCCCCTCTGCCAGTGAGCCCATCTCCAGCAGCTGCAACATCTCAGGAGAGTCGTGCACCAGCGCAGGAAACCCTCAGGCAGCCGGGATCCTCCAGACCTCAGGCAGCCAGAGGACGGCTGCCGAAGTGTTCTCAGGCCAAGGGGCATCCTGATCAGCAGCCTGCCTCCAGCACAGCTGCTAGCGCAGGGATCACATCGCATGGGAGCACCCACAAACGTATGAAGAAAAGCACCTAGCCACACTTGGGGAATCACCGGTGTTGCAAATATGTTCTTTTGGAATTTAATTAAACGTTCTTTTGTGCCAATTATTAGCCATCATTGTGTAAAACTCATCTTCCATCATGCCTTAATTGTGAGCTTCTGACTTCTACCCTACCCCTTAGTGCAGTGCCAATGTGACCACGGCCCTCATTATCATGGCACTGTAACTGCAGATCTCATTAACATATGTTCTCCATGGGCACTAGTGCGCACTGCAGCTGCTCGGCATTCAGTGAACACAGATGGAAAGGAGGAGGCAGACTACATGCATGAAGATGAGTCTTTATTGGATTCTCAGTGAGTAGACATCAGGGTGGCTGAAAGCAAGTCATTATGAGATTGTCTCTTGCCTCCTTTGCACGTCGCTCAACATGTCTGGCTTCTATTTCCATGTTCTCATCGCCCATTGCTGCTTGCCCTTGTCTCTCCTCTGCATCATCCTCATCGGAGGATGATTGTTGCTCAAGCATATTTTCTTCATGCAAGGCCTCCCCCCTCTGTAGTGCTAAATTGTACTGAGTACAGCAGATGACCATACTATGCGAGACCCTCGCTGGGGCATACTGCAGGGCTCCACCAGATCGATCGAGGCAGCAGAATGTCATCATCAGCAGCCCAATGGCCTGCTCGATGGTCACTTGGGTGGAACTTTGGCAAGTGTTGTACCTCTCCTCTGCTGCAGTGCGAGGGTTCCTCACAGGTGTCAGAAGCCATGTCTTCAATGAGTAACCGTTGTCCCGAGAATCCATCCCAGAAGGCGAGCAGGAGGCTTGTAACGATGTGGCACCTGGGTCTGTCAAAGTATGTAGGCATCGTGGCTGCTTCCCAGGAAGAGGCACACACCTGCAGGAAACTCTTTCGGTGGTCGCTGACCAGTTGAATTTTGATTGAATATAAGCCCTTCCTGTTGTTGAAGGCAGCTGGCTGGTCCATGAGAGCCGTGATGACCACATGCGTGCAATCTATCACACCTTGCACCCGGGGAAATCCAGCGATGGCGCCAAACCCAATAGCCCTCTCTGTCTGACACAGTCCGGTGGTGCACAAGGTCGCTGGCCCTCTTGAATAGGGCATTGGTGACCTCCTTGATGGACCGGTGGACTGCGACCTGGGAGGCCCGCACACATCCCCGGTGGATCCCTGGAAAGATCCAGATGCGTAGAAGTTTAGTACCACGGTAATCTTTAGGGCCACTGGCATAAGGTTACCCCCAAATCCCAGACGTCACAAGTCATCTGCAGAAGGCTGCATAAGTTGGTGATGGCCTCTCTGGAGAGCCATAGTTTTCGCTGATAGTGTCGCTCGGACATTTGGAGGTAGATGATGCGAGTCCTGTAGACTCTCTGCGTACGTGGGCCCCTCTTGACCTGGCCGGCTGCTGTTGCTGTCGTCGTGGAGCTTCAGGGTCAGTCCCAGCTGTCTCTTGGGCCCGCCTCCATTGGAGGCACCTCGACATAGGAAGGGGATCCAAAAATACAGGGTATATGAAACCCATGGCAGGTGACCTGGGGCCTTTGGATCACTTCAGATCCAGAGATGACGCTGCCTTGGCAACTATGCCTATCACTATCATGTTAAACAGCATTTCAGCAATTTAAAACACGTTCCTGTCACGTTGGCACGTCAATTCCGCCATGGTACTCCCCTGCCTCTGACAAAATCGGGAACCTACTTAGTGACGCCGGATTTCAGGGCAGACGGCTCCACTGCAATTCTGTCTCCCCTCACCACCGTACATGCCTTAAACGACCGCATAAAATTCAGCCCGCTAACCCTCATTGTAGAATCCACTTCCAATGTTCTGCACAATAAACAAAATAGTGACAAAATCCAAAAAGAAGGATACCCTAAATCTCACCCCAGTGTTGAACAATGCTGAAATAATTTGTACACAATTGATTACACTGTGTAGACCCTCCAATTATAAGGCAACTTGTCTCTACAACGTGTACTCACTGTTCCAAATGGCAAGTAACCTCCTTGCTGTGTTAGTGCCCACCTCTTCCTGTACAGTCCATACTTCAGAAATGCAAACGCGTTTGGTCTCTGGACAGAAGCACTGAGCAGTTAAACCCATTGAATTGTTCCCAGGTGTTACAACTCGTTACATTTGCATTTTTAATTTTTGGGGCGGGGAGATGGTTGAGCTCCCTCTGTGGGGGAGGCCATGGTGATGGCATCTCTGTTCCATCTCCCTAATGAGATTGATGTTCAACAGTAGAATCGTTGGCTTATAGTGATTTTAAAAAAAGAGCAGTTTTTCCCAAGGGAAAATGGCCAACATTAGTCAGTGGTCAATATAGTTACTACAAGAAAGCAACTAGATAACTTCTTTAATGTAGCAAAGCATCCCACGGTGCCTTGCAGGTTAGGATTGATTGGGAGTTGATGATGCCAGCAAGCACGGAGCAAAGGAAAGGTTGGACAGTTTATAGTACAGAACAACACACAGTCTACCTTTAACTGATAGCTGCTTAATTCAAATGGTTTGATAACTCAAAAAAATGTTGAGTACTAAATTCTTATTTTGCTGTGTTATTTGCACTACTTAGTTCAAATGATTAGAGAATAAATTTTTTTAAAGAACATATATAACTTCAAATTACCAGGATAGACTGCTAACCTCTATGTTTTAAAGTATGCAGGTTTGAAACAGTTGGCATGAAATTTGAGATTGATTTAGACCTAAGACTGGACTATATGCTACAGTTAACACATAACATTTAAAAAGCTGGCCTAGAGCCCATCAGTTGCAAAGTCTAGCTCTGTGAGTTGCATTTATCCTTTCTTTCTGTAATTCTATTTACAGCTCAATGCTCAGTTTGTTGTGCATACAATTTCAATTACATTCCACTGCTATTGTCCTGTTGGATTCCAAACGAAACTGTGCTTCTCACATAAATCAGACCACCAACACACACATATTCAATTAACCCAATCACATCAGGACGCCTGGCAGCTGTTGCTCCCATTATTACACTTGCTGTATATTACCTAAAGCTTAACTTTTCACTTAATATATATAGAACAAAACAAACAGCGAATATCAATACAAAATGTTATTTCATATTATCTCCAATTGTTACATTAAATAATAATCACTTTAAGAAATGTGTATTTGGTTTCTTTTCTCCTTTCTCTGACTCTTTTTCCTTCTCCTCTCTTGATTCTCCAGGTTTGGTTAGGTGTAGGCCCTGCACCCAGTGTGGCTCTGTGAAAATTGATCTGAGACGCATGACAATCAATGCAAATTGGTATCATTTCCCATTTTTCAGTCTGTTGATCAGTCATAGGGAGCTCCAGTTCTCACACCCTGGAGGCCTGTTGTGGGCTGCTGGGTGGAGTGGGAATTTGGCCAGTTGTGTCCAATGGGAGAAACAGGAACAATTAGGGTTGGATTTTCCTCCGATATACCAACCTATATTGGGCAGTGTAGAGGTGGTGGAGTAGGGTAAATAGGCAGGGAGATCTCCCACAAGATCCCACCCATAAATCCACTGGTTGAAATTCTTCTCCCCCTCCCCCACTACTTCTAGCAGCATTCTCAGCTGCATGGGCCTTGACCAGCCCCTGTAATAAAATGAAAGCTGGCCATAGGAGAATTAGCTGATTTCCCTGTCTTCCCACATCAGTGCGGCTAATCCCCTCACTAAGCCCAGGTGCAGTGACCTGAAAGTGCCCACCTCGCCCTCTCCTCTGCCCTCCTCATGTCAGGATCTAAGATTCAGCTCACACAGAACTCGCTTCTGCAGGAGGAGGCATGGCCTACTCTTGGATGCAGAGTGGATCAACTACACTATTCACCCATGGATGATATCACCGCTGAACCTGATCCTGCCCACACCCAGTATCCACTCTATCAGGATAGAGGATCCTGGTTGGATTTTGGCTTAGTATGTGCTCCTACAGCTGTGAGCAAATTTAACACAGACAGTGAATCAATGCTGGGCCTTTCAATCCCAAAGCTTCAGCTACTCACTGCCTTCAGCAGCTGAGCCATTGGGAAGTCCCAGCTTTATTTGTTTATTCGTTATGTTATCACGGCAGAAAATAGTAAATGAGGGGACTTTTATTCTGTGAAGCACCTTTATACAATGTAGCTACAAATACTGTGTTTTTTTTTAAGTTACCCTGGATTAATCCTTTTGCCTATCAAGCTGAAGGATGCTGCTGTTATTTTTAGTAAAAAGCATATCGGAGAGGAGATACATCCTTAAGTGGTTGAGAGTGAGAAACCATTTTATCAAGGTTAAAAATTATTTAGGCTAAAGGAAGATATGGTGCCAGGTCCAATGGGATGCATCCCAGAATCCTAAGGGGGATAAGGGAGGAAACTGCGGAGAAACTATGACTGGGAATTTCCTCAGAGTTGCTCCTACTCTGGTGCCATAACTTCACCGTAGATGGTGCAGAAACTCCGTTTACACAGATAAATGTGGTTTCCCAAGAAATTCACAACCTATATCCATGGCTGCATTGAGTATTGATGTTGTCAGGTAAACGGAGAGTGCCTAATGTTTATCAACGAATAGGTTGGACCAAATGGCATGTTTCTTTGTTGTAACGTCTCTGCTGGGGAAGGAAACAATTTTCCGGTTCTGGCATCTATTCTGCACAGTCAGGCCCCCCCCCCCCCAACCATTTGACCCTGATGTCGGGTACCTGACCCAAAATGCAAAATCCTGCCCCACAATTCTGGTCTATTTAAATTAGGCGGCCAATTTGGTGCAACTTCTCTGCTTTGGCCAATTAGGAACAAGGTTCAGGTGAAAGATCATGGTGAAAACCCAACCCCATTTTTGGTTTCCTGTTTGACGAAGATCATTCCCAAACACAGATGTAGGCCAGGAATTTTATCTGAGCAATGGGGGTCTTGGCCAACAGCTATAGCACCAGCAAGAGCCCCATGTCGCCTCCCCTGGGGAAGGCCTGCCACATTACGTGCCAATTAGGCACTTAAGTGGACAGCAGCGGGCCTTCCCCGGCATTTACAACACTGGCGACGGAAGTCCTGCCTGCTGAGAGCTGCCAGCCAATCAGAGGCCAGCAGCTCTTTCACTGAGCAGCGCCACCAGTGCGTCAGGGCAGGGAGGATTCGCGGGATGTGGGTTGTGGGTGAGAGGGTATAGGGGAGCAGCAGCAAGGGCAGGGACGTGGCTCTCAGCGGGCACCCCCCTTCCCGATGCTGGGTCCCTTGATCAGACACTAAGTGCCTTTCAACGAGAGACCCACCCCCGGAGCTGGGAAGCAACCCACATGGGTTTGGTTGGCATGTTCCCCATGTGGTGACAGGCCCGTCCGCCACTGGGCTGATACTGATGGAGGCGGGATGAGGCCCTTAATTGTGCATTAATTGCCCAGTTAAGGGGCTCAATTGGAGGAGATGCAGGAAGACCGTCCATGGGCTTAATTTGGGTGGATGTGGGATTATACGCTCTCCCCACCTCCAAACCCAACGTGGGTGAGAGCATAAAATTCTGCCCATAATATGAGCTTGGCACAGAAATTTGCTGTAACCAGAAGTAACATTTACATTATTATAGTGCATGTTCTGCAGCAATGAGATAATTTCCTTACATTTAAATAGCAATTCCTCTTTTTTTTTTTAAATACCCAAAAGATAACCAGGCTTTAACTTGTACAAAGGGTTTCCAATAAGGTTCACCTTTATCAGGTGAAATTTGCCAATATCCCCCTCACTCTGCTTCAAATAAGTCATAGAATCATACAGCCCAGAAGGAGGCCATTCGACTCATCGTGTCTGTGACAGCTTTTCAACAGAGCTACTGAATTAGTCCCACTCTGCCACTCTTTCCCCATAGCCCTACAAAATCAATAAAAATTTGGAGTAAAACATTGTAAAAGTTGAGCAAAACTCTTTACCATGATTTCAGTCAAAGAGCAATGAAGCAATAAATACAGGTATTGTGGAGATATTAAACAAGGCCTGTGCATGGTCATGATGCTTATATTGTTGCGGAGATGGCAGGGAGGGAAGGTGGGAGTGTTTAGTCACAATACTCTGGCCATCATGATGTGGGCAGGCTTGATGGATCTGATGGCCTTTTTCTGCCCGTCAATTTTGTATGTTCATGACCTCTGACCTGTATTGGAGTTGCCCCTTGTGTAATATTCATATTGATGGCAAGCCAGCAGATCTTTCATCCCTGTGTAATATGTAAAGCATTCTTTGCTTCACACCTTTGCTTACGACATGAGTGTAAGAATTCATTATGGATTCCTTTGAAGAACTCATCTTAGAGACAAGTTTAAGAATTAAAAATCGTACCATTGACTGTTTGCTTAAGTTGTGAGACAGATTGCATAAACATAGCTTGAGTGTAAAAGATTAAGGGGTGATTTGTTTGAGGTATTTAAAACATTGCAAGGATTCAATAGGCTAGATACAGAGAAATTATTTCCTCTGGTGAGGGAATCAGAAACAGGGGGGGCATAACCTTAATACCAGCACCAGGCCTTTTAGGGTGAAAATCAGAAAGCAATTTTTCACACAAAAGGAAGTGGAAATCTGGAATTCTCTCCCCTAAAAGATTGTGGTTGCTTGGGGAGTTGAAGCTTTCAAGACTGAGTTGATAGATTTTTGTTAGATAAGGGTATCAAGGGTTATGGAGCTAAAGCGGGAAAGGGACTTGAGATACTGATAAGACATCTAATTGAATAATGTAGCAGGCTCAAGAAGCTGTTCCCAGGTTCCTATATCTGTAAACGTTTCTAACATTCAAAGGCACCTTTTTCCACCTGAAACTCTGTCATTCATTCTTTCAATGTAATTATTTTACACAGTCAGGCCTGAATTTTACGCCACCCCAACGGGTCGGATGGTGCCATGGGGGGCGGTGTAAAATTAAGCGGGAGGCTCTGGGAGGTCTTCCTGTCCCACTCCCGCCACCAACCAACTTTACATCGGTCGAGCGGGAGAGGAACAGGCCTGCGCGCCCGAGGTCAATCAAGGCCCTTAAGTGACCACTTAACGGCCACTTAAGGGCCCTCGCCTGCCTCCATGGGTATTTTACCCATGGCAAGCAGGCATGCTGGGGACGTGAACGGCCACCCAGCGATAGCTGCCAGCCTTTCCACACGCCGGGGGGTGCCATGGCAATCGGGCACAGGGTGCCCGATTGAGGGCTGCCCCCGCCTCCCAACCCACCGCCGGGACCCAAGACGCACTCCCCCTGCACAAACGACTACCCTTGCCTCACACCCACGACTGATCACCCCGCTGGCGAGGCAATTTCAACTGACCTGAAGTCCGGGCTCCATGGTGTTGGCTGGGCTGCAGTCCCAGCAGTGGCCACCACTCCTGGTGGCGCTGCTAGGACTAAGAGCAAGTGGGTGTAAGTCCTGTCTGCCGACAGTAAAATCCAGCCCTCAGGTTCACTCTTTATCCTTAAAAATGCCGATTGTTTGGTTTCCTGCTCGACATTAGCTTTCTCCATTTCCTACAGCAACCTTCAACTTCTAAATTGTAGTTAAGCCACAAACTCCATTTCCTGTTTTTCTCTTGCATGGTTTCCTCTTTTCTCTGGTTTCCATTCAGGTTGATAGGCATTATCTGAGCTTAGTGAGGTCTTGAAAGTATTGGAGAGCAGAGATAAAAAGGGGAAAAAAAACAGAAGAAACTAGAAATCAATTCTAAAATAACAAAACGCAAGGAAACGGACAACTGGTCTGCCAGGATCCGAAAAGAGGAAAGACAGATGACTGTTTTAGGTTGAGACCCTAAGGTCAGCAGTTCTGTTTTTTCTCTTATTAGCAGTTGGCAAAGCTGCTGTATATTTGCTGTATATTTTGCATTTACCGTATGAGACGAGCCCTGATAATGCTATGTTAAGAAGAAACGATAATTTCTAGTGTCAACACAGTGAATGAAGTGCTCCACATGGTATCTCATGGAGATGGTTTCTATGGTGAATCATAAAAACAAACTGATCTCAATAGACAATGAGCATCTTCAGTATAGAAGCCAATGGTTTGAACGAACAAAAAGCTTGAAGAGAATGAAAATATGTTGAGTGCAGTCTTGAGGTGGAGTCTTGAGCATGATTACCCCAAAACCATTCAGACCAGGAAAAAATAGAGGGCTAGAAATTCATCTTGGGCGGTGGCATGGAACTGAATATTAGATGTTGCATATAACGAGCAGCAGTCCAATACTGCCCTTTCTGCACACTGCCTAAGATGAATTTCTACCCCAGAATGTCCTCGAAATTTCACTTCCAGACAGCAACAACATGGCGGGTGACTGGGAACACTAACTGTACCATTTTAAAAAACAGCAGCTAAAGAGAAGGGAAGTAAAGTATTTTAATTTTAATGCAAATTCACAGCATCAAACTGTCAGTTAGTGGGAACTTTAATTCTGAGGAGAAAAATTTGATGGAGAAATTCAGACAGCATCTTGTAAGCGGAACATTGAGTATATTTGTCATTGCTCTACAGGACATGAGTGATGATCTGAATTGTTGTAAGTAGCGAGACATGGAAAACAAAATATTTCAAAAGCAATTCATTGAATTTTTGTCTTGGCTAAAGAAATTCCAACAAAAATATTCTGCAGTAGGTTTCCATTGTTAGTTCTGAAAGAAAAAGTTGGGTGAGGTCAACAAAGGGGCCTTTTTTATGTCAGCATACGGTTTCAATTTATTAAAGCCTTCAATGCCATGCCAGGACAAAGTCCTGCTGTTTTGGATACAGACTTTTCCAAATTACCTTTTTTTGGACTGGCAGCTTCACAGCATGATACAACTCAGATAGAAGGATTCCCATCCTCCCATTCCCCTGCCCCCTTCCTCCTGCTTCTTTCACTGCTGTTGAAAGCAAATTCAACTGTACTCACTTGTAGTACTGAGAGCAGAGAATTGGGACTTAAAGTCTTACACCATCACGGCCAGTTTGCATTGTGTTGACAAATAGTGGACTGAATTTTACAGACCTACGACTTCGGGGTTCATGGTGGGGTGGGGGCGGAAAATGCCTCTGGGAAAGGGCTGCCATGCAGCCCGATGCCGGGAGGGCCCGGCCCGATATTGTCGGTGGCGGCAAGGCCTCATGGTGACTCCCACTGCTTGGCGATGGGACCCCCATTTACATATTCAAATAAATTAACTTGAATGCATTAATTATACTTTTGCCGCCGTCTTCTATCCCGGTGGGAGCTTCCTGCTGCTGGCCAGCACTCCTGTGCCTTTTGAACCCCGTCCGGGGAAATGAGGTGGAACACTGGTGGGGAGGGGGCTGGATGTAAGTTTTTCAGAGCGGGGGTGGGGTGGGAGTGGGTCAAAGTGACATCATTGGTGTAGGGGATGGTGGGAAGGGTTTTAGGTTAAAGTTTATGCACTTTGGGGGTGGACAAGGTAAGTGTTTTGGGGGGAGAGGGCAGGTAATTAATTTAATTGTTATTGGGGGGTGGGAGAAGGGTAAAATAAATGTATTTAATTTTTATTTAATTCACTTTAGCTTTAAATATTTAAATCTAGCGGTAGGGCTCAAAGCTCTTTAAAAATGGCGTCAGCTGCCTGTACACATTGCCGGGGACACACAGCCTGCCCCCTCCATGTGAACGGGGTGGAAGGCAGGGGGGTGGGGGTGCGGCCTGCTCCGGCTATTTAAATCAGCTGCTGCACTTACGATCATGGTGGTTCCACGCATTGTTTTTGCCCGCCACTGAATTCGGCAGCAGGCTTCTAAAATTCAGCTCAGCATTTCTAAATGCTAGCTTTACATGGTATACAGTAGCACTAAGAGTTTGACTAGTTTTATACAAATGACATCGTATGCTCCCTTCTTTGTCAAACCATAGCCTTGAAAAATAAATTCAAGTGTTTTTTATTGCTTGATTTCTTTGGAGACAGAAGCTGTTTTAGAATTACAAATATAACTTGTGCTTCAAAAAATACTAGAGCAGGAAACCTGGAGTGTGCCACACATTAAACTTGCACTTTTTCCCAAGCGCATTATGCCTCATACAAAGGTGCATTATTGGTTTTAGGGGACTGCCACTGATTTGCCACAGGCACATGCAATGTCACAAAATTGGATCTTACCTGTACAGATGGTTAAAGACAACTAAAGTTAGTACAAATTTGGTGATTTGAGGAATTTTATGTCATTTACTTAGGACAAACAGGAATTTGAGTGCATATGAAGGCAATTTGGAAAGAACCAGTGGCAAAAAATTTAAGGCAGCAGTCACCTTGGCAGCCACAGATAAAAGCAACTCTGTCCTTGGAAACATTTCAAAGTGTAACTGAAGACTGAAGACATCTATTATGCTCTTTGCATTGGAATCAGTGTCCGTGTGCAGATCTGTACGCAGAACCTGGATGATCTCTGAATTTTTAAGTGGTTTTATTCTATTAAGGCCAACGATCAGAGGCTGACTGGAATTCTCCAGTTGGCCTGGGGGCCTCACGCAGTGTCTGGGGCCGACAGATGCCTGGAGGTGGCGTCCTACTGGCAGACGGGAGGAGCGGGGGGCAACGTGTGGAACAGGCCTGAGCACTCAATAATCTGGGCTGTGCCAGTACTGAGTCAGCCCCATTGCACTGACAGCAATCGCTATATAATGGGCCCCATTTCAGTTTTGCTGAGGATCAGCTTCCCTCATATTGACATGATTTTTCTCACTTCGGGCTTTCATTTGTGGTTGAAGGGGTAAGCAGCTGTTTCAGCTGCTGCAGATGGCGGGAGGTGAGCAAGCACTGCCTCGACTTTCCCTCCTATCCTACAGGGTCGTGCTCGGGCTCAGCTCAGCTCCTCCTCCTCCTCGAGGCTGGGCTCAGGAATTCAACGAACAGAGTTTTATGAGTATGAGCCCACTGTAACAAAAATGAAGCTTTTATGTTCATGGTGTATGATGTCATCTTCTTTCTTCTTTCTGTCACTGCACAGAATGGGTTAAAAATTGATTCACTCAGCCCAGCTTGTTTTGACACGTGACAGCCCAAAACAGGTGTCATACCTCGAGCAGGTATGAAGGGAGGGGCCAAGCCATTTAATTCAAATACTCACTTCCTGTGGGCTTTATAGAACATAGAACATACAGCACAGAACAGGCCCTTCGGCCCACAATGTTGTGCCGATCCTTTGTCCTCTGTCAAGGACAATTTAATCTATACCCCATCATTCTCCTTTATCCATATACCTATCCAAAAGCCTTTTGAAAGTCCCTAAAGTTTCTGACTCAACAACTTCCCCGGGCAAGGCATTCCATGCCTCGACCACTCTCTGGGTAAAGAACCTTCCCCTGACATCCCCCTTATATCTCCCACCCTTCACCTTAAATTTATGACCCCTTGTAACGCTTTGCTCCACCCGGGGAAAAAGTTTCTGACTGTCTACCCTATCTATTCCCCTGATCATCTTATAAACCTCTATCATGTCACCCCTCATCCTTCTCCTTTCTAATGAGAAGAGGCCTAGAATGTTCAGCCTTTCCTCGTAAGACTTATTCTCCATTCCAGGCAACATCCTGGTAAATCTCCTCTGCACCCTCTCCAAGGCTTCCACATCCTTCCTAAAATGAGGCGACCAGAACTGCACACAGTACTCCAAATGAGGCCTTACCAAGGTCCTGTACAGCTGCATCATCACCTCACGGCTCTTAAATTCAATCCCTCTGCTAATGAACGCTAACACCCCATATGCCTTCTTCACAGCCCTATCCACTTGAGTTGCAACTTTCAATGATCTATGCACATAGACCCCAAGGTCTCTCTGCTCCTCCACATGCCCAAGAACCCTACCGTTAACCCAGTATTTTGCATTCATGTTTGTCCTTCCAAAATGGACGACCTCACACTTTTCAGGGTTAAACTCCATCTGCCACTTTTCAGCCCAGCACTGCAACCTATCCAAGTCCCTTTGCAGACGACAATAGCCCTCCTCGGTATCCACAACTCCACCAACCTTTGTATCATCTGCAAATTTACTGACCCACCCTTCGACTTCCTCATCCAAGTCGTTAATAAAAATCACAAACAGGAGAGGACCCAGAACTGATCCCTGCGGCACGCCACTGGTAACTGGGCTCCAGGCTGAGTATTTACCATCTAAGACCACTCTCTGCCTTCTATCAGTTAGCCAATTCTTAATCCAACTGGCCACATTCCCCACTATCCCATGCCTCCTGACTTTCTCCATAAGTCTACCATGGGGGACCTTATCAAATGCCTTACTAAAATCCATGTACACCACATCCACTGGTTTACCCTCATCCACTTGCTTGGTCACCTGCTCAAAGAATTCAATCAGGCTTGTGAGGCAAGACCTACCCCTCACAAAACCGTGCTGACTGTCTCGAATCAAGCAGTGTCTTTCCAGATGCTCAGAAATCCTATCCCTCAGCACCTTTTCCATCAACTTGCCTACCACCGAAGTAAGACTAACTGGCCTGTAATTCCCAGGGTTGTTCCTATTCCCTTTCTTGAACAGGGGCACAACATTTGCCACCCTCCAATCACCTGGTACCACCCCCGTCAGCAGAGAAGATGAAAAGATCATTGCCAGCGGCTCTGCAATTTCATCCCTTGCTTCCCATAACATCCTTGGATATACCCCGTCAGGCCCGGGAGACTTGTCTATCTTCAAGTTATTCAAAAACCCCAACACATCTTCCCTCCTAACGAGCACTTCCTCGAGCTTACCAATCTGTTTCACACCGTCCTCTTCAGTAATACACCCCTTCTCATTCGTAAATACCGAAGAGAAGTACTCATTCAAAACCTCACTTATCTCTTCCGGCTCAACACACAGTCTCCCGCTATTGTCCTTGACCGGGCCTATGGTCCCCCTAGTCATCCTCATATTTCTGACATACGCGTAAAAGGCCTTGGGGTTTTCTTTTATCCTACCCGCCAAGCATTTTTCATGCCCTCTCTTAGCTCTCCTAATCCCTTTCTTCAGATCCTTCCTGGCCATCTTGTATCCCTCCAGAGCTATGCCTGTGCCCTTTTTCCTCAACTTTATATACGCATCCTTCTTCTTCCTAACAAGACTCTCAACCTCTCTTGTCAACCACGGTTCCCTCACATGACCATCCCTTCCCTGTCTGACAGGGACATGCTTATCAATGGCCCCTACTATCTGCTCCTTGAAAAAGTTCCACATTTCGACCGTGCCCTTCCCTGCCAGCATATGCTCCCAACTTATGCTCCTCAGTTCCTGCCTGACAGCATCATATCTACCCTTCCCCCAATTGTAAACCTTGCCCTGTTGCACATACCTATCCCTCTCCATTACCACAGTGAATGCTACAGAATTGTGATCACTATCTCCAAAGTGCTCGCCCACCAACAGCTCTATCACTTGCCCTGGTTCATTACCTAGTACCAAATCCAATATTGCCTCCCCTCTGGTCGGGCAGTCTACATACTGAGTCAGAAAAGCTTCCTGGACATACTGCACAAACACTACCCCATCCAAACTATTCGATCTAAAGAGTTGCCAATCAATATTTGGGAAGTTGAAATCCCCCATAATTACTACCCTGTGACTTCTGCTCCTTTCCAAAATCTGTTTCCCAATCTGCTCTTCCACCTCCCTGCTGCTATTGGGGGGCCTATAGAAAACTCCCATCAAGGTGACTGCTCCTTTCCTGTTCCTGACCTCAACCCACAGTGCCTCAGTCGGCAGATCCTCCTCGAAAATTCTTTCAGCAGTTGTTACACTATTTCTAACTAACAATGCCACCCCCCCACCTCTTTTACCACCATTCCTAATCTTATGAAAACATCTATAACCAGGTACCTCCAAAAACCATGCCTCCCCCTCACCTATCCACGTTTCAGTGATGGCCACAACATCGTAGTCCCAAGTGCCCATCCACGCCTTCAATTCACTCACCTTATTCCTGATGCTTCTAGCGTTGAAGTATACGCACTTTAACCCTTCTCCGTGCCCATCTGTCCTCTGCGACAGTGCTACCTTCCCCAATACCTCACTACACTCTTTGTCTTTCTGAGTGGACCCACTGGTCCCTGGATTACAAGTCCGGTTCCCATCCCCCTCCCAAACTAGTTTAAACCCTCCCGAACAGTACTAGCAAACCTCCCTCCCAGGATATTGGTGCCCCTCTGGTTCAGATGCAGCCCGTCCTGTTTGAACAGGTCCCATCTTCCCCAGAATGCAGTCCAATTATCCAAGAACTGGAAGCCCTCCCTCCTACACCATTCCTGCAGCCACGTGTTCAGCTGTGCTCTCTCCCTATTCCTAGCCTCACTATCACGTGGCGCCGGCAACAAACCAGAGATATATTCTTTGAATATATATGTGATTGGCAGTTCTATTTGCGTTTAGGAGATACATATTTAAATAAAGGTACTAGGGCAAGTACAAGATGAATCAGCAACAGTAAAATGCTTCCAATGTTACGAGACAATGGGAAATCTAGAAAACAATCGAAATGTCTACAGCAGGTACTATAATGGAGGGAAGGACTGTTGCAAAATATTCCTATTGCTGGAACTTGGCAATAGTAGTGAAGCCAGCAATATGGTCCCATTTAGGGCAGGGCACTGTTCCATTAAGATGCTGCCGGCATCCAATTCCTGCAGCAGCTGCCAATTACTCCCAGTAGCAGATGGGAATGCTGCTGGGAGCTCACCGCCAATATTTAAATGTGGCTCACCTTAGAAAATTCACCAAGGTCATGCGGGGTCAGCCCCACCCTGCCACACTTTGGCGAAAATGCCTCTCAGCACATCGTCCTCCGATTGGATAGTCCATCTGAAGCCATAAAACAGACATAGACAGGTCAGAGTGACTCCATGCAAAGTCAGCGCCTGAACTGCCACTTAAGGTTGAATCAGAGCCTTTGGCCGGAATTTTACACTGCCCCAGCGGGTTGGATGGTGGCGTGGGGGGCGGTGTAAAATTGAGCAGCAGGCTCCGGGAAGCCTAACCGCCCCGATTCCGCCTCCGACCAAGTTTACGGAGGTTTGGTGGGGGGGGGGGGGGTGAGAAGCGGCCCGCCCGCCCGAGGCCAATCAAGACCCTTAAGTGGCCACTTAAGGGCTCTCGCCCACCTCCACGGGCATTTTACCCATGGCAAGCAGTGTGCCAGGACGTGAAAGGCCGCCCAGCTATAGCTGCCGGCCTTTCCGCACCCCGGGGGGAGGGGGAGACCTGGCAGTCAGACACAGGGTGCTCGATTGAGGGTCGCCCCCGCCTCCCAACCCAACCGCGGGATCCAAGACGCCCCCCTCCCCCAAACGACCACCGTAGCCTCACCAGGGCACGACCAATTCCCCTGGTGAGGCAACCCAAACTTACCGTCAGTCCCGGCTCCTTGGTATCCTCCTCGGTCAGCTGGGCTGCAGTCCTAGCAGTGGCCACCGCTCCCGGTGGCGCTGCTAAGACTAAGAGCTGTTGGCCCACTGATTGGCCGGCAGCTCACTGAGGCGGGACCTCCTCCCTCAAGTGGGTGGAAGTCCTGCCTCGGGCCAATTAAAACCTGGGGATCCATAAAATACGGGACGGATCCCCAGACTGGGCGGAAGCGGGTTCGGCACCGACATTTACGTCGGAGTCCGGCTCCCGTCTGAAAACTGTAAAATCCCGGCCTTTGTGTCAGCTCCACTTTATACTGAAATTTACAGCAGCAGATTTAAGAGACTGTTATTTTCCATCTTCTGATGTGGGTTAAAAGAACCCATAAGTACAATGAATTTATAATAGCTGTCAGGAGAGACTTGAGATAGCGCAGCTATTTTCAGTGGAGCAGAGATTGCTAAGAGGAGACTTAGAAAAGAATTTTTAAATTATGAAAGGCTTTGATGGAGTGAGCAGAGAAAGACTATTTCTTGTGGGTAGGGTGTCAGTGACTATTTGCCAGCAATTTAATACTGTCACCAAGAGAGTGAAGGTTAGGAGAAATTTCTTTACACAAAGGGTTGCTGCAGAATGACATGTTTTGCCACAGGGAATGACTGCAACAAAGACTACTGCATTTTTACAGGAAAATTGAATAAATAGTTGAAGCAGAGGAAAATACAGGAGAGAGAGCAGGGTGGTGTGATTTAGATTTGAACTGCTCTAGCTAAGAAATGGCACAGACATGAGGAGCCAAATTGCCTCTTTCTGTGATCTGAACATCTATGGCTCTACAGTACAGTGTGGCATTGCTACCTGACTATTTACTTATCCATTTACTGTTTATTAAATCTATTTAACAGTTTTCAGTGCCACATCCCGGTTTAACAGATTGAAAAGGTAGAATGAATACAGTTGAGAAGGATCATATGGACTCAAGTGATGTGAGAGGTAAACCAAAATACAGTGGCAAGAGTTTTCTTTTCAACTCCTGGGCTACAAATAACCAGATACTGGGCAAATAAAGGCACATTTGGGGTATATAGGGAGCAAGAGCTCACCTATAGGAGTATTCTAAAATGCTTAATTTGAAAAAAAAAAAATTTTTTTGTTCTTTCCTGGGATGTGGGTGTCGCTGGCCAGATCAGCATTTATTGCCCATCCCTAATTGCTCTTGAGAAGGTGGTGGTGAGCTGCCTCCTTGAGCTGCTGCAGTCCATGTGGTGTAGGTACACCCACAGTGCTGTTAAGGAGTTCCAGGACTTTGACAACGACTGTGAAAGAATGGCGATATAGTTCCAAGTCAGGATGGTGTGTGTCTTGGAGGGAAACTTGCAGGTGGTGGTGTTCCCATGCATCTGCTGCCCTTGTCCTTCTAGGTGGTAGAGGTCGTGGGTTTGGAAGGTGCTGTCTAAGGAGCCTTGGTGAGTTGCTGCAGTGCATCTTGTAGATACTACACACTGCTGCCACTGTGCATCAGTGGTGGAGGGAGTGAATGTTGAAGGTGGTGGATGGGGTGCCAATCAAGCAGGCTGCTTTGTCCTGGATGGTGTCAAGCTTCTTGAGTGTTGTTGGAGCTGCACCCATCCAGGCAAATGGGGAGTATTCCATCACATTCCTGACTTGTGCCTTGTAGATGGCGGACAGGCTTTGGGGAGTCAGGAGGTGAGTTACACGCCTCAGAAATCCCAGCCTCTGACCTGCCCTTGTAGCCACAGTATTTAAATGGCTGGTCCAGTTCAGTTTCTGGTCAACGGTAACTCCCAGGATGTTAATCGTGTTAATCTGTTAATTGTGTATCAATTGTTTGATTATATGTAGGTGGAGGGTGTTAATTGGGATCTTACTTGAGCACTTATAAGCAGCCACTTACTGAGACTGGTGAAGGATTTGAGTGAGGACTTACATATTTGTAATGCTTTTACTCTGTACAGTAAATGTGAAACTGAGTAAAGATAGGCTCCAGCATTATCCTTCTATAACAAGCTTTCTGGAGCTTAACAGATAGTGGGGAATTCAACGATCGTAATGCCATTGAACGTTGAGGGGTTAGATTCTCTCTTGTTGGAGCTGTCATTACCTGACACGTGTGGCGTGAACATAACTTGCCACTTAGCAGCCCAAGCCTGAATGTTGTCCAGGTCTTGCTGCATATGGACACGGACTGCATCAGTATCTGAGGAGTTGTGAATGGTGCTGAACATTATGCAATCATCAGTGAACGTCCCCACTTCTGACCTTATGATGGAGGGAAGTTCATTGATGAAGCAGCTGAAGGGCGGCACAGTGGTGCAGTGGTTAGCACCACAGCCTCGCAGCTCCAGCGACCCGGGTTCAATTCTGGGTACTGCCTGTGCGGAGTTTGCAAGTTCGCCCTGTGACCATGTGGGTTTTCGCCGGGTGCTCCGGTTTCCTCCCACAGCCAAAGACTTGTAGGTTGATAGGTAAATTGGCCATTATAAATTGCCCCTAGTATAGGTAGGTGGTAGGGGAATTGAGGGAAGGTGGGATGTGGTAGAAATATGGGATTAATGTAGGATTAGTATATATGGGTGGTTGATGGTCAGCACAGACGTGGTGGGCTGAACGGCCTGTTTCAGTGCTGTATCTCTAAATAAATAAATAAAGATGGTTGGGCCTAGGACACTACCCTGGGAATCTCCTGCAGTGATATCCTGGGACTGAGATGATTGACCTCCAACAACCACAACCATCTTCCTTTGTACTAGGTATGACACCAACCAGTGGAGAGTTTTCCCCTGATTCCCATTGACTCCAGTTTTGCTCTGGCTCCTTGATGCCATACTCGGTCAAATGCTGCCTTGATGTCAAGGTCAGTCACCCTCACCTCACCTCTGGAGTTCAGCTCTTTTGTCCATGTTTGGACCAAAGCTGTAATGAGATCAGGAACTGAGTGGCCCTGGCAGAACCCAAACTGAGCATCAGTGTGCAGGTTATTCCTGAGTAAGTACCACATGATAGCACTGTTGACAACACCTTCCATCACTTTGCTGATGATCAAGAGTAGACTGATAGGGCAGTAATTGGCTGGGTTGTATTTGTCCTGCTTTTTGTGTACAGGACATACTTGGGCAATTTTCCACATTGCTGGGCAGATGCCAGTGTTGTAGCTGTATTGGAACAGCTTGGCTAGGGGCGCAGCCAGTTCTGCAGCACAAGTCTTCAGTACTATTGCCAGAATGTTGTCAGGGCCCATAGCCTTTGCAGTATCCAGTGCCTTCAGCCATTTCTTGATATCATGTGGAGTGAATCAAATTGGTTGTTGTAAAAACCCCAAAAACTTGATATAGACATTCCAGCCCTCCTCATTACAACCTATTGGCACTGAAAAATCTTAAAGCCAATTAATTTAATTTTTATTTTGTCTTCTAAGGTAAATTACTCCACAGTTCTTAAAGTTAATTTGTGGAGATGAAGATTTCCTCTTTTTGAAGTCTGTCTGTGTCTGTCTGTCTATAAAAGTGTTGACTCTGTCACCTCAAAAACACCAAAAGTATATAAAAAAGGAAAGGCCTTCATTTCATGTTGGTGTCTTTTGACCTGGAGCCAAATATTTACAAATATCTGCTCAACTGTAAATTTGCCTCACCAACAGAAATTATGTAAATAGGATGTGCCTATTTCAGTAATGAGACTATATGGCTTTAAAGGGACATGGCAGACAAATACACTGCACCTTAGCTGAGTGTAGTATAACACTCTGGTCAGTATAAAACTACATATCATCTGTAAGCATTACATGGGAGATCCACTTGTTGTACCAAAATTGTAAATGCATTCTTTATAAATGTGTCTATGACATTTCTACACAGTGTGCAGGGAAAATCTTATATCTACTTAATGGTGGGTTTGCAGCCCATACCTGGACCACCACTCTCAACTTCTTTTGTCCCTCTGCTCACAGACACAGGGACAGAGAGTCACATTTGGTCATCTTCTTAGAACCAACTGAAGAGCAGCTTTGGCAGAAATTGGGAGTAGGTGGTCAGCCTCATTTCCTTTTCAACCATGAGACAGTATGGGTTGAATTTTCAATTGCTTGGGGGCGAGTTTGGGCATAGATGGGCCTGGAAAATTGCAGACTCTGAAGGTGTCACTGGGTTCCCAACTCCTCAGTGACACAATTAGATTTTCCAAGGTGGGGGGGAAGGGTGGAGCCAGCAACTCGCCTGCCTCCAATTAACTGCTTGTTGAGTTCATTGTGGAGCTTGTTGGGAGTATGGGGAGCAACAGTTAGTAATTTTCAAATGGTAAGCATGGGGAACACAGAGGGTCTGGGACCTGTTGGAGCTTAGCTGTCGGGAATATAGCGGGCAGCCTTTAGTGCTCATGACTGCAGTGTGAGAAGGTTGTACAGAAGGGGAGATTTAAACTCAGTTGCTCATGTAGTGGCACAGAGTTGCCATCAGTAGAGTTGAGAGGTTTGATTTTGTGAAGAGAGAGTGTTTGTACTCTTGAGAGGATCACGAGGCTGCCGGCATCCGTGGCCACCTCTTGCCATGCCTGTTTGGTCTGGCTCACTGGAGCTCTTCTTCCAGATGGAGAGAAGATGACAACTTCAATCAGGGCCTCAAAGGAGGCATCAGAAAAATGTCGGGCTGCCCTTGGACGGCTATCCAAACCACCACTGGCACTCTGTCCTCCCTGCTCTTCCATTTTCAAAGGCAATGGCAAGCCCAGTCATGGCTGCTGTTTGCCTTTTAAATTATCCCTCCATGTTTAGCTCCTGCCCGCAGCTGATGACCCTAACTGGGTGCCGAACTCAACTCCGAGCCAATTAGTGGCTGATACTTTGAAAGCTGCTGACTTGGTGCAGGGTTGGGACCCGGAAACGTTCCGGACATCGGGTTCCTGATCCTGGAATGAAAATTCGGCCCTATGTGGTGATGGGAGGCGCAATGTGTTTTCCAAAATAGGAGCGACAGAAAAGTGATAGGAAATCAAATAAATGTTTCTAAATGGAGTAAGATTACCTCCATCAATTGCATATTTGCTCCATGCTGCATTCTGGGTGTTACTGCTATCAGTTATAGAATCATAGAATCACAGAAAGTTTATGGCACAGAAAGAAGCAACTTGGCCCACATCGTGTCTATCCTTCGTATGAACTAATTATATTTTATCATTTAAAACTCTGAGCACAGTGGCTTTTTAAACATGTTCTGCTTCATCATGACCTCAGATATAATAGGTGCCCAGTGTGGATCTCACATTAAAACAGCTCCACCTAAAATAGTCTCGCTGGAATGTGCTATTGTCTGTCTAATTGTCCAAATTGTTGTTTCACTATGCTCTTACACGTGCCTGTATTTTCATCTGACAAGTCTATAATGCAGACGATTATAGGTCCTGGTTTCACCAGCTGAAAGATGTGAATTAGCCGTGTTTGAATGATCGCAACTTTTGTTCTGACTTTATACACCAATTGCTGCAATTCTCCCTCTAAAGCAAAGCATTTAATTTTCTCCAGGAAACCTCAAGGTTTAGCTCCTGCCCGCAGCTGATGACCCTAACTGGGTGCCGAACTCAACTCCGAGCCAAACCTCAAAAGCCATCACTCCCAGAGCACCCAAAAAGAATTTACTTCCCTGCTTCTGCATCTGAAAATCTAGATTTCAGCTGAGTCTTAACATGGGTAGCTAATGAGGGATAAATTCAAGTTGATATGATTGTTTTCTTCCAACCCCATTCTGCCACCATTGCCACTTTTTCATTTTCTCTACCCATCCCCCAGAAAAACAAATCTTTTAACACTTCTGAAAATCAAGAATTCTGAATCCAAGATTCATTCTGGGTATTGATACTTTAAAGCTATAGTTGTATTATGGCTCTTGGATCAATATCATTAGTTTTGGGTGTGCATTGACAGAATTGGTAGTTGAAACCTTGGAGTCTGATCCTAATCTAAAGAAGAACAGTGTGAGATTTTTTCTTAAACTGGGTTTCCGTGGCTGGTGGCCTTTGCCAAGCTGGCACCTTTACTTTCGGTATTGCCGCCAGCTGCCCAAGACTTGTGCGTCGGTATGCAGGTTCATTAAGCTGGACCCTACAATAGGAGAATTATAACTGCAGTTGGTGGTGTCACAAAGCTTTATGGTAGGTTGTGGCAATTGCAACCTGTGTTCAACTGAACTGTGTAAGACACTCAAGATCTGGATGTATGTTGTGTTTGGAGAAAGCAATTTGAACTGCACAGGAGTGCCTTCAGCTGTGGCATTGCGGTGGCACTGGTAAGTGTATTGGCGCATTACAGCCCATTGGCTTAAGTACAACTGTCACTGTAACACATTAATGCCAGTGCATTAAATAGGTCTGGTGAGAACATTTCAGTGCACTGCAGTGCTACTGAAAACATGGACCATTCTAAACTGTAGCTGAGTTAATCTTACTGGCATATCTTGCTGCTCCCATTCACGTTGTTAAATTAATTTGTACAAACAGATTTTTTTTACAGATAAAGCACAAGACAGAACATGGCAGCTTTGCAATCTGCTTGTCATGTTGTGTTATGTGGTATTCTTCCTAAATAGCAACTTGAAGTGACAGGTCGATGCAGTCTTTTTTTCTTCTCTTTCTTCTTTTTCAATTATTCATCAAAGGCCCACATGGCAAGAATTAGCCCCAGCATGAAACTGCTGCATTAAATTTTAATGGATGATCTAACTTTTTTGTTAACAAAGCAGTTCCGTGCAATTTCTATCAAAGGATTTTTAAAAATACAAAGGTTTGATTGATTGAGTACACATTCAGAAAGCCGGTGTGATGGTACAAAACCTTATAATAAAGGCTGCCATGTCAAGACAAGCTCTGATGCCAAACCTTCAGCTACACCACAAAACAATTCTTAGTGAATGCAATAGGACTGTACACAATCAGCAACTCAGCACTTTACACTTTCAAACAAACATGAAAAGAGGTAAATAAGAGCAATGTTCCGAATCAAGAATGATTTTGGTTCTTATTTAGTTATTTCTCGGAAGGAGACTCTCATTTAAAGGGTTTACACTGTTTACCTGGTGTTCCTGCACCATACAGCATCTGGAGCTGAGTGGCCGCGTGACTCACCCACCCTTGTACCTCAGATTGGAGGTGACAGTGACCAGTGGAAACTTCTCTACCTTTTCCTGCCACTGGGCAAAAGCCTTGCTTATGGCCAAAGACTACCTGTGCTAATGTGACTGAGATCGGATGTTCAGCATGTATCGGCCAAGAGTGTATCCAAATCCACATGGCACTACTTAGCACATTGATGCTCCTATACTGTGCTGCCACATTAAGATCTAACCTTTCATTTAGCGTTAGGACTAAGAAGGTTTCATGGAGCTGGATCATTATTCAACATGCCAACACATTGGTGAGAAAAGCTTCTGGAGTATTCAAAGACTTGTCTGCAAAGGGTTAAAACTTAAAAAAGCCAAAAGACTGCAGGCGTGGAAATCTGAAACCAAAACAGAAAATGCTGGAAGCACACAGAAGGTCAGACTGTGGAGAGAGCAGAAAAGTTAACGTTTCGAATGTGGACTCTTCCTCAAGATACGCATTTGAAGAAGGGTTCCCACCTGAAATAGCAATCTTTCTGGTTTCTCCAGAGAAGCTGACTGACCTGGGTTAAATTGAAAGTTAACGAAAAGAACAAGCCGACAAACACTGGCGATGATTACAAGGTAGTAAGAATATGCTGAGACAGAAACAGAAAATCTGAAAGTTCTGATGAAAGCTCATCGAACTGAAACATTTGGCTGAAATTTATACTTCCACCGCCGATTATGTAAACAATGGCGGTCCATCCGCGCGGGCCGCATATTGCGGAGCCACCATGCTATTAAGCGAAGCGGCTCATTTAAATAGCCAGGGCGGACCGCTCACCCCGATGACGTGGAAGGGGCGGGCTGTCCATCCCTGGCAATGGCGTCAGCAGCCTTTGTGCAGGCGTTGGGTTTGTGACGATCTAGAATATTAAACTTCACAAGTTACAAAGAATACCAGTCTAATATACATGATGTACTCATTTTTAAAAATCACTATAAATCTTAACCAGAAAGACTTATGCATTTGCCGAGCTCAACATCCTTGAAGTTTCAAACAAATTTGTGGGATGTGGGAAAGGAAAATGTAACATTAATAAACAATGATGTAGCAGACATCAAGGGGTGTGTCATGGAAAAACTGCTGTACAGCTAACACGGTATTTATATTAACTGATTCGGAAACAGGTCTATAATGCCAGAAAGAGCTGCTGAAGCAGCAGAAACTGCCTTTTTAATCTTATACTACTTTTACAAGCTATTTCTATGGCACCTTTAATGTACAAACCATCCCAAGGCACTTCACAGAATGGCAGAAGGCAAAATGCAATGCTGAGCTAAGGGAGAGGGTTAAGGAGAGATAATTGAAGGCTTGGATACAAGGGTGAGTGTTGAGAAGATTTTCAAAATAGGAAAGAGATAGAAGGTATTCGGGAAAGAGTTTGGAAGAGCAGTGTCTAGGCAGTTGAAAAAACTGTTGGTAATGGTGGGGTAAATGGAGGTGGGGGCAGGATGAATGGCGGAGGCAGAAAACTGAAAGGTGTGAGAGGGAAAGATTGCACAGGTTGGCTGCAGAGAGGCCCTGGAGTGATTTAAAGATGCCAATCTGAATTTTAAATATAATAAATTGGGGGAAGGAAGTCGAGGACATGTGATGGGTGAACAGCATTTAGCATGGAATGGGATATGGGCAGTTGCGTTTGTGACAAGTTGAAATTTGTGGAGTGTGGATAAAGGAAGACTGGCAAGGCCAGCACTGGAAAACAATCAAGTATGAAGGTGACAAAAGAATGGATCAGGGTTTCAGTGGAGGAAGGTCTGAGATAGGGCACAGGCAGGCGATGTTACAGAGTGATAATAAGTGGCTTTGATGAAGACTTGTTTCCAAACTGCTTTTTGTAACTTTTTTCCAGGACCTGATATTTACTCAGAGGTAAGTTCAGTTGGTGTAAAACCAGTGGAGGTGCCTATCTCCAGATGAAATAATAAACCAAAGTCCCATTTCCCTGTTCCACTATTGAGCATTAAAAATCTCACACTTGCTCAAGAGCAGTGTTCTCTTGGTCTCCTGGTCAACTTTCCTTCCTCAACCAATGTTTGAGTAATGCAATGTTTGAGGGTAAATCAACATCTGACATGTGGGAGTCTTTCAAACGTCAGTTGATTAGAATCCAGGACCAGCATGTTCCTGTGAGGAAGAAGGATAAGTTTGGCAAGTTTTGGGAACCTTGGATAATGAGGGATATTGTGAGCCTAGTCAAAAAGAAAAAGGAAGCATTCATAAGGGCTAGAAGGCTGGGAACAGACGCAGCCCTGGAGGAATATAAAGACAGTAGGAAGGAACTTAAGCAGGGAGTCAGGAGGGCTAAAAGGGGTCATGAAAAGTCATTGGCAAACAGGATTAAGAAGAATCCCAAGGCTTTTTATACATATAGAAAGAGCAAGAGGGTAACCAGGGAAAGGGTTGGCCCACTCAAGGACAGAGAAGGGAATCTATGTGTGGAGCCAGAGGAAATGGGCGAGGTACTAAATGAGTACTTTGCATCAGTATTCACCAAAGAGAAGGACTTGGTGGATGATGAATCTAGGGAAGGGAGTGCAGATAGTCTGGGTCATGTCATTATCAAAAAGGGGGTGGTGTTGGGCATCTTGCAAAGCATTAAGGTAGAAAAGTCCCCAGGGCATGATGGGATCTACCCCAGAATACTGAGGGAGGCAAGGGAAGAAATTGCTGGGGCCTTGACAGAAATCTTTGCATCCTCATTGGCTACAGGTGAGGTCCCAGAGGACTGGAGAATAGCCAATGTTGTTCCTCTGTTTAAGAAGAGTAGCAAGGATAATCCAGGAAATTATAGGCCGGTGAGCCTTACGTCAGTGGTAGGGAAATTATTAGAGAGGATTCTTCGGGACAGGATTTACTCCCATTTGAAAACAAACGAACTTATTAGCGAGAGACAGCATGGTTTTGTGAAGGGGAGGTCGTGTCTCACTAACTTGATTGAGTTTTTTGAGCAAGTGACGAAGATGATTGGTGAAGGAAGGGCAGTGGATGTTGTCTATATGGACTTCAGTAAAGCCTTTGACAAGGTCCCTCATGGCAGACTGGTACAAAAGGTGAAGTCACACAGGAGCAGAGGTGAGCTGGCAAGATGGATACAGAACTGGCTCGGTCATAGAAGACAGAGGGTAGCAGTGGAAGGGTGCTTTTCTGAATTGAGGGCTGTGACCAGTGGTGTTCCGCAGGGATCAGTGCTGGGACCTTTGCTGTTGGTAGTATATATAAATGATTTGGAGGAAAATGTAGCTGGTCTGATTAATCAGTTTGCGGACGACACAAAGGTTGGTGGAGTTGCGGATAGTGATGAGAATTGTCAGAGGATACAGCAGGATACAGATCGGTTGGAGACTTGGGCGGAGAAATGGCAGATGGAGTTTAATCCGGACAAATGTGAGGTAATGCATTTGGAAGATCTAATACAGGTGGGAAGTATACAGTAAATGGCAGAACCCTTAGGAGTACTGACAGGCAGAGAGATCTGGGCGTACAGATCCACAGGTCACTGAAAGTGGCAACGCAGGTGGATAAGGTAGTCAAGAAGGCATACGGCATGCTTGCCTTCATCGGTCAGGGCATAGAGTATAAAAATTGGCAAGTCATGCTGCAGCTGTACAGAACTTTAGTTAGGCCACACTTAGAATATTGCGTGCAATTCTGGTCGCCACACTACCAGAAGGACGTGGAGGCTTTGGAGAGGGTACAGAAGAGATTTATCCAGGATGTTGCCTGGTCTGGAGGGCATTAGCTATGAGGAGAGGTTGGATAAACTCGGATTGTTTTCACTGGAACAATGGAGGTGGAGGGGCGACATGATAGAGGTTTACAAAGTTATGAGCGGCATGGACAGAGTGGATAGTCAGAAGCTTTTTCCCAGGGTGGAAGAGTCAGTTACTAGGGGACATAGGTTTAAGGTGCGAGGGGCAAACTTTAGAGGGGATGTGCGAGGCAAGTTCTTTACACAGAGGGTGGTGAGTGCCTGGAATTTGCTGCCAGGGGAGGTGGTGGAAGCAGGTACCATAGCGACATTTAAGAGACATCTTGACAAATACATGAATAGGATTAGAATAGAGGGATACGGTCCCCGGAAGTGCAGAAGGTTTTAGTTTAGACAGGCATCAAGATCAGCGCAGGCTTGGAGGGCCGAATGGCCTGTTCCTGTGCTGTACTGTTCTTTGTTCAAATCAATTGATTATTTACTCATTCATCTCAAAATGGCTGCTACATTTCGCTTACATATTAGCAGTTGCTTTGCTTCAAAGTATGTGAAGTGCTTTGGGATATTTCGGAGAGGAATAGTAAGCTGCTACATAAATGAACGTCTTTCTTCCTTCATTGTACTCAACCATGTGGGACTAGCATGTGAACTTGAGTCACTCAACCCATTGTGACAAAAAAATGGCCTCTTCTGATTAAAGGCCTGCTTGGGTCTGCAAAAAAAAAAAAAACCTGACCCAAGCCTGACAGAACCACCATCCGACCCAAGCCCGACCCAGCCAGAGTCCTTCCATTTTTTCCTGCGCCCGACCCAACCCAACCATCAGTTTACTTAGGTTCTGTTTTTCACTTTGTTGCTGATCTGCACAAGCTTAAAATAACTGTAAAAAAAAAATACAGCTTTCGAGTCAAAAAATTACATTAACTGTGGAGCCACTTATCTGTGATGGAGCATACCCGACCCAACTCGACCCAAGCCCGAGTTCCGGACCCAGAAGTGCGACCCAACCCGAAACCGACACATCGTCGGGTCCCGTCGGGTTTGGGTCGGGTAGCAGGTCTTTACTTCCGATGACACGTAATTGTGTTTTTTTGAAGGCAGTGGCTTACGACATCTCTTTTTGTGGCACATATTGCCACTGAAGGTACTGCAGCTGCTTTATTTACTTTGGCGCTTTGCCAATTACTTCAGGTTTGCTTCAGGTGTCAGCCATGGCTCATATTCTCACCTCTAAGTCAGAAGATTGTGGTTTCAAGACCCATTCCAAGATTTAAGCACAAAAACCTAGGCTGACACTCCAGTGCAGTACTAAGGGACTCTGGCATTGGCAGATGAGACCTTAACCCAAAACCCTGTTTTCCCCCTCAGGTGGCCACAAAAGATCCCATCATACTATTTTGAAGACGAGCAGGGGAATTTTCTCCAGTGTCTTGGCCAATATTTATCCCTCAATCAAAATCACAAAAAACAGATTATCTGGTCATCATCACATTGCTGTTCATGGGAGCTTGCTGTGCATAAATTGGCTGCTGCATTTCCTACATTACAACAGTGACTGCACTTAATTGGCTGTAAAGCACTTCAGGCGTCCTGAGGTTGCGAAAGGTGCTACATAAATGCAAGTTCTTACTTTCCATACCATTGGCAGTAAAGCACCAAAGCACACAACATAAATATTGGCACATTTTAGTGCTCTGAGGCAGGGAGAAGAGGGACTGAGGATTCACCGGTACTTGATAGATGGCCATGCTTCCAGTTCGGTTGGTGGTTCTTTGAACCTGATGACACTGCTGGATTAAAAATAAACACGTGCCTATTCCTGCTTTTGAAAGAGGGCCCAAGAAAATTAAAACATCAAATCTATGTCCGAGGAATATTCAGATGTCAGAATTTCCCAGCAATTATTTTTCTGATTCAGACTTTTCTGTTTGACGTGAAAGTCAGAAAAAGTCAGAACAAAATGCAGCTCAGTTTCTGATCTGAATTTAATTGAAACTCTGAGTCACATAGATAATGGGTGGAAATTAGTTATTGAGCTTTGTAGATTCTTATCGATGCCTTGAAGTCATTTTATGAAGTACTCACATCACGCTGCAGGTTTATGAACAAATGGTCACTATTATACCTCTTATTTTGATATACCGGAGATAAATAGTCCACCATTATTGTTCCGCTTTCACTGTTTCCTGTCTCTTGAGCATTCATTAAGTACTACTTTAGTAACAGTGCTTAATGCTAAAATGTGGGTTTCATCAGAAGCCAAAGAGAGCAGCAAATGAGGACAGTAATAATGTAAACATGCCATTCTTTTCAAAAATCTTCCTCTATTTAGGTTCCTCCCTTCCCCGTCCTTCTCACCATCTACTATTCCCCGAAACCTGGTGTCAAAGTATTTGCATAATGCCAGTGCTATTTGCAGCCTATTAGTCATCCAGCTGAACAGGAGGGTGGGGCAGGTGCTGGTGGGGAACTCAACTCTGACGTATTGCTGTAGTGTAACAAATAGCTGTGCTGGCCAAATTTCACAAAAACAATTCCTCATCTGTAATTATCTTGTTCTGGCCAACATTAGTTTTCTGTGGGGGTGCCCTTGCTCACCTGCTGAAACCTTGGTAGAAAGCTAAGTAAATGCCATGTCTCTTCTCCCAAAGTTACAGAAAACGAGCAGGAGCCCCCACAGATGCTTCAGTGCAGTACTGAGGGAATTGGCCCATCTGCCTGTCCAACCTGGGAAAGATGTGCTGGAGAGGTGATCTCATAGAGGCTCATAAAATAATTAACAGAATGGAAATGTTGTGGCAATAGAAAAGTAGGACAAAGGGACATGCATTGAAGTTAGTAAAAAAATTAATCTAGCACTGGCATTAGGAAATGCTTCTTTACATAAAGAAGCATATGGAATACACTTTCAGGAACAAAAGCAGAGGCCAAAATCCGGGAATCTTTTAGCCAGGGTGGGTTTTGGTTTTTTGAGTGGATGAACTAAGACAAAATGGTGTTCCTCATGCATAATTGTCTTACAATCTCACCTTAGCCAACATTCATCCCTCAAGCAATGCCACCAAAAGAGGTTAACTGGTGGTTCATCTTATTGCTGTTTGTAGGGCACTGCTGTGTATAATTTGATCACCGCATTTGTTCAGAAAACAACAGTGACTACCACACTTCAGAAATGTTAATCATTGGCTGTGAAACACTCAGATAACTTGAGGACATGATAGGCATTAAATAAACATAGGCCTTTCCTTCTGTGGAGCACAATACCACAAAACATTGTCCAATTATTCACCAAACTATCAGGGAAATTTAGATCTTTTCTCTGTCTGATTCCTTACCCAAACCATTTGATTCTCTATGTCCTGGGTCAATGCACAAGTCATTCCTCCTACCTTTGTATCCATCTCCTTCATCAATCTATTTGCATTCAAGATAATGCAAATGCCAGTCATTTTTATGTTGTTAGGTCAATACTGGATGACAAGAAAAGAGGAAAGAAATTTTGCCCGATACTAGAGGGTTCTTGACGCGCAATCATTAGCTGCACTCAAAACATTAAATGGATGCACAAGCAGAAACCGAACATCCTTTCCAGAATACAACTAACGTTGGGAAATCATTTGTAATAGCGTAACTATATTATCCTAGTCTTCTAAATCAGTAATTAGGGTCAAAGCACTTGTAGTACAGAAGCTGCCAAGTTGATAACATGAGGTTATGGGAGAGTCAGTTGATTGAAAGATGGAACTGGAATGTGAAAAACAAGAGATGCTATCACCAAATTGCAGTTTCTTTTAAATTTTGCTGTCTTCCTCAGAACCCTTAATCCGAACTAAATATTGCAATTTTAAAAAATAATACAGCAAATAAATCAGAGCAGAGTTTAACTGATAGTCTATTAAACAGCAATGCATCGGCCCTGAGGATATCCCTTTTATAGGATTGTTTGAGAAAAGCAACAAAGCCCCTTTACATCTATTAAATACGAGGTTAAGCTGGAAAAGAAAAAGCTGCTGGAAAAGACTACTTTTTGTGGGATAAAACCTGATTGTGACAGTTGTATGAGATGCCTACCAACCGCTCCCAGGCAATTTGTCAAACTCCACGGGCTAGAAATTGGTTTGCACCCATTTTTAGGTGCAGGGGTCGCAATTTGTGACCTGCCTGCGCCCGTTGCCGTGGAGGCATGCAGCATGCAAACTGGTGCTGCCTCCTCACTTACCTGATTGTCGAGTTGGTCCGAGCGGGGCCCGTGCTGCTGGCGACCTGAGCACTCAGCAAGGGGCTGAGCAGCATGTACTGATAGCATGTGGTGCTGCCAGCCTGCTCTTCTTAAAGGCAGTCTCTGTTTTAAAGGGAAGCTGCATCAAATCACAAGAAGCTGCTTTTAAATGCTATTGCTGCAATTCTGAAGGAAAATAGTTCACTATGTGGTGCTGGATGCCACAGTGGTGGAGGTGGACAGGTGGAGAGAGGCCATGTTTTCATGGCGGGCCAGGAGGTCCTCAAGGACCACCCTCCGAAGGGACTGGGAGCAGGTGGTCAAGGGTTTCAATTCCTGCAGTCTGGCGCATACGGGTGGTCAAGGTCAGAGAATGCATCTTCACATGATATCTCAGAGTCATAGAGAGATACAGCACTGAAACAGGCCCTTCGGCCCACCGAGTCTGTGCCGACCATCAACCACCCATTTATACTAATCCTACATTAATCCCATATTCCCTACCACATCCCTACCTTCCCTCAATTCTCCTACCACCTACCTACACTAGAGGCAATTTACAATGGCCAGTTTACCTATCAACCTACAAGTCTTTGGCTGTGGGAGGAAACCAGAGCACCTGGCGGAAACCCACACGGTCACAGGGAGAACTTGCAAACTCTGCACAGGCAGTACCCAGAACTGAACCCAGGTCACTGGAGCTGTGAGGCTGCAGTGCTAACCACTGTGCCGCCCTAACCCACCACACCAACCCCTCACACTGCTCAATGTACCACAACCCCATCACTCACCCAGCAGCACTCTCTGGCACTCAGGACATACTCCTAACATCCAGATACTCCACCTCACCCTCATTCCAATGATGCCAGCCTCACACACACTATTTGCCTCCACACACCTCCAGGCACATCACACAAACACAGTGCCACACAATCACTGACATTCTTCCCTTTCTCCTGCAGGGCAAAGTGGCCCATAAGCACCAGGAGCAGAGCAGAACCAGTGGGGGACAAGGATGCCTGCATCTCCTGAGCCCTATGGAGGAGATGGTTCTCCAAATTATGTGGCCAGCTATCACAGAACCTGTGGCATCCGGCATCACTAAGAACATTGCAGATGTCAGCATGTTCCTGCCTTATACCCCTTCTTAACTCCCACCTCACCCTCATCTTGCTATCTGGCATGCTGAGCAAGCTGCTGATTGTGTCACCACGGACCTCTTGCTTTTCACCCCACTGATCAAGTGGAAGCCTGTGTCAAGTGGTGTACCGCAGGGATAGGTGCTGGGACCCTTGCTGTTTGTAGTGTACATTAATGATTTAGATGTGATTATAGGAGGTATGATCAGTAAGTTTGCAAATGACATGAAAATTGGTGGTATCGTAAATAGTGATGAGGAAAGCCTTAGATTACAGGACAATATAGATGGGCAAAGCAGTGGCAAGTGGAACTTAATCCTGAGAAGTGTGAGGTGAGGCATTTTGAGAGGACTAACAAGGCAAGGGAATATACAATGGATGGTAGGACCCTAGGAAGTACAGAAGGTCAGAGGGATCTTGGTGTAACTTGTCCATAGATCACTGAAGGCAGCAGCACAGGTAGATAAGGTGGTTAGGAAGGATACTTGCCTTTATCAGTGGAGGCACAGAATATAAGAGCAGGGAGGTTATGATGGAGCTGTATAAAACACTAGTTAGGCCACAGCTGGAGTACTGTGTACAGTTCGGGGCACCACACTATAGGAAGGATGTGATTACACTGGAGAGGGTGCAGAGGAGATTCACCAGGATGTTGCCTGAACTGGAGCATTTCAGCTATGAAGAGAGACTGAAAAGGCTAGGGTTGTTTTTCTTAGAGCAGAGAAGGCTGAGGGGGGACATGATTGAGGTATACAAAATTATGAGGGGCATAGATACTTTAGATAGGAAGAAACTTTTTCCCTTAGCGGAGGTGTCAATAACCAGGGGGCATAGATTTAAGGTAAGGGGCAGGAGGTTCAGACGAGATTTGAGGAAATTCTTTTTCACCCAAAGGGTGGTTGGAATCTGGAATGCACTGCCTGAAGAGGTGGCAGAGACAGGAACCATTACAACATTTAAGAAGTATTTAGATGAGCACTTGAAACGCCATAGCATACAAGGCTACGGGCCAAGTGCTGAAAAATGGGATGAGAATAGTTAGGTGCTTGATGGCCGGCACGGACACGATGGGCCGAAGGGCCTGTTTCTGTGCTGTATAACTCTATGCCTCGATCACTTGATCTGACACACTTAGGCTCTAGCTCAGACAGTGGCAGTGCACGAACCTTGGAGTTGTGATTTGCATGTGGTGATTCACCAGGCATGCATGGACTGCAGCCAGACTGGGGGAAAAGGATGGTTTGTGTGCCAGTTCACCGGAGGGCAAGGTCACAGATGAGTTCTGTTACAGGGGACTCAGATGAGGACCTCAATGGGGCAGCATACAGGAGAACATTGATGAGGATGCTGGGTGCATTGGCTGGCCTGCCAGACAGTCTCCTGTTACTGTCGAGCAGCATGAAGAAGTTCAGTTCCAACTTGGCAGAGGGCATCGTGTTCTGCGCCATCGACTTGTCGTGCTGAAGATCCAGAAACATTGTAGCTGCAGCCCCCATACCGGAAGCAGCCTTTGTGTGGACAGGTCACCAAATCCTCTGCCCTCCCTGTGAGGATGCAGTCACACTCCCTGCCAAATCCAGGAACTCATCACAACACCTCCAAATATACTCCAAAGTACATCCAGAGTCTTTGCAATAGCAGTAGTTACCGCAAGTTGGATGTCTGGCCCTTTAGTAACGCACTGGTGGGTCCCTCTTGCAGCTTTGCGAATGTTCTTTGGTGAGTTACCAGTGAATACATTGAATGGACTTGCAAGGTCTAAGTTTGTAAACTGTGTGTCATATCAGCTGAGGCTGCAGCATTTAAGAGAGGGCACCTCAACTTGAAATTTTGTTGAGCAGGCTGGGGCCTGATAGGCAGGCCCCGGCAATCGTGGGGAGGTCATATTCTAGCAGTGATGCCTTAGCTGTGGGGTGGCTCCTTTGTGGGCCATAGAGTGACCATTAAGGAGGGGGCTCCCCCCCAGGAACTCATTGGTAGACCCCAGGATTTAGCTGGTGATCTCTCCACGCTGTGGGGGGCCCTCCTGATGTTCAGGTATTACTTGTTCTTAGTCCCTTCTTCCACTCTGGCAATCCAATCTTTCTCCATTTTCTTTCCTCCTCTCAAGTCATTCTTGCAGTCTACAATCCCCTGATCCATCAGGTTGTCAGTTTGATCCTTCCTTACTCTCTTCCTGTTGGTTCCTGCTTTGAAAGCTGATGTCTGGATAGTGTTGGGAGTTGATTTTTTACATCCTGTGTCCATTCCGTTCACAGCTATTCTGGTCAATTATAACATATTACTTGGACTCATGTTATCCTGGGTTGGGCATTTTTATTTGTTTTTCCTCCTGGATGCTTCAAATCACTGGATTATTACACATCGACTGGCTGTTATCTCTCTGATTTGTTTAATCAAGCTTCACCATCAGATGTAACGATTCTCAGCTTCGCAACGTTGTTTCCATTGTGTTGAATTTGCATTCAGTCCTTTAGATGCAGCACTAAACCGAGGCTCTGGCTGCTTCTCCCATTCGGTCAGCTGGATATTAAAGATCCCATGAAGCGGGAGATTTCCTGCTACCCAGGCCACATTCCTCCCCTCCCACCAACACCACCAAAAGTCCAATAGCTGGTCATTTATCTCACTGCTGTTTGGGGCTGTAGGCTATCACATTTTGCAACACTTGGATGGTGGGAGGAATTTTAAACTCAATCTGCCCAATGGGAACAGGGCAAGAAGGGGTTTAAAATGGAATGCTTTCAATGGAGCTTCTGCTGGAATCCTGCTGACCACTGGCTATTTTAAATGCGGCCGAGGTTCATGCCAGAAGCAGAAATGAGCCACAACAAGTTATACAAATCCGGGTCCCAGTACATCTGAGGGACCCTGATGGTATCTTGACCTGGAGCTTGAGCCTGTAAGCTGTAGATTAATTTCAATAACTACAATAATTAATTGGGTGAAGTGCTTTCACACAGTTTGATATGATTAACTGCTATGTAAATACAAATAGTACTATGTTTATGAAAATCCTTTAAAAAATGTTTTAAAGCACAACAATGAAAGTTTGTCTTACCAACTTAATAGAATTCTTTGAGGAAGTGACAAAGTTGATTGATGAGGGAAGGGCTGTAGATGTCATATACATGGACTTCAGTAAGGCGTTTGATAAGGTTCCCCATGGCAGGCTGATGGAGAAAGTGAAGGCGCTTGGGGTCCAAGGTGTACTAGCTAGATGGATAAAGAACTGGCTGGGCAACAGGAGACAGAGAGTAGCAGTAGAGGGGAGTTTCTCAAAATGGAGACGTGTGACCAGTGGTGTTCCACAGGGATCCGTGCTGGGACCACTGTTGTTTGTGATATACATTAATGATTTGGAGGAAAGTATAGGTGGACTGATTAGCAAGTTTGCAGACGACACTAAGATTGGTGGAGTAGCAGATAGTGAAGGGGACTGTCAGAGAATACAGCAGAATATAGATAGATTAGAGAGTTGGGCAGAGAAATGGCAGATGGAGTTCAATCAGGGCAAATGCGAGGTGATGCATTTTGGAAGATCCAATTCAAGAGTGAACTATACAGTAAATGGAAAAGTCCTGGGGAAAATTGATGTCCAGAGAGATTTGGGTGTTCAGGTCCACTGTTCCCTGAAGGTGGCAACGCAGGTAAATAGAGTGGTCAAGAAGGCATACGGCATGCTTTCCTTCATCGGACGGGGCATTGAGTACAAGAGTTGGCAGGTCATGTTACAGTTGTATAGGACTTTGGTTAGGCCACATTTGGAATACTGTGTACAGTTCTGGTCGCCACATTTCCAAAAGGATGTGGATGCTTTGGAGAGGGTGCAGAGGAGGTTCACCAGGATGTTGTCTGGTATGGAGGGCGCTAGCTATGAAGAGAGGTTGAGTAGATTAGGATTATTTTCATTAGAAAGACGGAGGTTGAGGGGGGACCTGATTGAGGTGTACAAAATCATGAGAGGTATAGACAGGGTGGACAGCAAGAGGCTTTTTCCCAGAGTGGGGGTTTCAATTACTAGAGGACACGAGTTCAAAGTGAAAGGGGAAATGTTTAGGGGGGATATGCGTGGAAAGTTCTTTACGCAGAGGGTGGTGGGCACCTGGAACGCGTTGCCAGCGGAGGTGGTAGACGCGGGCACGATGGAGTCTTTTAAGATGTATCTAGACAGATACATGAATGGGCAGGAAGAAAAGAGATACAGAACCTTAGAAAATAGGCGACATGTTTAGATAGAGGATCTGGATCGGCGCAGGCTTGGAGGGCCGAAGGGCCTGTTCCTGTGCTGTAATTATCTTTGTTCTTTGTAACAGGAGGGATAACAATTTGTTATAAGACTCAAAAATTGGCATCTGGAGGTCAGAGCAATTTCTTTGCTCATTGTAATTTTTATTTTGCAAATATTAATATTGGTGAAGACATTCTCTTATATTTGAACTGTCACTTCAATACTTCATTATAGATTGAGGCTTCAGTGTTCCACAGCATATTATGGACTGCACTTAGTTTTTCTGGCAACTTGTAAACTTACATCGAAAGATTAGCTGCTGTACTAAAAGTATCAAGGAACTGGCCTATACATTATGCTGCTCCAACACTATATTGCACTCACATTACTTGTTGTCATAACACTGAATATCAGGTTTACTCGGTAATTAAACTCACTATCAACATTCCTTTGGAATGGCTGCTGGTTACAGACCTCTCACGCAGCACATTCATAAGTGCAAGAGGCTGAGTGGAAGCCAGATATCATAACCCTAGTCAATTATTTGCTTCACTGAGCATTTATTAGCTAAGCAGATTACAGTGAAAGTGCTTGTCTACTGGATCTCTACATTAGGGTTTGTCAATGCTGGTCAACGCAAATTATTAGTGTCACACAACAGTTTTGTTCATGAAGTTTAAAACACCTGTTTTTGAAATCGCACTAAAATGGTAAATTTATGAATTATAGGGGTAAGTACAGATTATGAATTGAGTGTTCCTTATACTCAACCTCTTCCGCTCTACCTTTAATATGGCAAGCACTCATTGAACAGAGAACCCATGAAAACAGTAATCTAAACGAAATCATATTAAAGTCCATTATCATTTAGTCACAACACATGAAAGGATTCATAAACACTCTAAGATTCTGAAAAGCTCTAGTCTGCAGAGACAGACAGGGATATCAATGAAGGAACACAATACTCAGTTCTGTGCAATGTTTTAAATCATTTCCTGCTTGATTTACGCAAATTATCCCATCCCTTTTTTCCTTCTGCCAATTCTACTCTGATCTGGAATTTTGTACTCTCTCATGATTCCTTACCCAGTCCATCCAAAGCTCTCACATAGGGGAATTGTTAAGAGTCAAAAATTAGGAGCTGTGTTAAATTTTAGCAGTGCCATAAATTAAAATAGGCCAGAAGTTTAAACCAACATGAATTGTTGTTGGTCCTAATGAGTGATACATGTAGGTCTGTGCAACCCACAGTTTGGAACTGGCAGTACCACACACTGATCCAGCAGTTTCTCTTTCATGCTGTTGCACTGCTTTCTCTCACGCTGCAGTTTAAGATCAGCTTGTCACCTTTAAAGACAAACAGTGAAATAGGACAAGACTGTAAATGGGAAATTGCGGGATGAGGACAATCATTGCAGGACCTCCCTCAATGCCCTTGCTGAGATTAGGAATCTCTGATGTGGTGAATCCATGGAGGGGAACAAACATCTCGATGCTTCGTGGCAGAACCCAGCAGTGCACCAACATATGAACTAGATTAGTTTGCACTGCAACATTTAGCAATCTATAAAACAGGAGAGAAATATGTTTGGATTTGTCAACCTCAGACTATAAAGCAATAAGAATATGAACACCAACTTTATTTGGCAAATGATCGGTGTGGTCTCATTCATAAATAGAAGAAATTCTGTATCCAATGACTTATCAATGGGGTATTCTGTATTCCATTTCTTACTATTGGGGTATCCTATATTCAGTGATTTATCATAGGGATGTTCTCTGTATACCAGAAGTGCGGTACTGTACGAACCATGACCATGATAAGTGACCCTTGACAAATCCCACAAATTTCTACATATATCATGTGTAGTACAATTTGCTTCCAGAGCTTCATAGTTTTGTATAAAAAGCCAGGGCAGCAAAAAAGCTCCACTTTCTGCAGTGATGGAAACAATCGTCAGTTGAAACAAAATAGCAAGCTAATTATGCTAACAATGAGAGGACAATAACTGTGTTTGCAAAAGGTGAAGGAGACTATAATATCTCCCGCATCTTTATGTGAAGCGGTTTTCACCTCTCTAAATTACTTCCTTCATAGGGAAAATCCAACTAGCTGAGGGTAAAGCTGGGTTCAAACATCTAGCTCCATGAGTTTTTGGCATTCTAGAAACTCTTATAAGGACTTCATTATGTATCATCTGTGCCTGCAGCACAGTCATCAGCAGTAACATCATACTCATTCAGCTCCTTCCCTGGCAGCTGCTCCAACATCCAAGTGAATGGAGATCTGGGTCATCTGTGCAACCACTTAGTCAAGGAATTGGGGCAGAGGAGGGAGGGGGAATGGACAAATTAATTTGAAACTCAGCAAATAAGGCTCTCAGTTGGTGTCAACAGCAGGCCCTCCAGTGAATACCTTGCACATCATCTGCATCAAACACGGTGCTTTCCTTTTGGTCACGAATGCTCAGCAAGAGACATCTACATAGACTGGGCATTGCTGTGTACTATTCATACAATATGCTCATCTGCCCCCACTACTACAGGAGTGTTGAAAATAATAAAAACAGAATATGCTGGCAATATACAATAGGTCAGTCAGCACCTGTTAAGAGAAATGACAGCTTATGACAACTCAGTTTTAATCCTGATGAAGGGCATCGAACTGAAACTTCAGAACGTGCCTCTTCTCTTTACAGGTGCTGACTGATCTGTTGTGCATTTCCAGAATTTCTAAGGTAGAGTTCCTGTGAACAATAGTTTTAAATAACTTTGATATAATTTGTTTCAAATAAAAAATTTACGTAGGACTGAAAATGTATGGACAATCACAAGATATCATTTAGTGGGGGAGGGCTCATGTGATATCGGACAAGACAATTATTAAAATAAGATGCAAATCATTACTTTCTGATGACAGTTATTTGAAATGTCTTTAAACTGAAATACAGATTCTTGTTAGAATGTGTCGTTGTGGAAAGGAACAGTCCAATTGCCGCATAGGATTCAATATTGTAGCTGCAGTAGTAGTGGACATGAAAAATGGGTTTCCAAAACCTCTTCCTCAGCTTAGATTTGTGCAGATGCTTCTCTCTCCGCTAAGCAATCATGTCAAGTGGAAAGTTATTGATGCACTTGGAGCTTGAATTTTACTGTTAAACGTTAAAGGGACAGCAGATTTATGTGTTTAAAAACTAAAATTTGAACACATACCAGCCTGTGTTTGATCTAAAGCTGGATTTTGATCAGCATTTAAATAAACCACCACCTCAAACATCGAATCCTTCCACCATCATGGGTTCACCAGGGCTGCAATGTGTATTTATCTGTAGGATGCATTGCAGCATCTGGCCACAGTTTCTTCACCAGCACTTTCCAAGCCACTCAGCAGGACAAGGGCTGCAGGTACATGGGAATATCATCACTTCCAAGCTTGTCTTCAAGTCATACACCATCCTGACTTGGAACTATATCGCCGTTCCTTTATGGTTACTAGGTTAAAATCCTCAAACTCCTACCTTCTCGAGGATAACTACAAATGAGTAATGAATGTCGGTCTCACTAATGATGCCCACATCCCAAAAATCAATAAACATAAACACTCGGGTTTGCACAGGTTTTTCAGATTGCGCTGCTGAATTGTTTCATCCAGCAAGCAGCTGCTTCTCCAGGAATTTCTGGGAGCCCTAAATCTTCAACTACAAGCAATTCCTTGAATCCTTGGAACATAGACAACAAAGATTTGCACCAGCCAACCAAAATTATGTACATCCTGATTGGCCAGTGAGCAGGAAAACCGAACATTTTAGGGAGTTTCGAAAAAGGAAACAGGCAATTTCCTGGAACGTGAAAGAAGACATTGTTAGTAATTTTTGTAAATGACTGGCAGATTTTCTATTGCAATGCTTACAGACAGTCAGATGATGAACTGGTTTATAGTGAGAGGAGTGTTAACACACAAAGTATTATTCTGCTGCTGAGGTGAAACTGTGTTTAGGGGGTGGCGGCTTGTCCTGTCAAAGCCACAAAGTCTTAATTGTTATAAGTAAACATGGTCCGAGATCAGTCAGAGCTTAATTGCGGTTCGGTAAGGAACATTCACTGATTGGAAGATGGTTGTATGTTTCAGGCTCCAGGTCAGGAAAAAAGTGTGTAATGACTGTCTTCCTTACTTTTTAAATAATTTTGGTACGCAAGTTTTTTTTAAAATTCATTCACGGGATGTGGGCATCGCCGGCCAGGCCAGCATTTATTGCCCATCCCTAATTGCCCTTGAGAAGGTGGTGGTGAGCAGCCTTCTTGAACCGCTGCAGTCCATGTTGGGTAGGTATACCCACCGCCCACAGTGTTGTTAGGAAGAGAGTTCCAGGATTTTGACCCAGCGATAGTGAAGGAACGGAAATATAGTTCCAAGTCAGGATGGTGTGTGACTTGGAGGGGAATTTGCAGGTGGTGATGTTCCCATGTATTTGCTGCCCTTGTCCTTCTAGTTGATAGAGGTCTTGGGTTTGGAAGGAGCTGTCCAAGCAGCCTTGGTGCAAGTGTGCTGTCGGAATTGTGGTATTCTCATGTGCTGTCATTTTTATGATTCTATCGTGTATGTATCTCCTCATCAAGGATACTTAATTGGCTGCAAAGCACTTTGGGACATCCTGAGGTTGTGAAAGATGTTATATAAATGCAAGTGGTACATTTCCACACCAGGCAGTACATTCACAAAATAACCAGCAAGGAGATACATTTACACCGACCATTCTGCACACACAAAATTCTGATGCAAATATTTCTTGTCCATGTTCCAGGATCTGCTTGAATTTGGGCCAAATCCAGCAAATTTTGGGAGTTTTTACAGGACATGGGAGAATCTATGCATAGATCAGAAAACTCCCAGAAACACTGGCAGATAAAGGATAATTGCTGCATTCTGATTTGTTCTGCTGAAAACAGAGTCAGCAGCAAAGCACAATACGTGAACCATTTGGAAAGTTCATGTGACCAGCTCTGTTCCTAGTATTCATAATGTTTCCAATCAGTACTTCTGATTGTATTCTACATGGGGGTGCAACAAACTACAAACATCTGGATACAGGCCAAGGGAAACATATTGAGGCCTTTTCCTACAAAGCCTCAAAGTCTCTTATTTGCTCAACTGAAGCTCCATGGAGGGAAAATAGAAACAAAACACAGCAACTTACAGATTGAGCTGCAATTATACCTAGAATGAAATAAATTAAATTCCCAAGACATTACTGTGTCATTTTTTTTTTGTGTAAAGAAAATTTCCTGCTCCTTTACAGATTTACTTTAAAATAAATCCTCAAAACAGCGCACGCATGTTATATGTAATAGGTCAGGCTGTTAGTCACCAAAGACAGGCCAGCCATACAGAAGGTTAGAATCTTGTTACAGAATTTGCTAACCTCCCTTACCTCTATCCAGGAATTTGTTGTGAAAAAATGTAATTTTTCTAAAGGATTTCTAAATGTGCTCAGGAAACCAATGCAGCAAATTTTTAATAGGACAAAATGACTATGAACTGGGAAGAGACATGCACAAATGAAAAATAAAAAGGATCTATGAGCCCAATTAACCAACACTAATATGAGTATTAATCACCTGAGCAATGACGGGGACATGGCGATGATTTATTGGCCAGAATTTTTCTGAGGCGCCATTGCCACTGGGGAGCCCCTTCGTGGACCATGGAGTGCCCCTAAAGGAGGGCTCCCTCCGCACCAAGTCAGCTGGGAGGCCACCAGGTTTCACTGGGCAGTCTCCCCATGTGGCAGCGCACCCTCCTGATGTGCGGAAAATTCCCTTGGAGGTGGGAAATGGTCCTTAATTGGTCACTTAAGTAGCTCAATTGGCCTCCCAGTAGGGAGCTAATCTGCCATCTTTTCAATAGCATGGTGGAGGGAAGATATCGTGCACCCACACAGACTGCAGCGGTTCATCACCACCTTCTCAAGGACAGTTAGGGGGATGGGCAATAAATGCGAGCCTAGCCAGCAATGTCACATCCCATGAACGAATAAATAAAAAAAACCCAGATGGCTTCCTGCACCATTATGCCAGCCTTCCCACCTCCCAGCCTGTCCTCAAAGGACTAGTAAAATTCAGCCCATTGATAGTGCACTCCATTTATGTCTGCACCTTGAATATGTTCTGTTTTTAAAACATATATATTCAAATTCTTCCACCCACTAGCTATTTTCATCTCTTTGAAGTCTCCCTCCCCAAACAGTTATAACGTGTTCTGACAGACAAGCTGAGGAGGTGACTTTTATTTGTGACCTGTGGGCTTGTATGAGAAGGGTTACTCGCCTTCTGAATTTCCTTCTCTCTTTAAGGAGGCTTCCTACTTTGACTGGACACCATCCAGGCAGAGATTTATTGCGTATGTGACGCACAATGGGCACAGGTTCAGCCACTCTAGGCTCCCTGCTTTAGTACACAAACCACCTTGTGCTGCCAGTTTGAACCTGCTTTGGGTAATTCTTGCTGATGTGTATAATCTGGCAGCCTGTATGCCAGTTTTTACCTTTGTCTGTTATTGGTTTATCATTGGCTAAATTCCACACCTCATTTTGAATGGCTGCTGGAATCTAACCTTTGTAAATATTAGAATCAAAGATCCTTAACTTATCTGGAATGATCCAATTGCTGGAAACAAAAGAAATTCCACTTTGTTTTAAACATGTGTCACATATTGTGTTATGATGTGTGCACTCCTGCTCCAGGGGCAGTCAGTTGTTAGCTCAAGTACCAGTCCAAGAGTGTGAAATCAAAATGTTGCCCTCAGTGTTAAGGGAATGCTGTTGGAGGTGCTGCCCTTCAGATGAGGAGCCACTTGTGTAGTTCAGGTGGATGTTAAAAATCCCATGGCACAACATGAAGAGGAGCAGTCTGGGTTCCAAGTCAACAGCAGCAAAAACAGTTGAACTGGTCATTCACCTTCTTGCTGTTTGAGGGATCTTCTGATCAGAAAATGTTTGCCTATATAACAACAGTCAGTGCATTTTAAAATAATCAATTGTATGTAAAGTGCTTTGAAAGGATTCCGAGACATGTGATAAGTGTTATATAAATGCAAGTATGTCTTTTTTAATGTAATTTTTGTACCACAGCAGACTGAAATTGAGAAATATACCTTCTGATAACAATTGTGGAATGTATTTTTAGTATCAGGCGTGTCCTGTATTCCTAATATTAAACACTACCACCAGGGCATCTTTCCCTGTAGTATGTTATCTATATCATCCATAGCTGCTTTGTACACAGGAGCTTCCCCTGGAACAAAGAGATGCTCCACTCGCAGCCCAGCTTTAATTCTATTCAGTGATCAAAAGCTAAATATTACTGACCCCAGAGGATAAATACAGGCAGTAAAGAAGAACTTTGAACTTACTTTAATTTATGGTCTGTTTTCAAGCCCTGAAGGGAAACGAGAAAGATGCTGCTTATTATAAAGAGATCTGAATGAAACCAATGAAAGCTAGGGTGCAACAATAGTAGTGCTGGGTAAGCGGAAGATTGGAGAGAGAGTGAAGAAAAGCAGTCAGATTTCTCTTCTCTTTCTCAGTTCCTCTTTTCCCAGATAAAATAAATCATCCTTTGATGACTTGAATTGAAAAGGGAACTTGGAAACATTGATTTAAATAACACAACCGTCAACCACCCCTCCACCTCTCACATCCACCCACCTCACCCCCCACCCCCCACCCCATTGCCCCGCTGGCTTTCTATCCTAAATCCCAATGTTTTTTGTACTTTGAGCCCCAGAACTAGGAATGCAATTTACATCTATACTAGCTCTGATGTTGGCTTTTAACATCACTTTGTACTGGCATGTTGCTCTGAAATAACACACTGCAGCAAAAGTGTGCGACTTTCTGCAGTAGTGACTGCAGCACCATCCTGTGGTGGGCTGCGGAGCTGGCAGCAGAACAGGCCAGTGCAGAAAACCTGATGAATCTGTTGCTTTACAGACATGATTGACGCCAACAGTAGATGATCGTGCATGCTACAGGAAATTGCAGTGACGCATATGCATTAGAAGGTAGCTAATACAGTCAACAATTCTGGGCTGCACACTGGCCATCGTCATGGGATCACACCAGTATTTTGACTGGTGGTGCAGAGGCATCTGTAATATCAGTGTGGGGATGTGCAATGTGGGGGTGGAGATGTGAGAGGTCAGGATGGAGATGAGAGAGGTCCGGGTGGGGATGTGTGATGTCGGGATGGGGATGTGTGATGTCGGGATGGGGATGTGTGATGTCGGGATGGGGATGTGTGATGTCGGGATGGGGATGTGTGATGTCGGGATGGGGATGTGTGATGTCGGGATGGGGATGTGTGATGTCGGGATGGGGATGTGTGATGTCGGGATGGAGATGTGTGATGTCGGGATGGAGATGTGTGATGTCGGGATGGAGATGTGTGATGTCGGGATGGAGATGTGTGATGTCGGGATGGAGATGTGTGATGTCGGGATGGAGATGTGTGATGTCGGGATGGAGATGTGTGATGTCGGGATGGAGATGTGTGATGTCGGGATGGAGATGTGTGATGTCGGGATGGAGATGTGTGATGTCGGGATGGAGATGTGTGATGTCGGGATGGAGGTGTGTGATGTCGGGATGGAGGTGTGTGATGTCGGGATGGAGGTGTGTGATGTCGGGATGGAGGTGTGTGATGTCGGGATGGAGATGTGTGATGTCGGGATGGAGATGTGTGATGTCGGGATGGAGATGTGTGATGTCGGGATGGAGATGTGTGATGTCGGGATGGAGATGTGTGATGTCGGGATGGAGATGTGTGATGTCGGGATGGAGATGTGTGATGTCGGGATGGAGATGTGTGATGTCGGGATGGAGATGTGTGATGTCGGGATGGAGATGTGAGATGTCGGGATGGAGATGTGTGATGTCGGGATGGAGATGTGTGATGTCGGGGTGCAATGTCACATTCCCACTTCCACATTACACATATGACACTGGTATGAAGTAAACACACCTCTTGGGCTGGGTTTTTGGTACCAGGATCAATTCAAAGGCACTCAAGTGTAAATAATCATGTGACTGTGGGGTTGGGGGTGATTGCCAAGTGCCAGAGCATGACAGAAAGCAAGGGGACATAATTGGGAGGCGAGACAAACCAGCCTCCATTGGATGAGAAAATGACTCCATGAACTACAGTGTGACTGCAGTTTTACTAGAACTTTTCTACTTATAAAGGGTAAAGTTATGTAAAATTACCATGGAGATGACAGCGACATTAATTATTCCACTGAGTTCAAGCTACGAACCCTTTAAGCAGCCTGAAGTAGAAATTTGCAGGTTGTGAAGTTGGAGTGTCACATTCTAGTCATTGCCCAAACTGGAGGGGTTTCTTTATTATAACTGGATACCTGAGAGCGATTTCAAAGCTGTGATTTGAGTAGCAGGAGCTCGGGGAGTACCAAGGAGCAATCAGGCTGATGTTTACTAGCCTTGGCCGTGTCAAGTTGGAGAAGTGACAAAAGCAGGGAGCAAGGAAGAAAAGGGTGGTTTCTCTCATAGATCTGTGTGAGCCTGGCTTTACAACAGCTTTGATAGGATCCTGGGAATTAGTATCCCTGTCTGGTGCAGGAATGGACTGAGGGCCTGAAGAATGCAAGAGAGGAGAAAACGTTAAAAAAATTAAGTTAAATAAATCACAACAAAATTAGAGTAGTTTATTTCTGTTGGCCCAAATGACTGTATAAGGTTACAGACTTGAAATAATGCTTAGAAATTTATAAAGTTTTAGATTTACTAATTTTGTTGGCGAGCTGGGGCTGTCTCTGGTAGATGCTAGCTGTTTGCATGGCCCATCAAGAAAGTTCAACTGCCTTTGTCACAGTCGGTGTATCTGCCCACTGCTGAGAACTGTAGCTAGCTTTGGCAAATATCCTGTAATCTTCAAACTTTTAATTCACCCCAACTGTAACAAACAACAAGCTAGCCTTGTGCCATGCTACACAAGAGACAATGTGCCATCATATTAGGGCAGTGTTGGGAGGAAGGGAGGAGAGCACAAACATTCCTTGTTCTCAGTTAGCATCGGGGAGAGGGGGACAAACCTACCCTGTCCCCAATCTTCAGTCAGCATCAGGGAGGGGCACAAACCCACCCTGTCCCCAGTCTTCAGTCAGCATCAGGGAGGGGCACAAACCTACCCCGTCCCCAATCTTCAGTTAGCATGGGTGGACATATGTATCTGCAATGTTCTTAGTTAATTTGAGGAAAACACAAGCTTGTCCTGTTTGCAGTTTTCAGTCAATGGGAATGAGAGAATGCATGCCCTCTCTGTTTTGATTGCATGCACAGTGTGGGGGAAGCTTAAACCTGACTTTATTTACAATCAGTGTGGTGAGTCTGTATTCATAGGGCAGATGATAATAGTTACAAGTCTATAGTAAAAACATTTAATAGTTCATCTGGAATATTTCCAAAAATCTGAACATGACTTCTTTTGTCTAACATTTTCCCAGGAGCAGGAGAACACAGCAGTAATCCTGTGCAATTATAGATGGACAGCGAGAAGCCTGCTGCAGTAGTACAACAACACAGACATCACTGAAATCATTAAACTATTAGCAGCTTTATAATAAAGTTTAAATATTGCTGGTGTGGATGCAACAACATGCTTGTGCAAAGTTAACCCTTGATACATAATCTAGGAGAGCAGGTATTACTTTAAATGTTGGCAAGATTACAAATAGAAATGTCAAGGAGGAGCATAAACTATTTTCTTCCTTTTTAAACAGAAATAAATAAATAGCTGAGAACAATCGATTGTGTGTCATTATTTCACAGTGGAGTTTATAATCACACCAGTTATTGGTCTGTAATCATTTCATGTTACTGTTTGCAACTACAGTTTCGAAATCTGTCTTTAGTATCAAGTATTGCTTATGTTTATTTTTCCCTCTTTATTTTCCTGAAGGTCTTATTTTCAGCTGCAGTATTGTTCTAGGGGAGTCAACAGCTCTCTTATACTTTGTCCAAGTACTCACTCCGAATATGTGCATTTAAGTAGGCTAATGAATTGGGGGTGGCTGGGATGCTGGGGAATCTCAAACTTAAACACAATTCTATCCACAGACATGCAATTTCTAGTAAGGGCCATTGACTAACACTCAGATGTAGGAACACTGGCGGATTTCTTCACTCTCCTATCTCAATTGTAATCCCTCCTCTGCCACTTCTCCAGCTGAATGTAGGCCTGTGATTGTACCTGGGACATTCCCACTCTATTGTTCAGTTGCTTAGCTACTCAGTGGGAAACCTCACTGAGCTATCCAGAAACCCTATGAGTTTCCATTCTGTATCTGTGCCTGCAATAACTGCTCTGTGTCAATTACAGGTAAGGACATTCACATTGCAGGATTGTAACATCATTACTGCAAGTTAAACCGAGAAATAGATTGCAGTGGATTACTGGAAAAATCCTATTACCCGTACATTACAATGAAACATGCAAGACATTTAACAGGGTCTTATGCTGTAAGAGCCAAACAATACTCAAACCAAAACCTTTCCAAGCATTTCATATTCAGTACCACTCTTTGAAACATGCCGGGACATATGGAGAGGTTTTAAGCTCGGAAGCTGTGCCTGCAGTTCTCCACATTCACCAAGTACATCATTAGCCAATAGGATCCACTGGGCTACAGAAGCTATTGATACAGCAGCCGTGTCAAATGATTTCAACACCCAGTTCATTAACTTACGTAGCAGTATATCATTCTAAGCAGTCTGCATATATACGATTCCTGGCTCACAGCACTGATAGACTCCTCCTTAATTAAGCCTGCTCTGCATCTCCCCACTGATCTGAATGGACTGGTTGAAAAGATAAATGTGATTAGGTTGAAAGATCTGGCGTGACCAATCCAGTAAAGGGTCAGTGCAGTGTTTGTACTACAAGGTGATTAACACACATGGAAGAGCAGAAAAAAACATGCTGTAAGTAAAATGGAGATTGGAAGGTTACAGTAAGCAACACTTTACCGCAACCATAGCAAAGCTAGGCTGATAAATAAAAATAATCTTACAGGCCTGGACTTGTATATCAAATACACAAACATGTTTGGCTGTTCAGTTAAATCTTCTCTACCTTTGTATCAATTTGTACCTCAAATGCTGTAATCTGCAGGGCTACGGACTAAATGCTGGAAAGTGGGATTAGGCTGGGTGGCTTGTTTTTCGGTCAGTGCAGACACGATGGGCCAAGTGGCCTCTTTCTGTGTCATAAACTTTCTATGATTCGATTTTGCCATCATATTTAATCATTTCCAACTATCCCTCCTTCCACTGGATTGCGAGTGAATAGTCCATGAATTTATTCCTGGTTTCCAGCACCAATGCCAAATGCAACTCAGCTGAACAGAGATCTGTTTACTTTGGGATGGGATGGCAAAGAGTGTGACTCTAATAGTTGATGTTAACAGATATTCTATCACACATTTGGCCTGCAGATCTTGAAAGTTAGCAGGTCCTCTATCACACATCTGGGCCCAATATCCTATTATAACAGGTATTGTATCGCATATCTGGGATGGGTATCTTAATACTAAGTATTGTACCACATATCAGGGTTGAATATTGATGATGTTCTGCTCTCAAACTCTCTCTCCTGCACTTTTTCTCACTCTTAATTCCATTGCCTCTATCATTCCACCACCAACTTAGTTAACAACTCTCTAGCATCTGCTTTCAATGCTTTCATCCACATAAGAATTAAAGTCTCTCATCCAAGCCCTCACCCTGGTATAACAGCCAACTTTGATCCTCAAGCCATTGGCTTAAGTATGACACATGAACAGCCTGGCATCTGCTATCAGATCTGGCTCAACTGCTTAAAAAAAAGTTTGCATCTTCCACTCTAGACCCAAACCATCTTATTACTCTAGGATCATCCTGCTCCATCTCCATCCCTTTCCCCCACACCAACCTTACATCTGACATGAGATTAGGAGCTCATGTATTTTTTGTTGCCTCCAAAATTATAGTTATACGCTTGGCTGCCTCAGCTTCTTCCAGCCCTTCTGCGCTCCCCAATCAATCTCAGCTCACTCGCTCTTGCAGCTCTGTCCTCAACACTTTATAGCATCTCTTCATCTCCACCCTAGACCTCACCAGATGGCTTCTACTTTCTTGACCTCCCTCACAATTCATTTCCTGATCACTAATTAGCCTTTTCTGGTCCAGTGTCCACTGACATTATCAACTGTTCCCTCTCTCCAGGCATTGCTTCCGCCACTCCTAAAATGGAGATCATCACCCCGCTGTCCTCTTCAAGTATCACTCCATTTCCAGCCTCCTCTTCCTCGCTAAGGTTTGGGAATGTATTGTTAGCACCTGACTTCATTTCTACCTCTCTCGCCACTCCCTATTTGAATCCGCACAATCTGGTTTCCTTTCCATTCCTGGTACAGAGATGCCCTGGTCAAAGTTGAAGCCAATGGGAATTAGGGGGAAATCTCTCTACTAGTTGGAGTCACACCTAGCACAAAGGAAGATGGTTGTGGTTGTTGGAGGCCAATCATCTTAGCTACAAGACATCAGTGCAGGGGTTCCTCAGAGTAATGTCCTAGATCGAACCATCTTCAGCTACTTCATCAATGACCTTCCCCCCATCATACGGTCAGAAGTAGGGATGTTCACTGATGATTGCACAGTATTCAGTACCATTCGCAGCTCCTCAAAATCTGAAGCAGTCTGTGTCAACAGACAGCAAGGCTTTGACAACATTCAAGCTTGGCCTGATAAGTGGCAAGTAACATCCACATTTACAAGTGCCAGGCAATGAGCATCTCCAACAAGAGAGAATCTAACAATCTCCCCTTGATGTTCAACAGCATTACCAATGCTGAATCCCCCACTATCAACATCCTGGGGGTTACCATTGACCAGAAACTGAACTGGAGTAGCCATATAAATACCATGGCTACAACAGCAAGTCAGAGACTAGGAATCCTGCAGTGAGTAACTCACTTCCTGACTCCCCAAAGCCTGTCCACCATCTACAAGGCACAAGTCAGAAATGTGATGGAATACTCTCCACTTGCCTGGATGGGTGCAGCTCCAACAACACTCAAGAAGCTCGACACCATCCAGGACAAAGCAGCCCATTGGCACCCCATTTACAAACATTCACTCCCTCCACCATCAACGCACAGTGGCAGCATCTACAAGATGCAGCAATGCACCAAGGCTCCTTAGGCAGCACCTTCCAAACCTGTGACCTCTACCACCTAGAAGAACAAGGGCAGCAAATGGTTGGGAACACCACCACCTGCAAATTCCCCTCCAAGCCACACACCATCCTGACTTGGACCTATATCGCTGTTCCTTCACTGTCGCTGGGTCAAAATCCTGGAACTCCCTTCCTAACAGCACTGTGGGTGGCCCTACGCCACATGGACTGCAGCAGTTCAAGAAGGCAGCTCACCACCACCTTCTCAAGGGCAATTAGGGATGGGCAATAAATGCTGGCCTAGCCAGCGATACCCACATCCCATGAATGAATGAATAAAAAATAAATCTCTGTTCAGTTTCAGTTAATGACCAAGAAGCGAAATACACAGGTCTGTGCCTTCCATCCTTCTCAACTTGAAACAAGACAGCACCTAATCCTGTTACTGATGCATCTGTAGCTACTATGCTCAGGATCATAGTGCGCTAACACCTCTGACAAAGTTAACATCTCTTGATGCTCTCAAAGGATTTTTTCTGGCTTTCTCCCCAATACCACATATTATTGCTCTTTAGCAGGCATTGCAAGGGCTTGTTTATAGTAGCTAAATTTGCTAAGAATTTCCCTACCTGATACACCATTCCCATGAATCTTTGTAGTTCTGTTATGTTTTTTGGTTCTGGGAAATCTTTTATTGCCTTCATCTTCTGTGGATCTGCCTTGGTGTCTGACCCATCAATTATGTGACGAAGGAACTTCACTGTTGTCTGCAAAAATACACACTTCTCATTTAACTTGAGACCTGCTTCTTCTAATCGTTGTAATACAGCTCTTATGCTTGTGTCCTGTTCTTTCTCGTTTGCTCAGTGAATGTGGACGTCCTCCATGTGGCACATTATTCCCTCTAAGCCTTCCAGGATTCTTGACATTGTTCTCTGAAAGATCTCTGGTGCCGTGTTATACTCAATGGTAACCCATGGAAACAGAATCTCCCAAATGGTGTCATAAATGTTGTCAATAATTTAGACTCTTCAGCCAACAGTACCTGCCAGAATCCACTGTTTGCCTCTAATTTTGTAAATATGGAGCTTTTTCCCAGTTATGCTAAACTTTCATCCACTGATGCCACAGGGTGGATCTCTCTCTCTCTACTGCTTTGTTGAGTTGAGTGAGGTCGACACAGATTCTTTTGGATCCATTTGGTTTCTTTACTGGAACCATACCAGAGCACCATCTAATTGGTTTAATTACTGCTGATATCACTCCTTAGTTCTCCATTGCTTCTATTTCTTTTTTAACCTTTTCTGGGAGTGGGACCTTACTCGGTGTGAATAAGTACACAGGTTCTGCCTCTTTTCTCAGACGTATGTAATATTTTGTCTTCAATTTTCCCAATCCTCTAAATAGCTTTGGGAATTCAGCCCTAAAATCTCTTGGTTGGTTCTCTTGTCCTTTAATTTCTTCTATCCTACATATCAGTTGTGGGTTGATACATACCTTCCTGCTCAGTAATGAACAACTCTGATTCTTAATAATATACAGCGTTTCGGGAATCTCTTTATTCTTGTATCTTAAAGTGGTTCTCAGTTCCCCTATAACTTTCAGCTCTATGCCTCCAGGCCCAAGTAGCTTCTTGTTTGTTGTTCTTTAGCCATGGTTCCTTATCCGATAGAACAGAAACCGCTGCTCCTATGTGTAACTTAAAACAAGTTTTATTTTTCCTACCATGATATCTGCTGTTCAGCAATTTTCATTTGCTCCTTGTATTTCTCCTAAGAAAGGAGTTTCAATCGTTTGTTCATCTTGTACCTTGTTTATTCTCTTGTTTAAACAATTTGTCCCTTTGCTGATCTGCAGTATTTGCTTCTTGCTGCGATACATCGACTGGAAATGTCCCTTTTTTCTACATAGGAAACATTTCGCCTCCCTAGCCGGGCAATTTTCTTGCCAATGTCTCTCTCGGCCACACCTACTATGATTCAGTGCTGCTGCCTCTGGATGCCTTTCCCGCATTTCGGGCTTTTTGGCACCACTCTGTTCTGTTTTTTTCACCAGCTCCACTGAATCCAGTGTCTTCGAGATCGGACTTTCCCCATCCCCTCGGACTACGGGTCGGTTATATTTTCTAACCTCCCAATGTCTGCTTAGCTGAATGGCTTTTTGTAAACTCAAGTCTTCCCTCAACTGTAATTGATCTGATAGCGCATCATCAATAACCCCGACTATGATTCTGTCCCAAATCAATTCCTCACGCAAGCTTCCATCCTCGCAATCTTCAGCGATCTTGTATAGGTCATTAATAAATGATTCAATGTTTTCCCCTTCCTCTGGGTGCGCTTATTAAATTTTGCCCATTCAATGATAACGGTTTTCCTGATCTTGAAATACCCTTCTATAGCATTCATCTGGAAGATTGGGAAACTTTTAAAGATCAACAAAGGGTTACAAAAAGAGTAATAAAAAGAGCAAAGGTAAATTATGAAAGAAAACTAGCGCAAAATATAAAAACAGATGGCAAAAGCTTCTATAAGTATATAAAAGGGAAGAAAGTAACTAAAGTGAGTGTTGGTCCTTTGGAGGATGAGACTGGGGAGTTAATAGAAGGAAACACAGAAATGGCAGAGACACTAGATCAATATTTTGCTTTAGTTTTCACGGTGGAGGAAACTAGTACCATCCCAATAGTAACAGGTAATGCAGAGGTTATAGAAAAGGAGGAACTTAGAACAATCATCACCACTAGGGAAAAACTACTGAGCAAACTATTGGATTGAAGGTAGACAAATCCCCAGGGCCTGTTGGCCTACATCCTAGGGTCTTAAAGGAAATGGCAGTGGAGATAGTGAATCCATTGGTTATAATCTTCCAAAATTCTCTGGATACGGGGAAGGTTCCAGTGGATTGGAAAAAAGCTAATGCGCAGTGGTTAGCACCGCAGCCTCACAGCTGCAGTGACCCGGGTTCAATTCTGGGTACTGCCTGTGCGGAGTTTGCAAGTTCTCCCTGTGACCGCATGGGTTTTCGCCGGGTGCTCCGGTTTCCTCCCACAGCCAAAGACTTGCAGGTTGATAGGTAAATTGGCCATTATAAATTGCCCCTAGTATAGGTAGGTGGTAGGGGAATTGAGGAAAGGTGAGGATGGGGTAGGAATATGGGATTAATGTAGGATTAGTATAAATGGGTAATTGATGGTTGGCACAGACTCAGTGGGCTGAAGGGCCTGTTTCAGTGCTGTATCTCTAAATAAATAAATAAACACCCTTATTTAAAAAGGGAGGGAGGCAGAAAGTAGGAAACTATAGACCAGTTAGTTTAACATCTGCCATTGGGAAATTATTAGAATTCATTATTAAGGAAGTAATAACAGGACATTTAGAAAGTCAAAACGCAATCCATCAGAGTCAGCATGGTTTTATGAAGGGTAAATCGTGTTTGACTAATTTGCTAGAGTTCTTCAAAGCTGTAACAAGCAAAGTGGATAATGGGGATCCTGTAGATGTAGTATATCTGGACTTCTAGAAGGCATTTGATAAGGTGCCGCACAAAAGGTTAATGTACAAGGTAAGATCACATGGGGTTAGGGGCAATTTATTAGCTTGGATAGAGGATTGGCTAACCTACAGAAAACAGAGAGTTGGGATAAATGGGTCTTTTTCTGATTGGCAAGATGTAACTAGTGGGGTGCCACAGGGTTTGGTCCTCGGGCCCCAACTATTTACAATCTATATAAATGACTTGGATGCAGGGATAGAAGGTACTATATCCAAATTTGCAAATGACACTAAAATAGGTGCGACAGTAAGTGGCAATAAAGAAATAAGAAATCTACAAATGGATATGGATAGATTAGATAAATGGGCCAAAATTTGGCAGTTGGATTTTAACGTGGATAAGTGTGAGGTTATCCATTTTGGTCGGAAGAATAGAAAGGCAAATTATCTAAATGGAGAGAACCTTCAGTGTGCTTTGGTGCAGAGGGATCTGGGTGTCTTCGTGCATGAATCGCAGAAAACTAGTTTGCAGGTACAGCAGGTGTTAAGAAAGGCAAATGGAATTTTGGCATTTACTGCTAAAGGAATAGAGTATAAAAGTAGGGAAGTGTTGCTGCAACTGTACAAGGCATTGGTGAGACCACACCTGGAGTATTGCGTACAGTTTTGGTTGCCTTGAGAAAGGATGTTGTTGCATTGGCGACAGTTCAGAGGAGATTCACTCGATTGATTGCAGAGATTGGGGGGCTTGTCTTATGAAGAGAGATTGAGCAGTTTAGACCTTTACTCTCTGGAGTTTAGAAGAATGAGAGGAGATGTAATTGAGGTATATAAGATGATTAAGGGGATTGACAAAGTAGACATAGAGAGGAAGTTTTCTCTTGTGGGGCAATCTAGAACGAGAGGTCATAGTTTTAGGATAAGGGGTAGCAGATTTAAATCAGAGATGAGGAGAAATTACTTCTCTCAAAGGGTCGTGAGTCTGTGGAATTCACTACCCCAGAGTGCAGTGGATACCGGGATGCCCCTAGTATAGGTAGGTGGTAGGAGAATTGAGGAGATAGATAGATTTTTAATTAGAAATGGGTTGAAGGGTTATGGAGAACGGGCAGGAAAGTGGAGTTGAGGCCAAGATGAGATCAGCCATGATCGTATTAAATGGCGGAGTAGGCTCGAAGGGCTGAATTGCCTACTCCTGCTCATAGTTCTTATGTTCTTTATGTTCTTATGACCTCAGCATAAGTAATTTGCCTCTCATCGATTCCTTGGGTTATGAGAATATCGTCTGCACACTCCTCCTTGGTGTATAACAATGTACTGATTTGCTCTTTGTCTGGTTTCTGTGCTAAACCCGCGCAGAACGGTACCTCTGGATCCACTTTGGCTACACCTCCGCTTGGTTCGGACCTGCTACCCGCTTGAAGGCCTCTGACAAGAACAATGACTTCTGTTTTTAAAATTTTTTTTGACATTATCGTTCCTTCTCTTCTTCGATAACTTTTCTGGTGCCACCATGTTATATCATGGCTACTATACACTTTGTACCGAATTAAGATACTAGTATGTGGGTTAAGGTAACCGGAGTTTATTTACAAATGTCTATCATCTATGGCTGCCATTACAATACTCCTCACACGAGGCCCTGTACAATCCATGACATCACATCCTGTAATGATGCTTACAGTCTATTTACATATCTACCTAGCAACAACCTACATCACATTTCCTCCTGGGAGTCTCGTGCCACGATCAAGTTCTGAGTAGAACACTTGCTTCGGGAGTCTGGTGTCAGGCATGCAGACGACATGTCCCGACCAGTGGAGCTGGTTTTGCGCGATTAGTGCCCCGATGCTAGGCAGATTGGCTTAGGAGAGGACTCTGCTGTTGGACCGCTTTTCTTGCCTATAGTTCTCTACATGCAGAAAGGGGATGGAGGAAGAGAGGGACGGGGACTAGGGGCAGGCAACTTTTTTTTTTAAAGAAAATCAGTAAATGGTATACAGCTGGGAGACTAAGACCACAATTTTACTGCAGCGGCTTTTGCAAGCGGGGAGTAGTTTTGTTTGGGCACATGCTGTGGAATTTTCACTCTACAGCTTGCATCTTGCTTTTCAGGCAGGTTCCCTGCCCAGAATCCAGTCTGATTGACAGGCTTGGTCCCCTGTAGGGTGGAGAACACACTGGAGGTGTTTCTAAGCCAGGAGCAGGTAGGGAGCCTGCAGCCAGGTTCGTGGGAGTGTGGGGGCAGGGCATTGGTGGATCTTGGGGGTGAGGGCGTGACCACCAACCTCTGGGGGAGATGCAATCCCCGAATGTAGGGTGAGGGGTTCCAATCTCTGATCCTGAAGGGGCCGTTAGCGGGCACGGAAGCAGGTAAGCTTGGTGGGTTGAGGGAAGCATGTTTGCTTCTCTTAACCCACAAGCAGGCTGCAAAGACACTTACTTCTTCCATGAAGTAGTCCTCACATACCTTTAGCTGATGGGTCTCCTGAAGTCTGGGGAACCCAGTCGGCCAGGGTTAAGCCTGGAAGATAGGTTAAGTATGAAAGCACGTAACCTCATTATGGTACTTAAAGGACCAACCCACCTCTTGGGAGTGGGTTGGTTGTCGGCCCCTCATCCCACCTCTACAAACCCAGAAGTAGACGGATTGGAGCCGGTTTTGAGTAGATTTGAGACTTAAAAAATGTTGACATCCCACTCACCCATTTTTTTGGAGCTAAAATTACCCAACAGTCTTTTTCAAGCCAGATAATTAAAATATTACCTTTCTTCCCAACTTGTGACTTTTAAAGTGATATTCCAGACAAAGCTTCCGCTATTCCTGTAGTTTGAAATGTTAACTTGCTTATGGCAGACTATATCACAGGCTATGTTTTCTCAAAAACCTTTTGTAAAGTACACCCAAGTTAACTGCTGGGATTTCCTCGTTGAATGTTAAATACAATGCTGAACAAACATCTGAATTGCAGTAAAAGTAGCATGATGATGCATTGTATGAAACGGTATCTCGCCACACTTCAACGGTCAGATATGACTGCATTCACTTGAACATAGAGCTCTTTTACTTTCTCATTTTAAGTATAGTTTTGATTTTACAGTGGATTTCCTCCATAATGGAGGGACCTCCCTCTCTCCACACCCCCCCCCCCCCCTCCTCCCCCTCCCCACTAGTGGTTAATGGAAGTTAGAGGATAATCAAGAGTCTGATCAATTTCAGGCTGACATGTACAATGCAGCAATATCTTAGACAAGTACAATACAAACACAAAAAGCATGGCTATATAATGAGGGTACATCTTGCACAAGACTTAGTGCCATGACAGCTCTGGTAGTTAACGGAGATGGTGGATAATTGGAGCACACGTCATAAAGGCATCAGCTTTAGCTGTCAAAGTCATAAAAATTCTGGCTTTCATTTGCTATCCACAAAGTTCTATTTAGCTTCGATGGAAAATAAAATCCAACAGGGGGCACAATAAAATTGAAAATGTGCTGCTTTTTACTTTACTCACACGTTGCCAGTAAGTTATTTATGTTCCAAGATGTTATCCTTCTCTCCATGCTATGCTAATGATTTCTGAGCACCCCAAACATGTGTGATGTCACTTTCTGCAAAGACTGAAGATGAGTTCGGCCACTTTCATTTTAACAGTTAATCAGACAGCATTGTTTTTATGCTTCATATCAGTTTTGTTTTAGCTTCAGTTTTTCTTCAAAAACCCTTTTGATGATGATAATTTTAGTTTTAGTTTAAGTATCAGTCAAGTGAAATGATATTCATTTTAATGTGAAATAATTCTGATGCATCCACAATGTTTCTTTCTCTTTCAGTTATTTCTGTGACTTGTGACGGCTCCAATTTACACAAAACACCTGACAGTATGATCTTTCTGTTGCTGTTCTGTGACTGCCCAGAGATACTCAGATTAAAATAAAGGAGGTAGAAGGACAGAAACATTGCTGTATGATCTTGTTATTTGGCCTTTGAAAACAATCTGTGTATATAATTGTTCAACACAAAAACAAAATAATTTACATTGGAGATAAAAAGTAAAATGGTGAACATTGGCAATCTGAAACAAAAAGGGGAAATGCTGAGAATACAAAATTCTGATAAAGGGTCACTTTGGAAATGTTAACCTATATTTCTTTTTAATTTATGGTGGGTGTTTCGGCAGCACGGGCCACTCAGTGGGTTGAATTTTCCCGGCCCCGGGGTGACAGGATTGGGGGCGATGGGGCTGGGAAAATGCCCAGCCCAGCTTGGACATATATCGTCATTCCTTCATCATCGTTGTGACAAAATTCTGGAACTTCTTTTTGAGTAGCACTGTGGGAGTCCCTCCAACCCACAGACTGCAGCAGTTCAAGAAACAGGCTCATCACAACTTTTCAAGGGCAACTAGGGAGGGGTAATAAATGCTGGCCTTGCCAGTGATGCCCACATCCTGAGAATGATTTTTAAAAGCGAATCATTTCACTACCCACCATCGAGAGGCTGTGTTAGTCCCTTTATTGAAAATGGAGAATGTTTCACAAATGTTTATCTGCAGTTTAATGCCAGTGAGAAGTCAGAGCCCTGGATTGCATACAGCTGGTTCCAGACTGGGTTTTCAACAGAGGTTTCACTGTTCGACTTTCTGCCTTAGGCAGACCGATGCCATTTCCATGAGCAAGGTTGATGTCAACTCAGTTTGAGGTACATCTGTTCCAAGTCAAACTAAACTGTGTCAATAACTTGAGAGATTATGCTCCTTTCTCCGTGCACCATGATTGCGCTCTGATTTTTTTTCCAACAGATAATTTTGCTTGTTCCTTTTGTTAAAGCTACAGTGAATGACACAGCTGGTTTCAGGTCAAAACACTGTAGTGATAGTCAATAAAAGCATAAAGGGGTAGCTTCTCAACTTGGTGCCTGAGTGTAAAACTGGTTATGTGGATCAGCCATCAATGGAGATGAAAAGTGGCTGATCTGCAATGTTTTCTGTCCCGATGGCAAATTCAAAATCTAACTCGCAGTGACAGAAGATTGAGGATTACAGCCAATTAGACACATCCCATTCCATGTTTTATGATATCTGATTGAAACAGGAAAGAGTAAGGGGTCAGTTAGAAGTACATGGTTGATGAAGATGGTATAATAAAGAGGGTGCACAACATAGTCAAAATTGCAACATCAGTGGGTCCTGTGTGACCATCAGTTCACCATGAGAGATTGTCAACATATAATCTGAATAAAAAAATGTGTTGTGTCTTTTATGTCAACAGTAGAGGATGCTAGTTAACTCCCACCCACAAGTTGTTTTACCCTGGTTAACAATGTAATGCTTTTTCCGTGGGCACCAAGGTCAGAAACAGAGGGCAGATCCCTATTATGCTGGATCTGCACCCATTTACATTGTCACTGGTTTTTCAGAACTTCCATGGCAGAGCAGAGTAGGGCTTGGATCGACAAATGAGCACAGGCCCAGTGCTCTCCAGTAATGAGGTGGGAGGGAGCATTCCTGGCATTTCCTGTGCTCGTGGTTTAGGGGTGCCCACTTCTGCTGGTGCACTGAGAAGCTGGCATTGGGCCTTCTGCAGATGGATGGGGACAGGCAGCAAGATGAAGAAAAGCTGAAAGATAAGTAACCTACTTTTTAATGCTGCACCAGATGGGTTTTTAGATCTAGAGGCCTTCTGGTTGGTTGCTGTCCAAAGGCAGCCAGTAAACTTTTCCATCCTTGTTTTCCAATGCATGGACCAGTCAGGGAGTGGGCCTGTGCCAGAGGTGCAACTGGTCCATTGTTATTGGCCTGACCCTCCAAATTTGGGTATATGCCAGCTTAAATAAGTGCAGAGCCCAGGAAGCGGGGTCCAGGAAAATCAAACTCATATTGGACCACAAGTCTTATCAGAGGAAGTTGCAAAGTTCCACAAGAAATATTGGTTTACTTACTTTATGAATAATCCTAAGTACCCACAAAGTAATAGGAAAGCAAAGAGTGTCATGAAAACCATTAAGGATCTGTCAAATTAAGAGACCCAAACTTGCCATTGTTAGCATACCTATATCCCTGGCAAATGGCTAAAGCAGAGGGGAATTATTAAAGGGGAGACAGATGATAATATTGATAGCAACCTGCACTTTAATGTAGAAAATGTGCTGGGGTATTTTGTAGAGGCAGGGAAAAAGGAGCAGAGTTAGTGTTACTATAACTGAGTGAAGGTCGTCAAGTCTGCGTGAGAGATTCAATGACCAGGAGATTAGTACAATAAACAGTTTCAACACTTCGATCATATTTTACACAAGCACCAAATTATGCCACAGCAAGACGGTGGCATGGTGGTAATCCAGAGGCCCAGGCTATTGTCCTAGGGACATGAGTTCAACTTCTATCATGGAAGCTGGTGGAATTCAATTCATTAATGAATGTAATCGATTAATAAAAATCTGGAATTGAAAGCTAGTCTCAGTAATGACGTCATAAAACTATCAGCGATTGCTGTAAAAACCCATCTGGTTCACTAATGTCCTTCAGGGAAAGAAATCTGCCATCCTTACCTGGTCTGGCCTACATGTGACTCCAGACCCACAGAAAGGTGGGTCTCAACTGCCCTCTGAAATGGCCTAGCAAGCCACTCAGTTGTCAAGGCCAATTAGGGATGGGCAACAAATGCTGGTGTTGCCAACAATGCCCATATCCCATGAAAGATTAAAAAAAGCTATCATCTTATTCATAGTTACAGACCGAGAGAAAGGGATACTCCAAATGCACCCAAGGCTAGCACTCTGGAAGCCACAGGTAACTGAAGGAAAATGCTCCAGAACTGGCTCAGAGGCTTGTACTCCTGACAGGAAAGCACAGTTACAAGGCTAAGAATCGGGAGAACATCTATCGCTCCAAAGTAACTGGATGCATATTTGTAGTTCTGAGATTATGAACATTTATGGGAATAACTGCTGTTTGAATTGCCTCAGGGGAATGTACAGGTTTGATTTTGTGCTGGGGGTGGGGCTCCTGGCGCCGAGCCAAAAAGGTGGGAGGGAATCCCGCCTTTGCGTGCCCCCCCGCCCCCACCACCCCAAGCAGTCCTCCAGTCTTTTTGATTAAAAGTTTTGGGAGGGAAGATCCCGTTGATCTGTGACTATGAATAAGATGATTTTTTTTATTCTTTCATGGGATGTGGGCATCGCTGGCAAGGTCAACATTTGTTGCCCAACCCTAATTTAAAGGCTCGGGGATCCTGCCTCCAAGAACTGGCGGCCAATCAGAGGGCCGGCAGCTCAGCAGTATCATCAGCGCCACTGGGAGTGGTGGCCACTGCCGGTACTGTAGAGGCCTCAGACCCAGGCCCAGCTGTGGAACACCAGAACAGAGGTGGGTGAGGCGGGGTTGCCAGGGCCAGTCCCTAAGGCTCTGGTGAGGGGGCTGGGGTGTGGTCGTTCAGTCCAGGGGGAGGGGAACCCCGGGGGTAAGGTTGTTCCGAGTGGGGATCCTCTATGGGCCATAAATTGCAAGCCCATAGGGAGGGCATTTAATTTTACAAAGTAAGATCCCAGCGGCGGTGGAAGAGGCCCATAATTGGCCGTTAATAGGTCACTTAAGGGTCTAAATAGGCCTTTGGTTGGGAAGGCTGTCGTCAGCCTATCCTGCCCTCGGGAAGATCGCTGGGTTGACGGGCCCTCCACCCAGTCACCCCCCACCCCCAGCCACCTGTCATGATACTCCGTGCCACCTACAATCCCACCTCGTGGGGGCCTGTAAAATCCCAGCCTACATGGGTGACACCAGAACCCGATTATTTAGTTTGAAGTTTATGAAAGAAAATTTTAACTACATTGCACCATTTCTTAGAGAGAGGAATGTAGGATTCAGTAGGGTAGTTATTCAACTTGCCACCCAGCCATAAAATTGGCATTATGGATTGGTTGCTTGTTATAGAAACTGCCTGGTTTTTATTGCAGTCAATGGAAGTGAGAATTGTATGGTTTCTATAATGGCAGTTGACTCACAATGTCTGCTTTATGCTCAGGCGCAAGTTGAAACTCGACCGCAATGCTGTTCTATACATGTAATGCAAAGAAAGGCCAGTAGAGGGAGTGTCAATTCACTGTCTCGGTGGAGAAATTGGGTATAATCTGGTTTGGGATGGTGCCTATTGTAGAGTTTTTAAGATCTTGAAGAAGTTCAAAAGCTTCTGATAAACATATACTAAGAGTATGCTCTGAAGATCTTTTGCATGTGTCCATTCGGAAAGATTTCATAACAGATCAAAGATAATCAAGTATTCCACAGAACAGAGGTTGTGGGTTGAAGTCCCACTCCAGGATTTGAGCAAAAAAGTCAAAGCTGACACTCCAGTGTAGTACTGATAGTGTACTTTCGGATTATACAGTAAAATGGAGGCCCGTCTGCCCTCTCAGTTGGCCAATATTTATCCCTCAATCAACATTAAAAAGGGAACAGATTGTCTGGATATCATATTGCTGTTTGTGGGAGCTTGCGGTGTGCAAATTGGCTACTGTGTTTCCTACATTACACCAGTAACTACACTTCAAAAGTACTTAATTGGCTGTAAAGCACTTTGGGACATCCTGTGGTTGTGAAAGACACTATATAAATGCAAGTCTTTCTTTTTGTTACCATGGATGTCATTTTATGAGCTCACACTCCCAGCAGGGAGCCTTGTCTGCTGGGTACACATCTCAGGAATTCAGACACATGCTGCCCACGATTTATCCAAACATTAAAATGGATGATTGGAAAATCATGGGCACTGCGTATCCTAGTTTCCATTATGTGTTCTTGGTTGGCAATGATTCCTGCTGCAAGTCCACACTTAGAAAATTACTCTGTAGATCTTCTGTCCAATTGGGAACATGGAACTGCCACCTATGGGCTGTAGCTGGTCAGGGTTGACAATGTTAATTCTAAAGTTTGGTCAGTATCCTGCAGCTTTAGTTGAGAAGCCGAGGAATGAAGGAAAAACTCCACAGTGCTTTCTTTTCCTAAAAGTTGAAGTGGGACCAGAAGGGTAACATTAGTAGAATTTGTATTAATAAGTTTAGAAGAATCACTGTCATTGTGAGGGGCCCGTTGAATGATGAGTTGCTTGCTTGACCACTATGCTGGAACTGTACAACTCTATTTAATTGGCTCCACATCTGTGTAAACATGCTGTCCTTGCTCCAATAATCAGAGATAAGGGGAAAGACTGGAGACAATACAAGCAGTAAACTGTGTGGGCTAGCAGCTTCAAGGTTTGGGAGGAGATAGTTTGTAGGGCAATACAATCCAGTTTATTGATCAAACTGCAGACCTGGAATGTGTCGGGGTTTTTCTTTTTTTCTTTTGGGCCTCCTCATCTCGAGCGACAATGGATACGCGCCTGGAGGTGGTCAGTGGTTTGTGAAGCAGCGCCTGGAGTGGCTATAAAGGCCAATTCTAGAGTGACAGGCTTTTCCACAGGTGCTGCAGAGAAATTTGTTTGTCGGGGCTGTTACACAGTTGGCTCTCCCCTTGCGCCTCTGTCTTTTTTCCTGCCAACTACTAAGTCTCTTTGACTCGCCACATTTTAGCCCCGTCTTTATGGCTGCCCGCCAGCTCTGGCGAACGCTGGCAACTGACTCCCACGACTTGTGATCAATGTCACAGGATTTCATGTCGCATTTGCAGACGTCTTTATAGCGGAGACATGGACGACCGGTGGGTCTGATACCAGTGGCGAGTGTTAGTGTGAACAAATAAGTAATGGTTATTGTATTCTATAAATGTGCTACAGACTCTGTTTCACTGAGAAGCTGTTTGGGTGACCAGAGAACTTCTCCCTTGCACCGTGCTTGATGATTAAAAACCTTTATTTACTTTAATCCCGTGAACTCAAGAGTGGTTATTTTTTCCACAACAATTTGGCATAGTTGGCAGGATCCTCAAGGCTCAGTTGCCGGTGCCTGGTCGAATTTCGGCACAAGAGAGCGGGTGAGTACATTTATTTTATCACCCATTCGATAGGGAGGTCGGTGTTCAGGATGGGAAGCTGACAGGCTGATTTGAAGATCCGAACCAAAGGAGAGGTCCACAGGTAGAGTAACGAAAGACGGCGCAGCACCAGGATCATGGTTCCTTGGGTAAACGAGGAGGTAATATCGTTCTCGGGGTTAAACAGGCAAAGTAAGAATGATTGGCGAGGAAACGAAGTCTGGTTCCCACGTAGGAGAGGTTCGTATCCACACAAATAGTAACAACAGTCAAACTATAAAACATCAGCCATGGCAAATAAGGATCCAGAGTGGGGACCCAAAGGGTCACTCATCAAATTTTTGGCAGCCAAAAACAAGGACTTTAGATAAAATGATCGGGAAGGTTGGGATCCTTTGAGGACCCCGGATAAGTATAAAGAATGGTGGAAAGAACAGACAAAAGGGAATAATTGTATTATGCAAGTGTTATCTTACCGTGTGTCAGTCTGGAAAGTCTGAATTAGTGAGGCTAACTCAGGAAAAGAGAGAGGTTACAAGTGTTAGAAGGGCAAGAGCCGGAGTGGGAAAGTGAGAGATATCAGGTTGGGGTAAGAGGACAACTTAAACGAGATGCTTTCATGAAATTTAAAAAAGTGAGTAAAAACAAGTTACTGTATCTTTGTTCGAGTCTGTATGAATGTTGAAAGCTTCCACGACTTTATGTCCTTGGCTGTGTAGCATGTGCTGTAGAGCCAACAGTCGTTAACCCTTTGTTGTCAGGCTTTAATGTTGAAAATATGAGTGTCACTTGTTCTATTTTTGCACATGTCGGAACCTTTGTCATGTTTTGCATGTGAACCAGTTGAACCTGTGTATTCCTTAGGCTTAGGACTGGGAATTTAATGCAGATTTTTGGTACTTTGAATTCATAACCCATTACAGGAATCAATATTTCTAATTTGTTTGAAATTAAGAATGTGATTGCTCAGTGTGTTCATTTCAATTTAAGATTGTGCACCCAGAAATGGGATATAAAAGCTAAATTATATTTTAAATTAAAAATGGTGGCATTTTAAAAGTCGGTTTTGAAACTGTGAATAGGCAATGCACAATTTTGTAAGAGATAAGCTTCAGCCTTGAAGGCTTGGAAATGCCTGGCAGAAATCCAATTTGAAGTTTTTAAACGCTTTGCTTTAATTGGACTTAAGTTCAAAATCTACTATTGCTTTTTGGCAGTTTAAATTACAGACATATCTTACTGACTAAATAAAGGTGAATTGGAATTTGGAATCATCTTTGTTGTATTAAAAAAAATCCTTGAGTTAGGAACCTCATACAAAATGTTAAAAGTTTGGAAACAATTGGAATTTAATCTAAAATGCTGTCTTCCCTAATGGAGATGTTTTGAAGTTTAAGGGGAAAATCAAAATCTAAAAAAACATGCAGTCTAGGTGGTTTCTATGATGTTACGACCAACTGCTCCAGTCAAAGCCCCCGATAAAAATATACGATTCTGATTGTGGTGGGAGAAATGCACTGTTAATTCAATCCCGTTACTCCACAGATCCCCTAACATAACATTTAAACTTTCCAAATTAAAGAAAGACCCAGCCAATTTGTACCATTTATTAACCTCTGAATGAGGCTAACCAAACGAGGTGTCTTTAAGTCAACAAATTAACTGTTTAATTAGAAAAACGAAATTCTTAAACATTACGAAGATATAAACCAACATTTAAAAATAGAAAAAATAACAGTCCTTGCAAATTTATGCTCCTACCGGAGGTGAAGTCGTCCAAGGTTGCTTGAAGTCCTCACAGCCGTCCGATGGTGAGAAAAAAGGTTCTTCAACGGTAGAACAGTCCGTAGTCTAATTCCAGCAGTAAGTGATGCTTTCCTTCTCCAGCAATGACCATAGTAGATCAACAACTCGCAACCACTTTTAATAGAATCAATCTGGCTTTAGAATTTTTGAAGGATAAAAGATTGTCATAGTCTAACTTCCCTTCCTTCAGTTTAAATCATCAGAGATCTCTGTTTTGGCTTGACGGTTTAGAATTTTGAGAGAGAATAATAAATAAAAAGACTAAATTCTCTTCCTTCAGTTTAAATGGGCTGAGAGCTCTTCTTTCAGGTGCTAACACACAATTGTCTGTATGTGTCCTGTTAGAACAGGCTACTTCCACTATAAGCCAGTTCAAAATTAAATTATAACAAATGTATCTCTCGATGCTCAGTCCGAGTGGCTGTATCCAAGGCAACGAGGATGCACTCTTTGAATCGCAGTCTCCGAATGGCTGTATCCCGGGGCAACAAAAATGCATTCTTTGACTCAGTCTTTAGAGCTTGCTGCCTTCAAGCAGTATGGCTCTTTTTCCAGCCTTAAAGGCACACTGATTTTCCCAACAAAAAAAAAACTACAGGATCATAACAATGAATGTAGAAAAATGTTTCTTTTGGGAAGAACTCAATGGAACATAACAAAACCTATCACTCCAGCAACACTGTTATTTGAATTTCGGATAATTTTGAGACGCAATAAGTCCAGTGTAATTTAGCAAGTTACTTTTAAGAAACTAAAATGTCATCTAAGATAAAGAACAAACAAATAAACAAAGGATAAAACAGAAAAGGGAATTGTAGCTCTGTGTCATGGGCACATAAGGCCAAGAAAGCGGGTGTACGGTGCACAGCAGTCATGAGGAAAGATAAATGATCTAAGAAGGTCGACAGTAAATAATTTGGGGTTGTTTTATCACTTTAGGGAACTGTCCTGAACAGACTTAGTCAGAAATCAGGAAGAAAACTCATGTGTATGTAAGTTTCTGTTTGTGTATTATGTTAGTGTCCTCTGATTTCCTTGTCTGTCTGTGTCACCAAGCGAATGGCTTATTAACCTTCAGTGGCCTGGTCCTGCATGATGTTTTAAAGTTTTGATAGCTGTATAAAATGGATGAGAAGCTGTTAAAGTGCACGCTTTGTTTTGGCAAGGGAAAAGATAGAAGGGTTCCTTTGACGGGGACGGTAGGTAATGATACTCGGCATTGTCAATTCGATTGTTCCTATGGGTGAAAAACGCGAAGACCACCCTTTCCTCCCCCCACCCCCATGCCTGTGAGAGGCCGCTGTTTGAAGTTTAGCAGATTTAAATGAAGGACCAAGACCATTGATGCACTTTTAAAATTATAATGTGCTTTCTTCCCTAAAGGGCGATTGCACCAAAGGGGTGTCAGCACATTTAAAAAAGGAATTTCACAATGAGGAAAAAGAGTTGGACCAAAAGGAAGGTGTAAACAAACTAAATGTTTAAGTTATAAGATTCGAATTGAGATTTTTGGCCAAGAATGACAACCCAACTGTATTTTGATGAATGTGGGAATTTTAATCCAGATACAAATTCATGCATGTGAGAACAGGGTAATTTTTAATGCTGGATACTGCTAATTGGAACTTGGAAAATAGTTTGGGTCTGAAACAGTCCATGTGTTTTAAGTTCACATTATTAAAAAGGGGAGCATTTGACAAAGGGATCTAAAAGGCTTGGAATTTTGAAGCGTTGTTGGAGAAAAGTGTTCTGAAATACGAATTTCTCGTTTGTTTGAAAAGTATGTATTTAGACTATTCCATAGCTCGTGGTTTGTTCTGTCTTCGTAGGAAAAGGGGTGGTGACATCATCACTAGTCCATCTGAGAACGTTCGCCCCATCCCCTTTCAGACTGGCAGAAAGTTAACCCTTTCTGCTAGCAGTTTAAGCTAACCATACAACTTTCAAAATTTACTGCAACAAGATTGCTGACAGCTTCAGGAATTTGATCAGGTATCTACAATGAATTGAAGATGATGAATTAAATTAAATTTTGAGTTAGTATTCTAACCTGAAATTTAAAAAGATTCTTGGTAAAACCATACACATGGTCTCGGTGGTTTCTGCTTGGACAACAGTAAATATTGCACTAAATATGAAAACAACATCACTGAGTATCAGCTCAGATGTTTGGTACGGGTATCCTGAACAGCTAGATTATAAAAGGAAAAATCTTAAAGTGATGGGATTGGTATTTTATTTTCCAGGAATGCCACACGGGGTGAGACCACTCCCAGTGATCTCAAGTCAAACTACACGACTCACATAAAAATAAAAGCAGTTTTTGAAGAAGGGTCACTGACCTGAAATGTTAACTCTGCTTCTCTCTCCACAGATACTGCCAGACCTGCTGAGTATTTCCAGCATTTCTTGTTTTTATTACACGACTCACATTCTGTTTCTGCCAACAGGAGGGCCAGCAGCAGATCTTTTAATTATTTTGTTTCAGATAAATCACTAGAGCAATGACAGCCCGGTGGGTAGCAGCAACGGTGATCACCCTCCTGGTAACCGTGACAACATGGGAGGTGCCCACCGTAAATATCAACAGAACCACATGCCTGCATCCAGGACAGTACGTGCAACTAACGAAAGGAGGGAGCACTTCGAGGGCGTCAAACACTGGAGTGAACATCACGATGGGATGGACTAATCTGTCTCCATTTGAGAACTCAAAGGGAAGGGCCTGTAACACTTGTTTCAGACACTGAAGATATAACATTTGGTATGGCACCCTGACATATACATCAGGCTGTGAAAAGAGTAGACTTTATTAATTTGCATGAGGAAAGACAGGAACTGGTAGTTATACGACCTATAACGGGGGGTGGGGGGTGTGGAGAACACAATAAAATTCCTGATGATTATACTCAAGAACATGCCAATAGAGCGTATTCAGGGGGATACAAATTCATATCCCTGAGGGACAAGCTAGTGTTTCAGGTGGGATCTCGGGGGTATATAGCTACAGGTTTAAATGGTACTCTTTTAATGACAATGCAAGAATGTTATACCGAGTTGCAGCATTACATCAACTGCTCTTGCAATACTCTGAGACCCAACAGTAATGACTCTGCCATAGTGGTATCGGTCAGCTGTCTTGAAAAGCCTTCAAGGCAGTGCAAACCTCCCCCATGCAGTGGTGCTTTTTAATGGATAGGACAAGGTTCTTATACAGAGGATTGGAGTGTGATAATAACCACACTTTCTGCTTACAGATCACTGACTCCTTTACAGTGGGAGATTTCCACCTTGCAGGCAGGGCCCTTGCACGTATGCATTCAGCCCCTGGTGGGATGGTTCGCTAAACATCAACAATGTCCCGGAAAGAATAGCCCAGGAAGTGGTGCAAAGGGCCCTAGCCACCATGAGGAGGTTTATGGAGCAAAGCTGTCAAGCAATCACGAGAGACAAGGTGCAGGTGAACCTAGCCAAACGAGTGGCTAGGAGATTGGAGGTGTCAGCCAGTAATAGAACCAAAGCGGCAAGAATGCAGTATAACTGCTGGGAAGTGGGAAGGTTCGCTGCAGCTGTTGTGTCCATTGCTGTCCTGTTAGTCAGTCTCTGTATTTGTTGCTACCAAAGGCTGATGGTATCCCAAGCGGTGCAGATGGTAATGCTGGCCAACAAAGAGTACACCCCAGTATCTGCCGCAGTTGAAGCTCCTCTCCCAGGGAATATGAAACTAGGGAATATTTATGAAGATTACACTATATAATGGGAAGGAGGTTCCAGGCCCAGCCCAGGTCAATAGGACTTTGGTGAAGCCGTAAGAGAACTGTAGACTAGGAGATCCGAAGCCCACTGAACTCCAGTAGGATCCCTGGAGCAATTGGTGAGTGGAGGTTGTCGGGAATATCCCGCCTGGGTCAGGTGGTGCGCCTGACCGGGGTCCAAAAGGAGGGATTGAAGTGGGAACAGAAGGGTAACATTTGTAGAATTCGTATTAATAAGTTTAGAAGAATCACTGTCGTTGTGAGGGGCCCATTGAATGATGAGTTGCTTGCTTGACCACTATGCTGGAACTGTACAACTCTATTTAATTGGCTCCACATCTGTGTAAACATGCTGTCCTTGCTTCAGAAATCAAAGAGATAAGGGGAAAGACTGGAGACGATACAAGCAGTAAACTATGTGGGCTAGCAGCTTCAAGGTTTGGGAGGAGATAGCAGGAGAATGTTTGTAGGGCAATACAATCCAGTTTATTGATCAAACTGCAGACCTGGAATGTGTCGGGGTTAGTGTGAACAAATAAGTAATGGTTATTGTATTCTATAAATGTGTGCTACAGACTCTGTTTCACTGAGAAGCTGTTTGGGTGACCAGAGAACTTCTCCCTTGCACCGTGCTTGATGATTAAAAACCTTTATTTACTTTAATCCCGTAGACTCAAGAGTGGTTATTTTTTCCATAACAAAGTTTACCTATTAAGTTGGGGGGAGGGGGTTGTAAGTGGCTAAAAGTTTGTGTAATTGCTTTTGTGAAGGTGCAATAATAGCATAGCCACATGGACACATGCTGCTGTTATGGTGCATCTCTTGGTCCAAAGTCATCATTGGTGTCATCATGTTTAGTGATTCATAAGGCTGTGTCCAAAGCATCAGCGCACTGAGTAAATTTCAAGATACATATTCAGAAGGGTTATCATTCAATAAATCCTTTCTCAAATTAAGACCATGAATTAAACTAAAACAGGCCAGAGAAAAATATTTAACTGGGTTGTGGATGGAAAAGTTTTGGAAAAGTGTTTTGTTACTCATTTGTTTGACTGCATCCTTTTGTGTGGCTTCTTAATAGCAGCCCAGCAAATCTTCAGCTGCCTGGAGATTGAAATCTTCAGCTGCCCTGAGTACGATGCTACTTGAGATTTACTGGGCCTCAGAACTGCTGCATGAGACAATCACTCAGTGTTTATCCTGAAAAAAATAACTAGGGCTTTGGGGCTTTTTGTATACTGATTCTCATTTAATTTATTTCATGGGGATGGGAATGACAGTGATAATTTAGAGACTTTTCAGTAGACAGTATCAATTGCCTTGCATTCACTTAGACTCGGGGCTGGCACCAGGCGCCATTGATGCTTTGGACGAGAGTCTCCACTGAAAGCTGAGCTGGAGACTTACTGGGATGTCAAATCAGAGCCAACTAGCAAGCAATTATGCTGCTTGGATTTTATATGTTATCATGCTCTTTTAATGTGAAGAATTAAAAGAAAACAAAAGCCAATTGCTTTTCTGTATAAGTGATTTATTTTATGACAGCTTCACCCTGAGATTTCAGAAGGCATGCCTAGGTTTCACTGTGAAGATTTGGGCAAGCAGTCAGATCTGTGTTTAGAAATGAACAACGTTTTGCACTTTATGGTTTGATTAATACTCAATTTAACATCTACTCAGGTATATACGCAGTTCATTGTTAAATTCACAATATATGTACACAGTAATTAAGTTAAAAAATGGCTATTTTATATCCCCAGGGTGTGAAACTCTCCTTCCAACTGGAATCACTGGATAATGAGTAGGATTGGAAACATTGATCAATTTGCCTTTCCCTATGCTGAGAGCACTAAGGCCCACTGGAGTGTCTCCATCCAGACTCTGGTTACATTAGTACCTGACTCCTTTAATACCCTCTAGAAGGTGAACATCCAAAACGTACAACTTCCAAACAAGTATAATTCAGCAATTTGCAACCCCCACCCCGCCACCCCCAAAATGTAATCAAGCAAAATTCCAGGATATCCCGAACTTTAGGAATAGCATTACAATCCTAACTGGTGCTGATTCACAAATGACACTTTCATTGTCCCGGCAGAAATGGAACCACATTGTTCCACAGTGTATATGATCATCTGTGTTTAACCTTTATAACCTTCAATCTTGTGCTGGACCAGGAATTCACCTGGCTCTAATATAAAGCAATTGATTAGCATGGCGTTAACTATCTTTAATTCCCAATATTAAGTGCTCTCACTTGAGTCTTACCAATATTGTACTCTGCTTCTGAGAAATAGCATTTAAAAACATTTCAAAGAAGATCATACAGCATTCTGTGTATTTGTAAAGTAGAGAGGCACAAGCAGTTCAATGTTTTGTTGTTTTTGCTTTGTGATTTTAATTAGTTCTACAGATTTTGTACTGCAGTGTTTGCAGGCTTAAGGATATACAGGCTTTCATATAATGAAATATCAATGATACTAATAGGCTGTTAGTGGGAAGCCAACTTACATACAATATATACATGTAGAGTTTTCTAACAGCTAAATTTAATGCTATTTCTATGTAATTAAAAGTCTTATGTACAGCATGCTTCATTACAAATGTATACACAACTCCCAGAGTATCACAATTATATAATATGCAAAATTATCCATCAGACTTTTCTGAATGGATTAAGCACCCTCTATACAATTAGTTAATTATTCAAACATTTAACTGGTAGGAAAAGCGATTACTAACGATCTCACAAATTGCTTAACTTTGTTCTCCACTGCTACCAATCAGGAGCGCGAAATGCTGCAAAACAAAATGATCAAATTGCTGAGCTGCTTTTGTCTGTAATTTTCTTCTTCACTCAGGTCAATCTGTACATGCTGGGGGATATAATTCTAGGACTTACATTGGCATCATGTCCAATGCCCAGGAACACTGACCTTGCCAGAGTATGTAGAGTCAGTGGGAGAGCAAGCAATTCATAAGGGCTTGGCTGGTTCCCACATCATGGATAGAGGTTTGCTCCCTGGAAACTAAAAGGACTTGAGGTATCTGAACCCTGGCCTACTTCACAGGAATTCCACAGTACCTTCGGAGGCACGAGAAGACCTGTGTATTTGGGACCAATATTTACAACCACAACAAAGTACTTTAAAAAAAAAACACAATCCTGAAAAAAAAAGATAGAGGGCTATGGGGAAAAAGCAGGGCAGTGGGAATGCTCCAAACAAAGACATGTGTTACGACCAAGGAGGGAGGAGTGCGCTGTTTATTCTAGTTCCACTTCTCCACATGTCACAACATATATTTAATTGTTTTCCCACTTACCGATACGGTCAATCATAGATTCTATTTTTATCCCAGAATAAAACACACCAACTAGGTTTCTTTAATAAACAACAAAATTATCAGTTTATTATAAAACAAGTCCTAACCAGTAACAAAACATAGCATAAACACACAGATCAAAATATAAAAGTTCCCTTTTTACCTTAGCCCCTCTGGTAAAAAGTGGCGGGGCATTCTCGGCGTTGAGGGTCGTGGCAGGCCTCTCCTGGAAGAATTTTCTGGGCCTCCCCACCACGATCCCCAACGCTGGAGGGCTAGTAAAATTCAGCCCAATGTCACAATACTCAAGCCTCCTAACCCCTATAAATCTTGACTTGTCACTTCTTTGTAAACATCTTTCCCCAAGTCAAAAAAAGTCCCCTGCTGGGTATTTATCTGAAAACAGGTGCCTTCCAGTAACTGTTTACAATTCAGACCTCTCAGTGACCTTTGTGAAAAAAAATCCACGGACCCCTTTTCAGTTTTAAAATACAAATCCTAAAAATTTAACAAAAAAATGGAGGCATTCGTAACACATGACATCAACATAATGGTGCAAATGACCTCCTTCTGTGCTGTGACCTTCCATGATTCTATCACTGAAGCAGCGGAGAAACACAAAAAAGGAGAAAAGATGGGGTAAATAATTGGGATGGTGAAAAGATATTGGAGTAGGCCACCCACATCGCTAAGAAAATTTGGAAATGGAGAAAGAGAAAAAATATTCCAAATGCAATGGCATGGATTTTACCAGCCCCCCCAATGTGGGAGATCATGGCGGGGGGCCCAGAAAATACCTCCGGGAGAGGCCCACCATGGGCCTCGACGCCGGGAAGGCCCCGCCCTGTATTACCGGCAGTGGCAAAGCCTCGTGGCGGCATCCCATCAACCCCCCACCCCCGCCGCTCAGAGACAAACGTAATTTTAATATTTAAATTAATTCTAATTAATACATATTTACTTACCTGGTCACGACAGCCATCCACACCGATATTCCGGCTGGTTGCCAAAAGTCCTGTGCCTTTGGATCTCCGTTCAGAGATCTGAGGTGGCACACTGGTGGCGAGGGGGGACGAGTGAAGTTTTCAGGATGGGGAGGGAGGGAGGGGGGGGGGAAAATGTGGAAAACTCTTACTATTGGTTGAGGGGGTGGTGGGAAGGGATTGAGGGTCAAAGTTAGTGAAGATCGGGGGAAGTTCAGGGTCAGAAGAAAAGTTTTTTTTAGGGGTGAGAGGGCAATTAATAAACTGATTATTCACTTGGGGGGGGGGGTGAGAGGGGGGATTGGAACTTTGAATAAAATTTTAATTTTTAAAAAAACTGTCCCTTTAAAAATTTAAGTGCCTCGGAAGTGCTTGAAGCGCTTCAAAAATGGCGCAGATGCCTGCACGGTGGCGCCGGACACTGTTACCGGGGACAGAGCACATGGCCCCTCTATATCAGCATCTCAAGGCGGCTCAGTGGCACACATCGCATACGTGTGCCGTGCCATTTATGACGCTCGCTGCCGAGATCAGTGGCGAGCTGTAAAAATTCAGCCCAATGTGTCTGAAATTACTGGCAATGAAAGAAAAACACTCTTTTTGTGCAATTATTGAAGCACAAAGCACTTTATTGTAGTGTGGTGTCACACCTAATCTACGTTAGGTCCAAAGTACATTGACATTTGTGCAGCTTTTATAATTTGGACATCCAATTAGAGATTAAATCACTACTTTATGAAAATGCTTGTTCCTACATGACTTTGGACTCACAAAAGAGAATTTGTTCAGCAGTTAGAATCAAGGCAGTAATTAGAATGAAGTGTCTGAGGAGCAAATGTGGGTATCCGGAGACTCTGGCTGGAACCAAATTTTAAAAGCCACTCAGTATGCAGCTCGGCAGTAAACACTGAGACCCTGGCATTCTGTAGGGCTTCCTGCAAAACATTTTCATTTCTATATGTGCCTTTTCCCTGAATCAACGGGACACTTACTGGTTGATGTTAACGACGCCGGGATTTTGAGGTGGGGATGACTGAACAACACACTCGTTGGCCTAAGTTTCAGGCCCAATGTGTTTGCACTTTTGGGCCTGGTTTACATGCTGCTGGTACTCTTCCCACCCAGAACAGAAAAGGACACAGAGCAGCCACTGGCAGGGAATAATCAGAAAGTGCTTGGCCTCCCACTCTCCCACTGGCGGTGGTAGGAAGGAGGTTTTGGGACAGTCTGCGAGAAGGGAAGGGAAGGAAATGGAAGGGAAGGGAGGAAGGGTAAACTAGCTCAGGGAGACTAACTCTCCTTGTTGAGTCTAGAGGGCCACTCCTGCTCCTCATGGCCTCACATTTGCCTGGCGGGTGTCTTCGTCCTTCCACTACCTGCTTCAGCCTCAGGCCCCAGTTAAAATGCCATTGCCATCCTATTGGCGTCACAAGATCCTGGTTAGCATTTGTGCACAAACCTCCCACTCGAATCCAGCGTTTATCTCTTCCGTCGCCAACATCTGAGATCAATGAGAAGGAAGTGGGAAATGAGGCCACTTTAATTTGGCTCCTGGTCAGCTCTGTTTCAACCCAGTGGGGAGAGTTCAAATTGTTCCCTTAGGATTTTTTCTTAAAACATCCACTCATTCCATTGCTCTTCTGTGAAGTGTTCCAAGCACCGGTTAAAGGTTAGCAAACCCTGCCTCCTGAGGAGATGCAGATTTCAATAGGTCAAAGCAGGCTTGGAGTTGAAGTTGAGATCTCAGAAAAGGATTTTTATCTCAAGGCTTGGGGCTACTGTCACTAAATACTTTGCAACAATAACAGGATTCCACTGAGTTTGTACAAAAGATGCTGGGACAAAGAATACAGCCATGCAGAGAAATAATCACTAGTGCCTGGAAACTGATGCCAGCATCAGTAGTCCATTGTTTGTAATCTTGGTGTCATATTTGATGCTGAGATGAGTTGCGCCATCAGTAAGGCCGCCTATTTCCACCTCCTTAATGTCACCCAACTCCGCCTCGCCTCAACTCTTCAGTTGCTGAAACCCTCATCCATGTCTTTGTTACCTCTAAACTTGACTATTCCAACACATTCCTGGCTGGCCTCGCATATTAGCAAGGAAAATTAGAGATGGGGAATAAATGCTAGCCTCACCAGCTATGCCCACATCTCATGAGCGAATAAAAAAAATTTCTACTCTCCATAAACTTGAGGTCACCCGAAAGTCTGCTGCCCGTGTCCTTACTAGGACCAAGTCCCATTCACCCATCACCCCTGTGCTCGCTGACCTACATTGCCTCCCGGTTAAGCAATGCCTTGATTTTAAAATTCTCATCCTAGTTTCTAAATCCCTTTATGGCATCACCTCCCCCAATCTCTGCACTCTCCTCCAGCCCCACAACCCTTGGAGATATCTGTGCTCATCTAATTCTGGCCTCTTGGGCCAGAATGGCTGTGCTTTCAGCTGCCTGAGCCCTGAAGTCTGAAATTCCCTCCCTAAACCTCTCCGCTTCTCTACTTCACTTTCCTCCTTTAAGACAGTCCTTAAAACCTAGCTCTCTGACCAAGCTTTTCATTATCTGACCCAATATCTCCTTATGTGTCTCGATGTCAAATTATACTTTATAACGCTCCGGTGAAGGACCTTGGGGCATTTTATTACGTTAAAGGCACTATATAAATACAAGTTATTTTTATATATCGTTCCTCTGTCCACTGTCCTAGTGGAAGCTGTTAGAAATAAAAGGTTATCGGCTACAATAAAATAGCAGACCGAGAAATATTGTACAAATCTGATAGATACACATTCACTAATATCACCAATGGTAATATCTAGGTTTAGCTTACGGTTCATTATTATTAGGTCTAAGCTGGCCACATGCTGACAATTTGCTGTGATCAGCTGCCAGGAATTTGCTTAAATCAGCATTTCATATGTGGGGATTTGACCAAGCAAAATACCTCAAAGGAATAATGAGTTTTGCAGCACTTGCTCGAAAGAAACACACAGTGGCAGGTATCTGAGGAAGTATTTCATTTAGATTTGCTTTTAAAGTTAAGCTCGATTGACCTTCAGAAAGAAGTTCTTTCATTTTCAGAAAGTTGCTAAGTAGTCATGACACAATACATTCTTTGACACGAGCAGAGTTTTAAGTTTGTGTGAGGACACATGTCTGACTGGAACACAATCTGCAACAATCCTAGTAGTTTGCCTCAGCCACATAAGGTGGTCCCTGCAAACTTAACAGTATGTCATACTGTGAACTCAGAAAAAATCCACTAACTCAGCAGTTACTGTAATGTCTAAGATTTGTGCTGTGGTTTAGTTCAATAGATACCTGTTGCCCTTCAGTATGTTGCAGAAGGGCTCATTCATTCATATGTAAGTCTAAACTTTGACTGTCATTGGACTGTTCAGCGAGGGCATCAGAGACAGGTTAATGAGATATTCTTTGCATAATTGACTGGGGAAGATAATGTTGAGTTTTACGGTAAATCATTCAGCTATTGGTTCATATAGTTCAGAAAGTGTAAGATTGATCTGAGATGAAAAAAGAAATCCTCTTGTGGAGAAGGAAGGATTAGTGAAATACTAAAATGAGTACTTTTCCTCAATTTTCACAGAAGTGTGTGGTAACTTCCTCCCTCCTGGGTGTAAAAGAAATGTCAAGATGGGGAAACTTCAATGAATGAATGAGGGCAGGGTTGACTTATTTCGGTGTAATTGCATTTTATTTTAAAAGTATTTATAATAATGATGCAATTCTGTTGTTAATTGTCAGCTTGGCTCAGTTAGTAGCACGGTCAGCTCTTGAGTTAAAGGTTCAACCTCGACTCTAGAACTTGAGCACATAATCTAGATGGATAGTGCAGTGCAGGACTGAGTCTTGCTTTTCAGATGAGAAGTTAAATCAAGGTCCCATCTGCCTGGTTGGGGGGCCGTGGGTGATGTTGGAGATCTCAGGGCACCATTTGAAAAAATTGTGTAGCATGCTTCCCTATGTTTCCTCCCTCCATCAGTACCACCAAAAGCAGACAAACTACTCAATTGTCTCACTGTTGTTTGTGAGGTCTTGTCCTATACAAAATGGCTGTCCTGTTTTCTTACATAGCAGTCCCTGCTGGTCAACAAAATTTGTTATATCTGAAGAGGTGGGACATGTGAGGAAATACAACTAAATGAAAAGAATTTCTGCTCACTCCAGTTTCACCTTTACATTTGTTAACTGGGTGAACTAATCTGAAAGGTTTGGGATGATTTAAAAATATCAAAGAATTTAGGAAACCACAAACTCAATCCCTGGCAATTCAGCTCTCTGAACTTAAGTGATAATTTTTTTACTTGTATTTCTTATTTGCTGCTTTGTCCTGTCTGAATGTCATGTGCCTGGAGGATTGAAAAGGGCTGTTTTGAACACAGTTACCTCATTGACATCTTGATGTTAAATCAGAACACCAAAATCTCAGTGTCAGCAAGCTGAACTATATGCAAATTAATGGGAACATGGAATCAAAGTTCCCCGGGGCTCCTTGCCATATAGCTAAGTGATCACAGAAACAAAAGGTTTGGACAGTTTTGCTTTAATGTACTACTCATTGTAGTATAATGTACATAAGCTGTTGCTGGGTAGATTATGTATATAAACCTTAAGCATCATCACAGCATGAGTCTGTATCTTGTGCTACTCAGTGTTCATGTAGATACCCTAGTAAGAAGACCTCTGTAAATAAACTCCTATTTCTTTGATCCAGAGTCTACTTCCCTCATTCAATACTAAAAGCACATCGACAAGATAGTACACTCATTACAAAAGGCGCATTCTGCAAAATAATCATCTCCCTGATGCAGTTTCTTCCTAATAACCCAAATAGAATTATTCAAATTCTCCAGTTGTAACAGCCATGGTTGATGCTTTTCCCCTAGTTTTCTATCTTCTTTATTTTTCCATCAACTTAGTCTAATCTTTTCTTTTCAAGCTGTGAATTATACCTGTCCAACAAGGTGCCATGTGATGAGGCCTCTGCCAGTGTTCCATTCCTGAACTAGCCTTGGAGAGCAGATTGGTGACTCTTCTTCAAACTTTCCTGCTCTTCCCATGTAGGATGAATATCCCACACAGCACCTTCCTCTAGTGGCATTGATGAGAATAGAAACTTGTGTAGTGTGTCGTGCCCTTTCATTTTGAGAGATGACGGATCAAAACACCATGCCATGGTGATGCTTTGCCTTTTGCTTCTTTAATGGCTATACAAATGAACAGTCCGCACTCAACATAAGCTGCTAATATGCAGTTTAAAAGGAGCCACGAATCAAATACAACATTTACGAATGGTTAGGAATTTAGGCAAATACTGTGGTCCTGATTTTAACCTGGGGCTCATGTATGACGTGCAGGGTTCAGGATGATCATCACAGTGCTGTGTAAGACCCAGGGAGATTTTAAATCCCGAGTGTCATTTCCATGTTCCAAGTTGGACGCTAGCCCACTGCTCATGGTATGAAGAGCAGGATACTGGTTGGCAGAAGGCCTCCGCCAGCAATCGAGGAAATGGTCCCTGGTGTAAGATTAAAGTGATGGTGGGGGCTGCCGAGGCTTTCGTGGTGAATACGAGTGGGAGGGAAGCTGTGGGCAATGGAGGCCCAAACTTCCCTTGTGGGGCCCACAAGAAACCATTTTAAAATAAAAAATTGACTTTCCTGTGCCTCTGCTGAACCAGATCCCATCGTTGCATTGGCAGGTGGGGTGGGGTGGGGTGGCGGGGAGAGGAAAGGTGTCCACGACTGCACGGAGCAGCCGCATTCAAGAGTAAAGATTGCCTGGGGGTGGGGGGAGGGGCGCCTAATTGTGTCATAAACCACAAATTCTATATATTAACAAGGCCTGTCTACCTGTGGCGGGCACCCCTAGTGCTGCCAAAAATTTAACAGCCAAAATGGCAACATGTGAAAGCATGTCAGGAAGGTGGGGGAGAAACCCACTGACTGACATTTTAACCACAGTCTGCCTCGCTCGCATAGGACAGACCGGGTTGAAGCCAGACCCTGTATCTCCAAGAAGAAAATGCATGACAGCATCTCCAAGCTGCAGACTCCAACAGCTCAGTTTTTCAAGATAATTGAAGGTTTCTAAACTGACTGCTCTCTTTGGCCACTATTAAAACTCACTCTTAATTATTTGAATGCAGAATCCTTGAAATAAGAAATCATTTCCTTTTATTCTTTCATGGGATGTGAGTACCACTGGGCCAGGCCAGCATTTGTTGCCCATCCCTAATCGCCCTTGTGAAGGATTTCATTTGCACATTCCAAGAACAAGTTGAAGATAAGCAATGGAGGAGGTTAACGTTTTAAAACCATCAGGTGAAGTCTGCTATGAGGAACAAATGCTTGGGAACAACTTGTAATGTGTTGCACACATGGAGGCCATGAAAGTGTCACGCTTATATATTATTAAATTGAGGTTCCTGGCAGAAATTTAAAATCAGTTCATGTCCCCCCTCAGATGAATCACCTTCTGTTGTCCACAAGATAAGAAATCTTAAAAGGGTATACATGAAAGCTCCTTCATGGCTCAGTGCATTACAGGGTGAGGCACGTGAGCCATAAAGACCAGGAAGGGCCTAGATTCAAAGATTTGGACTGGTCTTTGGTGAATTAAATGATCATGAGGACACTTTAGTTGGCCTCTGTATTCCCAGAATATGGAGGAGAAAACTAAAGTGGCATTCTCCCTCCTCAATATGATTCAGTAATTCCTGCTGGACTGACTAGGCACAGCTGTAATGCCCTCCATGGTTGAAACGATTGTCAATGCACACCATCTAGTCTCATGCAGAATCGCCCTTTGGGTCAGATGTGGGACAGCTGCAATGGACCATATCCTGTCAGGAAAGGAGGAGAGAATGCTGGTGAGGGGTAAAATAGAAGGAAAAACAATGAAAGCAAATCACAGGTATTAACAGGCATCTTTCCACAGATGCTGCCAGACCTGCTGAGTGAATCCAGCATTTCTTGTTTTTGTCACAGGTATTAACAATGTGGTAAGAGAAAGAAAGATTAAATATTGACAACTATTACTTAATTTTCTGCAAAGAACACATGGACAGCTTTAGATCCAAATAAGAAATAAGACTGCTGCAATGGAACAACATGCTGTATGTGGGAACAACCTGCCATAAGTACTAGCATACTGCCACTGCAGAGTATAGTGGCCAGATTGAGAGTAGCAGAGGACAGGGAGAATGATGTGCACTGAAAGGCACCCAAACTGTGAGGAAAGTAATTGGTGATAAAATTTCACTACAAAAACTTAATGAATTGAAATCTCACCTGTGTATACTAACAGTTGAAGAATGGCCACAGTGATTAGACTTCATGCATTTTTGTTTCTACTAAATAAAGGTATCTTTGCAATGCTGCAGTCTATGGGTTATATTATAAGACTGTGAAAACATCTGGGAAAAATGAATAACTGAATTTGAAAAAGAGTTGAAAGCCCTTGAGACAATTCATGTTCTGCAACATCAGGGGGTAGAAATTCATCTGGGGCGCTGCATAAAATAGGCAGTATTGGATCAGCCGCCTGTTCTACACAGCGTCTGGTATTTAATTCCACTGACTGCAATGGACCTGAATATTAGGCGCTGCGTGTCATGGGCAGCTGATCCAATATCACCTGTTTTATGCATCGCTCGAGATGAATTTCTATTCCCAGGTCTTACTCCCAACACAGCATCTTTAGTAAAAGCAAAATGTAGCAGATGCTGGCAATCTGAAATAAAAACAGAAAGTTCTGGAAATGCTCAGCAGGTCAGACAGCGTCTGTGCAGAGAGAAGCAGAGTTAACATCTGACAAAGGTCACAGCATTTTTAGTGTTCCATCACTCAGACTTTGACCATTGTTTCAGAGGTTTATTACTGAATACAATGGACCATGCAGCAAAACTAACGGGACAATGTGATGTGTTATGCCATAAATGAGTCACAGAAAGTTCTTAATGTCAAATGGGTCATGGTTCACCTCCTCAACCATTCATTCCCAATCTCTGGAGCATTTATTTGATAGCTTCATGTTGGCTATCTTTCCAAGCGAGCAGAAAAACTCATTATTGTTGGAAATTGTCCACCAAGGATAACACTATCAGCTGACGTGTTAACAGTTATTTCAGTAGTCAGTTTGCTTTGGATCCAGGCACATAAAAGAGCCTCTGCCCAGAAATTAGTAACTAAAACAACATATAGATCAGTGGGGGAGGTGTGAGGTTTCCCAGAAAATTATTCACCACACATAATACAACATATATCACATAAAGGGGGCTAAATTCGAAAGCCCCTGAAAACGGGTGTGTGGATCGTGCCCATTGTTTTCGATGCAGACAGCACGTCAACTTTGTGCTGCCTGTTAATTTGGATGATTGCTGTGTGCAGCCAATGCTAAACACAATGTTGAGTGGCTGCATGCCTCAGCAAGGGGCATAAGTTCATGTGAGGCTAGTATCACTTAAAGCTAGCCTGCACTACTTAAAGGCAGGTTGCACCTATTAAAGGGAGGTGCATTTTGGCTAGAGTGGGTACTGGAACTGTTTGTGAAAGAGAGTCTGAACAGGAAGAGTGAATTATGGTGCACAGGGGAGAAAGCAGGCTCCAAGGTTTTCTGACATGGCATTGGAAGTATTGGTGGATGAGGCAGATGTGATCTATCCATAGGGGACCAGGAGGCCCTCCAGACAAATGATCAGAAGGCAATGAGACCAGATTGCTGTGGAGATCAATGGCAGAAGTCAAGCTGAGGTTCTGGATGTAGTGCTACAAGAAGTTCAATGACCTTACACAAATTGTCAAGGTCAGTAAATGCATCTTTAAATGCCCTATCCCACCAACTGCATCACAAACCTCACACACTGCTCAGTGCATCTTCACACCTCCAACACTCATCTAGCAACAATCTTTATCAGTCACAACTCATTCTTCTCATTCATACATCCACCTCACCCTCACACACTTAGCACTGCTGCAAGCCTCACACCCATAGCTCACAGCTTGCGCACACTGCCTGCTATTCAACCACAACAGCCCACATTAGTCAGATTGCATCACACCCACTGACACAGTTCCCTTTCTCTTGCAGGGCAAGTTGGTGCATAACCAGAGGCAAAGGAAGAAAACCGGAGGGGGTCAGACACGGCTGCATGTTCTTATCCCCATGGAGGAGACGGCACTCACCATCACTGGAGTGGCTAGTGCTGAGGCAGTGTCAGTAATCGGCTGAAACCATCGAAGATGATGGTATGCTCAAACCTTATCCTCCCCTCACATCCCATTTCCCTCTGATTCCACAATCTCTTCTGATTTACAAGCTGTAGATGGTCTAAGCATGCTTGCTTGCTTTCACTCCCCTCCCCTCACCATAACTCTACTCTTGTGCCTTTCATTTTTCAGATACCCTGGAACTGAAATCTGTCCAGATAGTGGCAGAAGAGAAAGAGGTGGAAGAGCAGGGAGACAGTGATAAAGAAACACCATCATTCATTCTCACACTCACAGCCAACAGCTCAGATACTAACACTGTAGATATTTAGAGGATAGCTTAGGAACAGGATCTGCACATGGTTAAAGAACAGGCATGAGTGGATTAGACCAGGGCAGGAGACGAGGATAACACAGATGCCTCTCGCTGAAAGGCGAGGTCGTACATGAATTCTGCTGTGGAGGATTCAGATGAACACTTTGATGGGGCGGCCTACAGAAGAAGGCTCATGGGTATGCACAACAAAATACTTGGTGCATTGGCAGGACTGCAAATAAACCTGCATGAAAGGAGCATGGAGGAGTCTGGCACCAACTTGGCACAGGGCATTGTGCAGAGCTTGGAACCCATCCTTTCTAGCGTGGAAGTGGTGGCCAACTCCCTCTGCAGATCCAACCATGATGCTGCGTCTGATGGCCCAGGTCTCAGCTTCTATTGGAGCACAAGCAGAAACCACCCAATGTCTGAGTTCTGCTGTGGAAGCTGAGATTTCTGTAATGCAAGTTCAGTTTGCTGTCATGCAAGCCTGAGGGCTGCCATCATGTCTGCAGGTAACAGTGTCCAAAGGGGCTTGCTGGGTGTTACAGTGGGCCAGTAATGTGTCCTCCAGCAGATTATTAGGATTGCTGAGGTGCCACTCCAGGCCCCAGAAGGAAATCTTGGGCCTCTGCTGTCCAGGGTAACCCCACCCTCCATCTGCGAGACCCCACTAAACTTGCTGCCGACCCTGCTACTTATCATAGGCTGCAAATCTCCACCAGCCAGGGATCAACCCATGGCTTCTTTATGCCTGTTTCAGGCAGCTGACCAGAGGAATGTAAATGTGGTCTGGCCTTTGATATTGGCCAAGCTTCTCAAACAGCCTCCCGGGCGAGAGGATTGACGGCTCCCCTAGGCTTTCCACCATCCCTGCTGCAGCATCCGTAATACTGGATGATGTGGAGGATACAAATGCTAAAATAAAATTCAGAACAAGTTCAGAACAGAAAATGCTGGAAATACACAGCAGCTTCTGTAGAGAGAACTGACAGGTTATGTCATTTCTCATGTGTAACCCTTCATCAGAAGCCAATCAACAACTTCTGCCTTGCTATTGTGGTTTAAATCTTTGAACTGTGTTATAGCCATGTGATACACTCTCAGCCATCATCTAACCCTCACATAGCAAGAAACTGAAGTGAAATCCTCAAACAGCCTTTACCGGAACATGGAAAAGTAATGAGAGCCATGGCCCATAGAGCACAATACATAGCAGCATAATTGAGAGCGGCACCTCATCAGACCCCTTTCCTATCCTGAGTGGCGTGAAACAGAGCTCTGTTCTCGCACTTACACTGTTTGAGAACTTCTTCTCCCTGCTGCTCTCACATGCGTTCAAGTCTTCAGAAGAAGGAATTTTCCTCCACACAAGATCAGGTGGCAGGTTGTTCAACCTTGCCCGTCTAAGAGCGAAGACCAAAGTACGGAAAGTCCTCATCAGGGAACTCCTCTTTGCTGACGATGCTGCATTAACATCCCACACAGAAGAGTGTCTGCAGAGTCTCATCGACAGATTTGCGGCTGCCTGCACTGAATTTGGCCTAACCATCAGCCTCAAGAAAACAAACATCATGGGACAGGACGTCACAAATGCTCCATCCATAAATATCGACGACCACATTCTGGAAGTGGTTCAAGAATTCACCTACCTAGGCTCAACTATCACCAGCAACCTGTCGCTTGATGCAGAAATCAACAAGCGCATGGGAAAGGCTTCCACTGCTATGTCCAGACTGGCCAAGAGAGTGTGGGAAAATGGCGCACTGACACAGAACACAAAAGTCCAAGTGTATCAAGCCTGTGTCCTCAGTACCTTGCTCTATGGCAGCGAGGCCTGGACAATGTACGTCAGCCAAGAACGACGTCTCAATTCATTCTATCTTCGCTGCCTCCGGAGAATCCTTAGCATCAGGTGGCAGGACCGTATCTCCAACACTGAAGTCCTCGAGGCGGTCAACATCCCCAGCATATACACCCTACTAAGCCAGCGGCGCTTGAGATGGCTTGGCCATGTGAGCCGCATGGAAGATGGCAGGATCCCAAAGGACACATTGTACAGCGAGCTCATCACTGGTATAAGACCCACCGGCTGTCCATGTCTTCGCTTTGAAGACATCTGCAAACGCAATTTGAAGTCCTGTGACATTGATCACAAGTCGTGGGAGTCAGTTGCCAGCGATCGCCAGAGCTGGCGGGCAACCATAAAGGCGGGGCTAAAGCGTGGCGAGTCGAAGAGACTTAGCAGTTGGCAGGAAAAAAGTCAGAAGCGCAAGGAGAGAGCCAACTGCGTAACAGCCCTGTCAACCAATTTTATCTGCAGCACCTGTGGAAGAGTCTGTCACTCTAGAATTGGCCTTTATAGCCACTCCGGGCGCTGCTTCACAAACCACTGACCACCTCCAGGTGCTTACCCATTGTCTCTCGAGACAAGGAGGCCAAAGATGAAGATGAGATAATTGAGAGCTGTATAGTAATGTACAGCTACTTTAGCAGCCAATTCCTTAAGGCTCATCACAATACAGTGAAAACCATATTTAATAAAACCGCTTCTGCCTCACACACCCCTCCTCACAGATGACCCATTCAATCTGCAAGGAAGAAATTGAGGGTTATTCTTGGTCTCAGGTATGCATAACATAACCTTTACTTGAAGTACATAAGAACTAGGAGCAGGAATAGGCAATTCAGCCCCTCGCGCCTGCTCCGCCATTCAATACAATCATGGCTGATCTCCTCTCGGCCTCAACTCCACTTTCCTGCTTGTTCTCCATAACCCTTCAACCCTTTACTAATTAAAAATCTGTCTATCTCCTCCTTAAATTTACTCAATGTCCCGGTATCCACCGCACTCTGGGGTTGTGAATTCCACAGACTCACGACCCTTTGAGAGAAGTAATTTCTCCTCATCTCTGTTTTAAATCTGCTACCCTTTATCCTAAAACTATGACCTCTTGTTCTAGATTGCCCGCAAGAGGAAACATCCTCGCTACGTCTACTTTGTCAATCCCCTTAATCATCTTATATATCTCAATTAGATCTCCTCCCATTCTTCTAAACTCTCGAGAGTAAAGGCCTAAACTGCTCAATCTCTCTTCATAAGACAAACCCCTCATCCCTGGAGTCAATCTAGTGAACCTCCTCTGAACTGCCTCCAAAGCAACTACATCCCTCAAGTAAGGGGACCAAAGCTGTACGCAATACTCCAGGTGCCATCTCACTAATGCCTTGTACAGTTGCAGCAACACTTCCCTACTTTTATACTCTATTCCTTAAGCAATAAATGCCAAAATTACATTTGCCTTCCTTATTACCTGCTGTACCTGCATACTAGTTTTCTGCGATTCATGCATGAGGACACCCAGATCCCTCTGCACCGAAGCATTCTGAAGTTTCTCTCCATTTTGATAATAATTTGCTTTTCTATTCTTCCGATCAAAGTGGATAACCTCACACTTATCCACGTTAAACTCCAACTGCCAAATTTTGGCCCATTCACCCAACCTATCCATTTGTAAATTTCTTGTTTCTTTATTGCAACTTACTATCCCACCTATTTTTATTTACTTTTATTTTAGTGTCATCTGCAAATTTGGCTATTAGTACCTTTTTTCCTTGCATCCAAGTCATTAATATAGATTGTAAATAGTTGGGGCCCGAGGTCCGAACCCTGTGGCACCCCACTAGTTACAACTTGCCTACCAGAAAAACACCCATTTATCCCGACTCTGTTTTCTGTTGGCTAGCTAATCGTCTATCCAATAAATTGCCCCTAACCCCATGTGATCTTACCTTGTGTATTAACCTTTTGTGCGGCACCTTATCAAATGCCTTCTGGAGGTCCAGATAAACTACATCTACAGGATCCCCATTATCCACTTTGCTTGTTACAGCTTCGAAGAACTCTAGCAAATTAGTCAAACACAATTTACCCTTCATAAAACCATGCTGACTCTGATGGATTGTGTTTTGACTTTCTAAACGTCCTGTTATTACTTCCTTAATAATGGATTCTAACAATTTCCCAACGACAGATGCTAAACTAGCTGGTCTGTAGTTTCCAACTTTCTGCGTCCCTCCCTTTTTGAATAAGGGTGTTATATTAGCTTTTTTCCAATCCACTGGAACCTTTCCCGCATCCAGGGAATTTTGGAATATTATAACCTATGGATCCACTATCTCCACTGTCACTTCCTTTAATACCCTAGGATGTAGGCCATCAGGCCCTGGGGACTTGTCTGGCTTCAATCCCAATAGTTTGCTCAGTAGTTTTTCCTTAGTGATGATGATTTTTCTAAGTTACTCCCTTTCTATAACCTCTGCATTTCCTGTTACTATTGGGATGGTACTAGTGTCCTCCACCATGAAAACTGAGGCAAAATACTGATTTAGTGTCTCCGCCATTTCTGTGTTCCTCTCTATTAACTCCCCAGTCTCATCCTCCAAAGGACCAACATTCACTTTAGCTACTCTCTTACCTTTTATATATTTATAGAAGCTTTTGCTATCCATTTTTATATTTTGCGCTAGTTTTCTTTCATAATTTACCTTTGCTCTTTTTATTATTTTTTTAGTAACCCTTTGTTGATCTTTAAAAGTTTCCCAATCTTCCAGCCTGCCACTGGCCTTTGCAATATGGTATGCCTTAGTTTTTGTCTTTATGTTATCCTTAACCATGGTTGTAGTAAATCTGGAGCATTCAATTAATTTTTAAGGCTTTGAAAAAGGTTTTCATACCATGCTGGGAGTAGATTATTACTCAAACAATCTCATTTATAGCTCCGAATATTTTAAACAAATTATGAACTTTAAAAAGAGGAAATCCCTTTTTCTCACCACTTCTGAGGTGAAGTACAACATCTGTAGCCTAGGGACACTGAGGATAACTCAGCAGAGATCAGGACTTATTCCTGGAATCCTCTTGTCTAATGGCTTAGTACAACATGGGTGGTGTATTTACCCACTGAGCTGTAATGAGAAGTGTTTTATGTTTTCTGATGCAGCATAAATGAGATGTGTGGAGTTGCGTTTGAAGATCTCAAACAGGTTTATTCAACAGCTAATAAGTATTTACAGTGCAAAGCTAACTTTTTACAGGACTTGCCTTTTGGTGTTACAGCTACAGAGTGAGACTGGCATGTAGTCACATGACTGCATTCGGTACTCAGCTCGTTAGCATACTATGATCTTAAAGGGATATCACTCTTAAAGACAATCACACAACATCCCCTTCTTTCCATAGATAAGACTTACATGCAGAAAGCAAAATATTATAAAATTAGATAGTATCAAAATTATTTACACATGAACAGAGATTATGAACTTTACAAGTATAGAGGCTCAAAAGTCCATGCATCATCTCGGTGGTTTGGCAACTTTTGCTCGGGGAATTTGCATCTCATCTGTTGCTGTTCTTTCTTCTGTTTCTCCCTCTCTGCATTCAGTTTCTGTTGCTCTGCCTTCAGCCTGCTAACATACTCTGTTGCTTTTCTCAAGATGACCACTTTTGGGGCCTTGTCATTCTTGGAAAGTTCCAGCACCTCATCTCGAAGAGCTAACAGACAACTCTTCAACTCATTTCTCCTCTGCCTCTTCAGGACATTGCATGTCCTTCACCTCTCTCATTCTCCGGGTCTGAAGGCTTGGGGGTCAAGGTCGAGGACTTGTTGGGGGAAAGAGTACTTGGTTTCATGGAGGTACCTGTCCGTTTTGGCTCGTTGTGGTGCTCATAGTTCTCTAGAGAGCAGAAGTGAAGGTATGGCACAATCGTGCTGTTGCTGGGTTTCCAGACTGCATTATGTGAAGCTGGTCAGTGTCAGCGAGCAGGTTCCAGTCCTTGGAGATTTCCCGCTCTTGTGAATAGTTCTGATATTGAGGTCCTTACACGCTGATAGTGCTGCCACTGCTGGTCCACTTGTGTCTACTAGGTAGAATGTTTTTGGATTCCATGCCAATTTGCCATATCTGCATTGCATTGTTAATGCCACTGCAAGGGATGGGTGACCCGTTATATGTAGATAACTTGGCACTCGTTGGTTGTATCATTGATTTCCAATGACTCCGGTACATATCTTTGAGGATTCAGACTGATAGGATATTTGCACTCACGCCAGTGTCAGTCTTGACCCTGAGTGTATGCTTGCCAGCTTTCTTTGGGCACGTGATGTTGATAGTGGCGAAAGCTTCCAGTTTTTGGGCTTCATCAACGTGATGTGTCAGGTTCACAATGTGGAATGCCAGTTCGTCTTCTGTGAGAACTATTTCTCTGAGTCTTGTCTCAGGTCTGCTTCGCTGTGGACCTCGTGTATCGGCTTGCATTTACGCAGGTCTCTGGCACTTTCTTTGTTGCTGTTGCCCGGTTTTCTGTTTGCCTGTGTTCAACTTAGTCTTCTGGCTGCGTCTTAGGAGCCAGAATTCCTGCATAGGCGAGCCCAGTGTCCTTTTGCACCGCACACTGTGCGCAGGTCACGAAATGCAGGACAACTTTGCCATGAGTGGGACAAACACCACTTACCACTGGTTATGGTGTTGATACTGTTGGATGTAGCTAGCGCTTGTAGGTGTTGCCCAGCTACAATGGCTTCGTACTTCCTGCCATTTTCCAGCAGTGCATCAATGCTGTGACCTTTCATTTTCCCCGAGGTCTTTCTGAAATGCTTCAATGGGTGTTGATATGATCACCAACTCCATTATTCGGTCCGACAGCTCAGCTTCTGAAAAAGCGCATTCATTTCCCTTGCTATGGCATCTGCTGACAAACTGGTCTATTGATTCCCGTGGCTGTTGCCTGTGGGACATCAATTCCAGGCGGTGAATTCTAAAATTCACGTGTAATCAGAGCTGATCTTCCAGCACTTTCCATATTTTTGCAGGATCTTTCTGGTCCTGTTCAGATAATCCAAAAGGTATTGATACTGTGCAATCCCTCATTTTCAATTGCTATCATTATTTTCACAACCCGTTTTTCTGGTTCTACAATTATTTGGTCTGTAAAGCATAATTGCATTCTCTGTTGGAAGAGTTTGAACTTGGATAGGATATCCAATGCTTTCCAGTTCATACTGGGAAAATTGGTATCCATGTTCCTGCTATTCTTTTGCTTTAAAAACAAAAACTTGTTTTAAGACCTGGTTCTGTGACTCTATATTACTTCCCTTTAAAAATAAATTCTCTTTTCTTTGGACTGGCTGCTTTGATTGACAGCAGATGTTTAGCAGTGTTTGTCTGCTTATCTAGCTTCCAGCATTCTAGTCTGTCTGTTTATACAGCTGTGCAATAGGTATTTCAAGTGCTCTTTTTTGCTAGAGTTTGTTCCTACACCGTTCAATAAGCGATTCTTCACAGTTGAGTGGTTTTATGTTTTTTTAAATTCTCACTGAGTGAGTGAAGGCTCCGCAGCGTTCAAATAGTTTAATTGTTTCTTTTTATAGCTCTAGCTGCGAGCTGCGTGAATGGAGGATTTCTGCACTTTTAGCTGTCGGGTGCCTCCTGTAATGGAACTGATTAGCCAGGGGGAGGAATTGGGTCTTCCCCAAATTTTTTACTTTCCCAGGGAGCCTTTGAGACACAAAAAAAATTAATCTTTTAAATGACTTCAAGGCTTCTCTTTTTTTAAAACTGGGATTTCTGTACCGACGGCAGACTGACTCACCCAATCACAGTGATAGATTTACAGCCTGTTGTTCAGAGCTCCGTCTTCTACAACTGGAGGTGACTTTTTTTTTTAAGCCAGTATTTCTTTTATCTTTCTGTCTTTTAGCTGTAGGTAGTTTTTAAAGCTGTTTTCCTGTGGTCTTCTATCTTAGATTCTATCTTCTCACCAAAGTTGTCACCATGTAATGGGGAGTTATTTATGTTGATCTGATGCAACATAAAAGAGTTGCATGGAGTTCAGTTTGTTGAAGATCTCAAACCGGTTTATTAAACAGCTAACAAATATATACAATGTAGAACTATCTATTTACAGGACTTGCCTCTTGGTGTTACAGTTACAAAGTGAGACTGGCATGTAGTCACATGACTGCATCCTGGTACTCAGCTCATTAGCATACTAAGATCTTAAAGGGACATCACTCTTATAGGCAATCACTCAACATGAGCTAGAAAGGGAACCATGAGTGATCACTACTATAGTTCAGGCATTTCCTCAATACTTCTCTGTGTTCACACCAAAAAAGATAGTTTCCATAAGTAGTCCAGATCTCTCATGAGCAAAAGAACCTGCGTCGTTACTCTGCTGTACACCGAATAGTGCACCCAGGATTGACAAGTGTCCTCCATTTATGGCATCAACCAATGTATATCAGGTGAAGTGTCCAGTACATTCTCCTTACTTCTTCTAAAAACAATATAACATAACATTCCATCAGACCACTGCATATAACTAACAAATCTGATAGATTTATTTACAGGCCACAAAATACATTAAAGCAATGAGACACGGGAAGATATTGAAAGCACAATACGTTGAAACAAATAAACATAGGATCAATCCACAAGGTACTAACAAATCCCTAGTGCAGCCACAATTCTGATGTACATTCAGAACTACAAAGAAGAGAGAATTCTCTGCCACTTGAATGTCCAAAAGCCTCTGAAATCCAAATTAGTTTGATTATCTGTAATCAAAGGAACTATTATGCAAACTACTGTACAGGATGCTGATTGTTTGATATTTCCATGTTGTTCTGATCTCAGGTGCCTACTAGTGCCTTGGCCATGTATAATTTAAGCAGCACTTACAACAAAATCCGTGCATCCTAACTGATTTCCAGAACAAATACTCCATCCACATTTTGTCTCCCAGCCTCCATTTTGAAGTTTGGTAAGGGAAAACAACTTCCATTTTAGTTCAAGCTATTTTAAATTGCTTTATTAAGTAAAGATAGACATTTCCCTATTTCACCACAATGTTATTCTCGTGTTTCAGAAAAGAAATGCAACATAGGCAATGAAATGTGTAAAAATTAAATCTTGGCCAATTGATACCATCACTATATACCTTTCTTTTTTTTTGCTCCTGATATTTAGTCCTCCACAGATTCATAGTGTGTCTCTGGCTAAGAAGCTGGTGAAATAACCTGTTCATCCATTCTTCCGCAAGCAAATGAGGCCCAGGGTGACTCACCTTTTAACTGATTTCTTGCTTGCTCTCTCCTTTTTCTCTTCCCCATTGTCCCCGATACTTATGCTGAGATATGGCAAAAATCACCTGAGAAATCAAATCCCATTACTCTATAACACTCTACCTTGATACTGGAATATTAATACTCATTTTTAAGAAATGTAATAAGTAAACTGAGGGTTCTCAGCTAATTCTACGAGGCATTCCAATTTCTTATTTTTACTGTAGCAACATCTCTAGTTTTAAAAACTCAATTTTTTTTTTACATTTTTGAACAAAGATTACTTTGATAGGAAGGAAGTCAATCAATAAGAATGCATGGTAGGAATTAGCTTCCTGCCTGGAAGATCCTGCAGATGCGTACTGATGTATGATGCCAAATGATAAACAGCGTGGAGAAGTTCCAAGAGATTTCCAGTAAACTAAAATACTTACTCCACCGCTGGAAAATTTAAAATCAAAAAAGGAAGGAAATAAACATGTTTGCTTCCCAATTAGAAAGTAATAAGTTCAGCTTCACGGACTGCCTGCCACTAACAGCCACTTGGTAATTGCTTAGGTTCATCAGCTCCTACAACATCAATGGATTTATTGCTACGTGCAGTTCAAGCATTCTCGAAAAGGGGGAGGGGGTAGGGAGAAGGAACAAACAAGTACTACGTGGAGATGTGCCAATTTGCTTTAGTAGCATTGTGCCTCTTACCGGCCAAACACAGTGCATTGTTGAGAGGGACCACAGCAGAGGGGTCTCAGCACAAACTGTCCTATGCAGCACTGCATGAGACTGAAGAAAGTATCACAAGGCACAGTGAAGAAGCATGATGAACGTGACTTAGATTTTATTTATTTTATTTAGAGATACAGCACTGAAATAGGCCCTTCGGCTCACCGAGTCTGTGCCGACCAACAACCACCCATTTATACTAATCCTATATTAATCCCATATTCGCTACTACATCCCCACCATTCTCCTACCACTTACCGACACTAGGGGCAATTTACAATGGCCAATTTACCCATCGACCTGCAAGTCTTCGGCTGTGGGAGGAAACCGGAACACCCGGCGAAAACTCACGCGGTCACAGGGAGAACTTGCAAACTCCGCACAGGCAGTACCCAGAATCGAACCCGGGTCCCTGGAGCTGTGAGGCTGCGGTGCTAACCACTGCGCCGCCCTTAATGTTGCTGTAATAGCCTTATCAGATGGACTCTCGGAGACATAAACCAGAGGACAACAGTTTTAGAAGGAATTGAATTTTCCTCTTTTTAACAATTATAGTGAAACTACTTCAGAGGCAAGTTCATCAGCCAGCAAAACATTTGTTCAAGCTTGTTCAATTGAACATTAATATTTCACAGCTAGTACAAGAACACTGTGTTCTCTGCATTTTCCTGTTGACAACAGAAGAAAAAAATATATACAAGTGAACAGCACCAGGTCTTTTCATCAATAAGATTACAGCAACTAATAGCCTGGATTTTGCAGTCAGAGGGGAAGAAGGGTGTTCACAGCTGACCTCGAAGAAAGTCTCACTGAGAGATCTAGGGATCTCTGTGGCGAGAACGTTACCTCTTTCCCAACACGCAGTGTACTGCAACATAGTTTACTGGATATTTTGAGCGTGGAACTGCAGTGATGTTACCAAGCTGTCCAAGTAGCAAATCACATTCAAGACTTCTCTCAGACAGCCAAACAGGAAATGAAAAGCACTAGTAGTCAAATCACTTTAAAAAAAATTTACATGGAGCAAAATAAAGATTGGGACATCCACATGGGGTGAAGATAGAAGCTGAAATATCATTAAAAAATTTGTTTAAAAATATAGTAATTGATCATAATGGAGACATTTAACAACACGCAACAAATATAAAATTAATTTACCACTGCCAGGTCTCTTGTTCGGAAATATAGATATTCCTCAGATCACCGTTGAAAACCCAGTTATACTTTATTAACAAGGTGTAACTTTTTATGGGGTTTCTAACAGCAAAGTGAGAGTGGAAAAGGGCAAGTTTTCACCACATTAACTGATTTCACTGATTGCTGGCTCTGGGGAGGCGAGCAAAGCATAGCGTGTGGAGAAGAAATGAGTGACTGAGCACGTTAATCTGTCCATGCACTGAAGCCTTAAATTGCAGTCAGTTTCAGAGGGGTAATGACAGCAACCCTGCAAAATCCAGGCCACTATCACTCAAGAGTTTTTTTTAAAAAAAGACTTGTATTTATATCGCACCTTTCACAACCTCAGGAAGTCCCAAAGTGTATTACAGCCAATGAAGTACTCTTTTGAATTGTACTTACCATTGTAACGTAGGAAACGTAAGCAGCATAACCAATGTTCCCTCTAATTTTTTTTGGAGTGTGTGGCTGATTTATTTAAGTGTGTGGTCCCTTTAAATCTTTTTGCATGGCTGTGTCCATGCGGTAATTTAAAGGGGCTGACTTCTGCACTTAGAGCCATACCTTTCAGGAGTGAAATGAGGAAACACTCCTTTGTGCAAAGGCTGGCGAAGTTTGGAATTTTCTTCTTCAAACAGCAATTGTTGCTAGATCAATTGTTAATTTTAAATCGGAGATTAATAGATTTTTGTTATCCAAAGGCATTTTCTGTTTTTATTTAATACTTTGATGTGGCTTCTTCTCTGTTACAAGTCTGACTTGTCTGTCTGGGGACTTTCAGATTGCTGTGCAGCTTATAGGGACCACTGAGCATACGAGAATCAAGATACCTGGACTCCAAGGGTTAAATTATGAGCAGAGATTATACAAATTAGGATTGTATTCCCGGGAATGTAGAAGGTTAAGGATGATTTGATTGAAGTTTTCAAGATATTAAGAACAGATAGGGTAGATTGGGAGAAACCATTTCGGCGAGTTGTGTAGTCCAGGACTGGGGCACAGTTTAAAACTTAGAGCCATACTTTTCAGGAGTGAAATAAGGAAACACTCCTTTGTGCAAAGGCTGGCGAAGTTTGGAATTTTCTTCTTCAAACAGCAATTGTTGCTAGATCAATTGTTAATTTTAAATCGGAGATTGATAGATTTTTGTTATCCAAAGGCATTTTCTGTTTTTATTTAATACTTTGATGTGGCTTCTTCTCTGTTACAAGCCAGAAATAAAAATCCTCATGCCAACCACAATCTCCTTGCTCACTACAATTGAAATTCAAGGCTTTAGCACTTGAGAGTATAAATCAAACCAATTTTTAAATGGGATTTTATACTCATGACATTCTCAATAGCTTAAGTGCACAAACACATCATCCACACATAGTTAAAGTACTGCCTCATTAGTAGAAACACATCAAATTGAAAGCCCAAACTGAGACAAATTGGGCAATTACAATTTTTTTTTATTATGCCAAATTTTGCCCAATTGCCCCTTATAAACAGCAGTACAGAGACAGAAAGGCCCCGATAATAACACAGAGGCGATTTGCAGCAGGGGGTCTGTGATTTGTCCAGGCCCTTGAAGCTCATCGCTTGCTCAATGATACATCTGATTGTCATATGGCTTTTGTTGTACCTCTTTTGGGCTTCATTGGACGGGCTTCTCACAAGTGTCATTATCCAATATCCAAGTATGAAGGGGGTATTCTTTGTCTCTGAGCAGCCACCCTTTTCAGTCTGCTTGTGGACCGAAAGGGGTCAGGGAGCTTGTAGCTTGCCACATGATGAAAGCATCACTGGGAATCTGGTACAAACCTGCAGAAACCTTTTCCTGTGGTAGCACATCAGCTGAACATTGATGGAACGGAACCCCCTGCGGTTTCCGAATACTCCTGGTTGATCTGGGGGTGTGTGGATTGTCACGTGTGTACAGTCAATGATGCCTTGCACCATAGGAATCCAAAGGCGCAAACCCAAGCACCTGCTCTTTTCTGATGAGTGTCATCACAGGCGAAGTTAACATAATTGTCTGCCCTGCTAAACAATCTGTCAGCGGCCTGCGCTATGCATTTACGTGCAGCCGACTGGGACATCTGGGATATGTCTCTGGCGGAGTGCTGGAAGGACCCAGAGGCAAAAAAGTTGACAGCGGTTGTCATTTTCACAGTCATTGGTAATGCATGGCCACTGAGTCCAACAGAGAGCAGTTCTTCACCTAGGAGGCTGCAGATGTCTGCCACTACCAGGTGCAACAACCACAGCCTCTGCAAGCATTCTCTTCTGAGAGGTCAAGGAAACTGAGCTTCAGGCTGTTCAAACTGTTACACATTTTTAAAAAAGTAATTTTCATGGGATGTGGGCGTCGCTGGCGATGCCAGCATTTGTTGCTCATCCCTAATTGCCCTCGAGAAGGTGGTGGTGAGTTCTCCTCTTGAACTGCTGCAGTCCTATGTGTAGTGGTTTTGTACAACTGAGTGCCTTGCTGGGCCATTTCGGAAGACAGTTAAGAGTCAACCATATTGCTATGGTTCTGGAGACACATGTAGGCCAGACCAGGTAAGGACGGCAGATTTCCTTCCCTAAAGGACATTAGTGAAGCAAATGGATTTTTATGACAATCAATGGTAGTTTCATGGTCACCATTACTGGGACTAACTTTCAATTCCATATTTTTATTAATTAATTTAAATTCCACCAGCTACTTCAAACCTTGCTGCCCCCTCCCCATAACACACCTAAACCGACATTCTCCTCAATGTTAAGATTCCCGCCAAAATGTCTCTTCCCATGTTTATGCCTTTTCCCTCGATGATATTGTAGTGCCAGATTTGGCCATAGTCGGAACATTTTTGTGACAGAAATCACAATTATTTATTTATTTATTTTATTTTATTTAGAGACACAGCACGGAAACAGGCCCTTTGGCCCACCGAGTCTATTAATTATAAGTCAAGACCTGGCACTTCCCCAGCAGCAAAAAAGCAAGATAATGCATCACCACTGGCTATTCTTTCCTTGTATGCCTTCTGTCAGATATTTTCAAGGCAATGCTGAGACGGGCCTGGAAATAACGTGCCTCTCCATCCTTACCAGCTTGGTAAAGAGATTAATGGCAGACAAATCAGCTCCTGAAGGTCTCATGCAATTAATCAGGTGATGCAACAAGGAAGGACATATTGTAAATACGTTTCTTTCACACATTAGGAATTCCTTAACATTCTCTAAATTAATACCTGCATAGTCTCATTAGCAGCAGGTACATTTTGGCTATCTAGTTACAAAATTCTTTTGAAAGTTAATATTAATAGGCCATTTTGCAAGTAAGCAGCCAGTAGTCTGTCTGGATAAGACCATATATAAATGTTGTAAGTAGCCAAACAGTTTTATTTTGAACCCGTGACATAGTTTCTTTTGATAATTTATTTTCTCACCTTTTACTTTTATGGCCTTCCTGTGTTACACAACATTCACAGACCAAGAGAGCCATTGCCTCCAGCCAGGCTTCCATTTTGTAACTCGGTGAGGGAGTCAGCTCCACTTTAATCCCTAAAACACCTGAACTTATGGCAAACAAAACACAGACCGGGTAGAAGTTCAGTGGTGTCCGCCCCGATTTCAAGTGTGAAGGTGGTGATGGAGGCACAACATGCACCCAAAACAGGAAGTTTGAGGCTGGCCTGAAAATGGGCCTTGGGCTTTATGAACTGGGTGATCTGCTGACACCTTCATGCCTCCATAGTCAGCTCACCTATTTGAATAAGATGAATATCAGGCCACTGACCTCATCAACAGCAGGCTGAAGTGGCAATGGGGGAGGGGCTGATTGGGATACTAGGTGGTTTTATTTTAATTAAAAAAAGTCAACAGATGAAACTCTCCGCCGAACAAAGGCGGTGGAGGGGTGCCACCACCACCCGGTCAACGGGACCAGGAACAAGCAGAGATCAGCAGCCGCCAGCCTCTCAATCCGGTGCCGGGGAGGAGGGTGGGTGGGGGTGGGGGTGGGGGGTAAGGGAGGTGGTGGGGGGGGGGGATGGCCAACAGTTGTAATCTATCTGGGAAAACACAAGGCTGGGAATTAACGGCTCCTCCTGTTCATGCTCCTCCTGGCTCCATAGCAGCATTTTAAAATGTATGTGTTAAAAAAAATCATTTCTGTTGGTGGCAGCAGCTGCTTTGGCTAAAGCAGCCACTGAAGAATCCTGAGCGGGACAGACCCAGCTCCAGCTTTTCTCATTGGAAACCATTTTCCCCAGAGGGGTCCTTAAACAGGTGATAGGCTCTCATTAAGATATGCAAGGTTCCTCTTGGTGGCTACCTGAGAAGTGTAAAAAATGGGTCTGATGAATTTAGCAGTGGCGCAACTGCTCGAGTAGACTGGCTGTGGGCTGTTCCACTTCTAAATTTATCACCATTGTGCCGTTTTATGTCTGAAAAGCTGACATAACTTTTCAGCCCAGAGTGTCCTATTTTTGACACAAATGGCATTACAGAGTTCTTCTTTAACTCATTTGGTCCTGAGAAATACTTAGTAAACTAACATCAACTTTGTTATAAAACACTGATGATCTTTACAAAATGATTACCAGATCTGACAGACTCCACCAATGATCAGCTGAAAAAATGTTTGTGGTCATTTCATGATGTTATTCTTCAAGATTAAAAGGTCCACAACAGCATTGTACCCTTACAAGAGCCATATTACTGCTGCATCTAAAGCAATGTTTTAGAAAGGTAGGTTCCCTTGGGCAAGATTTTCTCTGTGTATTAATGATTGTGCTGCACTTAATGCACACAGGAAATCTTCACCGTATAAAATGTTGCTCATCTCTTTCTTGTGTTTCCCATGCCACGCACTATCTGTAGCTGAGAGAGCATGTGCACAATTTGTTCTAAGGCACTGACCAACATCACTCCATAGCCAGTCACTGGCAGCATTCCAGGATAGCTTTCCTTCTGATTTTCTCTAGTTTCCTTCCTATAAAGGAAGCACCTGGCTTTGCTCAGTGCATCCTCATGGAAACACAGCTGAGATCAGCAACACAACATCTCACGGATAAGTCACACCACTCTAAATGGCCATGGGTTGTTACGCCAACATGCTGTGCCACCTTATCACCTTTGAAAGAACAGATTCAAAAGATTAAAGTGTGCATTACTTTATATTGTAAATTTTGGGTGTTCATTAATGCAAGGTGCTGCAGAGCAGAACGCTTTGCAGTTCAAGCATGTTGACCCAGATATTCAATCGTTCCCAAAAATGGGTGTGCAGGAGGGGTGTCAGATACTGCACGCACCTATTCATGTGGCCCCAGTGGCCATGTTAAATTTGTATTGGGAACTTCACTGATTCAGGTTTGCAGCTTGCTCTACCCACACTATTCATTGGCTACATGCCTGTTTGGGGGTGGGGAGAGGGGAAAGTGGGTGTCTCTGATGCCACTTAAAGACAGTAAACACCTCTTAATGGGTGCAGGCAACAGGAAAACTTCAGAAATTGCAGAAAATGGCTGGAGATGGTCCAGAAAGGGCACCCAGGTGCTTTGATGCCGTTTTGGAGGCCCTGGTCCAGGTAGTGAACAGAAGGAGGAAGTTCTTGTTCCATGTAGCCAATGAATAGTGTGGGTAGAGCAGACTGCAAACCTGAATCAGTGAGGTTCCCAATACAAATGACAGAAAACCCTTTTGACAACATCTCTGCTGCCTGTGGGAAGTGGTGGCTGAGGGGGGTTAATGCCAGGAGCTTAGCTCCCAAGATATGTTGAAATGCAGAAAGAAATTCAATTACCTCACCAGAGTTGTCATGGTAAGAATACTGGTATCTTACTCTCTCTGGCTTGCACCACCTCCAGCTTCACCAGTGTTCCCTCTAGTTTCTTTTCCTTGTGCCAGGCCTGTTTATTTCAATGCACTGTCCCTTTAAATTTTTTGTACAGCTGGGCATGAGCTTTATCTTAAATGGGACAACTTGTGAGGGGCTTGTGCAGTACCTTCCAGGTTGCTGCGTATCTGCACACCTTAGAGGGAAAACTGAGCCTCACTACACAAGATACTCCCTGAGCTTCTTCCCTTCACTCTGATACAGTGACTGGCAATGTTGGAGGAGACACCGCACAGCGTTTCTTCACATCTTATACTTTTTTGCCCTTCTTACTTCTAATGCACTCCACACATGTTGCATGACAAACTGCGGCTGCTTTCACCAGCCACTTCTTCCTCTGCTCTACCTTCACGCTAAAAGCTAACCTATGCCCTTCTCTTTCATTTTAAGTGCTGAGAATGTGCATGATATCTTAGCCACTTCAGGAAAAAGAGGCCAGTCTTCCTGAAGATGCACCCATCACTTGATCCAATTCTAGAAAGGACCAGCTTAGAGACTTGTACCATACATACTTTAGAGATTAGGTTAGAAGAAGGATCTTCAATGCTAACTCGCCAGGTGCAATTGTGCACGAGCTAAGAAGCCACAAGGGCCAGTTTGCTACTGAATGAGCTCACATACTCGCTCTGCTGCAGAGGGTTCAGATGCAGGCTTCGAGAGTCAAGCGTGGTGAAGAAGGCTGAGGGGCAAATAACAAATGGTAGGTGGACTGGGCAGATTGTCAGCAAGCTTGTGCACAATGGCTCAGAGCATGAAGAGGTCCAGTTCCAACTTGTTTCAAGGCTTCACGCAGAGCCCATTCTGCCTAACATGGATCAACTGGTCAGCTCTATGAACATGACAGTGGCACCTCCCATGGTGAAGCCTGTGCTGACACAGAAGCTAAGACTGCTACCGCCTTGGCTCAGGGGGGGGGGGGTTTGGTGGGGGGCAATATTGACAGGGGCTTTCACAGTGTCACAGCACTCCTGCGCTGGGTTCTTGTGCAGAGCCTTAGCAATGCTAAAGCATAGTCCTATCAGGATTTATTTATTTTTTAATTATTATTCAGTCATGGGATGTGGGCATCACTGGCAAGGCCAGTGTTTATTGTCCCATCCCTAATTGTCCTTGACAATTGAATGACTTGTTAGGCTACTTCTAAGGGCAATAAGAGTCAGCCACATTACTGTGGATCTTGAGTCACATCTAGGCCAGACCAGGTAAGGATGGCAGATTTCCTTCCCTAAAGGATGTTTGAGAACCAGGTGGGTTTTTATGACAATCCAGTAGTTGTAAGGTCACCATTACTGAGATTGCAGATTTATTTAATTAACTGAATTTAAATTCCCAGCTGCCGCAGTTGGATTTAAACTCATGTTGCTAGATCATTAGTTCCACACATCACTTGATAAAACTCATACCGCTACAAGTCACACACAAGAATTTGATATCTGTTGACATTCCCAAAATCTCTCTACTCGCCTCCGGCCATCTCGACATGATGGTAAGACTCTTACATCAAGCTGGTGTCCTGTATATTGCACCGTTTATGAAAACGGCATGACTTTTTCCGAACAGCTACATTTTCAACTGGTTTGAAAATTTGTTTAAAAATGCTCACTTTAACTAACTTTTGGGGAAAAAAGCATAATGCCAGATTTCAAAAGAATATTTTCCCCCAAGATTTTGAAAGTTCTGATTAAAATCAGAAGCTATCCTCAGGGCCCACATTCAAGTTACTCAAACTGAAATACTGGGAACATACTAATAATTTGAAAAAACATACTTGATATTCAAAGAGGAAAAAATATCTTACATTACAAAACAAACAGACTCATTGGAGGATGGGGAGTTTATTTGGCTACTCAACGGGGATATTCTTTAACATATGGTCGGGTAAAAAGGTAAATAAAGGTTACTGCAAAGGAAGCAGTTCGGAAATGGCAAACTATCCTTTCACAGAGAGAAGGATAGAAGTACTATTCAGGTGGGAAAACTGCAGGCTGCTTTTGATGCATTTCGTGTAATAAGGTTTATTGAAAGCAAATGTTTTCTTAGGAGGAAATCTTCTGCAGAATGGCGGATGTTAATATCTTTTATTGGCAGCTCTTAAACTGTCATCAGGGTAAAATAACAATATTCTGCATCGGAGATTGAGACTTTGCTGATAAAAACCCCCTTGAAAGCCCCCTCGTCTCCATAGCAACCAAACTTGCCAGTCCAAGGCACACCATTTCTCGCCTGAATACCAAGAAGCAAAATGTCAAGGGATCAGAAAAGTTCAACAAAAAGGTTACATTTGCTTTAAAAAGCTCCAGAATAACGAATATCGCAATTAGAATACATATTACGCTTTGGTTTAAAAATCTGTACACATTTTAATCACTTTAACTACTTTTTAAGGGGATGGGGGAACCTCACAAAGTCCAAATAAAGTTTGTATTCCTTAACCACAAACAAGACATAAAGAAACGTTTCACAGCACTGCGGGACTTTGAACCAAAACTTTGTATAAACCCTGAAGACGTTTCCTTCGAGGAGTGAAAGTTCAGAAACAAATAGGACGGGATGTGCTTAAGATATTAGTTTTTTTATGTACTAAAAGGCTGCGCCTCCTAGTCACAGTAAACTGGTTCATTGCTTGCTGTTATTCCACTAAAATCAGTGAATTACTGCTCTGTAAACTGCAATTACAACAACCACATAGTCAGCTCCAACTCCTATTCATTGGATGGTTACAGCGTCATGCAAAGCTCACTGGCAACTATATGCAGCTCCTCAGTAAGATAAATGTACCATTATTATTTTTCACAAGCAGCCTACCTTCCACTTCCACACAGAACAAGGGGGAATTGCAGAAAGATAGCTCAATGCGGTGGCACTCTCTTCAACTTTCACTTACTGAAGAGAAGACAAAATAGGTATCTTCAGACGAGTCCAGCTCCAGCTGTCAAACTAAAGGCGCATCTGCCGGGTTTCGGTAGACAATGACGACTGGTGGACAGGAACACTGTGGCCGTGTGCAGTGGACACTGCCCGGTGAACCTACTGACCACTGACACGCCCACTACTCTGCAGCCCCACCTCCTTAGCCCTGCTCGGCATAACCAATTCCAAATAAACATCTAAACCCACATTTAACAAGTTTAAAACGACGCTCGGATACCTTCTGTGTTATTTATTACAATATTCAGGAAGGGAAAGGAAAGAAGTAACCGTTTGGCCTATATTCAGTTGTGGACAATTCTTGAGAATACAAAATTACGCATTAAATTAGTGAGCATTTAGAAACGAGTGGGTTAGTGAGCATAGATTTGTTTAAGGCAAGAGATTCAAAGTGCACACTCCTCACCACCTTCCCCGGACAACCAGAGGTGAGCTATAAATGCAACTTCGATAGCATCCTGCACCGCCTGCCAACAACTTAAAAATAAAAGACATTTTTTTTGAAGGAGGACTTATTGTACAGTTAAGGGGAATGTAATCAATATAGTGTATATGAATTTTCAGAAGGCATTGGATAAGGTATGTCACAAAAGGCTTGTCACAAAAATTCAGATGTATAGCATATGAGAAAATGTAGCAACTTGGATAGCGGGTTGGTTAATGACAGGAAAGAAAGAGTGAGATTAAATGAGTAGTGTTTGTTGGATTGGATTGGAGAAGAGTTGAAAGTGATGTATCTCAGCGGTCAGGGTTATTTTGGCAAGCAGCAAAGAGGACTGTAAAAGATTTCAGGAAGTATTCTGGGAGGAAAAATAAGGAATAGAATTATACACTGGATTAGTATAAATGGGTGGTTGTTGGTCAGCACAGATTCGGTGGGCCGAAGGGCCCGTTTCAGTGCTGCATCTCCAAAAAAAAAAATCAAAAAACTGCAGATGCTGGAAATCTGAAATAAAAACAGAAAGTGCTGGAAATACTCAGCAGGTCTGGCAGCATCTGTGGAGAGAGAAGCAAAGTTAACGTTTCAGGTTCTGATGAAAGCTCACAGACCTGAAATGTTAACTCTGCTTCTCTCTCCACAGATGCTGCCTGACCTGCTGAGTACTTCCAGCACTTTCTGTCTTTATTTTAGAAAAGAATTATATATTTAATGTAAAGATACTGAAGGGTTGGAGGTACCAACAATTCTGGTGTACTGAGGGTCATTAATCATTGGAAATCTTTGCCCCAGCAAGCAGTGGAGGCTGGGTCATTGAATATATTCAAGGCTGAGAGACTGATTTTTGATCCACCAGGGAGTCAAGGGTTATGGGGGGGAACATACAGGAAAGTGGAGTTGAGGCCACGATAAGATCTGCCATGATCTTATTAAATGGCAGAGCAGGTTTGAGGGGCCGAATGGCCTACTCCTGCTCCTATTTCTTATGTTCTTACAAATGCATGATTTCTTTTTGTCTGGGAAATAGTGGTAGAAAATCTGCCACAGGAGAATTGACGAGATGATGAAATAACATCAGCTGCCTGACCACAATAGATCGACTATGGCAGGCCTGTGATGTCCATACAAAAGTGATACAGTGTCTTTTATTACGTAATAGGGTCTAACACACTTGTATTTTGGAGTTTGATACACATGTATACAAAACTTTCTAACTATAACAGTAAAACTATAAATACCAAAATTACTCTAGGCCAGGGAAAATTTAGTACAGATGCGAAAAGCTCAGACCAGATGAAGAAATATCAGAAAACTACTTTCACTTTGATAACATTGCCTGGCTCCGCCCCTGCCTCAGCTTCTGCTGAAACTCTTATCCATGCTTTTATTTATTCTGGGCTCGACAATTCCAAAGCACACCTGGCTGGCCTTCCACTTTGTACCCTCTGTAAACTTGAGCTCTTCCAAAACCTTACTGCCCATGTCCTAACTTGCACAAAGTTTTATTCACCCATCACCCCTGTGCTCACTGACCTACATTGGCTCCTGGTCCAGCTACAAGTCAATTTTAGAATTCTCACCTTTGTATTCAAATAAGGCCTGACTCTTCCCTATTTCTGTAACCTCCTCCAGTCCTACAACCCTCGAAGACCTCTGTGCTTTTTGAATTCTGCCCTCTTACATATCCCTATTTTTCTTCACTCCACTATTGGCGACTGTGCCTTCAGCTGCCTGGGCTCTAATCTTTGGAATTCCCTCCCTAAACTTCTCCACCTCTCCACCGCTCTCTTTCCATTAAAACCTACCTCTTTGACAAAGCTTTAGTTCACCTGTCCTGATATCTTCTTTTGCGGCTTGGTGTTAAATTGTGGTTGATAATCACTCTTTGGGACATTTTACTCCATGAAAGGCACTATCAAAATGTTGTTATAAAGATAGAAAAATTTATAAACAGGAGTGACTTCTGGGGCAATAAACCACCCTGTGCAAAAGCAAGAATGAACTCAGTCCATGCAGTACTCTGTTTTTTCTAAAAATAAGCATCTTTTACAAGCACTGATCTTACATTGTAAATTAAACCAGAGGCTGTAAACATTTACTGCCATTGTGAGACAAAAGAACCAAGTATGTCCAGTGTGCATCTCGTGCCATATAGCATCAAGATCAGCACAGCATAAAGGGTTTTATTCTGAAAGACAACAGTGATCTCTCAAGACAGTATTGTACTTCAAGCAAGTGCATTCTGTGACAGAAACCACACCTGCCAAAATGAGACATATTAATTTTGTTATATGGAACATTATTATTTGAATGTTTACTGGACATTGAAATAACTTGTTTTAAAAATACCACAGAACAGTGGCTGAAAACATGGCTGCATATTTGCATTCTAAAAGACAGTGGCATGGAGCAACAATGGGAGTACTCCCGGATTCAATTAGCCAGATGTGTTTTGTCAATAGTGATGATCAAGAGACATTGAGAGTCATTGAATGTGCGAGAGCCAGCATTCCACCCCCCACCCCCGCCCCAGTCCCCCCACTGAGAGTGTCTGGTAAGCTATGAGGAATCCACAAACCTCGTAGGCGAAGCTGTCTCAAGCAAAATGCTAGTCACATGACTAACCTGCTAGCCAATCTAGAGTTTATTGAATTGTGCTCACAGAACAGTTTTTGGAAGAGACTGCAATTGGACTTCAAGAAGAGAGCACTCCCTCTCTCTGTCTCTCTCACACACAAAGTTCCAGGGACCCACAGAAGTAACTTAAGCCTCAAGACAGAAGACCAACAAAACAAGTTTGAAAGTGTGCACTGGGCCCCAATGAGAACTGCAAAACTTAACTTAAATCAAAGACTTTACATCCAACCCAAACCCAGTAACTAAACTCCATCTATTACTTCAAACCTTTCCCCTTTAATTCTTTCGCCTCCTCTGTCTCTATTTACGTGTGCGTTTATCGCATATGCATGCTAGCATGGTCACGTTTTGTATTTTTTGTAGTTTTAACTGAGTTAGAGATTTAAGGTTAATAAACTTACACCTTTCTTGTTTAAATCTGAGCAAACCTGTTTGGTTGATTTCTTTGCAATCACAATTAGAGAGCAGTGAGCAAGGACTCACTGAGGGGAAACTAAAAACACTGTGTTTTAAAAGTTAAACCTTGTTACGGCCAAACCAGGAAAAGGCTGAGAGGGGAGCCCTAGATCCCTTTCTCACCTGATCATAACAAGTGCATTGGAACCCATGGTTGAATTCTTGCTAAGTTCCTGTCATATTGATGTTGTCATCTGAATGCACAAAGCTGATGCCCAGGGACTTTCTGATAGACAGGGAGGGGAGACTGAAGGGTCACTCTAAGTCACTCTCACACATCTCCTGTTAGATAATTTTTAGAGAGCTATTGGCAGTGGACTGAGAAAGGGGAAGAGGAGAAAACACTTTAAAAAGAGGAAGACTCACTCTTAAAGAAAATTGCATTTTATTTTGTAGATACAACTTATCAGTGGAGAATTTGCCTTTTAGAATTAAAATATCCAATCAGGCAATTACATTTTAAAAATATATTTTAAATATTGCAGTCATCTTGCTGGGGAATGGAACACTTTTCATTTTAGGCTCTCAGTATCACCATCAGGCACTCCCAGGTACAGCACCGCCAGATCCACAGGAAAGTTCCATCCACTCTGCTTATTGTTTACAGTCTATAGAAAGCAATTTCCATTGTTATATTAACCACTTTTCATGAGGGTACCCCTATTACTAAACTTATGTGAATCCACTTTGTTGTAACAATCCAACATTACAAATAATCTTTTTCTAAATACTTTCTGTGAAAAAATGGTCAAAAAATCAAAAATGTGCTCTTGTGAAAGTGAGAAGTAGTGTTCAAGATATCACTTGTTATTATAAAATAAGTACCTTTACATAAACACATCTTAGTTGCTACTAGCGTAGTGCTAAAGAGTAGTGTATTGTCAATTATGCATGTGGTCAAAGACTTTCCTCCAGAGGAAAATTTGTAATGTTGATCATTCTGTGGCCCACTGCAGATGCAAATATTCTAGGAAAGTCTTGCGATACAAAGGAAATGTATGTTTCCTCCTCTTATATTGAATTATAGAAAGAATACTCACTCACTCCGAGTGATAGTGATACAAATCATATGCTTCCCAACTTAATGTGATAGGATGGATTGGACACACGTGTAACAAAACATTGTTAAAGTATTTGAAGTAAGGATGTATTGAAATATAAGGTTGTTGAGATAAAAACAAAAGAAATTTGAGTTTCAGCTTTCTGTTAAAGACATTACTGTCAACCAATATGGAAAAAAGACTATATTTGTTTTCTTTTAAAAAACATTTTTTCACCCACAATTTGTCTGTTACTTTTATTACCCACTCTTTTTCACTGCTAAAGCACTGACTCCGTGCTCATTTACTATTTAATAAATGTTCAGGCAGTGAGTTTTGGTGAGTTATTCAGCAACTGGAGGCATTGTACCCAATCCCAATATGTCTTCACTTATTGAATACTAATGTTGAGAAATCAGTGCAAGTGGGCATCCGGTGCAGTGGGGGAAGGAGGTGTTGCTTTTTATTGCTTTTATTTTATCTCTAGCAGCGGTGAGTGTTCTTTTGTCTCCAAACTAGGAGACTATAACTTGCTATTACTTTACTTTACAGAATTAGTAATTTACTTTACTAAATAAGTAATTATTAACTAATTAAAAATACACAGAAATGGCAGGGCATGTGGTGTGCCATGACTGCAACCAGTGGGAGTTTGTGGAAAGCACTACAATCCTGGGCAATCATATCTACGGTTTGAGAAGCTACGGCTCAGAGTTGTTGAGCTGCAGTCTGAGCTGCAAACATTGTGGGGCATCAGGGAGGAGGAAAGTTACCTGGACACTTTGTTCCAGGAGGCAGTCACACCTCTTCGGTTAAATAGAATTTTAGAGTTGGTCATTGGTCAGGGACAGGAGGGTGTGAATGTGAGTCAGGCAGGTATGGGGATACAGGATGTAGTGTCGGAGAAGCCTCAGCCCTTGACTTTGACCAACAGATACGAGGTGCATGCTACCTGTGCAGATAAGAACAAGGACTGCAGGGTGGATGGGCAAGCTGACCATAGCACCATGGTGCAGGAAGCCATTCAAGTGGGGGGAGTGAAAAGGAATGTGGTAGTGATAGAGGACAATATAGTCAGGGGGATAGATACTATTCTCTGCAGCTGTGACCAGGAGTTCCGTTGATAGTGTTCCCTGCCAGGTGCCAGGGTTCGGGACATCTCCTAATGGCTGGAGATGAACTTGGAGTGGGAGGGGGAGAATCCAGTTGTCGTGGTCCATGTAGGAACCAATGACATAGGTAGAAGTAGGAATGATGTTTTGCTGAGAGAGTTTGAGGAGTTAGGATCCAAATTAAAACGCAGAACCTCAAAGGTAATAATTTCTGGATTGTTACCTGAGCCACATGCCAATTGTCATAGGGTCATAGGGATTAGAGAATTACCTGCATGGCTCAAAGAATGATATGGGAAGTAGGGGTTTTGATTCATGGAGTATTGGGGAAAGAGGAAGCTGTTCCATTTGAATGGACTCCATTTAAACCAGACTGGGTTCAGTGTGCTGGCAAATCCAATAACTGGGTCTGCGGATAGGGCTTTAAACTAAAAGACAACGGTGGGGGCGGGGATGGGGTGGGGTGGGTGGTTGTTGAGCGGGAAGGGGTCAGGTGAAGGGTGATTTAGAAATCTAAAGAGAAATGTAGAGACAATACAGCAGTGTAGTGATTTAGGTAAAGACAAGCAGAGTGGTACAGGAAGGGACAGAGAATTTAACAGTAACAGTGAATCAGCGAATAAGTTCCCTGCAAAGAATAGAACAAAGAACAGTACAGCACAGGAACAGGCCATTCGGCCCTCCAAGCCTGCGCCGATCTTGATGCCTGTCTAAACTAACACCTTCTGCACTTCCGGGGCCCATATCCCTCTATTCCCTTCCTATTCATGTATTTGTCAAGATGTCTCTTAAACGTCGCTATCGTATCTGCTTCCACCACCTCCCCTGGCAGCAAGTTCCAGGCACTCAGCACCCTCTGTGTAAAAAACTTGCCTCGCACATCCCCTCTAAACTTTGCCCCTTGCACCTTAAACCTATGTCCCCTGGCAACTGACTCTTCCACCCTGGGAAAAAGCGGCACAGTGGCGCAGTGGTTAGCACCGCAGCCTCACAGCTCCAGGGACCCGGGTTCGATTCTGGGTACTGCCTGTGTGGAGTTTGCAAGTTCTCCCTGTGTCTGCGTGGGTTTTCTCCGGGTGCTCCGGTTTCCTCCCACAAGCCAAAAGACTTGCAGGTTGGTAGGTAAATTGGCCACTATAAATTGTCACTAGTATAGGTAGGTGGTAGGGAAATACAGGGACAGGTGGGGATGTTTGGTAGGAATATGGGATTAATGTAGGATTAGTATAAATGGGTGGTTGATGGTCGGCACAGACTCGGTGGGCCGAAGGGCCTGTTTCAGTGCTGTATCTCTAATCTAAAATCTAATCTATCCACTCTGTCCATGCCACTCATAACTTTGTAAACCTCTATCATGTCGCCCCTCCACCTCCGTCGTTCCAGTGAAAACAATCCGAGTTTTTCCAACCCCTCCTCATAGCTAATGCCCTCCAGACCAGGCAACATCCTGGTAAACCTCCTCTGAACCCTCTCCAAAGCCTCCACGTCCTTCTGGTAGTGTGGCGACCAGAATTGCACACAATATTCTAAGTGTGGCCTAGCTAAGGTTCTGTACAGCTGCAACATGACTTGCCAATTTTTATACTCTATGCCCCAACCGATGAAGGCAAGCATGCCGTATGCCTTCTTGACTACCTTATCCACCTGCGTTGCCACTTTCAGTGACCTGTGGACCTGTACGCCCAGATCTCTCTGCCTGTCAATACTCCTAAGGGTTCTGCCATTTACTGTATACTTCCCACCTGCATTAGACCTTCCAAAATGCATTACCTCACATTTATCCGCATTAAACTCCATCTGCCATTTCTCCGCCCAAGTCTCCAACCGATCTATATCCTGCTGGATCCTCTGACAATCCTCAACACTATCAGCAACTCCACCAACCTTTGTGTCGTCCGCAAACTTACTAATCAGACCAGCTACATTTTCCTCCAAATTATTTATATATACTACAAAGAGCAAAGGTCCCAGCACTGATCCCTGCGGAACACCACTAGTCACATCCCTCCATTCAGAAAAACACCCATCCACTGCTACCCTCTGTCTTCTATAACTGAGCCAGTTCTGTATCCATCTTGCCAGCTCACCTCTGATCCCGTGGGACTTCACCTTTTGTACCAGTCTGCCATGCGGGACCTTGTCAAAGGCTTTACTGAAGTCCATATAGACAACATCCACTGCCCTTCCTTCATCAATCATCTTCGTCACTTCCTCAAAAAACTCAATCAAATTAGTAAGACACGACCTCCCCTTCACAAAACCATGCTGCCTCTCGCTAATAAGTTCGTTTGTTTCCAAATGGGAGTAAATCCTGTCCCGCATAATCCTCTCTCATAGTTTCTCTACCACTGACATAAGGCTCACCGGCCTATAATTTCCTGGATTATCCTTGCCACCCTTCTTAAACAAAGGAACAACATTGGCTATTCTCCAGTCCTCTGGGACCTCACCAGTAGCCAATGAGGATGCAAAGATTTCTGTCAAGGCCCCAGCAATTTCCTCCCTTGCCTCCCTCAGTATTCCAGGGTAGATCCCATCAGGCCCTGGGGACTTATCTACCTTAATGCTTTGCAAGACACCCAACACCACCTCCTTTTTGATAATGAGATGACTGAGACTATCGACACTCCCTTCCCTAGGCTCATCATCCGCCAAGTCCTTCTCTTTGGTGAATACTGATGCAAAGTACCCATTTAGCACCTCGCCCATTTCCTCTGGCTCCACACATAGATTCCCATCTCTGTCCTTGAGTGGGCTAACCCTTTCCCTGGTTACCCTCTTGCTCTTTATATACGTATAAAAAGCTTTGGGATTTTCCTTAATCCTGTTTGCCAATGACTTTTCATGACCCCTTTTAGCCCTCCTGACTCCTTGCTTAAGTTCCTTCCTACTGTCTTTATATTCCTCAAGTGCTTCATCTGTTCCTAGCCTTCCAGCCCTTACAAATGCTTCCTTTTTCTTTTTGACTAGGCTCACAATATCCCGCATTATCCAAGGTTCCCGAAACTTGCCAAACTTGTCTTTCTCCCTCACAGGAACATGCTGGTCCTGGATTCTAATCAGCTGACGTTTGAAAGACTCCCACATGTCAGATGTTGATTTACCCTCAAACAGCCGCCCCCAATCTAAATTCTTCCGTTCCTGCCTAATATTGTTTTAATTAGCCTTAAAAAACGTAGTGGCTCTTTATCTGAATGCGCAAAGCATTCACAATAAGATATATGAACAAGCAGCACAAATAGAAATGAATGGTTTAGATCTAATCACCAATGTGACCGAGGTTGGGAAATAAGTATTCTAAGGTACACAACAGAATGGAAAAGGAGGAGGAATAGCACTGATAGTAAAGCATGACATAAGGACATTAGTGAGAAATGATCTTGGCTCAGAGATCATGAAGTAGAGTCACTATGGGTGAGATTAGGAATAACAAGGGTCAGAAAATGCTGGTGGGAGTAGTTTATAGGCCCCCGAACTGTAGTAATACTATTGGGCAGAGCATTAAGCAAGAAATAATTGGAGCTTGTAACAAAGGCAATGTAATAATCATGGGAGACTTTAATCTTCATTTAGGCTGAACAAAGAAATTTGACAAAGATAGTCTGGAAGATGCGTTTGTAGAATGCTTTCACGACAGTTTCCTGGAACAATATGTGATGGAACCAGCTGGGGATAAAGCTATCATAAATCTTGTATTGTGCAATGAGGCAGGTTTAATTAATAATCTAACTGGAAATGATCCTCTGAGAAAAAGTGGTCATAATACAAATGAATTTCATATTATGTTTGAAAGTGACATACTCCAGTCCCAAACAAAAATCTTAAACTTAAACAAAGCCAATTACATAGGTATAAGAGGAGAGCTGGCTAAGGTTGATTGGGGAAAGAGACTAAAAATTATGGTGGCAAATAAACAGTCGGAAACCTTTAAAGAAACAATTCAAAATGTTCAACAAAAATGCATCCCATTAAGAAACAACTCAGCAAGAAAGATCCATCCATGGCTTACTATGGAAGTTAAGGAAAGTTTTAGATTAAAAGAAGAGGCTTATAATGTTGCAAAGAATATTGGTAAGCCAGAGGATTGGGAGAGTTTTAGAAAGTAGTAAAGGGCAACCTTTGATAGATAGGGGAAAAAATAGAAAATGAGAGTAAACTAGCTAGGAATATGAAAACAGATTGTAAGAGCATTTGCAAGTATATAAAAGGGAGGCAAGTAGCTAAAGTAAACGTTGATTCCTTAAAGGCAGAGACAGCAGAAATTATCATGAGGAATGAGGAAATGACAGAGATGATGAACAAACATTTTGTGTCTGTCTTCACAGTAGAAGACACAAATTACATGCCAGAAATACGGGGTAACCAAGGGGTAATAAAAGTGAATTAAAAAGGTAATCAATATCATCAGAGAAAAAAAATATTGGAGCAACTTAAGGAACTAAAAGTCGACAAATCTCCAGGACCTGATGGCCTACATCCTAGGGTTCTAAAAGAGGTAGCTGCAGAGATACTGGATGCTCTAGTTATGATTTTCCAAAATTCCCTAGATTCTAGAACAGTTCCAGTAGATTGGAAGTAAGCAAATGTAACACCACTATTCACGAAAAAAGGGAAAGAAAAAACAGGGAATTAAAGTCAGATAATCTGACATCAGTGCTCACAAAAATGCTTAACTCTATATTAAGGAAGTTTTAACAATGCACTTCGAAAATCAAAGTATGATCAGGCAAAGTCAACATGGTTTTACAAAAGGGAAATTGTGTTTGACATATTTATTATCATTTTTTGAGGATGTAACTAGTAGCGTTGATAAAGAGGAACCAGTATACTTGTATTGTCAAAAGGCATTTGATAAGGTGCCACACAAAAAATTAATACACAAGATAAGGGCTCATGGAGTTGGAATAATATATTGGCTTGGGTGGAGTAATGGTTAATGGACAGGAAGCAGAAAGTAGTGATAAATGGGGCATTTTCAAGTTGGCAGGATGTTGGAGTGCTGCAAGGCTCAGTGTTGGGGCCTCAACTATTTACAATCTATGTTAGATGAAGAGACCATGAGTAAGGAATCTAAGTTTGCTGATGATACAAAGTTAGGAGGGAATGTAAGCCATGAGGAGGACACAAGGAGGCTGCAAAGAGATATAGACAGGTTAAGTGAGTGGGCAACAAGGTGACAGATGGAATATAATGTGGGGAAGAGTGAGGTTATTCTCTTTGGTAGTAAGAATAGAAAAGCAGAATATTTTTAAGAGGTGCGAAACTTAAATGTTGATGTCAGAGAGATTTGGGTGTACTTGTACAAGGAACACAAAAAGTTAGCATGCAGGTACAATGAGGAAGGCAAATGGCACATTGGCCTTTATTGCGAGGGGGTTGGTGTACAGGAATAAGGAAGTCTTGCTACATTTGTGTAGGTCTTTGGTAAGAATTGCTTTGCAATAACTTACTCAGTGACGCTCAGTTTGGGTTCTGCCAAGGCCACTCAGCTCCTGACCTCAATACAGCTTTGGTTCAAACATGGACAAAAGAGCTGAACTCAAAAAGTGAGGTGAGAGTGACTGCCCTTGACATCAAGGCAGCATTTGACCAAGTGTGGCATCAAGGAGCCCTAGCAAAACTGGAGTCAATGGGAATCAGAGAGAAATCTCTTCGCTGATTGGAGTCATGCCTAGTGCAAAGGAAGATGGTTGTGGTGTTGGAGGTCAATCATCTCAGTCCCAGGACAGCACTGCAGGAGTTCCTCAGGGTAGTGTCCTAGGTCCAACCATCTTCAGCTGCTTCATCAATGACCTTCCTTCAATCATAAGGTCAGAAGTGGGGATGTTCACTGATGATTACACAATGTTCAGCACCATTCGCGACTCCTCAGACACTGAAGCAGTTCATGTAGAAATGCAGCAAGACCTGGACAATATCCAGGCTTGGGCTGATAAGTGGAAAGTTACATTTGTACCACACAAGTTCCAGGCAATGACCATGTCCAACAAGAGAGAATCTAACCATCTCTCCTTGACATTCAATGGTATTACGATCGCTGAATCCCCACTATCAACATCCTGGGGGTTACCATTGACCAGAAACTGAACTGGAGTAGCCACATAAATACCATGGCTACAAGAACAGGTCAGAGGCTGGGAATCCTGCGACGAGTAACCCACCTGCTGACTCCCCAAAGCCTGTCCACTATCTACAAGGCACAAATCGGGAGTGTGATGGAATACTTTCCACTTGCCTGGATGGGTGTAGCTCCAACAACACTCAAGAAGCTTTACACTATCCAGAACAAAGCAATCCACTTGATTGGCACCCCATCCACAAACATTCACTCCCTCCACCACTGATGTACAGTGACAGCAGTGTGTACCATCTACAAGATGCACTGCAGCAACGCACCAAGACTCCTTTGACAGCACTTTCCAAACCCACGACCTCTACCAACTCGAAGGACAAGGGCAGCAGATGAATGGGAACACCACCACCTGCAAGTTCCCCTCCAAGCCACACACCATCCTGACTTGGAACTATATCACTGTTTCTTCACTGTTGCTGGGTTAAAATCCTGGAATTCCCTTCCTAACAGCACTGCGGGTGTTATAAAAACAGAAAGTGCTGGAAATACCTAGGAGGTCAGGCAGCAACTGTGGCGAGAGAAGCAGAGCTAAATGCACTCATGAATATATTAAGAAAAGCACCTAGATACACTTGGGGATTTTTTTAGATTTTTATTTTATTATTATTAGAGATACAGCGCTGAAACAGGCCCTTCGGCCCACCGAGTCTGTGCCGAACATCAACCACCCATTTATACTAACCCTACACTAATCCCAGTGGAAAAGCCCCTGGGAAGGACAGCATTACCCCTGAAATAATCAAGAGTGCCAAGCCTGCTATACTCTCAGCACTACATGAACTGCTATACCTGTGCTGGGACGAGGGAGCAGTACCCCAGGACATGCGCGATGCCAATATCATCACGCTCTATAAAAACAAAGGTGACCGCGGTGACTGCAACAACTACCGTGGAATCTCCCTGCTCAGCATAGTGGAGAAAGTCTTTGCTCGAGTCGCTCTGAACAGGCTCCAGAAGCTGGCCGAGCGCGTCTACCCTGAGGCACAGTGTGGCTTTCGTGCAGAGAGATCGACCGTTGATATGCTGTTCTCCCTTCGTCAGATACAGGAGAAATGCCGTGAACAACAGATGCCCCACTACATTGCTTTCATTGATCTCACCAAAGCCTTTGACCTCGTCAGCAGACGTGGTCTCTTCAGACTACTAGAAAAGATTGGATACCCACCAAAGCTACTAAGTATCATCACCTCATTCCATGACAATATGAAAGGCACAATTCAACATGGTGGCTCCTCCTCAGAGCCCTTTCCTATCCTGAGTGGTGTGAAACAGGGCTGTGTTCTCGCACCCACACTTTTTGGGATTTTCTTCTCCCTGCTGCTTTCACATGCGTTCAAGTCCTCTGAAGAAGGAATTTTCCTCCACACAAGATCAGGGGGCAGGTTGTTCAACCTTGCCCATCTAAGAGCGAAGTCCAAAGTACGGAAAGTCCTCATCAGGGAACTCCTCTTTGCTGACGATGCTGCTTTAACATCTCACACTGAAGAGTGCCTGCAGAGTCTCATCGACAGGTTTGCGGCTGCCTGCAATGAATTTGGCCTAACCATCAGCCTCAAGAAAACAAACATCATGGGGCAGGATGTCAGAAATGCTCCATCCATCAATATTGGCGACCACGCTCTGTAAGTGGTTCAAGAGTTCACCTACCTAGGCTCAACTATCACCAGTAACCTGTCTCTAGATGCAGAAATCAACAAGCGCATGGGAAAGGCTTCCACTGCTGTGTCCAGACTGGCCAAGAGAGTGTGGGAAAATGGCGCACTGACACGGAACACAAAAGTCCGAGTGTATCAGGCCTGTGTCCTCAGTACCTTGCTCTATGGCAGTGAGGCCTGGACAACGTATGTCAGCCAAGAGTGACGTCTCAATTCATTCCATCTTCGCTGCCTCCGGAGAATACTTGGCATCAGGTGGCAGGACCGTATCTCCAACACAGAAGTCCTCGAGGCGGCCAACATCCCCAGCTTGTACACACTACTGAGTCAGCGGCGCTTGAGATGGCTTGGCCATGTGAGCCGCATGGAAGATGGCAGGATCCCCAAAGACACATTGTACAGCGAGCTCGCCACTGGTATCAGACCCACCGGCCATCCATGTCTCCGCTATAAAGATGTCTGCAAACGCAATTTGAAATCCTGTGACATTGATCACAAGTCGTGGGAGTCAGTTGCCAGCGTTCGCCAGAGCTGGCGGGCAGCCATAAAGACGGGGCTAAAATGTGGCGAGTCGAAGAGACTTAGTAGTTGGCAGGAAAAAAGACAGAGGCGCAAGGGGAGAGCCAACTGTGCAACAGCCCCGACAAACAAATTTCTCTGCAGCACCTGTGGAAAAGCCTGTCACTCTAGAATTGGCCTTTATAGCCACTCCAGGCGCTGATTCACAAACCGCTGACCACCTCCAGGCGCTTACCCATTGTCTCTCGAGATAAGGAGGCCCAAAAGAACACTAATCCCATATTCCTACCACATCCTCCCCTGACTTTATCTTCCCCTACCACCTACCTATACTAGGGGCAATTTATACAATGGCCAATTTACCTATCAACCTGCAAGTTTTTTGGTGGTGGGAGGAAACTGGAGCACCCAGCGAAAACCCATGCAGACACAGGGAGAACTTGCAAACTCCACACAGGCAGTACCCAGAATTGAACCCGGGTAGCTGGAGCTGTGAGGCTGTGGTGCTAACCAATGTGCCACTGTGCCGTTTTCTCCTTTTCTGTTTATATTGGTTTATAAACCTTTGCCTTTAGAACAGTTCACATTAATTGTTGTGAAATGCTCATTCTTTCATGCCTGAATCGTGAGCTGCTGCCTTCATCCTTGCTGCCTCATTGGGTTGCCAGTGTAGGCACAGGCTGCATCTGGTAAGCGTCTCAGATGTGCCAGAACGCGTGGTGACACTGGGCGCTATGCATGGAATTGAGATAGAAAGGAGGCGACAGACTGAATACGCTGAGGTATATCTTTATTGAAATAAAAACAGAAAGTGCTGGAAATATTCAGCAGGTCAGGCAGCATCTGTGGTGAGAGAAGTAGAGTTAACATTTCAGGTCTTTGACCTTTCATCAGAACACACTTATTGCTTTTATTTGAGTCTTTGTTGAATTCACTATGACAGGCCATCACAGTGGCTGGAAGTAGGTAAGTATGAGACTGTCTCTTGCCTCCCTTGTCAGTCTCTCAATGTGCCTGGCCTTCTGTGCAAAGGGTTCAAGATCCAGTACTGCCTGCTCATTAGCCTCGTCCGCGTCCTCTTCATCAATTGAGGATTGGCAATCAATCATGTTTTCTTCATGCAAGGCCTCCCCCTCTGCAGTGGAGAGCAGTGTAGATTGTGAACAGCACAGCAGACCACCACGATACTTGAGACCCTCACTGGGACATACTGCAGGGCTCCACTGGATCGATCCAAACACCATAATCTCAATTTCAGCAACCTAATGGCCTGTTCGATGGCCGCTTTGATGGAGCCGTGTTATTTCTGTCATCTGCTGCAGTGCAAGGGTTCTTCACAGGCATGAGTAGCCATGTCTTCAATGGGTAGCCCTTGTCCCCATGAATCTATCCCTGAAGGTGAGCGGGAGACTGGAAAAGCTGTGGCACCTGGGTCTTCCGAAGTATGTAGGTGTCATGGCTGCTTCCCGCGAAGCGGGCACACACTGGCAGAAAACGTTTTCAGTGGTCACAGACCAGTTGAACGTTGATATAATGGAAGTCCTTCCTGTTGATGAAGGCAGCTGGCAGCTCTGTAGGTGCCTTGATGGCCACATGCATGCAGTCTATCACACCTTACACCTGCGAGAATCCAGCGATGGCCTCAAAGCTGATGGCCCTCTCTGCCTGACTGTCAGGATCGGTCTGGTAGTGCACATAGTTGTCAGCTCTCTTGAACAGGGCATTGGGCACCTCCTTGTTGCAGCAGTGGGCTGCAGCCTGGGAGACCCACTCATGTCCGCAGTGGATCCCTGGAAAGAGCGAGGTGCATAAATGTTGAGTGCCACGATGATCTTCAGGGCCACTGGCATGGGGTGACCACCGAATCTCATAGGTCAAAACTCATCCTGCAGCATGGTGCATAAGTTGGTGATGGCCTCCCTGCAGAACTGCAAAATTCGTTGACACTGCCATTTGGACATTGGAGGTAGCTGAGTCGAGTCTGGTACACATTTTGCCTCAGGTGGCCCTTCTTGACATGGCCGGCTTGTGGGAGCAATTTTGCTGAGTTTTGCTTCTATACCTATTATTTTGTAAGTAGATTAATATAATCCTAGTGAGAACGTATACACATATTCTCACTTATATGAGTTGAAAGTATAGCCACATATTGATACAAAATGGAGTTTTAGCCCGAGGCACTGTGGGACAGATTTAGTGAGCTCACAGTTGGAGCTTGGTACAGCATAACACAGATAACGAGAGGGGGCCCCTCTTATCAGTGAATCTGCAGACTGCCCGGCACCTTCAGGAATGCAGGCCCATTTAAAGTGACAATTGGGAGACTTCAGGACAATGGATGGGACCTGAGCTCATCAATTGATGATCGGGGCCGGCATAAGCTGATCAGGTCGCCACATGATGCCTAATCAGTGATTTAATTGGTACTATGTGTAATGTATGTAATCAATAACCATTCTGATTGGATTGTGTCCAGCCGGGATGGGCTGAGTAACTGTATATCCGTTGTGGATTTCCTTTGTTCTAGAGAGTAACACTGGACCGCTTTTAGGTAAGGTGTGCTCTCCATGATATCATGAATAAAGTCTGTTTATTCTCAAAGTCTGAGTCCGGAGAATTTGTTGAATCATTGGGTTTTAACTGGATTTTCTCCAACAGTTGGCGTAGTCGGCAGGATCCCTGAGTTCACAGGATCCAAAAGAACCTAATCGACCGGATCAGAGGTAAGTCAATTTTTCTGTGACTCTAATGTCTCAATCACCCAGCCTGAGCCGGAATTAAGAGGGCGATTGGGCCCCACGTGAAGGCCAGGGATATCTGGGAGAGGGGACTAGGGGTCAAGGAGGAATTGGCTGAAATCTGATCAGGAATGGTCTAGAGAATTTTAGACGAAATCCAGTAAAATTTGGCTAATTTGGTGTAGCAGTAGTTGTAACTTTAGTCTGCACGAGCTGTTCCTCCACCGGGTGGAGTCAAGAGGCTGTGGGACAAAAGGAGTTAGGACAGCCGTCTGGGACGGTAAAGCCTAGGGCAATAACTAATTAATACCAATTGACCCGACAGGCACGTGACCGTTGCTCCTGAGTGCACGAGCCGGGATCTGGCCCTAGAGAGAGAGGCTGTGAAATGGAGGGAGGACGAAAGAGCGTTGACCTGAGTCACAGGGGTGAGCCGGTTAGCTGACTTTGAGAATTTAACATTAACTGTGTCTATTCGTTCCGTTGTTGTGTGTTGTTTGTCTTTTGTGTTAATGCCACTTGCTTCATAGAAAGAAACACTAAGCGAGTGTCACGAAGTTTTGAAAAGGTAGGAGAAGCAGAAAGAAGGATGGGCTCGGCAGTTTCGAAGAAGGAGGGGTTGCCCCCGGGGACAAGTAATCTGTGTCCTCTGGAGAAATGCGACCCACGACCGTGTGCCCCATCAAAAGGAATGAAGAAAAGGCACGGTAAAATCGTTCAATGTAAGGAAAAGGTAGGAGACCCCCTGGTGCCGCCAGGGTCACCGGCCGATATTGTATGGAAAGAAACAGGTGATAGTAGATATGTTGTTCCTTTCACCTCCGATCTTTACGGGTGGTCTCACAGCAACTGGCCTTATGGAGGGTCCTTTAAATTTGAAAAGATAGCTTATTGGCAGACATGTATCGAAAACGGGTGCGGAGACCCCACCTGGGGAATGCCTACATGATCCATTGTTTAAATAAGTTCAGGGAAATTGCAAAAGGCCATCAACCCCCTAAGACTAAGAACAAAGAAAGCCACCCCCACCAACCACAACTAAGCCAACCCTCAAGTAAACCTCCCTCAGCGCCGCCACCGTATAGCCCTGAGTCCCAAGCAGCTCAGTACCCGAAACTTCCCGTCCCCGCCCTGGACACTGAACCCCCTGACGAAGTGGTGGCCTTTATCGCCGCTCGTCCATGACCAGCTGCGGCCCCCATCCTGAGTAATGTGGCAGCACAGGACAACGCTGATGCCTTGCCCAACAACGGAGGTTCCGCGGCACCCCCGCAGGAAGGTTCTATCTCCTCCACGTCGGGTGGGATAACCTCAGAGCCCCTTGGGGAGAACGTCACCCCTCGAAGACCCAATGCCCTTCTATATAACCTCCGAGATCGGTCCAGTGCTACTCAAGTTCCCCGAGTAATGATCGGCGAAGCAGCTTTTGATAAACCCTGGACGCATGCGGAGGTCCGGGGCATGCTCCAAGACGCCCCCAATCCACTAAAACGCCCGACAGGCTTTTACAATTGGCTGGTACAAATTTGCGGTATTTATAACTGCCTACCTCAAGATGTACACACTTTAATGCATCTGGCCTATGGAACCCATTGGGCAACAATAAAAGGCTCCATCACGTTCCCCCAAACACCCTGGACCACAAGGGCACAGTGTTGTGAGTGGCTCGAAAACACCGCAAAAGCCGTCATTATGACCGCCGCACGACAACAAGCGAATTTTGGGGAAGTTACTCGGTGTCTTCAAAAGACCACTGGGCCTATACCCAATTTCCTTGCCCGGTTTCAAGAAACGTGGGAGTCATCTGCGGGAATCCCCCTTGCAGATAACCATCGGTTGGCAGTTCAAATACTTGTCAACTGTATGCAGTGTCGACATGCCCAGACCTACAAGTCCCACAACCTGCAATGGCAAGGACAGAGCTGGCCCCAGGTCCTTAATAGCCTCACCAATATGGACAGACAGGGTCTTTTTGATAATAAAAGGGAAAAGGAGGCATACCCCCGACTGATAAAGACATGGAATCAGGAACAATATCAGGGGAAGGGACAGCAACGTAAGGAAAGAAGCGGACACAAATGCTTCGCCTGTGGGGAAATGGGTCACTGGGCTCGAGACTGCCCGTCCGGACCCCCGCGGCAGTTGTCGTGACAGCCGCAGCGGGAAGCCCAATGGGAATTTACCCAAGCCACGCAGCAGCGGGCCCCCTATGCCATTAATGACCCTTTTCCGTACAACCCTAATGCCTAGGGTTGCCTCGTGAGGCAGGTTTTGCAGGCCGCCACGATACGACTCTCCCATTCCCCATTCGGAAAATCCCGTGATGGACGTAGATATGGGGGGTCGCATCGTCTCGGTTTTGGTGGACTCCGGAGCCACCCCCTCATCTGCACCTCCCTCAGTGGGTCTTCCTCTAAGCTCCAAAACTGTCTGCACTGTGGGTGTCTCTGGAGTGCCCATGGTTGAACCCCTTTCTACCCCCGTACCCATTGGCGTCGGACCTGTAACAGTCCCCGACATCACTATAGTCTCCCCCTCTTGCCCGGTGGCCCTACTCGGTCGCCAAACCCTTTGCAAACTCAACGCCTCCATTCACTGTTCCCCACAGGGTCTCATTTTAGAGATCCCTGACTCTGGTCTCCCCCTACTGCAGGCAGCCATGACGGTAACCCCGCCTTCTTCTTCTCCTACTCCTTCCCTGTACGCATGGACATTTTCGGGTGACCTGATACATACTAATCTTACCTCGTTACTCTCACATTTGGAACATGCCCCCCCATCTCCTACGATCGGTTTCCTTCGTTGGATTGTCTGGACCAGCCGTTTCCTGCACAAGCTACACTGCACTGCAGCTTACCTGGATCACCCTGATCCTTCTTATTCGGCTGTAGTAGACCCCTATCTCAATCTACCTTCTACACTAACTTTAACTGGATTTTATTATGTGGGTGAAGAGGGATTAGCGGCAGAGGTTCTGCTCACTGCAGAGCAGAGGCCACTATCCCGAAATAACCCTGCCTCTTTTCCCCACGTTTCCCTAATCGTCAAAGCCCCGGGGCACCCCAAGGACTTGGGACCTATGGTGCACAGACTCCGAAATCTGTTAAAGGAATTTAAACCCCTGGACCCAACAGACCCCGACATCTGCAAGTTGCCTGCTTGGGATGGGACGAATTTTGCGTGCACTGCCCTCCCTCGTCCGGCAGGACGACTTTTACCTTGCAAACTCCGCCCCCTTCCCCCTCCTATGACAACCCCTTATTGCTCGACACTGTGCCACCATCCTTATGGGCACGGCACGCCAATCACGCAGGCCTAATCATCTCGGCCCCACCTCACATGGTCACTGTGAAACCAGGGGCCATCCTACCGTCTATTAGGCAGTACAATGTGTCACCCAATGCCCAGGAAGGGATAAAACCAGTTATTGACTCCCTTCTAGAACAAGGCATCCTGGTACCTACCACAAGTCCTTGTAACACTCCTATCCTCCCTATTCCTAAGCCAGGAAAATCGGGACGATGGAGATTTGTGCAAGATTTAAGGGCAGTCAACGCCATTGTAATCCCCTGCTCCCCAGTAGTGCCAGAGACCAATGCTATCCTTACTAGCCTCCCTGCTTCTGCTACTTGCTTTTCTGTCATCGACCTCTGTTCAGCCTTTTTCTCCATTAAATTGTCACCAGACAGCCAATACCTTTTCGCCTTTACTTACAGCGGCCGCCAATATACATGGACACGGCTTCCCCAAGGGTACACGGAGAGCCTCACTGTTTATGCCTCTGCAGTACATCGAACCCTGAAAGACCTCCACCTGCCATGTAAAAGCACCTTGGTTCAGTATGCCGATGATTTATTAGTGGCCTCCGATTCACCTGCTGCCTGTATGCACGACACTGTCACATTGCTCCGCTGTTTGGCTCAGGATGTCGTAAGGTCTCGGTTGAGAAGATGCAATTTTGCCAAACGGCGGTACAATATTTGGGCTACAAACTTTCACACGGTCTCAGAGCATTGTCACAAGATTGCATCACAGCCATCATTAACCTCTCGCCTCCCACCACAAGAACTGAACCTTTGTCCTTTTTGGGTATGGTAAATTACTGCAGACATTGGATACCAGATTATCGAGTTATTGATGCGCCACTTCGCGAGGCATCCTCACCAAAACAGCCAACCCAGGTGAACTGGACACCTGAGATGGAACAGGCTTTTAAGGAACTTAAACGGTCCTTGATCTCAGCACCTGCTCTGGGCACCCCTGACTATACGCAACCATTTCAACTGTATGTTAATGAGAAGGAAGGGTACGCGTCAGGAATTGTAGCACAACTGCATGGGGATCTCCGGCGCCCTGTAGCCTTTTATTCTGTACAATTACCACCTGTTGTAAGGGGAATGCCGGCCTGTTTGTGAGCTGTGGCGGCTGCCGCTGTAATGGTAGAAAAGTCCACCCCTATAGTACTGGATTATCCTTGCACCGTGTTTGTTCCTCAATTGGTTTCCCTGCTGCTAAATTTTGCAGTGACTCAACATTTTACAGCGGCAAGGAGAACTGGCTATGAGGTCGTTTTACTTTCTCGTACCAATCTTACTCTCCAGCGCGCCCCCGCTCTAAATCCCACTACACTTCTCCCTGTTATTCAGGAATCCCCGACCGCGGACCATGACTGTATACACACCGTCCACGAGGTTGTCACCCCGCGCCCAGACCTTCTTGAAACTCCGTTAGACAACCCAGACATGATCCTTTTCACAGACGGCTCCTCCTTTCGACCCTCCGATCACCAAATGTTAGCGGGTTATGCGATATGCACACCTTTTGAAACCCTAGAATCTGCTGCCTTGCCAGAAGACACCTCTGCGCAAGCAGCCGAACTGTTTGCGCTTACCAGAGCCTGTATCCTTGCTGACCGCAGGTCTGTTAATATTTACACAGATTCGAGATATGCTTTTGGAGTGGTTCATGATTTCGGAACTCTCTGGAAACATAGAGGGTTTATTACGTCTTCCGGACGACCTTTGCAACATGCTCTCCTCATTAACAATCTTCTACAGGCTTTTATGCTCCCCGCTACAGTAGCTGTTATAAAATGTACTGCCCATACCGCCGCAAGCGACCCAATCTCTCAAGGAAATGCCCGCGCTGACCAAGCTGCTCGACAAGCAGCTTTATCACCCACCGTAAGAGTACTACAGGCCCCCAAAACAGAAAAAGCAGCAACAAGTTTAGATCTAATAGCGGGAATAAGGGAAGCACAAGAAAGCGCTCTACAAGCTGAGAAAGACAACTGGATGCGCATAGGAGCTAAGGAATCCCCCATTATGGGACTAATGATGCATCCTGATGGCAGGTTTGTTTGCCCTAGAGCCCACTTGCATATCCTTGCATTGGCCGCCCATGGGGTCGGCCATGCAGGAAAAAGGGGGATGATACATGCAGTAAAGAAAACTTGGTACGCACCGGGCTTTGCAGCAGCAGCACAAGCATTAGTATCAAGATGTTTGATATGTCTACAAAATAATAGTGCCATACCTGTAGCCAAATATGATCATCTGCCAGCCCCAGACGGACCTTTTAACCAATTACAGATTGATTTCGCACACATCCCAGCTAAACAGGGTTTTAAGTACATGATGGTCATTGTCGACATGTTTTCCAAATGGGTAGAAGCTTTCCCCACAAGGAAAGATGATGCTAGAACAGTGGTCAAATGCCTCATGAAGGATGTCATCCCGAGGTTTGGGATTCCAGGGAGCATTAACAGTGACAGAGGCACCCATTTTACCGCGGCAGTCACAGAAAGTGTTAGCAAACCATTGGGCATCGCATGGAAATATCATATCCCATATCAGCCCCAGTCCTCAGGTATGGTGGAACGGATGAATGCTACCCTTAAAACCACACTGACAAAGATCACACAGGATACGGGCCTGCCTTGGCCAGAGGCCCTACCCTTGGCCCTGTACACAATAAGAAATCAGGTCAACAAAACTACAGGACTTACCCCATTTGAGGTCCTAATGGGAAGACCGATGCCCACAGGGGCAAGACCTCCCAAATTTCCTGTGGACGCGGCATTACTCCTGACACAGGAGGCCCTTCTAGACTACGCTAAAGCACTCTGTAAAATGATTACCCGTAACCATGATCTGGTAAAAGAGGCCATTCCCTCTCCTAGTGATGACCCAATGCATTCCTTCCAACCTGGGGACTATGTCATGATCAAATCATTAGAGAAGATTTCTTTTTCTCCGAAGGTGGAAAGGCCCGTACCTCGTCCTGCTGGTAACCCGGACGGCTGTCAAGGTCGAGGGTAGACCTGAGTGGACGCACGGAACACGCTGCAAGAAAGCGCCACCCCCAGAGGGACACGAATAGAGGATGAGGACGGCGCGGATGGTGATTCTGACCTTCTTCTGTGTGATTTTTGCACACATTTGGGCTGATAATTCTGCGATTCAAAGGATGCAGGCCATTGCCTCACAGGGCCATAACACTGAATGCTGGATTTGTACCCGGTTCCCCACTAACCCCTCCAATTCAGAAATGCATTTCCTGGCTCTTCCCTCAGCACCCACGTGGTCCCTAGGTAATACAGCAGCTATCATTAAGCAGGCGCCCCTTTGGAGGCAGCAGCCCAACCCGGTGGCCATTAAGGGACTAGCCTGGTTATGTGTTAGAAATAACATTACCCATGATCAGTACATCACCAAGGACGGGACACCGGAACTCCCTGCCAGTCGGGAATGGATAGGTGAGGTGCCTTTGACTTCCTGCGTCTACCTTGCAGATTACGACTGGCGATACGCTCGGTCCCGGTTCCACAATCTATCCGGCCCTATGGTTTCCTTTTGGGATTGTAGTGGGAGCAGGGATGAGTTAGCATGTGTCTTGCAAGCCCCTAAATCCGAACATGAGATCCGCTTTAAGGAAAATGGATGCGAGTGTCAGCGAGTATACAATCTGACCTTAAATAACCACACATCCACATGGGCCGCTCACGGCCACCGCTCCTTTGGGAGGAAGGAGACTGGCCCATGCGATGCCAGAGACCAATCCGGGTGCCCCAGTTTGATGGTGCTGAGGGCGATACGGCTTAGTCAGTCTTGTCGCCTCCGTTGGCACATAATGAAGCAGACTCCTTTGCACAAGTACTGGGTGGACTGGTGCCACAATTCTACTCGCTGGCACCCAACCATTGTTCGCAATGGCTCCTATTGGCTGTGTGGGAACAAGGCGTACAAGACCCTCCCCGTCGACTGGGCTGGGACCTGCACAGTTGGCAATATTGTTCCTGAGGCCTTTGGAGTTAAGCACCTCACCGTCCACTCCCGTCATAATCACCTAGGAGCTGCGACGCGTCGTGAACGATCGGTTCCAGACAACCCTTTAATTACCCGTAACACGGGATTCCACCAGTTTATCAGAGTCATCCTCCCGGGAATAGGGGTGTCAGACCTCGAAAAGGCCATAATTAATATCTCAGCTACCATGGAAATTATTGAGAATAGGACGGTAAATGCTATTCTGAATATGCAGTTCGAGATCACCTCCCTATCCAAGGTAGTAATCCAAAACCGAATGGCCCTTGATTTTATATTAGCAGCCCAGGGAGGGGTGTGTGCAACTATAAATGAGACATGTTGCTTCTACGTCAATAAAGATCTGCAAATTGAGACAGACGTGCATGTCATCCAAGACCAGGTGCGCACCCTCGACTTGGTGGCTAAAGAGAAGCCCTTTAATTGGTGGGGGTGGCTTCCTGATATAGGCGGGGGACTTGGGGGGAATATTCAAAACCATCCTCAAGTATCTTGTCCTCGGCTTTGCTTTACTCCTCCTTATCTACATATTGGTCGGTACTATCCCATTTTGCTGTAGGGCCTGCTGTAAACGCCTTGCCATTAGAACCACTTCGCGAGGATTGCCCGACCTGAAAGCCCCCATAACATTCCAAATGGTTGCGCTCCCTATGGAGGAAACCCCTCCGTGGTCTGTACTCCCTTTTCACGAGTCTGAAATCCCTTGCCCCAACCCAGCTTGCCCTTGCTCCGACATGGAACCGTCGGTTGCGGAGGATGACCTTTCCGTTTGGCGGTACTCTGATTTCCTGGAGCACTAACCTGAGTACTATTATCCTGGGGAGTTCCCCACGGAGTACCCTCCCGATACCGAACCCCCGCCATTGGATAACCCCCCAGGCTCCGGTTACATTCCCCCTTTTGCAGAGGAGCCTAATCTACTCTTTCGATCTTTTGATTATCCCATGAAGGGATAACCTTTTAATATACAAAAGTGAGTTATTGGATGATCCATGTTTTATGAAATTGTATTATGTTTGTACGATCGATTATGTAACAGTGAAGCTTAAACGAGATGATGATTGTATGAGTGTACCACCTTTTATATTGTGAACGAACAGAACTTTAGAAGCTTAAGAACGGAAGTTTATGGGGGCATTTAGGATGAACTAAATTAATCAATCGTGTATTGCTGACAGGCTAAGCCTCAGTGCTGCAGGGAGAGACAGCTTATCAGAAATGACTTTATAGGTTCAGGGCTGCTGAGGCAACTTGGCTTTGCCAAGTTTGTAGTGTGGAGGGGGAGGGACATTGTTCTTTAACAACATTTTAACCCCTACTTTTCCCCTCTGCATGCGATGAGGTTTTGTTATCATGGTATGATAAAAGGAGGGATTGTGGGAGCAATTTTGCTGAGTTTTGCTTCTATACCTATTATTTTGTAAGTAGATTAATATAATCCTAGTGAGAACGTATACACATATTCACTCTTATATGAGTTGAAAGTATAGCCACATATTGATACAAAATGGAGTTTTAGCCCGAGGCACTGTGGGACAGATTTAGTGAGCTCACAGTTGGAGCTTGGTACAGCATAACACAGATAACGAGAGGGGGCCCCTCTTATCAGTGAATCTGCAGACTGCCCGGCACCTTCAGGAATGCAGGCCCATTTAAAGTGACAATTGGGAGACTTCAGGACAATGGATGGGACCTGAGCTCATCAATTGATGATCAGGGCCGGCATAAGCTGATCAGGTCGCCACATGATGCCTAATCAGTGATTTAATTGGTACTATGTGTAATGTATGTAATCAATAACCATTCTGATTGGATTGTGTCCAGCCGGGATGGGCTGAGTAACTATATATCCGTTGTGGATTTCCTTTGTTCTAGAGAGTAACACTGGACCTCTTTTAGGTAAGGTGTGCTCTCTATGATATCATGAATAAAGTCTGTTTATTCTCAAAGTCTGAGTCCAGAGAATTTGTTGAATCATTGGGTTTTAACTGGATTTTCTCCAACACGGCTGCTGTCACTCTCCCCTTGGAGCTTCACAGGCAGGCGCAGCTGCCTCCTGGTCCTCCCTCTATCAGTTGCACTGCATCATGCCACAGGTGTCCACAAAGACATGGTGTTTAAGACCCATGCCAACTGATTAGTAGGCCTCCAGAGCGCTGTTCTTGCACAGACAAACTTGCCTTTACTATTCCCCTCGGAACACCCGTTAATAGCCCTCAGTACCGACCCTAGCAGAGAGTCAGTCCAGCACCCAGTACAATGGTCACCCACCCGAGACCATGCCAACCTGACCCTCTCACCCGAGACCAAGCCCACCCGACCCTTTCACATGAGACCAAACCCACCCGACCTTCTCACCTGAGACCAAACCCACCTGACCCTCTCACCCGAGACCAAACCCACCCGACCCTCTCACCCGAGACCAAACCCACCTGACCCTCTCACCCGAGACCAAACCCACCTGACCCTCTCACCCGAGACCAAACCCACCTGACCCTCTCACCCGAGACCAAACCCACCCAATCCTCTCACCCGAGAACAAGTCCACCGACCCTCTCACCCGAGAACAAGTCCACCGACCCACTCACCTGAGAATAAGCCCACCCATGCAGTGTGCACAGCACTGCAGGCTGACAATAGCCTCCACTCTCCCCTCTTTCCTTATCCGCTGCTCCCCATGCCTGCCTTTCCATGTCAGCATTGAGGCCTCGCCTTGGTGTTGCCACCTTTCAACGGCTGTTGGCTTAATTCCAAACCCCCCATTGATTCATGATCAGTCGCATGCTAATCTAGTGCAACAACCTGTTCAGCAATTTAAATCGCAGTCACACGCTTTGGGGTGGCGATGCTGCCTTGGGGCTTTCATGCAGTTGACTAAATCCGGAACCGATATCACGACAATGGATTTCCGGGAGAGAAGTCCGTTGCTATCCTCTGCCTGCCCACGCCTCCATTCCCGCTCCTAATGGCCTCACTAAATTATGCCCCCTGTGTGCAGTTTGGATCTCCATATTTAAGGAAGTATATACTTGCCTAGGAGGCAGTACAACAAAGGTTCACTAAATTGGTTCCCGGGATGAGGGGGTTATCTTATGATGAGAGGCTGAGTGAATTGGGTTTATATTCTCTGGAGTTTAGAAGAATGAGAGGTGATCTCATTGAAATATACAAGATTCTGAAGGGAAGTGCTGGAAATACTCAGCAGGTGAGGCAGCATCTGTGGAGAGAGAAACAGAGTTAACGTTTCAGGTCTGAAATATTAGAGATCAATAGATTTTTGAATCACAGGATATGGGGAGCGGGTCGGAGAGTGGAGTTGAGGTAGAAGATCGGTCATGATCATATTGAATGGTCGAGCAGGCTCAAGGGCTGAATGGTCTACTCCTGCTCCTATTTGTTATGTTCTTATGTTCTATGTTCACCTGGCTACACAGACACACACTTCCAGCAGGCAACAAGGGGGGAGTAATCAGGAGCAGGACCCCAGCCATAGGATGTTAAGGACCATTGTAACACACTATTACTGCCCAGGCTAAGATCAGTGAATGTAGCATAGCTTGATGGGGGGTGGGGGTTGGGGGTTGGGAGGTGGGAGGCAGTTAGGGGTTTCAAACTTCCTTGAGCTACATGGCTAATCTATTCGAAGTATAATTTTGATGAACCATTAGGTGAGTGCAAAAGGGCTACATTGACAAAGGTAGGAGTTAAATGATCCATCCTGGATGTTGCATTATGGCAGACCAAACAGTTTAAACCAGTAACGATCAGCACACCTTTTAAAATAGCTTTGTTCATTACTTATATTACCTTTGCTGCATCTCTGGCAGGATGGAAACACTACAGTGATTGTTTTGGTTTGTAGTTTTATACTAGTTCAATCTTTATGTTGATATAACTGGCAGCAATAGGTCACTTATTTTTATGTATCACAGGTCAGTGAATAGAGGAATTTATGACCCCATAAATGTAAATGGGCTTCAGCAATGACTTCCTGATGATGTAACCATTTAGCACCATAACTTGATATGGTTTTCATCTAAACTTTACTAAATGCAATCCCTTAACCAATCAGACTGACAAGCTTCTCTTAAGTGACAACCTGCAAAGATAAATAATTAGCTGATTATCAAGTCAAATTGATAGATTGAATAACACGGGTTTTGTTTACTAAATACTCTTACTAAAATAATTGCTTATGGCATTGAGAGGCATAGGTTTTGTCTATAAAATAATTGGTTCATTAGTTTGGCAGATGTTTTACTGGAATGCATTTTGCTGCTTTTAAACGTCCCAAGATCTAGATTGCCACCTCGAGGAATAATCATAATTGCTGGTGATCAGATATATGGTGCTTCAATCTACCTCTGACATTGGATGGCAATACCAGATGATGGAACAGTATAAACACATGACAGGTTTCAGCCTTACCATTGTTCCAAATTAATATTTTGCTCAAAATCTATATCATCTTCTGTCACTTACAGATCCCTGTGCCAGACCATGGAAGTAAATCAAAGCATTAAAAGTATGCTTTTGTACCAGTTCTGTCAGGTTCTTCTGCATAACGTAACTATTTTATCCTTTTTCTGTGCTGAATATTTCTTCTTTAAAATTTTTTAATTTGTTGATCTAAAATATGTATTCACTGATCACATTGTTACTTTGGAAGGATTGTTCTGGTGTTTCTTTGGTTCTTTTAAGTACTGTTTGCTCACAACAGGCAGAAAGGGAATGGGTGACTGCCAGGCAGAGTAGAAGTCCTAGGCAAGTAGTGCAGGAGTCCCCTGGGTCCATCTCCCTATCTAACAGATTTTCCGCTTTGGATACTGTTGGAGGAGATAGCTTCTCAGGGGAATGCAGCAAGAGCCAAGTCTGTGGTACCACGGGTGGCTCAGCTGCACAGGAAAAAGAGTGGGAGAGCTATAGTGATAGGGGATTCTATCATAAGGGGTACAGATAGTAGGTGCTTCTGTGGCCACAAACGTGACTCCAGGATGGTATGTTACCTCCCTGGTGCTTGGGCCAAGGATGTCATGGAGCAGCTACAGGACATTCTTAAGGGGGACGGTGAACAGTCAGAGGTCGTGGTTCACATTGGTACCAACGACATAGATAGAAAGAGGGATGAGGTCCTGCAACAGAATTTAGGGAGCTAGGTAGCAGATTAAAAAGCAGGACCTCAAAGTTTGTAATCTCTGGATTAGTCCCTGTGCCATGTGCTAGTGAGTATAGGAATACAGGAAAGAGCAGATGAATGCATGGCTGAACAGATTGTGCAGGAGGGAGGGCTTTGGATTCCTGGATCACTGGGTCTGTTTATGGTGAAGGTGAGACCTGTACAAGTTGGACGGGTTGCACCTGAACTGGAACGAGACCAACATCCTTGCTGGGAGGTTTGCTAGTGCTGCTGGGGCAGGTGGTGGGGGTGGGGGGGGTGGAGGTGGTGGGGGTGGTGGTGGTTTAAACTAATTAGGCAGAGGGATGGGATACAGAGTGAAGGTACAGTAGGGGGTGATGCACAATCAAATATAGAAGAGAAACTAAGTCAGTCTGGAAGGCAGAGCAAACCTGTTACGGCACAAGCGAATAATGCAAAGCTGAATTGCATCTATTTTAACACAAGGAGTCTTACTAGTAAGGCAGATGAATTGAGGGCATTGATTAATACATGGGAATATGATATTATTGCTATCACAGAGACATGGTTGAGGGAAGGGCAGGACTGGCAGCTCAATATCCCAGGGTATAGAATCTTTAGGCGTGACAGAGGAGGGTGTAAAAGAGGAGGTGGCATTGCACTGTTGATCAAGGAGTCAATTATTGCAGTAAGGAGGGATGATATCTTAGAAGGTTCCTCAAATGAGGCCATATGGGTAGAAGTTAAAAACAAAAAGGGGGCAATCACTCGGCTGGGAGTGTACTACAGGCCTCCAAACAGTCAGGGAAAGATAGAGGAGCAGATATATAGACAAATCTCAGAGAGGTGTAAAAATAATAGGGTAAGAATAGTAGGGGATTTCAACTTCCCCAGTATTAACTGGGATAGTCGTAGTACAAAAGGATGAAAGGGGGCGGAATTCTTAAAGTGCATACAGGAGAGCTTTTTGAGCCAGCACGTAGAAAGTCCTACAAGAGAAGGGGCGGTACTGGACCTAATCCTAGGGAATGAAGCCGGACAAGTGGTAGAAGTGTCAGTGAGGGAGCATTTCAGGGATAGTAACTATAACTCTGTAAGATTTAAGGTAGTTATGGAAAAGGACAAAGAGGGACCAGAAATAAAGGTACTGAATTGGGGGAAGGCAGATTTCAATATGATAAAACAGGATCTGGCCAAAGTGGACTGGGAGTAGCTACTTGTAGGAAAGTCTACATCAGACCAGTGGGAGTCATTCAAAAAGGAAACAGTGAGAGTTCATGGCCAACATGTTCCCATAAACGTGAAGGGTAGGAACAACAAATCCAAGGAACCCTGGATGTCAAGGGATATAGAGGATTGGATAAGAAAAAAAAAGGAGGCTTATGGCAGATTCAGAGCGCTGAAAATAGCGGAGGCCCGAGAAGAGTATAGAAAGTGTAGGGGGGTACTTAATAAAGTAATTAGGAGAGTGAAGAGGGGACATGAAAAAACACTGGCAGGCAAGATAAAGGAAAATTCCAAGGCATTTTATAAGTATATTGAGGGCAAGAGGATAACCAGGGAAAGAGTAGGGCCCATTAGGGACCAAAGTGACAATCTGTGTGTGGAGCTGGAGGACATAGGTGAGGTATTAAATGATTACTTTTCATCTGTATTCACTATGGAGAAGGATGATGTAGGTGTAGAGATCAGGGAGGGGGATTGTAATATACTTGAACAAATTAGCATTGAAAGGGAGGCAGTATTAGCTGTTTTAGCAGGCTTAAAAGTGGATAAATCCCAGATGAGATGTATCCCAGGCTGTTAGATGAGGCAAGGGAAGAGATAGCAGGGGCTTTGACACAAATTTTCAAATCGTCTCTGGCCACAGGAGAGGTGCCAGAGGACTGGAGGACAGCGAACGTGGAACCATTATTCAAGAAGCGTAGCACGGATAAACCAGGTAATTACAGGCCAGTGAGTCTAACATCAGTGGTAGGGAAACTATTGGAAAAAATTCTGAGGGGCAGGATTAATCTCCACTCGGAGAGGGTTGGATTAATCAGGGATAGTCAGCATGGCTTTGTCAGGGGGAGATCATGTCTATCAAACTTGATTGAATTTTTAGAGGAGCTGACCAGATGTGTAGATGAGGGTAAAGCAGTTGATGTAGTCCACATGTACTTCAGTAAGGATTTTGATAAGGTTCTGCATAGGAGATTGGTTAAGAAAGTAAGAGCCCATGGGATCCAGGGCAATTTGGCAAATTGGATCCAAAATTGCGTGGAGGCAGAAGGTGATGGTCGAGGGTTGTTTTTGCGAGTGGAAGCCTGTGACCAGTGGTGTACCACAGGGATCGGTGCTGGGACGCTTGCTGTTTGTAGTGTACATTAATGATTTAGACTTGAATATGGGAGGTATGATCAGTAATTTCGTAGATGACACGAAAATTGGTGTGTGGTAAATAGTGAGGAGGAAAGCCTTAGATTACAGGACGATATAGATGGGTTGGTAAGATGGGCAGAGCAGTGGCAAATGGAATTTAATCCTGAGAAGTGTGAGGTGATGCATTTTGGGAGGACTAACAAGGCAAGGGAATATACAATGGATGGTAGGACCCTAGGAAGTACAGAAGGTCAGAGGGATCTTGGTGTAACTTGTCCATAGATCACTGAAGGCAGCAGCACAGGTAGATAAGGTGATTAGGAAGGCATATGAGATACTGCCTTTATTAGCTGAGGCATAGGATATAAGAGCAGGGAGGTTATGATGGAGCTGTATAAAACGCTAGTTAGGCCACAGCTGGAGTACTGTGTACAGTTCTGGTCACCACACTATAGGAAGGATGTGATTGCACTGGAGAGGGTGCAGAGGAGATTCACCAGGATGTTGCCTGGGCTGGAGCATTTCAGCTATGAAGAGAGACTGGAAAGGCTAGGGTTGTTTTTCTTAGAGCAGAGAAGGCTTGGAGGGGGGGGACCTGATTGAGGTATGCAAAATTATGAGGGCCATTGATAGGATAAAGGAGGGGTCAATAACCAGGGGGCATAGATTTAAGGTAAGGAGCAGGAGGTTTAGAGGGGATTTGAGGACATTTTTTTTCACTCAGAGGGTGGTTGAAATCTGGAACACACTACCTGAAGGGGTGGGAGAGGCAGGAACCCTCACAACATTTAAGAAGTATTTAGATGAGCACTTGAAATGCCATCGCATACAAAGCTATGGGCCAAGTGTGGGAAAATGGGATTAGAATAGATAGGTGCTTGATGGCATAATGGGCCTGTTCTGTGCTATATTATCAACGCCAGGAGCATCCGGAATAAGGTGGGTGAGCTTGCAGCATGGGTTGGTACCTGGGATCTCGATGTTGTGGCCATTTCAGAGACATGGGTAGAGCAGGGACAGGAATGGATGTTGCGGGTTCCGGGATTTAGATGTTTCACTAAGAACAGAGAAGAGGGTAAAAGAGGGGGGGGTGTGGCATTGTTAATCAAGGAAAGTGTTACAGCGGCAGAAAGGACGTTTGAGGACTCGTCTACTGAGGTAGTCTGGGCCGAGGTTAGAAACAGGAGAGGAGAGGTCACCCTGTTGGGAGTTTTCTATAGACCTCCAAATAGTTCCAGAGATGTAGAGGAAAGGATAGCAAAGATGATTCTTGACAGGAGCGAGAGTAACAGCGTAGTGGTTATGGGGGACTTTAACTTTCCAAATATTGACTGGAAATACTATAGTTCGAGTACTTTAGATGGATCTGTTTTTGTCCAGTGTGTGCAGGAGGGTTTTCTGACACAGTATGTAGACAGGCCAACCAGGGGCGATGCCACATTGGATTTGGTACTGGGTAATGAACCCGGCCAGGTGTTAGATTTAGAAGTTGGTGAGCACTTTGGTGATAGTGATCACAATTCGGTTAGGTTTACCTTAGCGATGGGCAGGGACAGGCATATACAGCAGGGCAAGAATTATAGCTGGGGGAAAGGAAATTATGATGCGATTAGGCAAGATTTAGGATGCGTAGGATGGGGAAGGAAACTGCAGGGGATGGGAACAATCGAAATGTGGAGCTTATTCAAGGAGCAGCTACTGCGTGTCCTTGATAAGTATGCACCTGTCAGGCAGGGAGGAAGTTGTCGAGCGAGGGAGCCGTGGTTTACTAAAGAAGTTGAAGAGCTTGTCAAGAGGAAGAAGAAGGCTTATGTTAGGATGAGACGTGAAGGCTCAGTTAGGGCGCTTGAGAGTTACAAGCTAGCCAGGAAGGATCGAAAGGGAGAGCTAAGAAGAGCAAGGAGAGGACACGAGAAGTCATTGGCGGATAGGATCAAAGAAAGCCCTAAGGCTTTCTATAGGTATATCAGGAATAAAAGAATGACTAGAGATAGGTTAGGGCCAATCAAGGATAGTAGTGGGAAGTTGTGTGTGGAATCGGAGGAGATAGGGGAAGTGTTAAATGAATATTTTTCGTCAGTATTTACAGTGGAGAAAGAAAATGTTGTCGAGGAGAATACTGAGATACAGACTATTAGGCTAGATGGGATTGAGGTTCACAAGGAGGAGGTGTTAGCAATTTTGGAAAGTGTGAAAATAGATAAATCCCCTGGGCCAGATGGGATTTATCCTAGGATTCTCTGGGAAGCCAGGGAGGAGATTGCAGAGCCTTTGTCCTTGATTTTTATGTCGTCATTGTCGACAGGAATAGTGCCGGAAGACTGGAGGATAGCAAATGTCGTCCCCTTGTTCAAGAAGGGGAGTAGAAGGGGAGTAGAGACAGCCCTGGTAATTATAGACCTGTGAGCCTTACTTCGGTTGTGGGTAAAATGTTGGAAAAGGTTATAAGAGATAGGATTTATAACCATCTTGAAAAGAATAAGTTCATTAGAGATAGTCAGCACGGTTTTGTGAAAGGTGAACATTGTGTACGAATCAATAAACGGTTCTTGCGTACATTGTAGCAGAACTCAGCCGCAGGCTCATAATTATTCGGTTAGTCCTTTCTTGCCCTTTCCCGATTCTAGGGGTGTTGAAGGTCTTTGCCATTTTAATCTTAATGAAATATTTACAATGTAATCAGTTGTTGCACAGTTATGTAATAAGATGTTTTTAATGAGTTCTATTTTTCATTGACACAAATTTAACCTTTTGGTGTTTTGGTTTATCTCTTGGTTTTCCTTCGCGCTTTGTATTCTTGCCGACAAAAGCAGTTTAACAGCTTCAATCTGCACTAATAGGAACTTGGCCCTTTTCTTTAATTGCAGTTTTCAAATGAATTGACTGCATCCCATTAGGGTTGGCAAGACATCTTGTGCCTGCGTCAAACCAGATTGTATTGAATAAAGAATGTAAAGTAAAGGAGGCTTGTAAGGTAAATTAAGAGATTTAAAGGGGCGGCACAGTGGCGCAGTGGTTAGCACCGCAGCCTCACAGCTCCAGGGACCCGGGTTCGATTCTGGGTACTCCCTGTGTCTGCGTGGGTTTCCTCCGGGTGCTCCGGTTTCCTCCCACAAGCCAAAAGACTTGCAGGTTGGTAGGTAAATTGGCCATTATAAATTGTCACTAGTATAGGTAGGTGGTAGGGAAATACAGGGGCAGGTGGGGATGTTTGGTAGGAATATGGGATTAGTGTAGGATTAGTATAAATGGGTGGTTGATGGTCGGCACAGACTCGGTGGGCCGTAGGGCCTGTTTCAGTGCTGTATCTCTAATCTAATCCAATCTAATCTAACAAATTATGCTCTAAAATAAAAGCAAAATACTGCAGCTGCTGGAAATCTGAAATAAAAACAAGAAATGCTGGAAATACTCAGCAGGTCTGGCAGCATCTGTGGAGAGAGAGAAGCAGAGTTAACGTTTCAGGTCAGCGACCCTTCTTCAGAACTGACAAATATTAAAAATGTAAAAGGTTTTAAGCAAGTAAAGCAGGGGGTAGCAGGGCAAGAGATAACAAAAGAGGTGTTGATAGGACAAGGTCATAGAGAATAACTGACCAAAAGGTCATGGAACAAAGGCAAACGGTATGTGCTGAAAGACAAAATGTTGGTACAGAGAGGGTGTTGACTGTAAAGCACAAAGCACTCCAAGCACAAACATTGAAAAAAACCCAGAAATAGTGGGTAGGCACAGTAGACCAAACAACCAAACAAAAAAAAACTAAAATAAAATAACCAAATAAAAAATAACTAAACATAAAAGGGGGACCATCATGCTCTGAAATTATTGAATTCAATGTTCGGTCCGGCAGGCTGTAGCATGCCTAATCGGTAAGTGAGATGCTGTTCCACGAGCTTGCGTTGATATTCAATGGAACACTGCAGCAATCCCAGGACAGAGATGTGAGCATGAGAACGGGGTGGTGCGGGGGGGGGTGGGGGTGTTGAAATGGCGAGCAACTGGAAGCTCGGGGTCATGCTTACGGATGGAGCAGAGGCATTCCGCGAAGCAGTCACCCTATCTGCGTTTCGTCTCCCCAATGTAGAGGAGACCACAGTGTGAGCAGCGAATACAGTATATTAAATTGAAAGTAGTACAAGTAAATCGCTGCTTCACCTGAAAGGAGTGTTTGGGGGCTTGGATAGTGAGGAGAGAGGAGATAAATGGGCAGGTATTACACCTCCTGCGATTGCAGGGGAAGGTGCCGTGGGAAGGGGACAGGGTGGTGGGGGTAATGGAGGAGCGGACAAGGGTGTCGGCGAGTGAACGATCCCTTCGGAATGCTGACGGGAAGGGAGGGGAAGATGCATTTGGTAGTGGCATCATACTGGATGTGGCAGAGGATGATCCTTTGGATCTGGAGGCTGGTGGGGTGGAAAGTGAGGACAAGGGAAACCCTGTCGCTGTTCTGGGAGGGAGGGGAAGGGGTGAGGGTAGAGGTGCGGGAAATGGGCCAGACACAGTTGAGGGCCCTGGTCAACCACAGTGGGGTGGGGGGGGAATCCTTGGTTGAGGAAAAATACATATCAGAATTATGCTCTAAATTTGGAATATATTTAATTAATTGTCAGACCTGATAAATCGCTTTTAGTTTAATGTGGCCTCTGTTTATGGATAATTAATGAAATTAAGAGGCAATTTTATATATAAAGCTGGGCATTAGTACTTAATAGTTGATTTATAATTTTGAATATATTTTAACTTCTTAATTCATGTGACACCACTAAATCTGAAGCAGTTTTAAATCAGTTAATATTTTTATTTGTAAAATCTGACCTACCGGATTAAAATATTAAATGAAGGAGAGACATTTCAAAGATTACTGGATCAGTAATCCAGAGGCCTGTATATTTTATAATAATCAATCACTCAGGACCTTCCTGGTCTCTGCATCTCAGCTGCTCACTGGATAAACTTGCAAGTATTTCAACCTGTAAAGCAGGAGTCTAGGTTATGTATAATGATATTTTCTGAGCCTTCATGCAATGCTGTGTTTAGTTTAAGCAATACAGATACTGGTACAGTGTGGGACAACCTGTCTAGGCCCAACTCCATGGGTTTCTGTTTATCACTAACTTCTACGGTAACAATCTTCGCCTTATCGCCTCCGGTACATGGCTCCAATCTTAATGTACTTTTTAAACAACTTTCAAGTCCAGTTACGGTTTTTGTTACTTATCTGCACAAGCTTAAAATGTGAAAAACGGAAGCGAGTTGAACTGAACATTCCGGTGGTCGGGTTGGGTCGGGCCGGGCGCAGGAAAAAAATGAAAGGACTCGGGCTGGATGCGGTTCTGTCAGGCTCGTGTTGGGTTTCATTTGCAGACCCGAGCAGGCCTTTATCCCTGGGTATGTCCTGTCCCACCGGCAGGACAGATCCACCAGAGGTGGCGGCACAATGGTATACAGTCGGGAGGGAGTTGCCCTGGGAGTCCTCAATATAGATTCCAGACCCCACAAAGTCTCATGGCATCAGGTCAAACATGGGCAAGGAAACCTCCTGCTGATTACCATCTACCGCCTCCCCCCTCAGCTGATGAATTAGTACTCCATGTTGAACAGCACTTGCAGGAAGCATTGAGGGTGGCAAGAGCACAGAATGTACTCTGGGTGGGAACTTCAATGTCTAAAGGATATAGCTGCGAGGCTAGCTCTGCGGGAGGTGGTGAGGGAACCAAGAGGGAAAAAAAAATACTTGACCTCATCCCCACCAATCTGCCTGCTGCAGATGCATCTGTCCATGACAGTAGGAGTGACCACCACAGTGCCAGTCCTCGTGGAGACAAAGTTCCGTTTTCACCTTGAGGGTACCGTCCATTGTGTTGTGTAGCACTACCACTGTGCTAAATGGGAGAGATTTCTAACAGATCTAGCAATGCAAAACTGGGCATCCATAAGGCAATGTGGGCCATCAGCAGCAGCAGAATTGTACTCAACCACAATCTGTAACCTCATGGCCCGGCATATCCCCCACTGTACCATCAAGCTGGGGGACCAACCCTGGTTCAATGAAGAGTACAGGAGGGTATGCCAGGAGCAGTACGAGGCATACCTCAAAATGAGATGCCAACCCAGTGAAGAGGCAACAACCCAGGACTACTTGCGTGCCAAACAGCATAAGCAGCATGCCATAAGACACAGCTAAGCAATCCCATAACCAACTGCTCAGATCTAAGCTCTGCAATCTTGCCACATCCAGTCATGAATGGTGGTGGACAATTAAACAACTAACTGGAGCAGGTGGCTCCATAAATATCCCCATCCTCAAATGATGGGAGAGCCCAGCACAACAGTGCAAAAGACAAGGCTGAAGCATTTGCAACAATCTTCAGCCGGAAGTGCCAGGTGGATGATCCATCTCGCCCTCCTCCTGAGGTCCCCAGCATTACCGATGCCAGTCTACAGCCAATTCAATTCATTCCACATGATATCAAGAAACGACTGCAGGCAGTGGATACTGCAAAAGCTATGGACCCTGACAACAGTACTGAAGACCTGTGCTCCAGAACTTGCTGCGCCCCGAGCCAAGTTGTTTAAGTACACCTACAACACTGGCATCTACCCGGCAATGTGGAAGATTGCCCAGGTATGTCCTGTACACAAAAAGCAGGACAAGTCCAACCGGCCAATTACCGCCCCATCAGTCTACTCTCAATCATCAGTAAAGTGATGGAAGGTGTTATCAACAGTGCTATCAAGCAGCACTTGCTCAGCAATAATCTGCTCAGTGACGCTCAGTTTGGGTTCTGCCAGGGCCACTCAGCTCCTGACCTCATTACAACCTTGGTTCAAACATGGATAAAAGAGCAGAACTCGAGAAGTGAGGTGAGAGTGACTGCGCTTGACATCAAGGCAGCATTTGACAGAGCATCAAAGAGCCCTAGCAAAACTGGAGTCAATGGGCATCAGGGGGAAAACTCTCCGCTGGCTGGAGTTATACCTAGTGCAAAGGAAAATGGTTGTGGTTGTTGGAGGTCAATCATCTCAGCTCCAGGACATCACTACAGGAGTACCTCAAGGTAGTGTCCTAGGCCCAACCATCTTCAGTTGCTTCATCAATGACCTTCCTTTAATTATAAAGGTCAGAAGTGGCGATGTTCGCTGATGATTGAGCAATGTTCAGCACCATTTGCGACTCTTAGATACTGAAGTAGTTCATGTAGTAATGCAGCAAGACCTGGACAATATCCAGGCTTGGGCTGATAAGTGGCAAGTAACAGTCACGACACACAAGTGCCAAGCAATGACCATGTCCAACAAGAGAGAATCTAACCATCTCCCCCCTTGACATTCAATGGCGTTACGATTGCCGAATCCCCCACTAACATCCTGGGGGTTACCATTGACCAGAAACTGAACTGGTGTAGCCATATAAATACTGTGGCTACAAGAACAGGTTAGAGGCTCGGAATCCTGCCTGTCCACCATCTACAAGTCAGGAGTGTGATGGAATACTCTCCACTTGCCTGGGTAGGTGCAGCACCAACAACACTCAAGAAGCTCAACACCATCCAGGAGAAAGCAGCCCGCTTAATTGGCACCCAATCTACAAACATTCCCTCCCTCCACCACTGGCACCCAGTGGCAGCAATGTCTACCATCTACAAGATGCATTGCAGCAATGCACCAAGGCTCCTTAGACAGCACCTTCCAAACCCACAACCTCTACCACCTAGAAGGACAAGGGCAGATGCATGGGAACACGACCACCTGCAAGTTCCCCTCCAACCACATACCATCCTGACTTGGAACTATATCACCATTCCTTCACTGTCATTGAGTCAAAATCCTGAATTCTCTTCCCAACAGCACTGTGGGTGGATCTACCAAACATGGACTGTAGCAGTTCAAGAAGGCCACCTTCTCGAGGACAATTAAGGATGGGCAATAAATGCTGGCCTAGCCAGCGACGCCCATGCATGAATTATAAAAATAAAATAAAAGCAAGGATCCAATATGCCTTTTTAAAATAGTCTTCACTAGCCCTACCACCTTCAAAGATTTGTGTACATCCATTCCCATCTCTCTGGTCCTGTACCCTTTAAAATTGTACCATTTCGTTCATATGGCCTCTCATTCTTCCTCCCAAAATGTATCACTTTATACTTCTCTGCATTAAATGTAATCTGCCACCAGTCTACGTCCTCCTTCTATTCTCATTGCTTACTACATTTCAGAGTTTTATATCAACTGCAGACTTTGAAATTATGCCCTGTATACTCAAGTCCAGATAATTAACATGCATCAACAAGAGCAGTAGTCCTCATACCAACCCCTGGGGAACACCACTATAAGTTCCCCTCAATATGAAAAGCAACTATTCACCACTACTATCTGCTTTCTGTCTATGTCAATGTTATATCCATGCTGCCACTGCCCCTTTAATCCCCTGGGCTTTAATTATGCTAACATGTCTGTTATCAAATGCCTTTTGAAAATCCATATACATAATAGCAACACAAAGTCAGAATATTAAAGTTTGAGAAAATCCTACGACAGTACTGTCTTAAAGTGCATTTATTTTTGTTGTACAAAATGATGAGCGAGTTGGCTGAAAATGAAAAGGAAAAAGACACTTTTCACAAGCGCACCATATCTTGTCCACATACAGTGACTGCGAGATACCTCCCTCGCGATAGGCACCTGCTAGCTTCAGGGGTATACCAACAGCTAGCTGGTACTTATTCCCAATACCAATGATTCACCTATAAGACAGGCTAGCTTGTGTTAGGTGGCTATTTAAGCAGGGACATCATTGCAATCAAGTTCCATTCTGTATATGTGCACACAAACCTCCAATTGGGTACTCGTCAGAAGTTAGAGTCTGATTTTGTTTCCTTTCCTTAGCTCAGGGCCTATTCAAAGACATTTGTTGTAGGATTCTTCATGGCCATGGACAAGAGGAGACAGCATCCCAGCAATCTAGGTTGGACTCAAAGTCTGATCCCAAAAGGTGTAAAGCCAGGATGGCCAGTGATGCCAAAGTAATACACAACATAAACAGAGGATTGAACTTTCAGTTTCCTTCTCTACATGAGTCACTGCAACACACATGGCACTTTTTGACACTGAACTATCAAGAAAGCCATAAAAACAGAAAGTGCTGGAAATACTCAACAGGTCTGGCAGCATTGGTGGAGAGAGAAACGGAGTTAATGTTACAGGTCTGTGACCTTTCAGACATTCTGCATAAAGTCTACATCAGAAGAATTAAGGGGAAAGTAGATAGAACAGCTTCTGCAATCCGCTTTTGTACTAGGCCAGCATTGCTGTACACGTCTTCAGACAGAAGGAATCGGGATCTTCTCCTTGCGCACAGATTCGTATTGATGAGTCAACAATACCAACATCCAATCAATTATCACCCTCGTATCATCAGTGGGTCGTCCTCATTAATAAAGGTCTTAACTCAGTAGACGTGTGGTGTGTTTTGCAGACTTTGGAAAGTATGCTTCAGATCGTCTCTTGACCTTGCACTTCCCATCTTCTGCTCTGTTCAGGTTTAAGTTGTTTGGGTTGAATGATTTTACTTTGGAGATGTTGACTCAGGTTCCTATGAATAGAAGTACAGAAGATCCACACAAATGCTCCCAAGTTCCAGGAGATTCATCAGAGCCTTTGGGTCTCCACTTGTTCAGGAGGCTTGGGGGCAGCAACTGTTACAGCTTATTTGGGCCATGTGCACTCCAGCTCCATCTGTGCTGTCATTGTCTTTTATCAAACTCAAGGTGGATGAGTTCTACCTCATTATAATTTTAGACAACAATTGTTAGCTAATCACTAATAATGACTAACCCTAACCAAAATTGAATGGATAATATTTGAAATTGTACTGAGGCCAATGATTAGACATGCTTCAGTATAAAATTGGCACAGTAATACAATCATCTTCACAAAATACATTCAAATAAACTCCATTCAATTTAAAGAATTATATTCATAGACATTTTTAATCCCATGATGTTATTCATCTGGAGTTGCTGCCCATCTCACAGCCTATTTCTATGAGACGCAAACTGTGTTAAAATTGTCTTTGTTTGATTGCAAGTAGAAACTGCTCCAGGAGAAAATTTAGTTCATGCCTCATGGGAAGGTGGTGGTGTAGTGGTAATAATCACTGGAATAGTAATCCAGAGGCCTAGGCTAATGCTCTGGGGACATGAGTTCGAATCCCACCACTGCGGATGGTGAAATTTGAATTCAATTAATTAATCTAGAATCAAAAGTTAGTCTAACGGTGACCATGTCAATTGTTGTAAAAAAAAAATCTGGTTCACTATGTCCTTTAGGGAAGGAAATCTGCCATCCTTACCTGGTCTGGCCTGCATATGATTCCAGACCCATAGCAAGGTGGTTGACTCTTAAATGGCCTAGCAAACCACTCAGCAATTAGGGCAATAAATGCTGGCCTGCCAGTGATGCCCACATCCCATGAAAGAATAGAAAAAAGATCAAAGACTGCTGACAATTTATATTATTTTATTTATGGGCAAATGTGTTACATAGGTTTGACAGGGTGGGTGGGTATGGAGGTGATTAGTTGACCAATGGGGTCAATTAGTGCAATGGTCAAGATAGAACAAAACACTGGGGGTAAGAAACAGCATAAAAACTCCAGCTAAAAAATATCTATTCACCAAATCGACATTCAATTTTATTTAAAAACACCGAATGTAAATCTTGAAACGTAAATACACACAAGCATGCATTTTCCTACAAGAAAACTTGCAATAGTGGAACTATTGCTAAAGAGCTATAAAAAGCATGATTTAAAAAAAAAATAGTCCAATGTATCTTTCAAGGCAGATGCTTTGAAATTGACTTCATCATGAAGATGCTGGCTTCATAGTTGGTTATTGGTATTTTCAAATCTGTGGAGAAAAAATAAAGATGTTTGTCATGATTGCAGACTACTGTAGTGAGCAACTTTGAGAACACTACTAAAGTAGCTACAGCTGTGCACAAAGCAGCAGCCAGCTCATGGCTTCTGGTGACGTGGGAGAAAGTAAGCCTGTATTTCTGCTCCAGTTACCTAGTTGGAGCAAGGGCTGTATTTCTGTAAAAATACTGAATTCACTGGCAGTCCTTGCTTGGCTACTGTCACCACTTTAGTATCAAAATACATTATTTAATACCAAGCAATGGGCTCTTTCTGATAATAACTCGGCCAAGACCAGAGAGCCTCGAAGAGCCAGAGTATTTAAATTTGGATTTCCTAGTTACGTCCAGCAATTACTATTGCAGACACAGCGCCACCCAACATTGTAATTCTATGATTTTAGAATGCTGCAAAGAAACTGTAAAATGTAAACAGACCATATATCCTCTAAATGAGCTGCAGTCCTAATCCCAAGTGTCTGCTCAGTTTTCATTTCCCTTTATGCCCACTTCCTTCAAGTACTTATCTAACCTATTCTTCAACGTTAACATGGTCTCAGCTTTAATCACTAATTCTGGTAGTGTATTCCACACCCTTTATAAAAATGTTTCTTTGCTCTGCGTCCTAATCTCTTGCATTTAATCCTATATCTGTGCCTCATGTTCTAGACCCCTCAATCACTGGAATTGGTTTGATTCTACCTACACTTGCTCATCCCTTCATAATTTTAAAACACCCCTGTTCAATCACCTATCAATCTCAACCATTATAACAAAAACAGCACCAATTTTTCAAGTGTTTTTAAAATCCACATTTCTTCATAGCAGGCAACATCCTGGTGAATCTATTGCCATAACATCCTCCCAGTGTAGAGCCCAGGCTGTGTACAATGTTCCAAGTGTGATCTTACTCAGGTTTTATATAGTTTCACCATAACATCTCCACTTTTATATATTATAGCTCTTGCCATAAAACCCAGTATTCCATTATTTTCTAGAGGAATCCTCTAGAAGTTGCTTTTAATGTCTTGTGAACCTGAACCCCCAAATCCCGCTGTTCTTTCACTGCACCTATCTTACTGCTAATCATCACATTTTGATTAAAAACATCATCACAGATTTATTGGCATTGAATTCCAACTGACACTTTTCCACCCATTCTAACATTTTATCGATATCCCTTAATTATTTACATGTATTTAGTATTGTCTGCAAATTTGGACGCCACCCCATGTAGCCTAATATCCAAAACAGATTGATGTGGGACACTGCTTCCCACTGCTAATCACGGAGAAACTGTCTTTGACTCCAATTCTCTTTTTTCTCCCTTTTAACCAATTTGGCACCCCTTCCTTCCAATTCCATACTACTTAATCTTCTGTGTGCATCTTGTCACAGGCTTCATCTTCTGCAAAAGTTTCTTTGATACTAAAACTTACATTTATATAGCACCTTTAACATAGGAAAAAGTTCCCAACATTGAGAGATACAAGAAAAAAAAAGCGAAAGAATGATAAATTAGGTTAGGTGACTGAAAACGTGAGCAAAGAGGTTTTTCTTTTTAAGGAGAGTCTTAATGGAGAGGCGGGTGGAGAGGAATTCCTGAGCTTGGGGCTAGCTGGCTGAACATGCAACCAAACGGTAGTGTAAGGTGGGAAGGGGAAGACTGCAATGCTGTAGAGCTGGAGATTAGAGAGAGGGAAGAGCAAAGGCACAGTCTCAGGATGAGAATTTAAATTCTGAAGCATTGGGGGACTGAAAGCCAAAAGTAGATTGGTGAAGGCAGGGTTGAGAAGTGAGCTAAACCTGGTAAGGGATACGTTACGGACAGCAGCGCTTTGGATGAGCTAAAGTTTACGGAAGGTGGACGATGGGTGGGCATCCAAGAAACCATTGCAGTAAATGAAGTTGGGAGGTGATAAATGGATGAGGATTTCTGCAGCAGATAGGCTGAGGTGAAGACAGAGATGGGCAATGTTAGAGGTGAAAGTGGACAATATTTATGAGAGAGATGATTATGGGGTTGGAAGATGATCTCCAGGTGAACAGATTGATGAAGCGGTGAACAGTCCTGTTCAGCTCGAGGAGTGGGACAGGATTGGTGGAGAAGACATGGAGTTTGCACTGGGAGCCTAAGACAATGGCTTTGGTCTTTCTGACGTTTAGCAAGATTAAATTGCAGCTTGTCCAAGTCTGAAAATGAGGAGACAAAAACACAGGGGCTAGTTGTGAAAAGTGGAGGGGAATTCAAAGTAGGGATGATTGTACGAAAGAAGGCTGAGGAATAGCTATGGGTTTAGGGGAAAATATCAGATCGGTGAGATGAAAGGTGGCATGGACAGGTGAGGGAAAGGGGAAGAAAAAAAGACAAAGGACAGAAAGAAACAGGCTGGAGAAGGACCAAAAAAAAAAGACAGGTAGTGGCTAGGGTGTGGTGTGGCAGTCAAATGCACTTTGCCACTTGTAAGACTCTACATTTTAAAAATATTTTGTAGACCCTGGCTAAAACATATGTTCTCTCAAGTTTTATAGGCTTCAAACCAAAATAACAACCTAGTAATGAGAACTCAGGTTTTCAGTAACGTCGGTCAATTTTGCACACAAGTGCATCTACGAACCAAACATGTGGTGCAGCAACTTAAGTCATGGAGATTTGGTTCGTCTTTAATTTGAAAAATAACATGGAAAGTTGTTCTCTTAAAAGAATGAATTGACTACAAAAGTGGAGAAAAGATTCTAGGCAGTGGGAAAATAGGGAAAGAGAAATCCAGTAACTATCATCAGTTGAGCAGAAAAGCAAACTGAATGTTTCTGGTATGAAAGCAAAATACTGCAGATGCTGAAAATTTAATATAAAAACAGAAAATGCTGGAAACACTCAGCAGGTCTGGCAGCATCTATGGGACAGAGGAACAGAGTTAATGTTTCAGGTTGATGACCTTTCATCAGGTTCTGTTTTTCTCTCTCTGCATGGATGCTGCCTGACCTAATTATTTCTAGCATGTTCTGTGTATATAGAACAAAGAAAATTACAGCACAGGAACAGGCCCTTCGGCCCTCCAAGCCTGCGCCGATCCAGATCCTCTCTCTAAACATGTCGCCTATTTTCTAAGGTTCTGTATCTCTTTTCTTCCTGCCCATTCATGTATCTGTCTAGATACATCTTAAAAGACGCCATCGTGCCCGCATCTACCACCTCCGCTGGCAACGCTTTCCAGGCACCCACCACCCTCTGCGTAAAGAACTTTCCACGCATATCCCCCCTAAACTTTTCCCCTCATGTTTCTAGTAGTTTGTTTGGGGCAGGGACAGTGGGTGGGAAAGAAAAAAGAAACCAATCACTATTTAAATAAACATATATCATCCAACAGAATGCAAATGAATGGTCTGTAATGACAAGTTAGTTAGTGGGAAAGACAAATATTAAAATGCAATTTAAAAAATGGCACATCAGCTGAATTGCCCAGCAAGCATGTTCAAAAGCAGAGCAGTTTCTTGTAGGAAATTCAGATGCAGCAAGCAGATAAAATCGAGGAGGGAAGGAAACACTATGTAAAAAAAAGTTTGACAGAAGTTGACAGCAGAAAAAATTTAAACCCCTGCTTTCGACTTACTTTCTTTGTTCCTCTTTTTATGCAGGCAGAGACTCAAGCAGGAGTACAGTGCCAGAAGTGTCAGTAACTCTCTGGTACCTCACAGTTTGATTCTGTCCTTACCCAGACATCAGCAAAGTTTACTTACAGTGGTTATTGTAAGATCCATAGGACCATCAGCTGACACTCCCAACCTTTTAAGACCATCTTTAAGTTGTTTTCGTAGTTCTTCATAATCTGGCTCTTCATCGTATTGTAGTGACACAACTTGTTGCAGGTATTTCTTCAGTTCATCTACAAATTAACAATATTGATCTTTCAAATAAACGAGGGGGAAGGAATACAACACTGCACACAAATATTTTATTCTTAAATAAAAACACATTTTACATTTAAATAACTCCCTTTTAAGTTTCAAAGAACTGGTCAACAATTTATATTTATGTAGCACCATTAATGTAATAAAATGTCCCAAGGCGCTTCACAGGAGGATTATAAAACAAAAAATGACAAAGCCACGTAAGGAGATATTAGGTCAGATGACCAAAAGCTTGGTCAAAGAGGTAGGTTTTAAGGAGTATCTTAAAGGAAGAAAGTGAAGTAGAGAGGTAGAGGTGGAGGGAGAGAATTCCAGAGATTACGGCCCAGATAACTGAAAGCACAGCCATCAATGTGGAGTGATTAAAACTGGGAATGCTGAAGAGGCCAGAATTAGATGTGAATGCAGGTATCTTGGAGGGCTGTATGGCTGAAGGAGATTAGAGAGATAGGGAGGGACAAGGCCATGGAGGGATTTGAAAACAAGGAACTTTAAAATCAAGATGTTGCTTGACCAGCAGCCAACGCAAGTCAGCGAGCACAGGGGGGATAAGTGAGCAGGACTTCGTGCAAGTTGGGACATGGGCAGCAGAGTTTTTAATGACCTCAGGTTTACAGAGGGTAGAATGTGGGAAACCAGCCAACAGTGCATTGAAATATTCATGTCTAGAGATAACAAAGGCTTGAATGAGGGTTTCAGCAGCAGATGAGCTGAGGTAGGGTAAAATCTGCGACGTTACGGAGGTGGAAATAGGTGGCCTTAGCGATTCTGCGAATGTGTGGTCGGAAGCTCACCTCGGAGTCAAATATGACACCTAGGTTGCGAACAGTCTGGTTTACTCTCAGACAGTTGCCAGGGAAAGGGATGGAATCGGTAGCTAGAGAATAAAGTTTGGAGTGGCGACCGAAAACAATGGCTTCAGTCTTCCCAATACTTAATTGGAAGAAATTTCTGCTCATCTATTACTGGATATCGGATAAACAGTCTGATAATTTAACAACAGTGGAGAAGTTGAGAGAGGTGGTGGTGAAGTAGAGTTGGATGGCGCAGGGTACATGTGCTTTTGGATGATGTCGCCGAGGGACAGCATGTAGAAGAGAAATAGGAGGGGGCCAAGGATAGATCCTTGGGGGACACCAGAGGTAACGGTGCGGGAGCAGGAAGAGAAGCCGTTGCAAGTGATAATCTGGATACAATTAGATAGATAAGAATGGAACCAAGCAAGAGCAGTCCCACTCAGCTGGTTGACAGTGGAGGTATGGAGGAGGATGGTGTGGTCAACCATTTCAAACACTGCAGACAGTTCGAGAAGGACGAGGAAGGATAGTTTACCTTTGTCACCGGCATATAGGATATCATTTGCAACTTTGATAAGAGCCATTTTGATACTGTGGCAGGGGTGGAAACCTGATTGGAGGCATTCAAATATGGAGTTCCTGGAAAGATGGGTATGGATTTAGCGACAACACTTTAAAGACTTTGGAGAGGAAAGGGAAGTAGGAGATGAGGCAGTAATTTGTAAGTGTGGGTTTTTTTGGGGAGAGGAGCCAATGACGGCTGATTTAAAAGGAGAGAGGGACAACACTTGGAGAGAGCACTGTTTACAATATCAGTTAACATGGGATCAAGAGGAGAAGCCGGGTGAACAGGGAATAGGATCGAGGGAACAGGAGGTGGGTCTCATGGACAAGAAGACTTCAGAGAAGGCATGAGGGAGATAGGAGAGAAAAAAAGAGAAAAATGCAAGTTCAGGGTTAGGGCGGGGGTGGGGGGATCTTTAGAGGAAGAACAGATTTTAGCGTTTCAGCCATGATTTGGAGACTGCTGAGGTGTGATCTTTTGGAGGTAGGCAAGATAGTGAATGTGTATATAAAATTACTTTGAAATTAAATAGTCTTTGACTAATTTGAACCTGTGAACCCTTGCATTACTTTCACAAATTTAGAACCAAAACCAGGAAGTAATCTTCACACAGATAATCAATGCATGGAACAAACAGCTGGATAGAACAGGTGGTGAAAACCCTTGGATGCCAGAAAGTAGTGAGTTAAAAGTCATTCAGGGTGGACAAACCAAAATGGGACAAATGGCCTCCCTTGTCTGTAATTACCTTGCATCGCATTGGCTGGTGAGGCAAGAGTGAGGGCGGCTGGGGCGGAGGGAAATGTCCATATGGGAAGGCAGCACAAAACTCAGGAGGTACTTTTGATACTACCTTATATTTGTATCCATCACCGGTCTAAAGGGAAAGATGCTGCTGCTGCAATTATACAAATTATAAACAGTATAACATACTGCTGTTCCATCCTTTTTTGTTTAAAATGCAGAGTGGCCGGAGCTGCAAATTCACCACTTCTAGGAAGTGATGAAAGTGTCTTTCCCTGGGTGCACTTTGTTCAAACCTCAATACAGGACAATCAATACCAAAGCGTCAGAGAGTCAGAGTTATACAGTGCAGAAACAGGCCCTTCGGCCCACCGTGTCCACACCGGCCATCAAGCCCATCTATTCTAATCCCATTTTCCAGCACTTGGCCCGTAGCCTTGTATGCTATGGTGTTTCAATCTAAATACTTCTTAAATATTGTGAGGGTTCCTGCCTCTACCACCCCTTCAGGCAGTGTGTTCCAGATTCCAATGACCCTCTGGGTGAAAATTTTTTTCCTCAAATCCCCTCTAAACTTCCTACCCTTTAACTTAAATCTATGCCTCCTGGTTATTGACACCTCCGCTAAGGGAAAAAGTTTCTTCCTATCTACCCTCTCTATGCCCCTCATAATTTTGTATACCTCGATCAGGTCTCCCCTCAGCCTTCTCTGCTCGAAGGAAAACAACCCTAGCCTCTCCAATCTCTCTTCATAGCTGAAATGCTCCAGCCCAGGCAACATCCTGGTGAAGCTCCTTTGCACCCTCTCCAGTGCAATCACATCCTTCTTATAGTGTGGTGACCTGAAGTATACACAGTACTCCAGCTGTGGCTTAACCAGCATTTTATACAGCTCCATCATAACCTCCCTGCTCTTATTTTCTATACCTAAGCGAATAAAGGCAAGTATCCCATATGCCTTCCTAACCACCTTATCTAACTGTGCTGCTGCCTTCAGTGATCTATGAACAAGTATACCCATGTCCCTCTGACCTTCTGTATTTCCTAGGGTTCTACCATTCATTGTATATTCCACTGCCTTGTTAGTCCTCCCAAAATGCATCACTTCTCAGGATTAAATTCCATTTGCCACTGCTCTGCCCATCTTACCAGCCCAGTCCTGTAATCTAAGGCTTTCCTTCTCACTATATACACCACCAATTTTCGTGTCATCTGCGAACTTACTGATCATACCTCCTATATTCACGTCTAAATCATTAATGTACACTACAAATAGTAAGGATCCCAGCACCGAGCTCAGCAGTACACCAGAGGTCACAGGCTTCCACTCGCAAAATCAACCCTCGACCGTCACCCTCTGCCTCCTGCCACAAAGCCAATTTTGGATCTAATTTGCCAAATTGCCCCGAATCCCATGGGCTCTTATCTTCTTGACCAATCTCTCATGCAGGACCTTATCAAAAGCCTTACTGAAGTCCATGTAGACTACTTCAACTGCTTTACCCTCATCTACATACCTAGTCACCTCCTTGAACTATTCTTGAATAATGGTACCACATTCGCTGTTCTCCAGTCCTGTGGTACTTCTAATACCTCCTCTCTTTCTATGCTAATTTGTTCAAGCATATGTCAATCCCCCTCCCTGATCGCTACACCTACATCGTCCTTCTCCATTGTGAACAAAGATGAAAAGTAATCATTTAAAACCTCATCTATGTTCTCCGGCTCCACTCACAGATTGCCACTTTGGTCCTTAATGGGCTCTTTCCCTGGTTATCCTCTTGCCCTTAATATACTTATAAATGCCTTGATGTTTATTGTAGTTAGTAGAAATATTAATAGCGGGTCTAGTAAAATGCTAATTATAATTACAGATGCCTTATATAGTTATAGTTCCAGCAGGGAGATGCGAAATCCTCAGATGCAATTACTGTTAATCTGAATTATTATAAAACATAATTATTTTCCTGGCCTGGGGGAACTGCATTTTAGACATGGGTCTTTTTTTTTGACTTCCTGAAATCAACCCTACAATGCAAGAATAGGTTTAAGATGGGGTGAGATGCAATCTATCTTCTCTAAGCAGAGCACTCATTGCTATCAGGGAATTTGTACTCAGCATTCTACTTTAAAAGAACTATTCTATTATTTAAGTATAAAGCCCCTTTGATCAATTTTGTAACAGTATGTCAGATTGCATTCAAATGCAAGAACTCCTATGCACACTGGATTCAAGCTCTTATTCCCTAACCTTCTCTTGAAAGAGGGAATATAATGTCAGAGGGGAACATATATTTGGTTTTTCTATTTTACTAAAATCCAGATTTCAGTTGTGCTGTGAGGGTCAGGTTAACAAAGTAAACAAACAAAAACAAAAACAAACAATCAATAGCACCGAACACAGTGCTTTATTAAAATTAGAGACATCTCTGTATAGATTTAGCTTTCTTGTGTTCTTGAGGGTTAGTACCACATTGAAGATAAAGCCCTTAACTGAGAATTCATGGTAAAGATACTTTCCATATCCAATTCAATGAGATTTTATTTTAAGTTCCAATAAATTCTCAAGGACATGGCTACTGTAGGGCTAACCTCTGGTCTGACCTACACAAGTTACTGCACTCCAAAAGGTTTGAAGCACAGACATTTTGGTATGGCAATGAGGGCACTATATAAACACAAATGCTCTTTTTACGATGAGGCAAACTAAATTCGACTTGTTAAATGGTTAAATTATCTAGAGAAGGAAACAACACTGTTTCTTTTGTACGAAGTATAATCTAGCCTATGTGGCCAGCATTTTCTACTTGTGTGAATATTGAGCAACGCAGACCGGGAACATACTAGATTTGATTCCCTGGTTTGTGCTGCGTTAGCTTTCAGTAGGACATTACAATTGACCTCAGAACTTCTGGACTGGAAGTAGCTGCATGGTGACATGGTCAGAATCCAACTTAGCTGTGATGTGTGGCAGAACACTCAGTCAAGGCTCAAACATGAACACAAACACTCAGCCATGGGCATCTGTGGGATTATAGCCCAGGAAGGAGGAAACAACTTCAACAAGAAAATGGGAGAAAACAAAAGATAAACCCACACCTTTCAAGTTCTGTCTGTGCTACTACATTAATGTCAATATTGCAGTGGATGGAAATGTCGATGGGTAGATAGAAGGTTTAACATTATAGTGAGATTTTTACAAATCCAGAGGCTTGAACCAGGCTAGTAGATCGAGGGGTGTGGGGTAGGGGAACATGGGGAGGGAAGATAAAAAGAGAAACAAAGAGCTTTTCATAGATCTCTCCTACTATTGTACTTGATTCAATCACAAGATGCAAAAAGGGTAGCTCACATAGATGTGCCCTCCATGTTTTTACTCTGACAACTGCACTGCCTCTTTACAATTTTCACAGAAATATGGCAAAGACTGGGAGAATGCCGTCTGCAGGTTTATAGATGTGAACAAGTCACAGCTGGTTAGTAATACTACATTACTGTCTCAGCTTCACTAAGTTTTAAATAAAAATTTAAATGGATCATTTTACTCAATGAGGAAATGTACATGGTTATGAGAACAATTTAAAGCTTGCACTAGCTTTTCCTCAAACTGCACCATAATCTGGACAGCCTACACGCATATGGAAGGTACCCAAATAACTGAAAAGCAAGAGATAATTTTTAGGGGCTGAAATTTGACATGTTTTTGCAACATTTTATTTAACCGTTACTGATTTCAGTTTTAGTGACACCTAGTTTTAAAAATAGTGATCAATATTTCTGCTTGGCCACAATTTCCCCCCCATTAATTTTTCTGTTGGCAGGAAAATGGCAGGTTGGCAAGCACACAAGTAGAAAATGCTAGCTAGCAACTTGCATTGCACTTTGAATATTCTTTCCCCATGAAGACTACCGTGAGAAAAGATGACAATTCATTTGAGGTGGTTTCATTTGCTTGGATCAGACAACAGATATTAAATAAACTGGATTGAAAAATTCCTGACTTAAACTGATCTTACCTGGGAATTTTCTTTTTCCAAAACAATACTTGAGGAGACTTGGTAGGTCAGCCTTGTATCTAGTGAAAAACACATTGGAAAAACTAGTCAGTTAGTTTTAAAATTATTCGTTTTTAGAAAAAACAAATACCCATACTATAAACTTTAATGTCTGCAAGCAGGTCCTATTTGTCACACATATTTCTGTCACAAGTATGGAGAAGAAGTCATTTGCAATGCGGAGAAAAACTCTCCAAGGGCATATAATAACAGAGGCAGAGTATCTGCAGGCTTTTAATTGACATTCCCACAATTCCAGGGTTCTGATCTACAGCCTGAACTACAATTAACCTTAGAATAAATTCGCTCAATATTCATCCGCTGTATTTTATAGACATAAAGGGACGTATTCCTATACTTAAGCAGTAAAATAATAGCTTGCTCTACATGGTGCAATGTTCCTGCCTTCTCAAACAGGACATTCTCTGACTTACTGTGAGCATCGCAAGAAATTTATTGGTTTTGACAGAATAATTAAAAGCCACATTAAAATGTAGTCCCACAACCAGGAATGCTTTCAGAAGTACAATCTAACAAACTGTATATAGCCATCTGCAGTATAGCGTAGCCCTAACTGATACTCTTTAATAAAAAAAATACTTGGCCATGGTATTTTCATTCATGCCAAGATAACTTACTGTTCATTTATATAGCCCAAAAATAGAAAAAAAGACAAGCCAAAGTGCAAGGTTACTTCTCCAGCTCTTTCCCTTGCAGATCCTCTACTATGTTTACCTGCTGCTAACTTTCTTGTATTCCCATCAGCATTCTTGCCCCATCACTATTTCTCTTGCCTTTTTAAAAACTTTGACCATCCCTTGCCGCCCACTCAGCACTTCTGTTTGCTCCAGAGTTTTATGTTATTGTTTGCTGTCCACCTTGTTTCCGCCCTGCAAACCTTCTCTCTTTGCACCTTCTGCTCCTTAGGCCACTGAGAAAAGCCACAAGTTGTGTGCTGGTAGTTACAAATTGTTAACATCCTTTCCTTTGCTCTACCCATGTTGCTTTGTTCTGATTTAGTTTGAGCTATCTACAAAAACAGTTATAGCTAAAATGATAAATTATCAATTGACTAAATGTGAATTAAATCAAAAGCACTTTGACTCAGTTGGTAACAACCAATCAGGAATGAGCAAGCTTCTGCTAGCAAAATCACATTTTGCCTACTTAAAGTATCAATCCTGTAATATTAAGTAAAAGAAACTGACCAAACTGCTTCTAAAATTGTGTAACTTCATTTGAGCGTTCATGATTTTCCAGTTATTGGAAAATATACCCATGTAAGTAACATTTACAGAAGAAAATTAAAACAGATTACAACTTATTTATTGCGCTGATGTCTCTAATGTCCCTTTGCTGTGCACAGCCTGTTTGTTGCACTGTATAGCCCCTTTAAAATTGTCATGTGGCCACGCATGCCTCCATCTTAAAGGCAGCACAGCTTGTGCTCATCCTGTCAGTCCCCTGCACAGCACATTCACGATTGCTGCGTGGCTGCGCACCCATGCAGCTGAAGGGAAACATTGTCTGTAAAATGCTGCAAATCCCCTCGAAAACATTTTCTTGCAGAGATCGACGAGTGAGGGAAGAGCCCAAGACTCAATATGGAAGACTTGCCTCAAGCTTCAATTAACGAGTTGGGCTTTGCTGACCATCGATACCATAGCTCCTGCAGTTTGTTAGAATTCCAAAGCAAATCGAGAAAAACCCTTCCCTAATTTTGGCTGCAGAAAGTCATTAAGACTTTTAAGTCTAATACATATTTTGGGAGTGGGTGAGCACAATACAGCAAGATATTTTGTAAAACTGAAATAATTGACAGCAAGACTGACCAGGACTTGATCTTCGTAAGCCCAGTCACCATCCTCCGTCCTAACCAGCAATAGAGGAACACTGCCACTTAGGAAAACCAATTTTAGGAGCAGTGATTGAATTTCTTCCCTTGCATAAAGACACCAAAAATGTTCAAACTTTTTAACTTTAATCAGAGCCATCGAACAAGAGAACTATGTAACTAACTACATCCAGGGAGTTATCTTGCATCACCTCTTGCAACTGTGCAATCTTCCAAGTCACTATAAGCAATGGCACTATACCATTAATCCATTAAAAAAATTAAATGTTATCCTTATTGTTAGGTTCCTCACATGTTACAAAGTTAGGTGACCTGCTGTTCCAGCTTGAGCAATGCTTGGCCCTTCAAATTACGTTGTGGAATAATGGGCACAAGCACTTCTCATGTTCATATGAAATTCCTGTTATTTTTGTGCAGGTATAAACCAGTTTTGTTTTAAAAAAATGGATTAGAACCCCTGATAAAATAGAGACGAATTTTAGATGAATGTGTTAAGCATTTGTATTTAGTCCAGTGTAATTTCTAGGCCTCTGTAGCAAAATGTTGAAGGTGGAGGGAGAATGGAGGAGCACAATATAATGGACAGCAGCCAAAGTAACTACTCCACTTGTTCAGAAATAATTCTTTTCAAATGTTAACTTTCTAACCCTAATTTCTCATCAAGCATTGCATGCTATGCCTCATTTAACTTAGCCGCATACCTTTAAAACTATTCAAAGGCAATATAAAACAAAAATAAATGGAAGAATCAATTTTCCCTCCCACACAAGCCATATTACACGGTCACTTATAATGACAACATCGAATGAAAAATCCAGCTCCCTGCATCTAAACACTACCCAGAGAATCTTGGTCGACCCAAAAAGCCTAGATTCAAAACATACATGAGCCCTTGAAAATTCTATTACTAACCACATTGATGTTTTACCATGCAATCCAAATTTGTCAATTACTGTGGTTCCTACTTTAAATACTGCAATTTCAAATTTTTGTGGTACTTTTTATGCTCAAGTACAACTGGAGACAACCTTAAAATTGTATGTACGCAACAGACATTTAGATTGTATGTTTTATTATGTAAATAAAATCACTTACTTCTGTTTGGCTTCCATGACTGAATGGGGGAAATCAACATCATCAGACCACGGCAGGGAACCACACAATGCTTTCAACATACAGTAACCCAGTGTTTCAAGATCACTACGCCTGGAAGGCCCTATAATATATAGGTGGATTTTTTCGTTTTCATTTTAATCATGGTTCATGACGTGACAAATAATACATAGAATAAAAGAATGTGGAGTGTTTCATGTGACCAAAGATGGATGCAGTTGAATAATAATCTCCAACTTTCAAATTTTTAAAACACATCATGCACTTGAACCCGAAGATGATGTGTTAATGCCTTAGCATACATTGCACAGGGTTTGCTAGTTTGTATATACAGAAAAGGACTTTTCTATTTTTGATTTTTGCTTTCCCTTCTGCATTACACAAGACCAGCTTAATCTACGAGTTGTAACAAACTAAGTTTTACATATACTGAATTAGGGCAATAGAACGTGAAGTGCATAGTTCACAAATTACCAGTTATATACACAAGCTGAGTGCCTGATGTAGGAACTTTCCAGTATCACTCCCCACTGCTACAGTCCAACTACTGACTTAACATTGCATATAGATCTGTCTGACATTAATAGAGAACATGCTTTACCGAACAGGATAGATTATCGGAGACATCAGTGGCAGCGATGAATAAGAGCGCGTGAGCGCAGACAAGAGAGCACACGAGTGAGCGCGAGAGGACCCAGTGCATTCCAAAATAGCAAGGAGTGACATCAGTGGACAGCAAGATTGGTTGGTGAGTATTAGTTTTTTCTAAAGATAGGATGAGGAAACTATAAAGTACTGTATTCAATTTATAGCTTAACTAGGTAAATAAAATTTCAATCGGGCTAAGTATAACAGTAAGGGAATTAGTATCAAGAATATTAGCACAAAGCAAGTCTAGAGGCATTACCTAAAATTAATTGTTTATACAAGGTATTAATTAGATTCTAAAACAGGGAAGAGATTTTTTCCTTAGATCATCGTTGGGCAGCTGAGACCTGTTGCTTGCAATTCCTGCACCATGTGGTAACTTAAGGACACTTCACATGTCTTGGGGTACCACGTGTGCAGGAACTGTCTTCAACTCAGGATCTCCGAGCTTCAGGGATAGCTGCAGTCACTGCGGAGCATCAGGGAAGATGAGAGTTTCCTGGACCATACGTTTCAAAAGGTGGTCATCCCACAGGTAGAGAGTTCAGGTTAGTAGATGGGTGGCCATCCGAAAGAGTAGGAAGAGGCAGGTGGTGCAGAAGTCTTTGGGGTGTGTGCCACTCTCAAACTGGTACTCAGCTCTGGAGACTGCTGGGAGTGACTGAAAGAGTGCAGTCCAGACCATGACACCAATGGGCAAAGAGCTGCACAGGAGGGAACAGAAAAAGAGTAGAAGTACAATCATTGTAGGAGATTCCATAGTTATAGGGACAGACAGGCATTTCTGTAACTGTCAAAGTGAGTCCCATATGGTGTGATGCCTCCCTGGTTCCAGGGAAAAGGACATCACAGAGAATGTGCAGAATATTCTGCAAGGAGAAGGGAGAGCGCCAGAAGTTGTGGTATACATCAGTACCAATGACATAAAGAGAGCAGGTATGGAGGTCCAACGGTCAGACTTTCAGGAGCTAAGGAGAAATTAAAAAGTAGGACCGCGAAGGTAGTAATAGCTGGAATAATCCCAGTGCCACGCGCTGGCAAAAGTAGAAACAGCAAGATAGGGAGGATCAGTGAGCAGCTTGAAGCATAGTGCAGGAGGGAGGGCTTCTGGGACAGTGGGACTAGTTCTGGGGCAGAATGCCCCTTTTCAAAAGGGATCGGCTGCACATCAACAGACCTCAGACCAATGTCCTCAGGGGAGGTTCAAAAATGTGGTTTGGAAGGGTTTAAGCTAAATTAGCAGGGGGATGGGCACCAGCATATGGGAGGTAGAAAAGAGGAATAAGGGACATAAAAGAGTGAATGTTAGATAGATAGTACTAGAGAAGGAAGTAGTACCATATTAGATAGGAGCAGAATAAGAAGGACAACAAAGACAGGTCTGCATGTATATAAATGCACAAAGTGTGGTGAATAAGGTTGGTGAGATACAAGCACAAATAGCTGTGTGGTAATATGATGTAGTAGCAATAACAGAAACGTAGCCTAAAAATAGTGAAGACTAGGTTCTTAATATTCAAGGACGAAGTGTCCAGAAAAGATAGGGAAGGAAGAAAGGGAGGTGGGGTGGCAGTACCAGATTAAGAAAGACATTGTAATGATGGAAAGGGAAGATGTTCTTGAGGGGGTAAAGACAGAATCCATTTGGTTACAGTTGAGATGTAAGAAAGGTATGATCATGCTACTGGGAGTATTCTACAGACCTCCAAATGGTGAGGGAAATAGAGGAGCAAATCTGCAAGGAAATCACAGAGATGTAAAAGAACTATACAGTGATAATATTGGGGGACTTAATTATCCAAATATCAATTGGGATAATGTTACAGTAAAGTGAAAGAAGGGGGAGAAATTTCTGAAATGTGTTCAGGAGAACTTCCTTCATCAGTATGCCTTCGGTCCAACTAGGAAGGAGTCATTACGGGATCTGGTGCTGGGGAACGAGGTGGGCCAAATGGACCAAGCGACTGTGGGGGAACACTTGGGTAACAGTGAATATTGTATCATAAGTTTAGATTAGTAATGGACAAGTGCAAGGAACAATCTAAAGTAGAACTTCTAAATTGGAAGAGGGTTAACTTGAAGTGGGGTGAGAGGGTATCTAGCCAGGATAAAATGGAACCAAAAGGATTGACAGGAAAAACTGTAAACGGAACAATGGGTGATCTTCAAAGGAGATGATGTTTTAGGTACATACCAACAAGGGCGAAAGGTAAAGGAACAAAAGCCAGGGATCCTTGGATGACGAGGGAGGTAGAACAAAAACAAACAAAAAAAAGGGTTTATGATGCATGTCAGGTGAATTCTTCAAGTGAGAATCAGGCCAAATACAGTAAGAGTGGAATAGAAGAGAAAAATAACACTGGCAAAGAATATGAGAACAGAATGGCAGTTAACATAAAAGGGAACCCAAAAATGTTCTATGGCATGTAAATGGTAAGCGGGTAGCTACAGGTGGAGTGGAGCTGATTAGGGACAAAGGGGGTATATGTATTTAGGAGGTGCAGGGCAAGGATAGAATATAAATGAGTACTTTGTACTGGTGTTTAATAAGAGGATGCTGACAAAATATCAGTAGAAATGGAGATGGTAGAGGTAATGGATGGGATGAAAATTGATAGAAAGGATATACTGGAAAGGCTGGTTATGCTTAGTGGATAAGTCACCTGGTGCTTGTATCCCAGGTGGCTAAAGGAAGTGGGAATAAAGATAGGGGACGGGCTTGCCATAATCTTCAAATCTTGCCTAGATATGGGGGAAAGCCAGAGGATTGGAGAGTGGCAAATGTGACACCCTTATTCAATAAAGAGTGTAAGGAAATTCCTAAGAATTACAGGTGTCAGTTTAACGTCAAGCACTTAGAGAGGTTAGAGTTAATTAAGGATAGCCAGCACGGATTTGTAAAAGGCATATCATGCTGGACTAATCTAATTGAATTTTTTGATGAAGTAACAGAGAAGGTTGATGAAGGGAAAGCAATGGATGTTGTCTATGTTTTTTTATGAGCGCACTTAAAAGGACCACAGTAAAGACTGGTTAACAAAATTGAGGCTCCTGGAATAGGAGGGGCAGTATCAGCTCGGATAAAAAATTGGCTTAAGATCAGAAAACAGTGTAGTGGTATTGTTTCTGGACTAGCAATCTAGAAACCCCAGCTAATACTCTGGGGATGTGGATTTGAATCCCACCATGGCAGCAGGTGGAGTTTAAATTCAATTAATTCATTTTAAAAATCTGGAATTAAAAGCTATTCTCAGTAATGGTGACCATGAAACTAGCATCGATGGTCATTAAAAAAAAAATCTCGTTCATTAATGTCCTTTAGGGAAGGAAATCTGACATCCTTACCTGGTTTGGATTACATGAGACTCCAGACGCACAGCAATGTGGCTGATGCTTGCCCTTTGAATTCAGTTGTCAAGGGCAATCAGGGATGGGCAACAAATGCTGTCCTTGCCAGCGATGCCCACATCCCATGAAATGTATGAATTTTTAAAAATTGTGGTAAATGGTTGTTTTTCAGACTGGAGAATGTTATAGTGATGTTCTCCAACGTTCTATGCTAGGACCATAAACGACTTGGGTATTGGAATATAGAGGTAAATTTTAAAATTTACCAAGAATACCAAATTTAGAGGTGTGGCAGACAGTGAGGAGAATACCATTCGCCTGCAACAGGACATAGAAATGCTAGCAGAATGGGCAGACAAGTGGCAGATGGAATTTAATACAGAGAAGTGTGAGGTGATGCATTTTGGCAGAAGGGATAGGGAGAGGCAATACAAACTAAATGGCACAGTTCTGAAGAGTGTACAGGGACAGAGGGACCTGGAGTTTCATGTGCATCAATCTTTGAAGGTGGCAGGACATATTGAGAGAATAGTTAGCAAAGCAAAGCATAGGATCTTGGGCTTCATAAATAGGAGTATTGAGTAAAGGCCTGCTCGGGTCTGAAAAAAACCCCCCCACCCAAACCCGATAGAACCACATCGGACCCGAGCCCAACCCAGCCCAAGTCCTTCCATTTTTTCCTGCGCCTGACTCAACCACCGGAATGTTCATTTTACCTACCTTCCAATTCCGAATTAGTTTTTCACTTTTTCAGGTTGAAATACTTGCTGCAAGTTTATCCAGTGAGCAGCTGAGATGCAGAGACCAGGAAGGTCCTGAGTGAATTATTATAAAATATACAGTATTTATATAAAAAATATAAAATGATCACTGTCAGGACTCTAGTCTACACATGTGTATGTGTGTAGGATGAGAGATTTTAGCTACAAGGGTAGGTTGGAGAAGCTGGGGTTGTTCTCCGTGGAGCAAAGGAGATTGAGAGGAGTTTTGATAGAGGTGCACAAGATTATGACAGTTTTAGATAAGGTAGACAAAGAAAAGCTGTTCTCAGTCGCTAATGGTACAAAGACTAGGGAACAATTGAGAGGAGAATTTTTTTATGCAGCAAGTGCTAATGACTGGAACTCGCTGCCTACGAAGGTGTTGGAAGCAGAGACGATCAAATGATTTCGAAAGGAAATTGGACGGGCACTTGACGGAAATAAACTTGCAGGGCTACAGGGATGGATCTGATTGACTAGCGAGAACAGACATGGACTCGATGGGCTGAATGGCAGCCTCCTACGCCGTAATGACTTTATGGACTGAATGGCCTCCTTTTGTGCCGTAATGACTCAACCAGTGATTTTAAGACTGGTTTACTAAAAACCTCTGTGTGAACAATATTATACAATAAGAGTAAAAAAAAAGTTTCCAGGTTTTTCTTTGGGCAAGACAAATGTAATATTTAGCAGAACACATTCAAATTCTGACCTTTGCTTTAGGGTTTCCTGGTGCCACCCCCAGCCCTCTTCCCTTCTCTCTACTCCTGACTGGGACAACTCATTCTACAAGATGATTTCCTGTGTCCAATGGATCTCTGGAAACTTGCCTAATTGACTGCACTTCAGCACTGAACTGGACAGTAGGCACTGGCAGACTATTCAATCATGGTGGTCAACACAATTAAATTTGACCCTGAACTTCACCTGAAAACCCACACACCCACTTTCCTACAGGTGCATCTGGGAGTGTGATTAGGAATAAGAGCACTGGGTACAACCAGCAACAACTTGTATTCATATAGTGTCTTTAACATAGCAAAACGTCCAAAAGCATTTCACAGACACATTACCAAACATAATTTGATACCAAGTCACATAAGGAGATATAGGACAGATAACCAAAATCTTCATCAGAGGTATGTTTTAAAGGAGTGCTTTAAAAAGGAGGTAAAAAAAAAAAAAGTACAGAGGGAATTCCAGAGCTCAGGGCCATGGCAGCTGAAGGCACGGCCACCAATGGTGCAGTGATTAAAATTGGGGATGTTCAAGAGGCAAGAATTCGAAGAGCACAGATATGTCAGAGGGTTGCAGGGCTGGAGGAGATTATAGAAATAGGAAGGGACAAGGTCATGGAGGGATTTGAAAACAAGGATAATAATTTTAAAATCAAGGCATTTCTTAACTGGGAGCCAATGTAGGTCAGCAAGCACAGAGGTGATAGGTGAATGGGGCTAGGACATGGGCAGCAGGGTTTTGGATGACCTCAAGTTTATGGAGGGTAGAAAATGGGAAGCCGGCCAGAAGTACATTGAAATAATCAAGTCTAGAGCTAACAACGGCACGACTGAGAATTACAGCAGATGAGCCGAGGCAGGGGAGGAATCAGGCGACATTACAGGAGTGGAAATACATGGTCATAGTGACAACATGGATACATGGTCAGAAGCTCATCTTGGGGTCAAATATGACGCCAAGGTTGTGAATAGTCTGACTCAGCCTCAGGGACAGTTACCAAGAGAGATGCTGTCTGTGGCTAGGGCCAGAGTTTGCAGCAGGGACCAAAGAGCTTTGGTCTTCCCAATATTTATTTGCAGAAAATTTCCGCTCATCCAGTAATGGATGTCAGACAAGCAGTGAGACAATTTAGAGACATCCCTACCCTTGGAAAACAGCTGTGATGTTTTTGTTACATTATATATTTAACCAAGTTATCCAAATGAGTCCCTTTTGTACAGAGGTTCTTGGGAATCAGGATTTAGGAATCCTTTACAGAAAAAATATTGGGCAACACCAAGGCTACTTTTTTTTTCTGTAGTTTATGCAATCTTCAATGTCTATTAGAGCAAGAAGGACTGCAGTTAAAGTTGAAGGACACACACGGCTCAATACATACAAATTCTTACCAGCTCCTTTGTGTATATCTACACTGATCAACTCCACAGTGCCTTCATGTGGGGTTCTGCTGCCTTCTCTGTATTCAACATGCTTACCATCAGGGCAGTACCTGAATGCAAAGTAGTAACCTGCCAAGTACACCTGAAAAGAAAATTCATGATCATTTCTGCTGTAGTAGATCCAGATGTAACTGATCTAAATGCTGTTTAAAATACTTGTCAAACAAAACATTAAGGGCAGATTCAAACTCAGATCACTGACGGAGTATGATATATAAAAAATACTGTCACAAGAGCCTGATGCCACCAGATTGAGAGATAACAATACATTTGTGACTATACTAAAGCTGCTAGATGCTGTAATATCTCAAATCAATAAAAAAAAAACTATTGTTTATTTAACTTGTGTGACTTTATTTTATTTAAAAAATCTACTGGAAGTAATATGTGGGGGCTTTTTTGATAATTGTGTGATGGTGATTGTCACCCAACTCGGTTGAAAAAAGGAGTTATACAAAATTGTTATTTGTATGTTTCTTTCCAATTTACTCTCCACCCCTGAAGAAATTTTTTTTTTGCTGGTGTACAGCTCCATAAATCGCCATCCAATATTTGAGTACATGCTAGAACTTAGCTCCATCAAGTGAGTGTTTATTTTGAGTTTTATGTGGCTCACCCATAAGGTCAAACTCAACAAATTCTCACAATCGAGAAGGGGGCATGATGTTGGAATCGCCTCATATTAACAGCAACCACTGGATGTTGCATAGCTGGCTGGTATTAGTTACTTGTTATTACTCAAGTAACTATTTGACATGAGTTTGTTGGTTTATTCAGCACGTATTTAAAACATAAGCTACAGCCATAGCATACAATAAACAATGTTAATGTAGAGTATTAAGGGTTAGCATTTACGTATTGACTAATATTTATTATGTTCCAAAAAAGTATCAGTTGTATTGCCAGTCTTAAGGTTTGAATGATTTATAGCGTGCAATGTTAAGAAATGAGAGGCTCTTTTCCAAACCATTTACCTCTGACACCAATAACAAATCTGAAGAATTTGACTTCCTCCGGTCATATCTTTGATCTCATTCCTGAGATAATTATATTTCTTTTCAGACCATGTATTTTTTTCCCCCAGGGCTTGATTGTTATCTTAGCATATCAACTACTGCCACTTTGCCTCCTTTCAAGAAAATTATGTCTGGGTTAAACAGAGCAATCTTCTGCTATTATCCGAGGCTCTGTATAGGAAATTCATCCATATTTTGTCTTTGAAGCTGTTTGGATTTTATTGTACCTCTTGATTCTTGTGTTTTTGCCAGTTACTGGAATTTTGCAATATGCTTTGAGTAGGGTACAAAGAGCTCTGGCGAAATGAGCTTGTTTCTTGCCATTCTGAAACCTTGGGCAGCTTTCAACATCTTGTCATTTTGGAAATACACTAGCTTAATCCCTTGACATTCAAGTGTTTCTCATTTCTGCAATTCCACATCTTTATTTATTGATTCTGCACTTGTTTTCTGAATCCAGTCTGGCCTTTCCATTGACTAGCTCTTTCTAACCATCAGGTCAACAATCAAACTTTCTTGATTTCACGAAATTGTGATGTGCTTACCAATTGTCTTGAATGTTTCCGGGTGTTCTTCAATGATTTGCTTTGCTCAGGCTTTTCAGTTTTATGTTTTCATTGTTGCTTTTTTCCCCCTCCCACAAAGGAACCATGGTTTTATTATTGCGTCTTCTGAACTGTTGAGGACTCAATTTTCTTCAGTTATCGCAGTGGAATCTGAATTTCTAAGTGAGACAGTCCTCTGTCCTTGTGTTTGATAGAAAAAATGCCAGCTCAGATTTTGGTAGGAAGTTATTGAGTTCAATTAGGGTATTTTGAGACATCTGGGTAAGAACAAGGTATAAATATTTTAGAAATCAAGTTTTTTTTTAGGATTTTGATCTTTTGTGTGGGTTTGTAAGATACTTCTCAGTTTGCTTATCCAGGTACTTGGCCTATTATTGACCCAACTGTCCTCTGTTACAGCAGACCACAGTAACTGTTTCAGACAGAAGACGACTGTTGGTCCATCTAGCTCACCTGCCCACATTTTCCCTTAGTGCATTTCTAATAATCCTGGATCCCATTTGCTGACACGACCTCTCTAGTTCCTTCTTGAATCCCAGTGCCATTTCTTGTTCCACCACCCAGGTCAGCAAACTGTTCCATAGACTTACCATGTCCTTTTGGTAAAAAAAAAGTTCCACCTGCATTTCCTATTTTTTGTTGTCCATAATTTGTAAATATGGATTTATTCTGGCGCCGACAGAATGTTTGGTATCTCCTGGTGGTGTACAATTAATGACATTGCTGTTACCGGATCATTTTCCAGGTAATTGTATATGAATATTTTTTGTTTGTCTTCACCAATTGCACTATTTTCTGATCATTGATCATCAGCTTGACTGCCAATTAACAAGGTAGAATAATTGTCCCCGTATTAAACGCTTCTCTATTGCTTTTGTAGAGGTGGATATTTTGTCTCATCGATCAGAAATGGATCATTCACTGAAGCCACGAGTTCACTTTATGCAAAGTATCATTGCTGGTAGCACCAAGATAAGTTGTTTTTGCTTGTGCCTTGTCTGGTCTGGAGAAATTATTTTGCTGAAGAGGGTTCAATCTCCTCCAGCCCATGGGCAGAATGGTCTGCAGATCAACATCATCTCAGATCCAAACAAACAGCTCTGATGGATCCAAGGTATTTGAGATTCTTCTCATCAGAGCAACCATTACTTGTGCAAGCCTCAGCAGGGAGCACAAGTAGAATGTGCAATTGCGGTAAGCATTGCAACAAAAGTCGAACTGTGCCCTCAACCAACATACACACACACAGCTCCAACAGAAAGCAGCAAAGAGTACCATTAGCAACTTTTCCAGTTCTAACCCAGGCGTTCTGATACACTTTGAAATGGCTGAGATCTGCTATCTCCGCATAACCTAAAGCATCCCTGTTTTGAATGGCTCAGCTACACAATGCTGCAAACCCATTGAACAATCCTGCCACTAATTATTGATAGGACATCACAAAAAAGACAGGTGCTCAGCTTGTCTTTCGTAAAAGTTTAATTGTTCTGTATGGACAAATGTTTCCTACCTGTTCTAGATCATTTGGATTCACATATATATTTTCTGCCTTGATGTCAGCATGTACATATTCATTTGTATGAATGTACTCAAGCACATCAATCTGATGAAGACAGGAAGTTTATATTAGTTAAAATGTACAACACTGAAGCCAAACTAAGAATATATGTTTTTACAAACACTCACCATTCTATAAGATAGCTGAAGTACTGCTTTCTCAGACAATGGTTTCCTAGTTTTCTCAAGAATTGAATGCAGACTGTTACCCAAGTTTGGGAATACTAGAAATCTATAAAAATCCATATTAAACAGTTTAGGTTAACATCCAGATGATAAGCCTGATAAAACAGTAATATGTATATCGCATCTTAGACATATTTTTGAAAATATTCAAAGTTAATGAAGGATCATAAAGACATAATAGACTTCATATGCTCTGCAGAAGTTAACACATTGCCATATGTTAGATGGTAAGGAAATAGAAGTTAACAGATCAAATGGTGTTTCTCCTTCAAAATGAGTTTGTACATACAGTAAAAAGGTTTTGTGACAATTTTCCTTAAATGTAGATTTATTTACATTGCCACAGCCTCTTCATGTAAAACAAAGCATCCAATAACCTATCAAAGTTACTTCTGCTTTAGCACAACACACACAACCATTCCTTTAATTATTTTTCTCCTGCATCTGACTCTCCCACTGCACCCAGCATTTGCCCCGGCAAGAGAACAGGCTGGAGACCTGCTTGTAAGTGCCTGCCAACACACTGTTCTTTAGATATCTACTTTTCTTTTGGGCCTCCTTATCTCGAGAGACAATGGATACGCGCCTGGAGGTGGTCAGTGGTTTGTGAAGCAGTGCCTGGAGTGGCTATAAAGGCCAATTCTGGAGTGACGGGCTCTTCCACAGGTGCTGCAGAGAAATTTGTTTGTTGGGGCTGTTGCACAGTTGGCTCTCCCCTTGCGCCTCTGTCTTTTTTCCTGCCAACTACTAAGTCTCTTCGACTCGCCACAATTTAGCCCTGTCTTTATGGCTGCCCGCCAGCTCTGGCGAATGCTGGCAACTGACTCCCACGACTTGTGATCAATGTCACAGGATTTCATGTCACGTTTGCAGACGTCTTTATAACGGAGACATGGACGGCCGGTGGGTCTGATACCAGTGGCGAGCTCGCTGTACAATGTGTCTTTGGGGATCCTGCCATCTTCCATGCGGCTCACATGGCCAAGCCATCTCAAGCGCCGCCGACTCAGTAGTGTGTATAAGCTGGGGGTGTTGGCCGCTTCAAGGACTTCTGTGTTGGAGATATAGTCCTGCCACCTGATGCCAAGTATTCTCCGAAGGCAGCGAAGATGGAATGAATTGAGACGTCGCTCTTGGCTGGCATACGTTGTCCAGGCCTCGCTGCCGTAGAGCAAGGTACTGAGGACACAGGCCTGATACACTCGGACTTTTGTGTTCCGTGTCAGTGCGCCATTTTCCCACACTCTCTTGGCCAGTCTGGACATAGCAGTGGAAGCCTTACCCATGCGCTTGTTGATTTCTGCATCTAGAGACAGGTTACTGGTGATAGTTGAGCCTAGGTAGGTGAACTCTTGAACCACTTCCAGAGCGTGGTCGCCAATATTGATGGATGGAGCATTTCTGACATCCTGCCCCATGATGTTCGTTTTCTTGAGGCTGATGGTTAGGCCAAATTCATTGCAGGCAGACGCAAACCTGTCGATGAGACTCTGCAGGCATTCTTCAGTGTGAGATGTTAAAGCAGCATCGTCAGCACTTCCTTAAAACCCACCTCTTGGACCAAGGTTCTGGTCACCATTCCTAATATCTCCTCCTTTGGCTCAGCATCCATTATTTGATTACGTTTCTATGAATCACTTTGGGATCTTTTCCACATGAAAAGTCCGATGTAAATGCATGTTGTTGAGAGGTACACTTTATAAAGATGGGTAAATGGAGATGAAGTATGGATCATGATCAAACAGAATGGCAGAACAGTCTTGAGGGGACAAATGACCTACTCTGTTCTTATGTAACAGTACTCCAGACCAGTGGTTCGCAACTGGGGGTCTGCGAGAAGGTTTTAAAGGGATCTGCTAGTGGTTCCCCATTTCCACTGCACAGACAATTTGAAGTCAACTTAATGTGGATCACCCAAGGTCACAGTATCCAGGGGCTTCCAGCCCCAAGTCATCAATCAACACCAGCACAGTCTCACTTTAGTCTCCGATCCTGCACAGGACGTGAGGAACTGCAGCCCCAGAGGCTCATGGTCCACCCTGTTGTCAAGGAAACCCCATCCAGTTTCAGCAGGCATGCTCCACTTGGCTTGTTAGTAACAGACGAGAAGTGCGAGCTAGTTTGGCTGTGAACATCATCAGTCTTATTACCACTTTATCAGCTTCAGGTGCCACTTGACCAAACTCAGAGACAAACTGCTAATCTCAGTGATAGTCTATTAACTTAAGCAGAATTCCACCAACCTTAGTGAGTCTGCCAACTTAGGCTTAACTAAGCCAGGATGAACAATGAGCATGACATTATCCATGTGTTTGTCAAAGATACCTCCACGTCTTGACAACATTGATGCTCAGTGCCAGCAACAAGTTTCAGATTAAGTAATTAAAACAAAAATATATATATGCTTAATTGTATAACATTCTTATACAGAAAAAAAAACTTGTGTTACAGGAGTCTGTGGAATTTTTATAACATGGCAGGGAGGCTGCAGAAGGAAATAGGCTTGAGACAGAGGGATGGCAACAGTAGTAATGTTACTGGACCGGTAATCCATAGGCCCATACGAATGGTCCAGAGACATGAGTTCATATCCCACCATGGCAGCTGATCGAATTTAAATTCAATGAATACATAAACTTGGAATAAAATGCTAGTCTCATTAACAATGATCATGAACTGACTAGATTGTCATTAAAAACCCATCTGGCTCACTAAAGTCCTTTGTGGAGGAAATCTGCCGTCTTTATCTGGTCTGGCCTACATGCCACTCCAGACCTCAGCAATGTGGTTGACTCTGAACCGCCCTCTGAAATGGACGAGCAAACCACGCACAGAAAAGTTGAAGAATAAAAAAAAAACTGAACAGATCATCCAGGATCGACCTAGGCACCGGGAATAGCAAAGGCACACCCTGTCAAGTTGACCCTGCAAAATCCTCCTCGTTAACATCTGGGAATTGTGCCGAAATTGAGTAGCCTGTAGGACAGCTCTCCCAAGCAACAGCCTGACATAGTCATACTCACCAAATCATACTTTACAATGTCTCAGACCCTTCCATCACTGTCCCTGGGCATGTCCTGAGAGTCCTCAACATTGACTCTGGACCCAGTAAAGTCGCATGGCATGAGGTCAAACAAGGGTAAGGAAACCTCCTGCTGATTACCAGCTATCACCCTCTCAGCTAATGAATTGGTACTCCCCCATTTTGAACACCACTTGGAAGAAGTACAGGGGGCAGCAAGAGCACAGAATGTACTCTGGATGGGGCCTTCAATATCCATCAAGAGTGGCTTGGTAGCATCACTACTGATGGAGCTGGCTGAGACCTGGAGGACATATCTGCCAGACTAGGCCAGCTATACTGAAAAAAGAGAACCAAAAGGGGAAAAGCCCACATGTCCTCGCCTTCACTAATTTATTTATCATGATGTATCTGTCCATGTCAGTACTGTAGGAGTGACCATTGCACTGAAAGAACAGCAGACCAAACCTGCAAGGTGAAAGGGCTGAAAAAGAGGCTCCAAAAAAAAAAAAAAAGGTACGAGTGGTGGGGGAGAGGGAAGTGAAAGACGCCATTAAACCCCCTCCAGCGATGTGGCGCTAAATGTTCCATAGGTGCACGAAAAATGTCCCGCCAATAGAGCAGAATGCTTTTACTGCAGAAAAATGGGCCATTTCAGTAAAATGTGCCAAAATTAAATCTCGACTACCTCAAGCTCTAAAGGAAAAGTATTTAAGAATAGAGAGGTTAACGAAGTTAAACAAACAATCTCTTGCAGCAGATAAAAATATTTTCTTGGTGAGATTAATGATCCAAATCAAGCATTTTGGTCAGCAGATGTATATGTCAACAGACATATCGCTGACTTCAAACTTGACACCGTAACAACTGTAACAGTCTCATCAGACAATGAGCCATGACTTTCCACACACTTTCTGCAGCCGACAGAAACGCAGTTACATGGCCCAGGAGGGGGTGAACTTGAAGTAAAGGGGAAGTTAAAGGCAACACTTCAGTACAAGAAGCAGATACTAGAAACACTGTATGTCCCAAGAAATCAAGAGTTCTCACTCCTAAGCAGAAGAGCTTGTACTGACCTTGTAGAGAAAGTTGAAGTTAAAACAAGAATCCAGGAGCCAGGACAGAGGGATAGCACCCCGCCACCTCCCCCCCACTGACCCCTGCAGAGAGAGTCCGGACTCTGCCAGAGAACCCGCCCAACGCAGAAAGAACCCGCACAACATATCGCAGCCTGCCATGCTGCTCAAAGACTACCAGATCAAGAAACAGAAATGCAGCAAGTTCCTGCAGGAGTGCTACACGGACAGAGAACCTGGGAAGAAGCAAGTCCAACAAATTTGTCAGGCGCAGAGGCAAGATGAAGAATGCCAAAACTGCGAGCAAGGTTGGCCACAACAGAGTCCCAAGAAATTATTTCCAGGATTAAAAAGGATCAGAGAGTATAAGCCAAAGAAAAGTTGCATTGAAACAAACAGACCCATTACTATAACTGAATATACAAAAACAAGACCAAAATAGGGAAGGAGTAATTCTCCAGAAAGATGAGAATCAACAGTAATCTTATATACCATGAATTAAAGAACGTACTATAGAGAAATAGGAGGAATCTTATTGCTTTACAGCAAAGACATCAGTCATACAGTTAGATGACTCAGATGTTGAATCGGTAATTCAAAAAGCACCAAATACTACAAACCTCAAAAAAGGCCGTTCAAGTCTAGACAAAGGAGATCAGAGAAAGATTACCAATCTTCCACATCTGATGACAAGATGATCAGGGAGAGTTGTGAAGCCTCCTGACAGGTTGAATCAATGAAGTCAGAGACTTGGTGTTGGGGGGGGGGGAAAAGATGGGTAGCACGTAAATAAAAAAAAGTGAATGTATGTAAGCATATGTTGGGATAAAGAATTGGGGGAATATGTAGTATAAAGGATATGAAAGGGTTAATCTTGAGAGCGCGTAAAGAATACCGCCCACCATGATGATGTTAAGAGATCATGCAGGAGAGACTCGAGAACAGATTCAATGTGACTTTTGAAGGAGACACACAGGCTAGTGTGAAGTGTATATATTTTTTTACTCGTTCAGGGGATGTGGGTGTCACTGGCAAGACCAGCATTTATTGTCCTTGAGAAGGTGGTGGTGTGCTACCTTCTTGAACTGCTGCAGTCCTTGTGGTGTAGGTATACGAACAGTGCTAATAGGAAGGGAGTTCCAGGATTTTGACCCAGCAACAGTGAAGGAATAGTGATATAGTTCCAAGTCAAGATGATGTGTGACTTAGAGGGGAACTTGCTGGTGATGGTGTTCCCATGCATCTACTGCCCTTGTCCTTCTAGGTGGTAGAGGTCACGGGTTTGCAAGGTGCAGTTGAAGGAGCCTTGGTGAGTTGCTGCAGTGCATTTTGTAGATGGTACACACTGCTGCCACTGTTTGTCGGTGGTGGACGGGCTGCTTTGTCCTGGATGGTGTCGAGCGTCTTCAGTGTTGTTGCAGCTGCACCCATCCAGGCAAGTGGACAGGATTCCATTACACTCCACACTTGTGCTTTGTAGATGGACAGGCTTTGAGGAGTCAGGTGGTGAGCCACTTGCTGCAGAATTCCCAGTCTCTGACCTGCTCTTGTAGCCACAGCATTATGTGGCTGGTCCTGTTCAGTTTCTGGTAAATGATAACCCCAGAATGTTGATAGTGCAGGGTTCAGCGGTAGTGATTCCATTGAACGTCAAGGGGAGCTGGCTTGATTCTCTCTTGTTTGAGATAGTCATTGTCTGGCACTTGTGTGGCACGAATGTTACTCGTCACTTATCAGCCCAATCCTGGATGTTGTCCAAGTCTTGCTGCATTTGGACACAGGCTGCTTCAGTACCTGAGGAGTCACAAATGGTGCTTAACATTGTGCAATCATCAGTGAACATCCCCATTTCTGACCTTATGATGGAGGGAAGGTCATTGATGAAGCAGCTGTTGGGCCTAGGACACTACCCTGAGGAACTCCTGCAGTAATGGCCTGGGACTGAGATTTGACCTCCAACAACCACAGCCATCTTCCTTTGTGCTAGGTATGACTCCAACCAGCAGAGAGTTTTCCCCAGATTCCCATTGATTCCAGTTTTGCTAGGCCTCCTTGATGCCATACTTAGTCAAATGCTGCCTCGATGTCAAGGGCAGTCACTCTCACCTCTGGAGTTCAGCTCTTTTGTCCATGTTTGGAGCAAGGCTGTAATGAAGTCAGGAGCTGAGTGGCCCTGCAGAACCCAAACTGAGCATCAGTGAGCAGGTTATAGCTGAGCAAGTGCCACTTGATAGCATTACCAAAGACCTCTTCCATAACTTTGCTGATGCTGGGAGTAAACTGATAGGGCAGTAATTGGCCAGGTCGTATTTGTCCTGCTTTTTGTGTTTAAATGTTTAATGTGTTCGATGTTTAAATACTACAGTCTAAGAACCTCTCTGGTAGACTCAATATGGTGGCAGCATACAGAACTCAAATATATGACAGTGACAATGTGGAAAATTGCTCAAGCAAGTCCTGTCCACAAAAACAAACAAATCCAATTCAGCCAATTACTGGCCCATTAGTTTACTTTCAATTATCAGAAACGTGATGGAAGGTAATGTCAACAGTGTTATGAAGAGGCACTTACTCAGCAATAACCTGCTCATAGATGCTCAGTTTGGGTTCCACCAGCTCCACTCGGCTCCAGACCTCATTACAGCCTTGGTCCAGATAAAGACAAGAGCGGAATTCCAGATGTGAGGTGACAGTGACTGCCCTTGACATCAAGGCAGCATTTGACTGACTGTGGCATCAAGGAGCCCTCGCAAAATTAAACTCAACTCAATGGGAATCAGGAAGAAAACTCTCCATGAGTTGGAGTCACACCTTGCTCAAAAGGAAGATGGTTGCCTGGAGCTCCAACAATACACAAGAAGCTCGACACCATCCAAGAAAAGCAGCCCACTTAATCGGCACCCCATCCACCACCTTCAACATTCATTCCCTCCACCATTGGCGCACAGTGGCACCAGCGCGTACCATCTACAAGATACACTGTAGCAACTCACCAAAGCTCCGTCGACAGCACATTCCAAACCCATGACTCCTACCACCTAGAAGGACAAGGGCAGAAGATGCATGGGAACACCATCACCTGCAAGTTGCCTTCCAAGCCACACACCATCCTGACTTGCATCATTCCTTCACCGTTGCTAGGTTAAAATCCTGGACCTCCCTCCCCAACAGCACAGTGGGTGTACCTACATCACATGGACTGCAGTAGTTCAAGGCAGCAGCTTATCACCACCTTCTCAAGGGCAATTAGGGATGGGCAATAAATGCTGGCCTTGCCAGCAACGCTCACATCCCAAGGACAAATAACAAGATGATTATGTCTCTCCTCTACAAGAAGCACCCAAACTTTGTTCAGCAATGCCCCACAGAAATATGGTTCAAATATTGCACTCTGTGTGGGGGAAAAACAAAACTTGCAGTGGAGAACCTGCATTCAAACACTATAATTCAATGATTTTATAAAACAAACAGTTTTGAATTCATACTGGCATATGGATCCACAGGCAGCAGTAGGTATCCTCAGCATCTCACCCAAGTCACCATTCTTCACAAATAAGCCCAGAAAGGCTGTGTCAGCAGACTATTCTATTGTTGAAATGGATGGTAAACATTTCAACTGATCATTCCTACCTCTATGACATATGGGAATAACTAGTTAGTTATCTAACGAAAACCCTAGCAGCTTGCCTTTTTCCCTCTTCCCCTAGTTACCCCACTAGGAACAAGAAAACAAATGCAGTACTCTCACCACTGCCCTTGTCGAGATCAGATAACCCAGCACAGAATACAGACTGAACCTAGATCTTTTCTAGCTTGTACCTGTTACATAAAAATTCTCCATCTCTGCAATTATTTTATTTAACGAGTCTGAGATTGGAAGCTGTACAGTGCAAAGTACTGCGAGCAATAAGCACAAAGCTCATCTCCCAGCCAGTATATATATATATATATTTTTTTTAAAAGAATAGAAAATTGTGGAAATACTCAGCAAGTCTGGCAGCATCAGTGGAGAAAGAGACAAGCGTCAACATTTCAGGTTGAGGAACTTTCACTAGAATTGGGAGTGCTTAGAGATGTAATAGCTTTTAGGTAGGCAGAGAAGGGAGGGCAGGGGAGAACATACAGGAAGATCCGTGATTGGTGGAAGGCAGGAAAGATTAAATAATTAAACAGCCGACACTGAAAACCAAAAAAAAAGGTGGGAATCTGACAAGTAAAGGAATGCATGATGTGTCTCGAGAAGGTGTAAATGTAAAGCAAAATCATCACCAACAGCTGCTGTGCAAAAATATGGGGGGTGGGGGCAGAGTTTATGAGCTGTAATTGTTGAACTCAATATTGAGCTCAGAAGGATGTAAAATGCATAGTTGAAAGATGAGGTGTTATTCCTCGAGCATACATCAAGCTTCATTGAAATAATGTAAGAGGCAGAGGACAGAAAGGTCAGAGTGGGAGTGAAGTAGAGAATTAAAATGACAAGTGGACAGAAGTTTGAGATCATGCTTCTGAACTGAATGGAGATGTTCTTCAAAGCAATCACCCGATCTGCACTTGGTTTCCCCAATGTACAGATCGCATAGTGAACAGCGAATTGTGTATATTACAGTGAAAGAATTACAAGTAAATTGTTGTTTCACCTAGAATGACTGTTTGGAGCCTTGGACAGTGAGAAGGGTAAAAGAACAGGTGCTGCATCTCCTGTGCTTGCATGGGAAGGTGCTGTGAACGACTGAGGAATGGACCAGGGTGTTGCAGAGGGTACAGTGCCTTCAGAAGGCTGAAAGGGGAGAGGAGGAGAAAATCTTTTTGGCAGTGGTATCACACTGGGGGTGGCGAAGATGATCTGTTGAGTGTGGAGACTGGTGGGGTGGAAGGCGAAGACGAAGGGGAACCCTCTCTTATCTCTGGGGGCTGGGGGTGAGGGTGGAAAAGGTGAAAGCAATATGGGAAATGGAACAGACAAGGTCAACCATGGTTGGGGGGTAGTTGTGGGGTGGGGGAAGAGGGGAATCCTTAGGTAGCGGAAACGCCGGTATGAAAGATTGCATCAGAACAGATGCGATGGAGATAGAGAAACTGGAGAATGGAATAAGAGTCCATACAAAAAGTTGGGCATAAGGAAGTGTAGTCAAGGTAGCTGTAGGAGTCAGTGAGCTTAGTGAATATTTAAATGTCTTGAGAACACAGGAAGGGAGCCCCCACTTCATAACATTAAAAAGACTCTGCAATAGATGCCCAGGAGGTCAAATGAACTGAGTGTGCTTTAAAATTTGGTTTCACATGGCACTGAAGCATACTACATAGTATACTAAGCCAAAGCAGAGGTGGCCTCACGTGACCTTTTCTAATCTGTTCGTCAGATCAGGATCAGAATCTGCAGTTACATTGACATATTTGTTACAATGTACACCCACAATTATTTTTGATGCAAAGACAGCAATATAATTGCACCCTAAAATCAATTAAGTCCAACTTACAGCTTTCAGACGGCAACTTAACTAAGCTAACTGGCCACATTCACTTTAGCCACAACCGAGAATTCCAATCCTCTTATGTGGTTCCCTTAATAATTTTATTTGGCCATATGATGGAGTACTATGAACATATTCTGCTCCTTGCCTAGTCCAAGCTAAATTTCAAGACCTTTAACTTTCATTATTGTCCCTAAATGCCTGTGATCGTTCAATAAGTTTTTAACCATACTCCTGTATTGATTTATTTTGCTGTGCCTAAGTTAAAAGCTATATTTTTTTCAAGTTCTAAGGCAATGTTATAAAATTAGCTAGTTTTCTGCAAATTCTCATCATCAGCAATCTAACAGCTGCAAAAGATTAAGACTCACATTCTTCCCCATCTGTATTAATGTTGACTTAATTCTTGAACAAGGAGTACTGAAGGCATCATCAGTATTAACCTGAACAGTGTGAAGCAGCTGAATTATAATACCGTGCACAGTTAATAAAGCATTCGTGAGTTGATGTCTCTGCGAATAATTCAGTTCTCATAAGTCAAGGTCAGTAATTCCTCTAATCATTACTACCTGTTAACAAGTTAACAGAAACAGAAGAAAATAAGAGGATTCTAATCACATTTCTTTATAACTACCAGATTTTCAGTTGAAAAAATGTTTTACTAATTAGATTGGTTCTTCGAGGCCATCAGTTAAAGACAAACAAGTTACAGGCATGCTTTTCTTTCAGTGCCAAATATTAGCGCACTAACCTGTAAGTATTTTCATGGAATCCAAAGCCAATGCATGTTGGAATTCCCAGAAATGCCATCATATGAGATTTCATCCATTTGTCAACTGACAAAATAAAAATCAAAACACATATCACTACCATGAACAGAACTGAAGGTTAACAAAACACCAGTGGGGTTTTCAAATGGAGAATGTATACTGAAATCATTTACAATGTATTCTATTATATTGCATCTGCTATTAACAGACTAAATTACTTGGTTACTTTTAAAGTATGTAGGTTTCTTGAACTGCTGTAGTTCTACCAGGCAGATGAATTTAAATGTTTCACAATTTTTTCACAAAGCATTAAGCACAATTATTTTCAAATCAACAACTGCACAACAGTGTAAACTATGCTGTGTTTGGATCACTTCCATAATGTGAAAAGTTCACATGCAAGCTTTCTTGACCAATCCATTCAACAAAAATGAATTGTGCACCAATTTTGAAGTTGTGGCAACTGGAATTATGGACCAACATACCTGTCTTAGAACAGTTCTGTTCTTAAATGGGATACTTGCTGCAGTGAGGCAGATGTTTGGCATCATCTGTGACACTTCAACAGTGGGTATTCCATGTAGGGATAAACTACACCTCATAATTGTAAAAAACTGATCACATACTCTACACATTTCTGTCCAGTTGAAAAACTTTACAACTACAGCAGTTCTTGTTTTGTAATTAACAAACCAAGATTGCATGAAACTGATCTCCTGCTGGTTACTGACTGAGAATAAATTCTTAGTTAACTTGGTCTTTAAGTACCCTAGGACTAAGGTTCAAAGTGAACAATCCTCTAAATTAGATGATTTGTTTTCCCCATAAGTATTGGATACATAGAACAGACCTCTGATAAGCAGTTATTTAGTACGAATGAGATTGGAGATTGAAGATTAAAGAATAGATACAGACTGACGTGATCGAATCTCCCATAAAATGAAATGACGACTTCCAAGCTAGTGGAGCCAGACAGGGGAATATAAATCTTTAGAGGGTCAAGGTTGCATCAAGGAGATGGGAGGATGGATAAACAGTTTGAAGTTTTGCTCAATTACTGTTGGAGGAGGGGGAGAATTGGGAGCATTTAGGAGCTTAATAGAGAGTAGAGTCCATGGTGGAGTAAATTATACATAGTTTAAAGAATGGGAAAAGGCTCATCTATGTCTATTCATTCCATTCTTTTTGATCTTTGTGTAATTTACTACTAATCCTGGACTCTACCAAACCTTTTTTTAAAAAAAATTGACATTACCTATAAATGCTGTTTACCTTTATTTTGCTTTGCAGCACGCTGGAGAAAATTCTGTTCATTGAAAATTCTACCATCCTTCGCATCCTGAAAACATTTATATGCACAGTACCATCAGTATACAATAAATGTAAACCGCATTACAAATGTCAAATTTGGAAGCTCAAACAGATTACAACTTACCACTTTAACAACGTACTTGCATTGTTGCGAAGGGCCAGCCCCTGGTTGTGCTGGAACAGTAAAACACTTTCAATGATTAATCAAAATAATAATTACTTTTAGCAGCAACAAGTCTGTCTTTCAATCCAATCAGGAGAATATCGAAACTTCAACAGCTGGCAATTGTATAGCATTTTTAACATAGTTAAACATTCCAAGGCATTTCATAGGTGCATTACTAGACAAAATTTGACATCAAGTCAAAAGATGACCACAAGCTTGGTCAAAGAGGTAGGTTTTGAGGAATGTCTTAAACAGATTGAAAGGTAGAGAAGTTTAGGGAGGGAATTCCCAGAGCTCAGGTAACTGAGGGCACAACTGCCTATGAAGATGTGAAGGATATTGGGGATGCACAAGAAGCCAGAATTGGAGGAAGAGTAAGGCTGGAGGAAATCACAGAGGCAGAGAGGAGCAAGGTATGACGGGAGTTGAAAACAAAGTAAAGAATTTTAAACTCGAGGCTTCACTAGACTTGCAGCCAACTTAGGTGATAGGTGAACAGGACACCGGCAGTAGAGCTTGGATGAGCTGACGTTAATGGAGGGTGGCAGATGAGAGGCTGGCCAAGAAAACATTAGAATAGCTGAGGTTGGAGTTTTAAAGAAAAGCTTGGATGAGAACAGCAGATGGGCTGAGGCAGGGGCATATATGGGTAATATTATGGAGGTGGAAGTAGGTGGCCTTGGTGATGGAGAGAATATGGAATCTGAATCTCAGCATGGGATCAAATAGGACACCTCGATTGTGAACAGTCTGGTTCAGCCTCAGCCAGTGGCAAGGGTATGGAATTGGTGGCTTCTAAACGGAGATTGTGGCAGGGGCCAAAGACGGTAGCTTTAGGCTTGAGAAAGTTCCAGTACAGCTACTGGCATTGACCCGACAAAGCAGAAAATTACCCAGGTACATCCTGTCCACAAAAAGCAGGGCAAATCCAATCTGGCCAATTACTGCCCCATCAGCCTACTCTCAATCACCAGCAAAGTGAAGGATGGTGTTATTGACAGTACAATAAAATGTCACCTACTCAGCAATAAGCAGTAGCTCAGTTTGGAACTACTTGGCTCCTGACCTCATTAAACCCTTGATCCAAACATGGACAAAAGAGCTGAATTCGAGAGGTGAGCTCAAAGTGACTGTCTTTGAAATCAAGGCAACATCTTACCAAGTGTGCCATAATGAAATCCTAGCAAAACTGAAGTCAATGGGAATCAGGGGGAAAACACTCCACTGGCTGGAACCATACCTAGCACAAAGAAAGATGGTTGTGGTTGCTGGAGGCCTATAAGCTCAGCCCCAGGACATTGCTGCTAGAGTTCCTCAAGGCAGTGTCCTAGGCCCATTCATCTTCAGCTGCTTCGTCAATGACCTTCCCTCCAACATAAGATCAGAAGTGGGGATGTTTGCTGATGATTGCACAGTGTACAGTACAATTCGCAACTCCTCAGATACTGAAGCAGTCCGTGCTTGCATGGAGCAAGACCTGGACAACATTCGTGCCACATAAGTAACGGGCAAATGATCATCTCCAACAAGAAGGAATCCAACCATCTCTCTTTGGCATTCCATCATTACCACTGTTGAATCCTTCATAATCACTTGGGGGCCTCCAATGACCAGAAAATTAACTGGTAACTGGATCAGCCACATAAAGACTATGACTACAAGGGCAGTCCAGAAGCTGGGTATTCTGCAGCGAGTGACAGTGAGCCTTTCCACCATCAACAGGGCACAAGGCAGGAATGCGATGGAATACTATTCACTTGCCTCGATGAGTGCAGTTCCAACACCACAACATCATCCAGGACGAAGCAGCCTGCTTGATTAACATCCCATCCAGCACCTTAAAACATTTATTTTCTCCACGATCCGCACAATGTGGCTGCAGTGTGTACTATCTACAAGATGCATGGCAGAAACTTGCCAAGGCTTCTTTGATAGCAGTTCCCAAACACAAGCCCTCTACCATCTGCAAGGACAACGGCAGCAGATGCATGGGAATATCACCATCTCCAAGTTACCCTCCAAGTCACACACTATCCTGACTGGAAATATATCGCCGTTCCTTCGCTGGGTCAAATTCCTGGGATGCCCTAAAAAACAGAATCTGAGAATGTCTAGACCACATGAACTGCAGCTGTTCAAGAAATCAGCACACCACCACCTTCTCAAAAAGCAATTAGGATTGGGCAATAAATGCTGGCCACATTTGTGAATGAATAAAAACAAACTGTAATTTTAATTTTTCATGTTTCTACAGATCAAAGCTCCTCCCACTGCAGGGTTTAAAAGAAAGGCGTGAAGTCTCCCATTGATGTCAGTTGATCAGTGACATTTACAATCTATATATTTAACGAGTAAACTCAACCAAGTCAAAAGGTCACTCTTGCCAACCGATTTTCAAATGCTGCAGGCTTGTTATTCTGTTGGGTATATTTAACATTTGCTGTTACTTCAGGCAAGCTTTTACTGCTTTAGAAAAAAAATAGCAGTACAATCCTAGATCACAGCTGAATTTGAATTATAAATTAGATGCACTTTCGGCTGATTTCTTTTTAGACCACCAAATGAACATTTAATCAGACATTGCAAAAAGACACCTTATAGTAAACGGATGTTCAAGTAACCATAATTTTAGTATTAAGTGCCAGAAAAGCCTTGGAAATATCCTTGCACATTTGTCAAGAATTTTAGAGAAATCTTTAACCTAGAAATATAAAATCCACATAAAAATATTTTATAGGAGCTAAATAATTTGAAAAAATACTTTAAAGTAATCAGTTTCAAAAATTGAAAGCACCTGGCTTTGATACAACTGTTTCAACGTGCGATGAAGTTTAAAAAAGACATTTGTATTTATGCAGCGCTTTTAGTGACCACTGGATGTCTCAAAGCACTTTACAACCAATGAAGTACTTTTTGAAGTATTGTAATGTAGGAAACGCAGCAGCCAATCTGCATATAGCAAGCTCCCATAAACAGCAAAGTGATAATGACCAAAATGCATACAGTTCAACTGCTATTTAGAATAAATTCCAATTATTCTAGCTAAATGTATCTTAGTCTGCAAATATGTGGTGAAGGTACCCGAGTAGAGCAATCCACATTCAGTTTCATTCTGAGAGAGAAGCTGGACAAGTTTCCATTTTTTATCGTTATGATCAGTCAGGATTGTGTTCTCTGGAATTGCTTCCAATGGACTGCATTTCTGGCGTTTTCCTTTGGAATTTCTCGAAGCTTAAAAAAAGGAACAAAATTCATTCAGCCCTGTGTCGGTTATTTTTAACAAAATAGTCAGATTTCAGAGCAGTTTTATCCTTTCGAAAAAAAAGTACATAATGGCACCATTCAGATGTACTTCCAGAAATCTCAACTGTTTCCAAATGAAGATGTAGAAAAACACAAAGCACTCTAAAGTTGCTGTCCTCTGGTACAGTTTGAAAAAATTAGTTTATGTTTGGTAAAATCTTCATAGCTTGCAAATCTACCAAAATGCATCAGACCAAAAAAAAACAAGGTTCTGTAAGTCATTTTGTCAAGTATTCCGTGCATGCAACATCTGTGCTTAATTAGAAATTAATTTTCCAATAGTCCTATAGCCATATTAAAAATGGAATGATGTTTTGTGAAGGACATTCAACATAGCAGAAACCCAACCATCCATACAGAGTTAAGTCATCTTTTTAAATGCTTATTTTATGTCACAAGTTGTGACACGAAAATGCCTTGCTCTGTCATTGGCTAGAAGTCTTTCTATCGCATGTAAAGCTGGCACGAAAAAGAGCAGCAAGCAAATAAAGTTTGCCGTTTAATCCGAGTTAATCAAATAGCTTCTAAAACTCTGTCCTATACAGAATCAGCCACTTTATTTGATACAACCATTTGATCTCATCTCTTCCATGGTGGGAACTTACCTGGTGATACTCTTGTGGGAGAACTTTGAACGCCCGTTTCAGTTTCTCGTTTTCTCTTTGGGGAAACTATCTCCCTTTTGGGGTAGATTATTTTCACAGGGGTGTGCTTTGTTTTGGATGCCTCTGCATTGGGCACAGTCTGAGCTGAAATGACAATGAAAATTCAAGCATTTTAAAGACTAGACCACAGTGTACCTAGTGATCTTTAACACTGCAACTTTAAACCTTTAACAATCAAGCAGCTCAAGTAGTTGAGTGTTCAAACTTCCAATTGCAACATAGCTCAACTTGCAGAACAGCTTGTCACTAAAACTTGATCACAAGATTTTAAAAAAAACTTGCTGCAGTCTGGATCATTCATGAAATTAACAGGCAGCTGGGCTGTGCAGCAATTATTATGGATTACAGGGTGATGACAGACAGGTGTTGTCACTATACAAATGGAAGCCAATGACATACGTGTGTGCAACATCAAGGGTGGGTGGGGTGTCAAATATGGAACCTTGGGCATAATGCAGGTGACTGTGAGGGGAATGGGAGAAACCACTGCAGGTGTGCAGAGGAGGTTCGAATGGAACCAAGGAGGTGAAGCATTTGAGAACCTTAAGAAAAGAAAGGATGTGTTAAAGTTGGGTTGATAATTGGAGCGATGGAGGAGGATGAAGTGGTCAACTATGTCAAAGGCTGCAGATAAGTCACAAAGGGATAGTTAGAGATAATGGAGGATCTGAGAGTAGGCTTTTAAGGAAGAGATGACAGCAGTGGGCATGAGGATAGTGCTGTGCTGTCAGGATAAGCAAAGTAGACAAATTGTAGCGAATGCCACACTTTAATCCATCCCAACTACGACAAGTGTGGAAACCTTAAAAAAAAACTACAGAAAACAGACATTTAAAAAGTTATATTCATTGATGTTTTCCTTCAGACACAGTGAAATCAATATTGATCGATAGGAAACTGAACCACAGGTTAAAACAAAAACAAGAAATGCTGGAATCACTCAGCAGGTCTGGCAACATCTGTGGAAAGAGAAGCAGAGTTAACGTTTCGGGTCAGTGACCCTTCTTCGGAACCCACAGGTTAAAACTCAGGATCCCATTGATCCCAATTAATTATCCTCTCTGACTTTAGATGGGCGAGCAAAGGGAGGCTGAGGAAAAAAAATCAGTAAGACACAAACATGGAGATGCTGTGGAGTGGGCAGTAACATGCTGCACTTCTTCCTCAGTCTCTTCTTTAGGTATCTTGAAGCCACAAGATGGACAAAAGTTGAAAGCAGCCTCTATCTTCTGACCACAGTCTGGGCAAAATTTAAAGATCATCCTGAAAAATTAAAAGGAACAGAAGATTAGATTCACATTTCCTAGACAGGATTACCAGAAACAGTAAGATGCACATCAAAAGTAGATTTCAATAAAGCTTCAAAAAAAAGGGACAAGGATTATCAGAATTGTTTTTAATTTAAAAAACTGTGGAGAGCACTGAAGACATGAAATGAGTTACCAGAAACGGAAACCATAACAGCCATTAAAAGGGAAGTGGATGAATACTTGAAAAAATATTTTTTTAAATAAGAGATAGGAAAAGGGCAGGGGACAAACAGAACAGTTAGGCCTTCAGAGAGCCAGCACAGGCACAATAGACAATAACGGACTGATTATAAAGTTCTGCAATTCTAGGCCTAGGGTATAATTTTGCCTCCCCCACCCCCCACCATGCACAAACAAATGGTTGTGCACAGTCCTCATCTTCATTTTGATTTTATTCAATTTCTCACTTATCCAAGTCTTAATCCTTCATCCCACATAATTCATTTTGATTCTGCCATTCATACTGAAAACAATTTGTTCAAAATCTGCACTCTACAATTTTTAAAAATTAGTTTGTGGGATGTGGGCATCACTGGCTAGGCCAGCATTTATTGCCCATCCCTAATTGCCCTAGAGAAGGTTGTGGTGAGCTGCCTTCTTGAACCGCTGCAGTCCTTGGGATGTAGGTACAACTACAGTACTGTTAGGAAGGGAGCTCCAGGTTGTTGACCCAGTGACAGTGAAGGAACGGCAATATAGTTCCAAGTCAGGATGGTGTGTGGCATTCCCATGCATCTACTGCCCTTGTCCTTCCAGGTGGTAGAGGTCGTGGGTTTGGAAGGTGCTTTCAAAAGGAACCTTTTTGTGAGGTGCTGGAGTGCATCTTATAGATGGTGTACACTGCTGCCACCGTGCATTGGTGGTGAAGGGAGTGAATGTTGAGGGCGGTGGATGGGGTGCCAATCAAGCGGGCTGCTTTGCCCTGCATGATGTTGAGCTTCTCGAGTGGTGTTGGAGCTGCATGCATTCAGGCAAGCGGAGAGTATTCCATCACACTACTGACTCGTGGCTTGCAGATGGTGGATAGGCATTGGGGAGACAGGAGGCGAGTTACTTGCCGCAGAATTCCCAGTCTGAGTAGCCACAGCATTAGGTAGCTGGTCTAGTTCAGTTTCTGGTCAATGGTAACCCCCGCAGGATGTTGATAATGGGGAATTCAGCAATGGTAATGCCAATGAATATCAAGGGGAGATGATTAGATTCTCTCTTGTTTGAGATGGTCATTGCTTGACACTCCGTGGTACGAATGTTACTTGCCACTTACCAGCCCAAGCCTGAATGCTGTCCAGGTTTTGTTGTATATGGACATGGACTGCTTCAGTATCTGAGGAGTCGCGAGTGGTGCTGAACATTGTGCATTCATCAGTGAACATCCCCACTTCTGACCTTATGATGGAGGGAAGGTCATTGATGAAGCAGCTGAAGATGGTTGGGCCTAAGGAACTCCTGCAGTGATGTCCTGGGACTGAGATGATTGACCATCAACTATAAGCATCTTTCTTTGTGCGAGGTAAGACTCCAACCAACGGAGAGTTTCCCCGATTCCCACTGACTCCAGTTTTGCTAGGGCTCCTTGATGCCATACTTGTTCAAGTGCTGCCTTGATGTCAAGGGTAGTCAGTCTCACCTCACCTCTGGGGTTCAGCTCTTTTGTCCATGTTTGGACCAAGGGGGTAATGAGGTCAGGAGCTAAATGGGCCTGGCAGACCCCAAACTGAGCATCAGTGAGCAGGTTATTGCTGAGCAAGTGCCGCTTGATAGCGCCTTAATCCCGGTTCATTATAATCAGCCTCAACCCTCGATAGTAATAATAAAATATTGGCACTAACCAATTCCACTAGCAAATTTTGAACAAAACAAAGTATTGGGACATCTAAAAAGAATACTCCTGTAAGGAATGTGATTTTTGCAATAATGCAGGCAAAAGATACAATCTTGTGCCTATCTGGCAAGGATGAATCCAACATAGTCAAACGCTCAAAAAGATTTCTTAAAAGATGAAATGCTACATATATACTCATGACCAATAGCATGCTTCGCTGCAGTAGATACTCACATTAGTCAGGTGAGTTCAATCCTTGAGATATCTCCCAAACTATGGCTATGGTTTTACCCCACTGTTCCTAGCTGCACTACTCCATAGACATCTGCATTTTGTAAAGCTTTATCCAGTTTTGGTATCAGCCCTTATCAAAATGTTTCTAGGCCTGCTAAATAAATTTGAGTTAGCAAGGCATAAAGAGAATGGAGTCTCCAGTTGTGATAAAGCAAATCTAAATGTAAAACATGCGTCACTTGGCCTCAGGGAATGCTGTAGTAACCTCTTGTACAGTCCTTTATACAGTCTTTCAATCTTAGGATTTTTAAACTACAGAAATAGTGGTGCAGTGGTTAGCACCGCAGCCTCACAGCTCCAGGGACCCGGGTTCAATTCTGGGTACTGCCTGTGTGGAGTTTGCAAGTTCTCCCTGTGGCCGCGTGGGTTTTCGCCGGGTGCTCCGGTTTCCTCCCACAGCCAAAGGCTTGCAGGTGATAGGTAAATTAGCCATTATAAATTGCCCCTAGTGTAGGTAGGTGGTAGCGAATATAGGATTACTGTAGGGTTAGTATAAATGGGTGGTTCTTGGTCAGCACAGACTTGGTGGGCCGAAGGGCCTGTTTCAGTGCTGTATCTCTAAATGAATAAATAAAAATAATCTGAAAATTGTATATAGTATCGAAAATAACCAATTATTTTGTTTAAAATGGATTTGTTAACTATTGTTCATTTTAATCTGTTACATTACAGATACCTACAGAATGATATGAAGGAGAGCTAACAGAACAATGGGCCCATCGATACCATCATTAACAAAATGTTTTAAGGCAGTTTGCAGAATAGAAGGGAAATGGAGTTCAAAAGAGGAGTTTGGAGATCACTGAAAGAGTGTTAAAGAAGCTTTTGATGGTGGGAATAGATGTACTAAGACAGGACTTCAGTAAGAGAATTGAGTTTAGGACTGAAGGTTTCACTACTGATAGGGGAACTAGAGGGTGAGGGGTTGATGAAAAATACACAGTACACTAGAATTGGAAGAACAGACAGAGAGCAAGCTGAGACATAGAGCACAAAATTTCATTCAGCAGCACCCATTTTTTGGGCACGACGCGTTCCCTTAGGATGCCCAACGTGGTATCCATGACACAGACACACACAGACAATGCGAGTCTTGCCAGAAGCCATAATGAAGGCATTAGTGCGTGCAGTGAGCGTTCGAAGGAAGTATGCAGAGTAGGTAGAATATATCAATAAGCATTTACTGCTGATTTGACGCGAGTGTTGCCATTTTGGAGCTCAATGCTCTAGCTAACGCACTCTCAAACACATGCAGCTGAATAAGCATTCAGCAGCAAAAGGATCCCCACCGGCATTATTTAAAAGGATCATAATGACTTTCAGGTTAGTTGCTGATTGATTTTTTTTGGCTGCGGCTACGATTATATAAATGTTTGGTGCTTCCTGGAGTTCTGTAAAGTTACTAAAAGTCATACAGCAACTGGTGTGGCAAATGCTGAAGGACTTTTGTCCTGATTTCAAGGACTTACATGCAAAATAAATGTTCCCAGACATGTGTGCACTCTTAGGCATTCCCTTAGAATGTAGCAATAACGGGATATTGAGCAGAGGGCATGCAAAACAGGGCAAGTTGTTGGAAGAGGGAGAAGGGCTCTCAGCAGGAGCCCATTCTGACCAAGGTGTTCAGGAAGCAATTCCCTACCTGAATCTCAGCAAGAAACTGTGATATGTCTGCGATTCAGTAAGGATGTCCTCACTGAAATCTGCCAGCTACTGGAGACATAAATACAACAACTGCAGGACGAGGATCACATTGGCAGTGACTGTGGAAGTGACCATGGCAATGAACTTTTGTGCAATGGGCTCCTTCCAGGCTGAAACTGGATATAATTATAACATCACACAATTTGCCATCTACTGTTGCCCAAGAGCTCAGGCTCTCTATTCGAAGAGACTGGACTACATGTCATTCTCTCTTGCCAGAGAGCAGCAAGCAAAGTAACCATGTGGCTTCACGAGGATTGCAGGGTGCTCCATGGTGCAGGGCGCCATTGACTGCACGCGCGTTGCCATGCGGACCATTGCATATCAACTCTGAGATGTGCTGCAACCCGAAGGGATTCCATGTCATCACCGTCCAGCTGGTGTGTGACCATATGCAGAGAATCGTGTAGGTCAATGCCTGGTATCCTGGCAGCAGTTATGGTAGCTTCATCTGCAGCAGTCTGCTGTGCCATCTGCATTTGAGCCACCAGTGTACGGTGTCTATTTTGGTAACAAGGGCCATCAGTTAATGACATGGCCCATGACTCTGCTGTACAACCCACACACACATGGGAAATATGCATATAATAAAAGCTATGCTGCCACACGAAATGTAATAGAGCACACTACTGGCATGCTGAAACAACTCTTCCACTGCCAGGAACCTTCTGGACGCAGCCCTGCGGTACTCAGCAGAGTGGATGCCACAATTTAACACAGGCACAGGGCAGCACAGTGGTTAGCACCGCAGCTCCAGCGACCCGGGTTCAATTCTGGGTACTGCCTGCGTGGAGTTTGCAAGTTCTCCCCGTGTCTGCGTGGGTTTCCTCCGGGTACTCTGGTTTCCTCCCACATGCCAAAGACTTGCAGGTTGATAGGTAAATTGGCCAATATAAATTGCCCCTCGTATAGGTAGGTGGTAGGGAAATATATAGAGACAGGTGGGGATGTGGTAGGAATATGGAATTAGTGTAGGATTAGTATAAGTGGGTGGTTGATGGTCGGCACAGACTCAGTGGGCCGAAGGGCCTGTTTCAATGCTGTATCTCTAAAACTAAATTGGTGGTGGTCTGCTGCACAACCGCGCCATCACGAGGGCACAACCCTTGCTACCGGCTACATGGTGAACAGCTGATGAGCAGGAGGAAGAGTGGAGGAAGCAACCAAGACAGCCCCTTTCTGGCTGGGCTGTGATACCAATAAATACAACGCCAAGTGCCCATTTACTAACAGTCCCACACCTTACCTTCCCTCTGTTACTGACGACCATAGCATCTGCTTGGTCACAATGCAAAAATCAAAGCTAACAAAAAATAAACATTCCAACCCAATTTATGAATCAAACCATGCCATCGTGCTTTCCCTTGGTGACTTTGCCTGTCCTATTGCTCCTACACAGTGCTACCCGAGAGGCTGCTGACTTTTAGTGGGGAGACTGCAGGTGGCCTTAAGCAGCTCTGGGTCTAAGGTACAGCTTCAGACTGCACCAACTTGGTATGAGTGGCAGTAGTCTGGGCTAGCTGGCTACGGGCAACAGCAAGGGCAGTCGTAGGAAGACGAGTGCTGTCTTCCTGAGAGGGGCAGCAGTTTTGTGCTCCACAGAGGCACTGCCATTCTCCTGGGGTGGTGCCTCAGCAAGTTGGAGGACAGACCGATGGACCATCGTGACACCCTTTGAACAGTGGTAACTGCAGCAATGATGGCAGGAGTCTGAGCTTGTATGGCAGCAAGCTGATATCGCATTATACATGTCTGAGCTTTCACTGCAGCACCCAGATGTAGGGTAGCATCTGCTTGTGCTGCAACAAAGCTGAGACATCGACTGCTAGATGCTGCATCATGGGTGGGTCCACAAGTACACTAACAGAGCTGGCCACCACTTGCACGTCAGAAAGATTGTGCAAATCCTTGTGCCAAGTTGGCATCAGACTATACTCCTTGACATTGCACACAGATTTTCTGGCAGGCTGTCAATGCACCAAGCATTTCTGTTTGCGTACCCATCTGCCTTCTTCTGTAGCCGCCCCATTGAAGTGCGCATCTGAGTCCTCTGCAGCAGAATTCATGTGCAACCTCTTCCTCCGGTGAGCTGGCATCTGCCCTATCCTTGTCCCCAGCCCTGGCTGCAGACCTCATGCCCAATAACTCTCCACGTGCAGATTCCACCTCTCAGCTATCCTCGAAATTACGCACAGTGACGGTATCTGACAGCAAGTAACAATGTTTCTTTTTCGGTGCCGTCTTCATGCCCTTCCACCACTACCTGGCCAGGTTGCACTTCTTGGGTATCTGAAAGGAGGAAGATACGAGGGTAGAGTTGTGGTGAGGGAGGGGGGAACGCAAAAGGTGCATGCTTGCACCATCCTGCTTGTAAATCAGAAGAGAATGTGGGGTGAGGGGGAAGTGGGATGTGAGAAGAAGCATTAGGTATGAGGATATGGTCATCTTCAGTGATTTTGGCCATGCCACTAGCAACCGCCTCAGCGATGGCCACTCCAATAATGTTGATCACCATTTCCTCCATTGGAGTAGGGACAGCCGTGACTGTCCCCCACTGGTTATCTCCTGCTGTCTCCAGTTATGTGCCAACATGCCCTGTAAGAGAGGGGGAAGTGTTTCAGTAAGTGTGGTGAAATGTGTTTGGGTGATGTGGTTAACATGGATGAATAGCTGGCAGTGTGCAAGCTGTGAGATGTGGGTGTGAGGCTTGCAGCAGTGCTAATAATGACAGGGTGAGGTGAAGCTATGAATGTTAGGTATGGTTAAGAGATTGTTGGTAGTTTGGAAATTGGGATATGAAGCATTAAGCAGAGTGTAAGGTTAGTGGTGCAACTGGTGTGATATAATATTTGAAGATCAATTCACTGATCTTGACCAATCATGAGGTCACCGAACTTTTTTGCAGCACTGCATCCAGGCCCTTTCGGTTTGACTCCTGGCATTGCCCAGTGCAGCTATCTGGTCCACTGCCTTCTGAGCGTTTATCTGGAGGGCCTCCAAGCTCCCCTTCTTTGCACCCGCTCCAGCAAGATCTCTACTGCAGCATCCGAAAACCTTGGAGCACACCCTCTCCCATGTTGTGCCATTATTCAGTCTTTTTCCACATCAGTGACTTGTGGAAGGCCTTCCAACATCTGCTCCAGCCACAAAATACCTCTCCTATTAAAAGGCACAGGCCAGCTTAAGTAGGATGTGATTGCACTGGAGAGGGTGCAGAGCAGATTCACCAGGATGTTGCCTGGGCTGCAGCATTTCAGCTATGAAGAGAGACTGGATAGGCTAGGGTTGTTTTCCTTAGAGCAGAGAAGGCTGAGGGAAGACCTGATTGAGGTATACAAAATTATGAAGGGAATTGATAGGTTAGATAGGAAGAAACTTTTTCCCTTAGCGGAGGGGTCAATAACCAGGGGGCATAGATTTAAGGTAAGGGGTAGGAGGTTTAGAGGGGATTTGAGGAAAAATATTTTTCACCCAGAAGGTGGTTGGAATCTGGAACGTTCTGCCTGAAGAGGTGGTAGAGGCAGGGACCCTCACAATATTTAAGAAGTATTTAGATGAGCACTTGAAATGCCATAGCATACAAGGCTAAGGGCCAAGTGCTGGAAAATGGGACTAGAATAGGTAGGTGCTTGATGGCTGGCATGGACTCGATGGGCCTGTTTCTTTGCAGTATAACTCTATGACTCTAGTGCAGACTAGCTTTCACTCATTCTAGCTTCTCACGATTTCAGGCCCCTGCTGAGGCATGTAGCTACTCAACAGCACAGTCAGTGCTGGCTGTATGCTACTACTGTGTTAATGTGGTGTGTTGTCTGCATCACAGGTGCAAGGAAATCGATTTCCACGCCTGTTTGCAGGGATTGTTCAATTTAGCCCTGAAGTGCTTGGGAAAGTTGGAGTGGTAGGGGTGCATAAGACCATGCAAAAAGTTGTAAATAAAGATGAGAATTTTGAATTCAGCATGTTGTCAGAAAATGAAAACGAGTTGGACATTTTTAGACAATTTCAACTCGAAATAAAAGCAAAATACTGCAGATGCTGGAAATCTGAAATAAAAACAGAATGTGCGGGAAATATTCAGCAGGTCAGGGAGCATCTGTGGAGAGAGAAGCAGAGTTAACATTTCAGGTCTGTGACCTCTCATCAGAACTGGCAAAGGCTAGAAAAGAATTAGGTTTTAAGTAAGTGAAGGGGAGGGGTGCAAGAGAAGAGAACAAAAGGGAATAAAAACAAAACACTGCGGATGCTGGAAATCTGAAATAAAAACAAGAAATGCTGGAAATACTCAGCAGGTCTGGCAGCATCTGTGGAGAGAGAAGCAGAGTTAACGTTTCAGGTCAGTGACCCTTCTTCGGAACTGGAAGAGAACAAAAGGGAAGGTGTGTGTTAGGGCAAAGGGCAGGAGAGATTAAATAACAAAACTGTCCTGGGTCAAAGGCAAAAAGTGTGTTAATGCTTGTGGTGAAAGACTTGGCATTAGCCCAAACAGGTTTGGAGGGGGGGGTGGGGCGGGATGGTGGTGGTGTTGAAATGGCAAGCAACCTGAAGCTCTAGATCACACTGAGCAGAGGTACTCCGCAAAGCAGTTACTCATTCAGCGTTTGGTCTCCCCAATATAGAGGCGACTGCATTGTGAGCGGCAAATACAGTATACTAAATTGAAGGAAGTACAAGTAAATCACTGCTCCACCCGGAAGGAGTGTTTGGGGGCTTGGATGGTGAGGAGAGAGAAAGTAAAAGGGCAGGTATTATACCTCCTGCATTTGCATGGGAAGGGGATGAGGTGTCGAGGGTGATGGAGGCGTAGACCATGGTGTGACGGAGGGAACAATCCCTTCAGAAGGCTAACAGGGGAAGGGAAGATGGTGTTTGGTGGTGGCATCACACTGGAGGGATGATCCTTTGGATGTGGAGGCTAGTCGAGTGGAAAGAGAGGACAAAGGAAACCCTGTCACGGTTCTGGGAGGGAGGGGAATGATTGAGGGCAAAAGTGCGGGAAATGGGTCAGACATTGTTGAGGGCCCCATCACCCACAACGGGGGATGAATCCTCGGTTGAGAGAAAAGGAAGACATGTCAGAAGTGCTGTTGTGGAAGGTTGCATCACCAGAACAGGTGCATCAAAGACAGAGAAACTGGGAGAATGGGATGGCGTCCTTACAGGAAACAGGGCGTGAGGAAGTGTAGTCAAGGTAGCCGTGGGAGTTGGTGGGCTTATAACGAATATTAGTAGACAGCCCATCCCCAGAGATGGAGACAGAGAAGTCGAGGAAGGGAACGGAAGTGTTGGAAATAGACCATGTAAAGGTGAGAGAAGGGTGGAAATTGGAAGCAAAGTTGAAGAGGTTTTCCAGTTTGGGGTGAAAGCAGGAAGCAGCACCAATATCATCAATTTAACGCTTAAAACCTAATTCTTTTCTAACCTTTGCCAGTTCTGATGAAAGGTCACAGACCGAGATTGATTGGAGTTTAATAAAAAGGTTCCTTTTAAATTAAAGTCGTAGGATAGCTACCTGTAAATTTTTAGTATTTACTGGTTATACTAGTGCTGTTTGCATGGAGTGAGGCTGTAAGTTAAATGTGGGTATTTTCATTGGCTGGGGGCAGTGGAAGGTGCTATTTGGTCTTTTTCTCTCTCAGCCTCAAAAGGTACAGGGGATAAAAGTTGATTGTAAATAGCTAGTAAATTACACTAGCAAGTTTTGTTTTTCATCATAAAAGTAAGTAATGGCGGGGCAGCTTGGCCAAGTGGAATGTACCTCCTATGCAATGTGGGAAGTCGTGGTCGTGCCAGGTGACCTTGGCGAACATGTCTGCAGAAAGTGTCTCCGGTTGCAGAAGCTTGAGCTTCGGGTTTCGGAGCCTGAGTGGCAGCTGGAGTCACTGTGGTGCATCCGTGAGGTGGAGGACTACGTGGATGGCACGTTTCAGGAGGCAGTTAAACCGGTGCCTAGGCGAGCACAGTCGGGGGACGACTGGGTGGCTGCCGGACGGACAAAGAAGTCAGGGAAGGTAGTGCAGGAGTCCCCACAGGACACCCCACTTTCTTACCAGTATTCAGTTCTGAGTACCGATGAGAGAGGGGGTTCCTCTGGACAATGCACCGAGAATCATGACTGGAATGTCATGGCTGACTCAACTGTGCTGGGATGGAGAAAAAGGGACAAGAGGGCAATAGTGGTAGGGGATTCTATGGTTAGTGGAACAGATAGGCGTTTCTATGGTCGCAGACGTGATACCAGGATGGTATGTTGCCTCCCTGGTGCAAGGGTCTTGGATATCACTGAGTGGCTACAAAGTATTCTGGAGGGTGAGGGTGCCCAGCCGGAGGTCGTGGTCCACGTTGGTACCAATGACAAAGGTAGAAAGAGGGAGGAGGTCCTGCAAAAAGAATTTAGGGAGCTGGGCAGCAGATTAAAAAGCAGGACCTCAAACGTTGTAATCTCTGAATGCATGGTTGGAGAGAGGTGCAGGAGGGAGGGCTTTAGATTCTTGGATCACTGGGCCTGATTCTGGCAAAGATGGGATCTGTATAAGATGGACAGGTTGCACCTGAACCAGAACGGGACCAGCATCTTTGCTGGGAGATTTGCTAGTGCTGTTGCGGGGCGGGGGGGGTGGTGGGGTGTTTAAATTAATCTGGCAGGGGAATGGGTTACAGAGTGGAATCACAGTCGGGGGTGATGCACAATCAAATATAAATGAGAAGCTAAGCCAGTCCAGAGGACATAGTAAATGTAGACCTGTTAAGGTTCAGGCAAATAATGCAAGGCTGGATTGTATCTATTTTAATGCAAGGAGTCTTACTAATAGGGCAGATGAATTGAGTGCGTTGATTAACACATGGCAATATGATATTATTGCTAACACTGAGACATGATTGAGGGAAGGGTAGGACTGGCAGCTTAATATCCCAGGGTATAGGATCTTCAGACGTGATAGGGGAGGGGGTAAAACAGGTGGTGGCATTGCATCGTTGATTAACGAGACAATTACTGCAGTAAGGAGGGATGATATCTTAGAAGGTTTCTCTAATGAGGCCATATGGGTAGAACTGAAAAACAAAAAGGGGGCTATTACTTGGCTGGGAGTGCACTACAGGCCTCCAAACAAACAGTCAGGCAGTGGTAGAGGAGCAGATATATAGGCAAATCTCAGAGAGATGCAATAATAATAGTCGGGGATTTTAACTTCCCCTATATTAGAGGGGATAGTCTTTGTGTAAAAAGCTTAAAAGGGGGTGGAATTCTTCAAGTGCATTCAGGACAGCTTTTTGAGCCAGCACGTAGAGAGTCCTTCAAGAGGAGGGGCGGTACTGGACCTAATCCCAGGGAATGAAGCCGGACAAGTGGTAGAAGTGGCAGTGGGGGTGCATTTTGGGGATAGTGACCACAACTCTAAGGTTTAAGGTTGTTATAGAAAAGGACATAGAGGGACAGGAAATAAGAGTACTGAATTGGGGGAAGGCTGATTTCAATATGATAAAACAGGATCTGTCCAAAGTGAACTGGGAGTAGCTTTTTTTAGAATTAGAATTAGAATATTACAGCGCAGTACAGGCCCTTCGGCCCTCGATGTTGCGCCGATCATCTGACCTACACTATTCCATTTACATCCATATGTCTATCCAATGACCACTTAAATGCCCTTAAAGTTGGCGAGTCTACTACTGTTGCAGGCAGGGCGTTCCACGCCCCTACTACTCTCTGCGTAAAGAAACTACCTCTGACATCTGTCCTATATCTTTCACCCCTCAACTTAAAGCTATGTCCCCTCGTGTTTGCCATCCTCATCCGAGGAAAAAGACTCTCACTATCCACCCTATCTAACCCTCTGATTATCTTGTATGTCTCTATTAAGTCACCTCTCCTCCTCCTTCTCTCTAACGAAAACAACCCCAAGTCCCTCAGCCTTTCCTCGTAAGACCTTCCTTCCATACCAGGCAACATCCTAGTAAATCTCCTCTGCACCCTTTCCAAAGCTTCGACATCCTTCCTATAATGCGGTGACCAGAACTGCACGCAATACTCCAGGTGCGGCCTCACCAGAGTTTTGTACAGCTGCATCATGACCCCGTGGCTCTGAAACTCGATCCCCCTACTAATAAAGGCTAACACACCATATGCCTTCTTAACAGCCCTATTAACCTGGGTAGCAACTTTCAGGGATTTATGTACCTGGATACCAAGATCTCTCTGCTCATCTACACTACCAAGAATCTTCCCATTAGCCCAGTACTCTGCATTGCTGTTACTCCTTCCAAAGTGAATCACCTCACACTTCTCCGCATTAAACTCCATTTGCCATCTCTCAGCCCAGCTCTGCAGCCTATCTATGTCCCTCTGTACCCTACAACACCCTTCGACACTATCCACAACTCCACCGACCTTCGTGTCATCCGCAAATTTACTAACCCACCCTTCTACACCCTCATCCAGGTCGTTTATAAAAATGACAAACAGCAGTGGCCCCAAAACAGAACCTTGCGGTACACCACTAGTAACTAAACTCCAGGATGAACATTTGCCATCAACCACCACCCTCTGTCTTCTTTCAGCTAGCCAATTTCTGATCCAAAGCTCTAAATCACCTTCAACCCTATACTTGCGTATTTTCTGCAATAGCCTACCGTGGGGAACCTTATCAAACGCCTTACTGAAATCCATATACACCACATCCACGGCTTTACCCTCATCCACCTGTTTGGTCACCTTCTCGAAAAACTCAATAAGGTTTGTGAGGCACGACCTACCTTTCACAAAACCGTGCTGACTATCGCAAATGAACTTATTCTTTTCAAGATGATTATAAATCCTGTCTCTTATAACCTTTTCCAACATTTTACCCACAACCGAAGTAAGGCTCACAGGTCTATAATTACCAGGGCTGTCTCTACTCCCCTTCTTGAACAAGGGGACAACATTTGCTATCCTCCAGTCCTCCGGCACTACTCCTGTCGACAATGACGACTTAAAGATCAACAACAACGGCTCTGCAATCTCCTCCCTGGCTTCCCAGAGAATCCTAGGATAAATCCCATCTGGCCCAGGGGACTTATCTATTTTCACTCTTTCCAAAATTGCTAACACCTCCTCCTTGTGAATCTCAATCCCATCTAGCCTAGTAGGCTGTATCTCAGTAATCTCCTCGGCAACATTTTCTTTCTCTACTGTAAATACTGACGAAAAATATTCATTTAACGCTTCCCCTATCTCCTCTGATTCCGCACACAACTTCCCACTACTATCCTTGATTGGCCCTGTTCTAACTCTTATCATTCGTTTATTCCTGATATACCTATAGAAAGCCTTAGGGTTTTCTTTGATCCTATCCGCCAATGACTTCTCGTGTCCTCTCCTTGCTCTTCTTAGCCCTCCCTTTAGATCCTTCCTGGCTAGCTTGTAACTCTCAAGCGCCCTAACTGAGCCTTCACGTCTCATCCTAACATAAGCCGCCCTCTTCCTCTTGACAAGCGCTTCAACTTCTTGAGTAAACCACGGCTCCCTTGCTCGACAACTTCCTCCCTGCCTGACAGGTACATACTTATCAAGGACACGCATTAGCTGCTCCTTGAATAAGCTCCACATTTCGTTTGTGCCCATCCCCTGCAGTTTCCTTCCCCATCCTACACATCCTAAATCTTGCCTAATCGCGTCATAATTTCCTTTCCCCCAGCTATAATTCTTGCCCTGCGGTATATACCTGTCCCTGCCCATCGCTAAGGTAAACCTAACCGAATTGTGATCACTATCGCCAAAGTGCTCACCTACATCTAAATCAAACACCTGGCCGGGTTCATTACCCAGTACCAAATCCAATGTGGCATCGCCCCTGGTTGGCCTGTCCACATACTGTGTCAGAAAACCCTCCTGCACACACTGGACAAAAACAGACCCATCTAAAGTACTCGAACTATAGTATTTCCAGTCAATATTTGGAAAGTTAAAGTCCCCCATAACCACTACCCTGTTACTCTCGCTCCTGTCGAGAATCATCTTCGCTATCCTTTCCTCTACATCTCTGGAACTATTCGGAGGTCTATAGAAAACTCCCAACAGGGTGACCTCTCCTCTCCTGTTTCTAACCTCGGCCCAGACTACCTCAGTAGACGAGTCCTCAAACGTCCTTTCTGCCGCTGTAATACTTTCCTTGATTAACAATGCCACACCCCCCCCTCTTTTACCCTCTTCTCTGTTCTTTCTGAAACATCTAAATCCCGGAACCTGCAACATCCATTCCTGCCCCTGCTCTACCCATGTCTCCGAAATGGCCACAACATCAGGATCCCAGGTACCAACCCATGCTGCAAGTTCACCCACCTTATTCCGGATGCTCCTGGCGTTGAAGTAGACACACTTTAAACCAAGTCGACATCAGACCAGCGGGAGTCATTTAGAAGGGAAATTGTGAGGGTTCAGGTGCAGCATGTTCCTGTAAAGGTGAAGAGTAGGACCAACAGGTCAAGGGAATCCTGGATGTCAAGGGACATAGAGGATTGGTAAAGGAAAAAAAGGGGTATGGCAGATTCAGAATGCTAAAAACAGCAGAGGCCCTAGAGGAGTATAGAAGGTGTAGGGGAATACTTAAAGTAACTAGGAGAGCAAAGAGGGGGCATGAAAAATCACTGGCAGACAAGATAAAGGAAAATCCCAAGCCGTTTTATAAGTATGTTAGGGGCAAGAAGATAACCAGGGAAAAAGTGGGGCCTATTAGGGATCAAAGAGGCAATCTGTGTGAGGAGCTGGAGGACATAGGCGAGGTTTTGAACGATTACTTTTCATCTGTGTTCACTATGGAGAGGGAAGATGTAGGTGTAGTGATTAGGGAAGGGGATTGTGATATACTTGATAAAATTAGCATTGAAAAGGAGGAAGAATTAGCTGCATTAGGGGCTTAAAGGTGGATAAATCTCGATGCCCAGAAGAGATGTATCCCAGGCTGTTATGTGAGACAAGGGAGGAGATAGCGGGGGCTCTGTCACAAATTTTCAGATCCTCTCTGGCCACAGGAGAGGTACCAGAGGATTGGAGGACAGCGAATGTGGTACCATTATTCAAGAAGGGTAGCAGCAATAAACCAGGTAATTACAGGCTGGTGAGTCTAACATCAGTGGTAGGGAAATTATTGGAAAAAATTCTGAGACACAGGATTAATCTCCACTTGGAGAGGCAGGGATTAATCAGGGATAGTCAGCATGACTTTGTCAGGGAGAGATCGTGTCTAACATTTTTGATTAAACTTTTCGAGGAGGTGACTAGTAGATGAGGGTAGATGTAGTCTACATGGACTTCAGTAAGGCTTTTGATAAGGTCCCACATGGGAGATTGGTTAAGGAAGTAAAAGCCCATGGGATCCAGGGTAATTTGGCAAATTGGATCCAAAATTGGCTTAGTGGAAGGAGGCAGAGGGTGATGGTAGAGGGTTGTTTTTGTGAATGGAGGCCTGTGACCAGTGGTGTATCGCAGGGATCGGTGCTGGGACCCTTACTGTTTGTAGTGTACATTAATGATTTAGACATGAATATAGGAGGTATGATCAGTAAGTTCGCAAACGAGACGAAAATTGGTGGTGTCGTAAATAGTGAGGAGGAAAGCTTTAAACTACAGGACGATATAGATGGGCTGGTAAGATGGGCAGAGTACTGGCAAATGGAGTTTAATGCTGAGAAGTGTGAGGTGATGCACTTTGGGCGGTCTAACAAGGCAATGGAATATACAATGGATGCTAGGACCCTAGGGAGTAGAGAGAGTCAGAGGGACTTTCGGGTGCTTGTCCATAGATCACTGAAGGCAGCAGCAGCACAGGTAGACAAGGTGGTTAGGAAGGCATACGGGATACTTTCCTTTATTAGCTGAGGCATAGAAATACAAGAGCAGGGAGGTTATGATGGAGCCGTATAAAACGCTGGTTAGGCCACAGCTGCAGTGCTGTGTACAGTTCTGGTCACCACTATATAGGAAAGATGTGATTGTAATGGAGAGGGTGTAGAGGAAATTCACCACGATGTTGCCTGGACTGGAGCATTTCAGTTATGAAGATAGACTGGATAGGCTAGGGTTGTTTTCCTTGGAGCGGAGAAGGCTGAGGGGGTACCTGATTGAGGTATACAAAATTATGAGGGGCATTGATAGGATAGATAGGAAGAAACTTTTTCCCTTAGCGGAGAGGTCAATAACTAGGGGGCATAGATTTAACATAAAGGGCAAGAAGTTTAAAGGGGAGTTCAGGAAAAAAAATTTCACCCAGAGGGTGGATGGAATCTGGAACACACTGCCTGAAGGGGTCGTAGAGGCAGGAACACTCACGATGTTCAAGAAGTATTTAGATGAGCACTTGAAATGCCATAACGTACAAGGTTACGGGCCAAGTGTGGGGAAATGGAATTTGTTAGAATGGGTGCTTGATGGTCGGCGCAGGCGCGTTGGGCCGAAGGACCGGTTTCTGTGCTGTAAAACTCTATGACCTGAAACATTAACTCTGCTTCTCTCTCCACAAATGCTGCCTGACCTTGTTGAGTATTTCCACCACTTTCTGTTTTGTATTTCAACTCTAATTATGCATTTTGGGATTCCTTGCTTTTCGTTTTGTAAAATAAACAGGGCTCTGAGCTTAAAATCTGCAATAAAACATAAATGGAGACTTAGAAATAGGACCAGCGGTGCTTTCTCCCATAAAGTTCTTGAACTAATAAAAAAAATTAACCAAATCTATCCTCCCAATAAAATATTTCATCACATTTATTTCTGTGGAGTTTACTAAACAATCGTAAACCGGATCATTTTACTGACATTACTTCTAGATTCCTGCAGTGTTGTAAATTTAGATGGCAGGATGTAGCTCCCAGTGCAATTAATCTAGCTCCCGGCTTCGCCAGTGACTGGGCCGCAGCCACATGGCGGACAATCTGCGAACCAGGCCAGGGTGAGTGACCAAGGGCAGCAACAACAGCCGTACACCTACCTGAAACCACAGCTTTTCCCGCACTCACTCGCTTCAGGTGTCCGAGACCTCGAGGGAAGTGGTGCGTGGCGCTGCCTCAACCACTGGGAGGTGCCGCCCACTCGGGGCCGCAGGCGCCTCTCGCGCTCCAGGTTTCCGGTAACGGCCGCCGCGCGCTCCCCTCCCACTGAAACTGTCCAAATCACCGGGCGGCTCCTTTAAATTTAAAACTAGGAGGTCATCATACGAAACAAAAACCTGAACAAAAATGCCCACAACCAAAGGGAGAAAAACTTTAAACTAAAACAAAGGAAACCTATCAAATTAACAATAATCACAGAATTGTTCCAGCACGGAAGGAGGCCATTCGACCCGTCCTGTCTGTACTAGCTCTCTGAAAGAACAATTTACCTAGTGCAACTCCACCATCTTCTCCCCGTTAGCCCTGGACATCCTTCTTTTTCAGGTAAATCCAATTCCCGCTTGAATGCCTTGATTGAACCTTCCACCACATTGTCAGGCAGTGCATTCCAGATCCTAACCACTTGCTGCGTAAAGTTTTTCCTCGTGTCGCTATTGCTTCTTTTACCAATTACCTTAAATCTGTGCCCTCTTGTTCCCAACCCTTCCACCAATGGGAACAGTTTTTCTCTATCTACACTATCCAGACTCTTCATGATTTTGAAAATCTCTATCAAATCGCCTCTCAACCTCTTCTTCTCGAAGGAAAACAGTCCCAACTTCTCCAATCTAGCCATGTAACTAAAGTCCTTCATTTCCGGAACCATTGTGAATCTTTTCTGTACTCTCTAATGTCTTCACAACTTTCCAAAAGTGTGGCGCCCAGAACTGGACACGATACTCCAGTTAAGGCCGAACCAGTGTTCTATACAAGTTTAACAAAACTTTCTTGCTTTTGTACTCTATCCCCGTTAATGAAGCCGAGGATGCTGCATGCCTTATTAACCGCTTTCTCAACCTCTCCTGCCACCTTCAATGATTTATGCATTTACACATCCAGGTCCTTTAGTACTGCACCCTTTATTTTATATTTTAACTCCGTGTTCTTCCTAACAAAATGAATCCTTTCAAACAAAGAACAGTACAGCACAGGAACAGGCCATTCGGCCCTCCAAGCCTCCGCCGATCTTAATGCCTGCCTAAACTAAAACCTTCTGCATTTCCGGGGTCCATATCCCTCTATTCCCATCCTATTCATGTATTTGTCAAGATGCCTCTTAAACGTCTCTATGGTACCTGCTTCCACCACCTCCCCCAGCAACAAGTTCTAGGCATTCACCACCCTCTGTGTAAAGAACTTGCCTCGCACATCCCCTCCAAACTTTGCCCCTCTCACCTTAAACCTATGTCCTCTAGTAACTGACTCTTACACTCTGGGAAAAAGCTTCTGACTCTGTCCATGCCGCTTATAACTTTGTAAACCTCCATCATGTCGCCCCTCCACCTCCGTCGTTCCAGTGAAAACAATCCGAGATTATCCAACCTGTCCTCATAGCTAATGCCCTCCAGACCAGGCAACATCCTGGTAAACCTCTTCTGTACCCTCTCCAAAGCCTCCACGTCCTTCTGGTAGTGTGGCAACCAGAATTGCACACAATATTCTAAGTGTGGCCTAACTAAAGTTCTGTACAGCTGCAGCATGACTTGCCAATTTTTATACTCTGTGCCCCGACCGATGAAGGCAAGCATGCCGTATGCCTTCTTGACTACCTTATCCACCTGCGTTGCCACTTTCAGTAACCTGTGGACCTGTACGCCCAGATCTCTGTGCCTGTCAATACTCCGAAGGGTTCTGCCATTTACTGTATACTTCCAAAATGCATTACCTCACATTTGTCTGGATTAAACTCCATCTGCCATCTCTCCACCCAAGTCTCCAACTGATCTATATCCTGCTGTATCCTCTGACAATCCTCATCACTATCCACAACTCTACCAACCTTTGTGTCATCCGCAAACTTACTAATCAGACCAGCTACATTTTCCTCCATATCATTTATATATACTACAAAGAGCAAAGGTCCCAGCACTGATCGCTGCGGAACACCACTAGTCACATCCCTCCATTCAGAAAAGCACCCTTCCACTGCTACCCTCTGTCTTCTATGACCGAGCCAGTTCTGTATCCATCTTGCCAGCTCCCCTCTGATCCCGTGTGACTACACTTTTTGTACCAATCTGCCATGAGGGACCTTGTCAAAGGCTTTACTGAAGTCCATATAGATAACATCCACTGCCCTTCCTTCATCAATCATCTTTGTCACTTCCTCAAAAAACTCAATCAAATTAGTGAGACACGACTTCCCCTTCACAAAACCATGCTGTCTCTCGCTAATAAATCCATTTGTTTCCAAATGGGAGTAAATCCTGTCCCGAAGAATCCTCTCTAATAATTTCCCTACCACTGACGTAAGGCTCACCTGCCTATAATATCCTGGATTATCCTTGCTACCCTCCTTAAACAAAATAACAACATTGGCTATTCTCCAGTCCTCTGGGACCTCACCTGTAGCCAATGAGGATACAAAGATTTCTGTCAAGGCCCCAGCAATTTCTTCCCTTGCCTCCCTCAGTATTCTGGGGTAGATCCCATCAGGCCCTGGGGACTTATCTACCTTAATGCTTTGCAAGACACCCGACACCTCCTCCCTTTTGATAATGAGATGACTGAGACTATCGACACTCCCTTCCCTAGGCTCATCATCCACCAAGTCCTTCTCCTTGGTGAATACTAATGCAAAGTATTCATTTAGTACCTCGCCCATTTCCTCAGGCTTCACACATAGATTCCCTTCTCTGTCCTTGAGTGGGCCAACCCTTTCCCTGGTTACCCTCTTGCTCTTTATATACGTATAAAAAGCCTTGGGATTTTCCTTAATCCTGTTTGCCAATGACTTCTCATAACCCCTTTTAGCCCTCCTGACTCCTTGCTTAAGTTCCTTCCTACTGTCTTTATATTCCTCAAGGGATTCGTCTGTTCCTAGCCTTCCAGCCCTTACGAATGCTTCCTTTTTCTTTTTGACGAGGCTCACAATATCCTGCGTTATCCAAGGTTCCCGAAACTTGCCAAACTTATCCTTCTTCCTCACAGGAACATGCTGGTCCTGGATTCTAATCAACTGACGTTTGAAAGACTCCCACATGTCACATGTTGATTTACCCTCAAACAGCTGCCCCCAATCTAAATTCTTCAGTTCCTGCTTAATATTGTTATAATTAGCCTTCCCCCAATTTAGCACCTTCACCCGAGGACTACTGTTATCCTTATCCACAAGTACCTTAAAACTTATGGAATTATGCTCACTGTTCCCGAAATGCTCCCCTACTGAAACTTCGACCACCTGGCCGGGCTCATTCCCCAATACCAGGTCCAGTACGGCCCCATCCCTAGTTGGACTATCTATGTATTGTTTCAAGAAGCCCTCCTGAATACTTCTTACAAATTCTGCCCCATCGAAGCCCCTAGCACTAAGTGAGTCCCAGTCAATATAGGGGAAGTTAAAATCACCCACCACTACAACCCTGTTACCTTGACATCTTTCCAAAATCTGTCTACATATCTGTTCCTCTACCTCCCACTGGCTGTTGGGAGGCCAGTAGTAAACCCCCAACATCGTGACTGCACCTTTCCTATTCCTGAGCTCCACCCATATTGCCTCGCTGCATGACCCCTCTGAGATGTCCTTCCGCAGTACAGCTGTGATATTCTCCTTAACCAGTAATGCAACTCCCCCGCCCCTTTTACACCCCCCTCTATCCCACCTGAAGCTTCTAAATCCTGGAACATTTAGCTGCCAATCCTGTCCTCCCTCAACCAAGTCTCTGTAAAAGCAACAACATCATAGTTCCAAGTACTAATCCAAGCTCTAAGTTCATCTGCCTTACCTGTTATACTTCTCGCATTGAAACAAATGCACTTCAGACCACCAGTCCCGCTGTGCTCCGCAACATCTCCCTGCCTGCTCTTCCTCTTAGTCTTACTGGCCTTATTTACTAGTTCCCCCTCATTTATTTCACTTGCTGTCCTACTGCTCTGGTTCCCACCCCCCGCCACACTAGTTTAAACCCTCCTGAGTGACGCTAGCAAACCTTGCAGCCAGGATATTTGTGCCCCTCCAGTTTAGATGCAACCTATCCTTCTTGTACAGGTCCCATCTGTCCCTGAAGAGATCCCAATGGTCCAGATATCTGAGACCCTCCCTTCTACACCAGCTGTTCAGCCACGTGTTTAGCTGCACTATCTTCCTACTTCTAGCCTCACTGGCACGTGGCACAGAGAGTAATCCCGAGATTACAACCCTAGAGGTCCTGGTAGGGGTCTGGAGCTCACTGCCTGTAAGAGTAGTAGAGGCAGAAACCCTGAACTCATTTAAAAGGTGCCTGTTTATGCACCTGAAGTTCCATAACTTGCAGGGCTACTGACCAAATGCTGGAAAGTGGGATTAGGCTGGGTGGCTTGTTTGTCGGTTGGCGCAGACACGATGGGCCAAGTGGCCTCTTTCTGAGACGTAAATGTTCTATGATTCTATGCTTCTACATGCTGGTTGACATCATGATCTGCTTACTCTGCGTATTATTGGCCGATACTCCCTGCGCGTGCCCAGTGCTCTCACCAATATGGCATCCTGCGTGGCTTTCACCAGAAGAGTGCTGGAGTGCTGCGAACTCTATTTTGGAGCCAAAACCGCACAGGCCATGTCGAAAAACTGAGCGCCCAGGAGCCAGATTTTGTGGCTCCAGTATTTCATAGCATCTTAGAATATTGCAACACAGAAACATTTATCTCTCCAAGTTTGCACTAGTGCACATAAGTCAATAACTAAGGATTTGGGTCTGCCATAGATAACTTCTCAGGATTAGTGGCATTAAGCACTCTCAGTTATGGGAATTGTTTCATATTGCCCTATATCAACTTATAGAATAGTTCAGCCCAGTGATTTAAGAATTGTGACCTGCAGTGAACATTCAGGTCTTTTATGTGCTTCATGAGTTCCAATCTCCATGAAGGAAGACCAAGTAACCACAGCGATATGAGGCTCAATGTGAAAGATTAAGCAAGCCAAACAGCTGAAGCAGCATGCTATAGACAGAGCTAAGCAATTCCTCAATCAACGGATCAAATCAAAGCACTGTAGTCCTGCCATATCCACTCATGAATGGTACAAAAACAAGAAATGCTGGAAATACTCAGCAGGTCTGGCAGCATCTGTGGAGAGAGTAGCAGAGTTAATGTTTCAGGTCAGTGAACCTTCATCAGAAGGATTACTGACCTGAAACGTTAACTCTGCTTCCCTCTCCACAGATGCTGCCAGACCTGCTGAGTATTTCCAGCATTTCTTGTTTTTGTTTCAGATTTCCAGCATCTGCAGTATTTTGCTTTTACACTCATTAGATTAGAGATACAGCACTGAAACAGGCCCTTCAGCCCACCGAGTCTGTGCCGAACATCAACCACCCATTTATACTAATCCTACACTAATCCCATATTCCTACCAAACATCCCCACCTGTCCCTATATTTCCCTACCACCTACCTATACTAGTGACAATTTATAATGGCCAATGAATGGTGGTGGAAAATTAAACAACTAACCGGAGAAGGAGGCTCCAGAAATCTCCTGATCCTCAATGATGGGGGAGCTCAGCATGTCAGTGCAAAAAACAAGGCTGAAGCATTTGCAATCATCTTCAGCCAGAAGTGCCAAGTGCATGATCTATCTCGGCCTCCTCCTGAGATCCCCAATATCACAGATGCCAGTCTTCAGTCAATTCAATTCACTCCACTTGATCTCAAGCAATGGCTGAAGGCACTGGATACTGCAAAGACTATGGGCTCTGACAACTTCCTGGCAGCTGTACTGAAGTCTTGTGCTCCAGAATTAGCCGTGCCACAAGCCGAGCTGTTCCAGTACAGCTGCAGCACTGGCATCTATCCAATATTGTGGAAAATTACCCAGGTATGTCCTGTCCACAAAAAGCAGGACAAATCCAATCTGGCCAATTACTGCCCCATCAGCCTCCTCGTGATCATCAGCAAAGTGATGGAAGGTGTCGACAGTGCCAAGCGGCATTTACACAGCAATAATCTGCTCACCAAAGCTCAGTTTGTGTTCTGCCAGGGCCACTCATCTCCTGACCTCATTACAGCCTGAGTCCAAATATGGGCAAAAGAGCTGAATTCAAGAGGTGAGAGTGATTGCCCTTGAAATCAAGGCAGCATTTGACCGAGTATGGCATAAAGGGGCCCTAGCAAAATTGAAGTCAATGGGAATCGGGGGGAAACCCTCTGCTGGCTGGAGTCATATCTAACACAAAGGAAGATGGTTATGGTGGTTGGAGGCCAATCATCTCAGCCCCAGGACATTGCTGCAGGAGTTCCTCAGGGTAGAGTCCTCAGCCCAATCATCTTCAGCTGCTTTATCAATGACCTTCCCTCCATCATAAGGTCAGAAGTGGTGATGTTCGCTTTGTATCATTTGCGACTCCTCAGATATTGAAGCAGCCCATGTCCATATGCAGCAAGAACTGACAGCATCCAGGCTTGGGCTGATAAGTGGGAAGTAACATTCACACCACACATGTGCCAGACAACGACTATCTCCAACAAGAGAGAATATAACCATCTCCCCTTGACATTCAATGGAATTACCATCGGTGAAGCCTCCACAATCAATATCCGGGGGGTTACCATTGACCAGAAACTTAATTGGACCCGCCGTATAAATACTGTGACGACAAAAGCAGGTCAGAGGCTCGGAAATTTGCAGTGAGTAACCCACCTCCTGACTCTTCAAAGCCTGTCTACCATCTACAAGGCACAAGTCAGGGATGTATTGGAATACTCTTCACTTTGGGGGACCTGATTGAGGTGTACAAAATCATGAGAGGTATAGACAGGGTGGATAGCAAGAAGCTTTTTCCCAGAGTGGGGGATTCAATTACAAGGGGACACGAGGTCAAAGTGAGAGGGGAAAAGTTTAGGGGGGATATGCGTGGAAAGTTCTTTACGCAGAGGGTGGTGGGTGCATGGAACGCATTGCCAGCGGAGGTGGTAGACGCGGGCACGATAGCGTCTTTTAAGATGTAACTAGACAGATACATGAATGGGCAGGAAGTAAAGAGATACAGGCCCTTAGAAAATAGGCGACAGGTTTAGATAGAGGATTTGGATCGGCGTAGGCTTGGAGGGCCGAAGGGCCTGTTCCTGTGCTGTAATTTTCTTCGTTCTTTGTTCTTTCCTGGTTGAGTGCAGCTCCAACAACACTTGAGAAGCTTGACTCCATCCAGGACAAAGCAGCCGGCTTGATCAGCACTCCATCCATCACCTTAAACATTCATTCCCTCTGCCACCAGCACACAGTGGCAGCAATGTGTACTTGTTACAAGACACACTGCAGCAACTTGCCAAGGCTCCTTCGACAGTGCCTTCCAACCCACGACTTCTACCCCTAGATGGACAAAGGGAGCAGACACATGGGAATAATATCACCTAAAAGTTCCCCTCCAAGCCACACACCATCCTGACTTGGAACTATATCACCGTTCGTTGCTGGGTCAAAAGCCTGAAACTCCCTTCGGAACAGCTATATGGGTATACCTACACCAGATGGTGTGCAGTGAGTGGTTCAAGACGGCGGCTCCTCACCACCTTCTCAAGGGCAATTAGGGTTGGGCAACAATGCTGCCTTGCCAGCTACGCTCACATCCCATGAAAAATTCACAATAGACAAACTTATGGAGAAACAGTCATGATCGGATTCACTTATTTCAATTCATACAATTTGACATAATAGTACATGATAAAGAACATGCAGTGCTTACTCACATCAGTGGGTCATCCTACTTGATTTAAACAGAAGAATTCCTCTGTATTCTAGTCTTCAGCCTGGGGCACTACCTCTTCTCTTTGCAATCTGATTCCATTATCTGCTTTTTGTCAAAGCTGACTACTCACCCACCCAAGGGCAGGATCCACCAGCCGAGCTTGATAATGTTCCCTGATGAGCTCAATTGAATAGAATTATCATATCAGCAATTAGTGCGAACAAACCCTAGAATGTTAAACTATGTGTTATTGTCTCCAGATTGTCTCCAGAATTCCACATTCTAGCTATCATCTAGGTTAAAGTTTACAGTAGATGTTATGACTGACAGTTGGCAGTAAGGACACTTAACAAAATGGAAAAATATTAGTCCAGTGCCTCTTGTTGGACTGCTTTCAATTTTTTGTTACTTGAAACACAGACATCAATTGTAACAAATGCAGAATCAGATCTTTGTCTTTATCAGGCTCATGTTACACAATCCAACATGAGTAGTCAATCATTTTTTTTTATTCGTTCATTGGAAGTGCTGTTCGGAAGGGAGTTCCAGGATTTTGATCCAACAACAGTGAAGGAACAGCGATATAGTTCCAAGTCAGGATGGTGTATGGCTTGGAGAGGAAGTTGCAGGTGGTGGTATTCCCAGGAACCTGCTGCCCATGTTCTTCTAGGTGGTGAAGATCATGGGTTTGGAAGGTGCTGTCGAAGGAGCCTTGGTGAGTTGCTGCAGTGCATCTTGTAGATGATACACACTGCTACCACTGTGTGTCAGTGTGAAGGGAGTGAATGTTGAAGGTGGTGGATGGGGTGCCAATCAAGTGGGCTGCTTTGTCCTGGATGGTGTTGAGCTTCTTAAGTGTTGTTGGAGCTATACCCAACCAGGTAGGTGGAGAATATTCTATCACACTCCTGACTTATGCCTTGTAGATAGTGGACAGGCATTGGGGAGACAGGAGGTAAGTCACTCCCCACAGAATTCCTAGCCTCTGATCTGCTCTTGTAGCCACAGTATTTATGTGGCTGGTCCAGTTCAGTTTCTGGTCAATGGTAACCCCCATGATGTTGAATGTCAAGGGGAGATGGTTAGATTGTCCCTTGTTGGAGATGGTCATGCCTGGCACTTGTGTGGTGTGAATGTAACTTGCCACTTATCAGCCCAAGCCTGAATGTTGTCCAGATCTTGCTGCATACAGGCATGGACTGCTTCAGTATCTGAGGAGTTGCTAATGTACTGAACATTGTGCAATCGTCAGCGAACATTCCCACTTCTGACCTTATGATGGAAGGAAGGTCATTGGTGAAGCAGATGAAGATGGTTGGGCCTAAGACACTACCCTGAGGAACTCCTGCGGGGATGATCTTGAACTGAGAGGATTGACCTCCAACAACCACAACCATCTTCCTTTGTGCATCTTCCAACCAACGGAGAGTCTTCCTCCAATTCCCAATGTCTCCAGTTTTGCTAGGGCTTCTTGATGCCATACTCAGTCAAATGCTGCCTTGATTTCAAGGGCAGTCACTCTCACCTCACCTCTGGAGTTCAGCTCTTTTGTCCATGTTTGGACCAAGGTTATAATGAGGTCAGGAGCTGATGTTTATTGTTTTGCTCATACAATATGCTTCTGTATAATTTTTTGATTCTTTATAATTGTTCATGATTCACTGTAATAACTCAGGTACCATGCTTTGCAATTCCAGCCTGACTGCAGCAAACAGTGGTTTGCTAAAAACACTTTTATCGAATCTACCTTTGAGCTCTGCATTCCATGCATACTAACAAACTACAGTACATTAAAAGACACACAATGAAGACTTTAGATAGCATGGAGCTAAGAAGATACCTTCATGTTCATCATTCTCTTCCAACGATTCTATTATCATAGCTATATGGGCCACTTAAGCTCTTTAATCACTTTATTACTAAAAATGATGAGCAAACGAAATGTCCCAGACCCTTCAGACATGAATGAGTAACCTTCCCATTCCTTCAGTTCTTCACAAAGCAAAGCCTGTTCAGCGGAACTGGAAGCTGTTTTAACTCATCCTGCGCTGATCCTACAAACAACGCGATGCATGCGTAGTGTGAACCCACATTTCCACACCTTTGTCAGGCTGCCTTTAATGAGTTTGAATTTGTGAATTTAATAGAAAGGAAACACAAGTGTCCATGGATGGAGTAGAAATAGCTAAAGATAAAATGGAAAATTATCTGTGGATGATAGTAGATTTATAAATTAATAGAGCAAGGTGATATAAGTTAGTCAAAGGCCAATTTAGGACAGATGTCAGGAGAAACTTCTTCACACACAGATTAATTAACATTTGGGATGGTCTTCTACGTCAGGTCGTGGAGGCAAAAACCTTAGATTCATGCAATAGACAGATTGATGATGCTCTTCCTCTCCACCATCCTGTGTTGTTAAGCTGCTTGCTTAACGTGTAGTCTTGGCTGTGCTGCAATTTCCTCAGGCTAAATGTTGTTAAGACTAAAGCCATCATCTTCAGTCCTGGCCACAAACTCTGTACCCGCGCTTAAAATTCCATTCCCTTCCTTGGACACTGTCTCAAGCAGAACCAGACAATTGCAACCATGGTACTGTTATGATCAGGTGAGAAAGGTATCTAGGGGTCTTTCAGTGTCTTCACCTGGTCTTATTGTAACAGGGTTTGATTTTTAAACGCACTGTGTTTTGAGCTCCCCCTTGATGAATCCTTGTTCACCACTTTCCAATTATAAGGCAAAGAAATGAGCACACCAGGTTTTCTTAGGTTTAAAGAAGAAAAGTTAAATTTATTAAATTTACTTAAACTCTAATTCAGTTAACGCCTATGGATATACGATGCGCCCATACAAGCATGCACACGTGGTACACACATGCAAATAGGGACAGAAAAGAGCAGAAGAAAAATAAAGTAGAGAGGTTTGAGGCAGTCTCTGAAGGGGGTTTCTTGTTACTGTTTCTGTGTTTCCAGCTCGCCGTAGAGCCTTTGATTGTAGACAGCTCTTACTTTTTGTTTGGACCCAATATTCTTCTTAAACCTTGTTCAGATTGGAGACTTTTCTCTCTTTGAATTCACGTGTCTTCAATGGGTTTTCTGTTCTGTGAGAAAGACATGACAGCAGATAGGTGTTCTCAGTCCAGGAGCAAACAGCTTTCTGCCTTTCTTTCTCTCGGCAAGTTCAAATTCAAACAGCCAGTTAGTCATGTGACTAAACTGGCGTGACCAGATCGTCTGTGTATTGGAGACTGGGTCCTTTGTTCCAACACTGTCTGCTAGCATGCAAATGTCTTTCCAGTCAGGGGCTTGGCAATTCCTTGTGATAGGCTGTCTTTTCTTCCCAGCCACAATTTTAAGTTTTAATGTTCATGTGGCGAAATAATGTGTGTCTCATTCTTGGTATTTGGGGGCCTGCATGGCAGTATCCTATTCAACCCTGAGCTGAGTTTTCAATTCCATATCCTCTCCAATGCAAAGATTCCACCACCTCCATAACATCATTTGCCTTCACCCCTATCTTAGCCCATTTGCTGCTGAAACTCTCATCCATGTCCTTGTCACTTCAAAACCTGTCTATTCCAATATTCTCCTGGTTGGTCTCCCATCCTCCACACTCTAAACTTCAGCTCATCCAATCACTCTTGTCAAAATCCTATCCTACATCAAGTCCCACTCATCCATTACCCCTGTCCTTGTTGTTTTACATTATCTCCTGGTCCACCAATACTTCAAATGTAAAATTCTCATCCATGGGTTTAAACCCCTTCATGAACTCTCTGCTCCCTATCTCCATGACACCCTCCAGGTCTGTGTCCCCAACTCCCATGCTGAACACCCTTCTTCTGACTGAAGTCTTTTGTGCATTCCTATGCCGTTATCCCAACATTGAACCCTGTGCCTTCAGATACCTAGGCCCCATGCATTGGAACTACTTCCCTAAACTTCTCCGTCTCCTCGTCCTCCTTTAAGACTCTGCTTAAAACGCATCTCTTTGACCAAGCATCCTCCTTTGACTCAGCATCCATTTTTTACTTAAACATCAAAAGTCCCTTGGGATTTTTACACTAATGCCGGTATGTAAATGCAAGCTGTTGTTGCGATGGGTTGAATGTATGTTTTACAAATCTGGATAGATGAGCTAAGATGGGCTGAAGGATTCCATCACCAGTAGCTATCCTGTGATGAAATAGTTTTAAAAAGTTCCCAGGCAGCTGGTGTATTTTGACACATTGCAAGACTTCTGTCTGCCCAATCTCATTCCCTAGTTACACAGCTTGCATTGAGGCAAAGACAAAGACAAAGCAAAGCATTTCACTTTGCATCGATACAAATTGTGCACAGCTATCTTGTAAATATATTAAAACTACTGTTGACTGGTAAAATAGATGCAACGTTTTATATAATAATGAGAATAATTAGCAGAATATTGGGCTAATCAGTTGGGAGTTGGTTACATTGGTGCTGCCACCATCCTCGGAATCATAAAAACCTAGCTTCCTGCATCTCTGAGAACTCTGTTAAATTATGTACCATCGTGTGCTTTTCCTGCTGCTACTTACACTGACATATCAAGTCCCACTCATTTTTCATTCTATGAAATTGTAGCCTATGTTGATATAACTCACAGCTCTTTATGGCAATTTATTTACAGTTTATCTCACTCTTTTTGATCAGAGATGGTAGTCCTAACAGTTATGCTTATAGAAAATAAAGAAAAACACAAACTGTAGCCATTTGAGTGATAACTGTCAGAATTCAGTGCCAGCTTCACAGATGACTGTGTCACCATGCATCACATGACTAGCTTTTATTTGCATTGAATGACTTTGAAAGGGGAGACTCGAGAGAAGATCTTCCACCTCACAAAAATTTTATGAGGGTGAAGACGCAGCCAAGTACTAAAGGCATGAGTAACCAAAGTTGCTGGGAATTTGAAGCCTGCCTTACTTAGGCCAACATATGCTGTTTGATACAAAATACACCAGTAGCCTAAGTAATGAGATAATTGTGTATATTATGTGTATTAAAAAAGGTAAATAGTTGTTCTGAAATGAGAAGGAGTCGACAGGAAAAGCACCAGGACTGTCGTGACCTCAGTAATGCATCTACTGTGAACTTGCTCTGAGTTGTGTTCCGGCTGCCCAGAATTGTAAGGACGTGGGATTTTACCTGAAGCAGTGTACCTTCCATTCCCTGCTCACCTGATGGAAACAAAGGAGAAGCAGGTAATTAATGGGAAAATAAAAACTGGAGGAATTGGTAAAGAAAGAAAAGTGGGCAGAATAGAGAGAAACTAGAGGAGTGGAGGAAATTGGGGAGCAGCAGGGAAGATAGTTGGGAGGATCTAGGAGAAACTGGAGAACTAGAAATAGAACAATGGGAAGTGAGAAAAAAATTACAAGAGGAAGAAGAACAGAACAGAATGGAATGAGAGGAAAAATCAGAAGAAACCAGGGAATACAAGGGAACAAAAACTAAGAAAAGGAGAATTATACAAGAATTGTGCTAAAAATAAATAACATCCCAAATGCATATTAACTGCATATTACGATAGCGGCACATAAAGGATTGACTTAAGATGTTTCAGAAACAAATTAGTAAAATATCTATATTTCTGGAGGAAAATGGGTGGCAGACCAAGGTGACAGGCATCCTGATTTTTGACATATTGTTTTGGTGGTCAGAATGAGAATTAACAGCTTTGTTTATTTCCTGATTTTAGAAATTGAGAAGCTTGTCATTTTGTGGCAAATGCCTTTCAGTTGGGGAATGTGACCATCATTATCTAAAATTTGAAGAAACAGGGGTTGGACATTTACTTGGTCCGTTTACCTTAAAATCCAGTGTGTAAGTCATATCTTTAGGCAGGTTTTCTTTATCATCGGCTAGTTAAGAAAGAAATAGGAAAGTTCATTTTATGTGGTAATTTGCATTTGGCATCAAAGTCCCAGATATCACTTTGACAATTGAGACTTAAAGCAGCTCTGCGATTCCAAAAAGTGGTAAAGCCTGAATTAAACTTTGAAACATTTACACAGGATACATGAAATAATTCTGGATGTGTTCGAAGCATTTTTGGGTGCCATGGTTGTTAGAAATTATCAGCATTGCAGGTAAAAAGATAGAACTTTAACCTCCATTGAAGAAGTGTGAATGTTACAGTGTGGGCGTTTGACTAATAGCTTCAATGCCTGGTACAGCTTCGTTTGGAAACTCCATTTGAAGCAGTTCTATGTTCACTGTGGAAGAAACTGCACTGCAGTGCATGCCAAATATGGTGCATTTTGAAGTTTTGCCATGCAGTTTTACTTAAAGATGATTTTATTTTAGTAGCAGCCAGGATTGATATGAGTGTCTCATTGCTAATAACCTTTAAAATAGAGTTAGGGTGTTCAGGAGTGATGCCAAGAAGCACTTCTTCACACAAAAGGTAGTAAAAATCTGGAATTCTCTCCCACAAAAAGATGTTGAGGCTAGGTCAGTTAAAATCTCATTAGGTAAGGGTGGCAAGGGATGTGGAACCATGGTGAGTAAATGGAGTTAAAATACAGATTAGCCATGGTCTAATGGAATCGCAGAACAGGCTCGAGGGGCTGATTGGCCTACTCCTGTTCTGATGTTCATGCTGATGTTTAACAAGCCCAGCAACTGAGTGTTCGCAGAACATTGTTACCAAGTTACATTGCCAGTTCATTTTCTAAAAAAAATTGACAGCGATTGGTGCTTATGACACTACAGACAAATTGAACGGGATTTTGAGTCCCTGCTGGGGCTGGGAATAGAGGTGGGCAGGAGTTAAAAATAGACCCACTGGCCGGTGTGCCGGTTTTCTGGCTCCATCCTACCTCTCGACCATTTTTGCCAACACGGTTCATTAAGATCCTATTGTGGCCAATTAAAGGAGGACAACTGGGCTTTTCCAGTCCCACCAGGTCCCCACAGGCGCTGGGGCTCAGTTTAGCTGTCAGGAAGTGGTCTCCCACTGGCAGACCAGGGTACCAGCATTTCAGCAGACTTAGAAGCCCTGCCACCCTGCCTGGGTGCAGGAGCAGCTGTAGGCCTCCCTGTATATGGCACCACCCACCCACCCGCACATTGGTGGCCTGGCTGCAAGATCCATTTTTTAATTTAAGATTAAAAAGGTTAGAGAGAGGGGGCCTCCATTTTGAAGTAAAAACAGAAAGTGCTGGAAATAGCAGGCCTGGCAGCATCTGTGGAGAGAGAAGCAAAGTTAACATTTCAGGTTGGTGACCTTTCATCAGAACTGGTAAAGGTTAGAAATGTGATAAGCTTTGAACAAGTGAAATGAGTGGGGGAGAAAAAGAACAAAAGGGAAGGTGTGAGATAGGGTGGAAGACAAGAGAGATTAAGGGCTAGGTTTTGTGCTGGAGGCGGGGCTTCCGGTGCCAGGCCAAAACGTCAGGGGGAACCCTGCCTCTGCCTTTTCTTGACCCCCGCACCCCTCCGGAGCGATCCTCTGGTCTTTTTGAATTAAAATTTTAGGAGGCGGAATCCTTGTCCCTTTAAATACTTTAAAGGGTTAGGGATCCTGCCTCCAAGAGCTGCCAGCCAATCAGAGGGCTGGCAGCTCAGCAGTATCGGCAGGCCACTGGAAGCGGTGGCCACTGCCGATACTGCAGAGGCTTTGGACCCAGGCCCAGCTCTGGAACCCCGGACCAGAAGTAGGTGAGGTGGGTCGCTGGGGCCAGTGTGGAAGGCCCCGGCCAGGGGTGCTGGGGAGTGGTTGTGCTGTCCAGGGGGACGGGGGTCCCAGGGGGTAAATTTGTCCTGGTGGGGATCTTCCATGGGCCACAAATTACCCATGAAGAAGGGACCCCCTCCCCCACCCCAAGCTCCACAGGGAGGGTGCTCTATGTTTACAAGGCGTCCTCCCCCCACAGCGGAGGCTCCCCCGTGCCACTGGTAAGGTCCCAGTGGCGATGCGAAGAGGCCCTTAATTGGCAATTACTAGGCCACTTAAGGGCCTCAGTTGGACTCTGGGCGGGTAGGCTGTCGTCGGCCTATCCCGACCCCGGGAAGATCGCTGGGTGACGGGGAGGCAACGGGCCCTCCACCCTGCTGCTTCCCTCGCCACCCGTCGCAATAGTCTGTGCCCACCTTGCCTTTGACCTCGCCTCAGGGGGCCTCATAAAATCCCAGCCTAAATGACAGAGATGTCACAGAATAAAAGGCAAAGGGAGTGCTATATTTGCAGTAAAAGACAAAGAGGGTAAATGGCAGAATAATGAACAGCTCAGTCTGAAAGCAAAAACATGAAAACAAGTTTAAAACATGTACATGGTTTAAAAAAAAAAGTTGGCAGTCATGCTCTGAAATTGTTGAACTCGATGTTGAGTCCAGAAGGCTGTAGCATGCCTAATCAGAAGAGGAGATGCTGTTGTTCGAGCTTGTGTTGAGCTTCACTGGAACACTGCAGCAGGCCAAGGACATAAATGTGGGTGTGAGAACAGGGTGGTGTATTAAAATGACAAGCAACTGGAAGCTCGGGTCATACTTGCAGAGTGAGTGGAGGAGTTCTGCAAAGCGGTCACCATTTTCGTTTCCATTTTGAAGTGCCCACTCCCTTACTTACCCTCTATTGCAGCCTGCTGCACTTTCAAGGTGGAAGGCCTCTGATTGGCCCTCCAGCTTCGAGAGCCCACCTTGATGGCGAGTCACCCTCTGGCCATTAGTTGGCTGCCCTGGGGAAAATCACAAAGAGTGACTGTTTCCCCTCCCCCGGGGGCTCGTGTTCGGGACCCAGAAACAGTGCAAACCTCTGTTTTCTGCCCCCTGAGGGAAAATCCTGCCCATGATCTCACCCAGCCATGATTGGTGTACCAGTGTCACAGATCAGACAATTCATCTCTATGCAGGTCCTTGTTGATTTACCGTGTAAAAGTGATCAATTTTTTGAGTCCCGCCACAAAATCAAATGTAAAACCAACTTTTGAAGCTAATGTTAACAATGTGAGTTAAGTAAGATCAGTAAAGTGTCCCTCTTCCTCACAATTTTCTTTCCTTGTCTCCTGTAGATGTTGACCCATGCTGGAATCTGCCAGCACCTGGCCCAATTGGTCATGCTTCACATGTGACCCTATACAATAGGTGTTGGCAAGTGATTCATTTTACTTGGTGGGGGGGGGGGGGTGGGTGCAGCAGTCAAAGTCCAGCCCAATCCTGTTAAAACAAAATGCCTAATGTGACAAATACAGAGAATTTGTATACAATGGATTATTTATTGAATTCTACATTGCTGGCCACAGTAAACACAAGGTTAAAATTAAGTACTGTTAGTTGATTCAGCAAATTGCAAAGAATACAGCTGACAGTCTGATAGACTGGAGGCCATTTTGTAGGCATTAATAGATGGAATATATGGAACAAACATAGTTTGATACTCAAATAAAAGCAAAATACTGCGGAAGCTGGAAATCTGAAACAAAAACAAGAAATGCTGGAATCACTCAGCAGGTCTGGCAGCATCTGTGGAAAGAGAAGCAGAGTTAACGTTTCGGGTCAGTGACCCTTCTTCGGAACTGACAAATATTAGAAAAGTCACAGATTATAAGCAAGTGAGGTGGGGGTGGGGCAAGAGATATCTATCTCTTGCCCCACCCCCACCTCACTTGCTTATAATCTGTGACTTTTCTAATATTTGTCAGTTCCGAAGAAGGGTCACTGACCCGAAACGTTAACTCTGCTTCTCTTTCCACAGATGCTGCCAGACCTGCTGAGTGATTCCAGCATTTCTTGTTGTTGTTGTAGTTTGATACTCAGGTCTGTTGAGTTCAAAGCCATTAGTGTTATCCTGTCTAGCAACGTCCATAATAGCTCTATTAATAGGTGTGGATATCCTACAGTTACAGGTCTTGAGCTTCAAAGGGTAATTGAGATTATTACCTTGGCCAACAAATATTCTTGATATCTGGAAGCTGTTAGTGGCTGATCATCTAACTATATTAATGAGAAATACAGCTTTTAATGTCCATTTGTTCTGGAAATTTAGAACTACATCTTGGTAGGTATTGTAGCAAGATAGGAGTTCAAGACTGTTGGGGTACAAGGCTAATCAGAGACTATGGTAACAAGCTACATATAAAGTAAGGGACTAAGTACCAAGGATTAGTTTTATGTTGAAGTTTTGTGCAGGAGATGAGCCATTGTTGTTAATAGAGTTTTGTGGAGAAAAACAAAGTTTTTAATGTAGATGTATTGGTTATACTTACTCTGTTTGTTTACCTGCTTAATGTTCAATGCTTTTTTCCAATGATTTGCAGCCTAAGCTGCAGTCTGATGGAATGTTAATTTTTCTCCCTACTCAGGTTAGGAATATTATGTAGTGGCTGATGTTATGTCTAATAAGACCTAATAAGGTCTTTTGTTTAATTGCTGGATCTTGCTATATTTACCTAGAAATAATGTAGGTAATGACAAAGTCTGGTCCATAGGGTACCCAAGGTCTGCTTACGGGAGTGGCCAGTGACATTGAACCCCAGGAAAATATTCAGGATAAACCCTCAGTGTAGACCCACACATAAACAGTTTCCTGCAGATGTTATTGGATAACAAGCAGAAGGAAAAACCTGGTTGATTTGTATCCTTCTCCTTAACCTAGGTCACAAATTAATTTGTATATTTTTAACTTATGGATGTAAAATGTGGTTGGCCGTGTGGCATTTTATTTTACACAGGGAGGCAACACATTGCTGTCAGGTCCCTATTCATTATCATTGTTTTCCAGCAATTATTGTGCAACAGTAATTCTGTTGGTACAATTAGATTTGATGTTGAGTGCCATTGGTTTCATTAAGTGTATACACCCTGCAGAGGGCTCATATTAGCTTTCTTATTAAATGGTGATTATAAAGATAAAATTTGTTTCATGACCTCAAATGGCGATGATTAAAATGATCTATTTTTTATGTTCCCCACTGCACTTGGATGCCCATTGTGAAGTTTACATTGTTCAGATGAAGTATCAGTTCAGCACTCTCTATTATTGTTTGGCGTGGCTTAGAAAGAAGGATAATTGTCTTGATCATACTAATTGTCGAGTGAAATGCTAAACCCGCAATACAACAAAGATGCATCAATTAGCACAGACCGTTAACAACCTTGGGCTGAATTTTCGCCACGGAGGAGGGAAACAGGAGTCAGGCTTGTTTTCAGGTCAGGAACCCACCTCTGGTCGGAAACTGATTAAAGTCACCATTTTCTCATGGACAGGGGTCGGCAACGTGTCCGTACATGGACACCAGTGTCTGTGGTAAAAAATTTTGAGGTCCATGGTTGCAATCCGGCCTGCCAAGCCTCTGACTGCCAACCGGCTGCCCGTGGCTCAGCTTTGGTTGATGGCTCTTCTATTAAAGTGTACGTCAGTTGGAGGTGGGGCTTGCAACTGAAGTACGGCGGACACCTCTCTGTGATTCGTCTGTGACTGACAACAGGCTGCCAGGGCGGGATGGGCACTGATTGACGGTTCACAGTGCAGACGCACTGGGATCGGCCGCCCTTGCTGTTTTTGCACGGTTTAGGGAGTAAGCAGGAATGGCTGCAGCGGGGGAGAGGGAGAGAGAGGCTGAGGGAAGGGCAGGAAGCGGGCCATCACACAGCCAGCAGCGCGGCACGATGCAGCACGGAGGGAGCACACATATAGTCAGGCAGCCCTTTAAATAAGCACTGGCCCAAGGAGCAAGGTGGGGGAGAAGGGGATGGGCACACGGGGTGGATGAGGGAAGCAGGGGATGGACACAGGGAGGAGAGGGGAATGGACACAGAATGGGAGGGAGGGGGGATGGACACGGGAGGGGAGGGGAGGGGAGATGGACACAGAGTGGGGGAGAGGGGGATAGATACAGAGGTGGGGAGAGGAGGATGGACACAGTGGGGGAGAGGGGGAAGGACGCAGAGGGGAATGGACATGGGGGAGAGGGGGATGGACACAGAGGAAGGGGAAAGGGGGATGGCCATGGTGGGGGAGGGGGATGGACACAGAGGGGGATAGACACGGGGAGACGGGGATGGACACAGAGGGGGAGAGGGGGTTGAATACATGTAGAGGGGAGAGGGGGATGGACACAGAGTGAGGGAGAGGCGGATGGATACAGAAGGGAATGGACACGGGGGAGATGGGGATGGACACAGAGGGGGGAGAGGGCGTTGGACACATGGAGAGGGGAGAGGGAGATGGACACAGAGAGGGGAGAGTGGGATGGACATAGAGGAGATGGCCATGGGGGGAGGGGGGATGGACAGTGGGGGAGAGTGGGATGGACACATGGAGAGTGGAGAGGGGGATGGACACAGAGTGGGGAGAGAGGGTTGGACACAGTGAGGGGAGAGGGGGATGGACACAGCGAGAGGGGGATGGACTCAGAGAGGGGGAGAGAGAGTGATCTTGATCACTTCTGACACATGGACATCTATCTGAATTCTGCACATTGCTACATCTAGTGTGCAGGCAGACATTGACTACTTGTGCAAGCAAAAACAATGCCAGATATCTCACTAAATAGGGAGAAATGTGTTTTAAATCAGACTGTGTTTTGATGGCGTTAGGTGGGCTATACATTTTACATACAGTTTAATTTCCCCCATGTCCATGGCTGAGTTAATAATTTTGTCCAATGTCCATGGTGCAACATGTCGGTGCCTATCCCTGCATATGGGTGAGCCCTTAATTTGTATGAAGACGGGTTCCTTCTCCAATTAGAGCCAATGGAGGAAGGAACAGAGGCAGGTCAGATGAAGTGTGGGGCTGATTTAGACTGCCCAGGGCATGGAGGCTGCTGGTTGTCCTGACTGAAAGATCTGCAGTTTGTGCCAAAGCCTTCCACTACACCAGAGGGAAGTGGGATGAGTCAGGTGAGTGCAACCCCCAACACCCTGGAAAGGTCTCAGCGCTTGCACCCTCCAGCAGGCACACCACCTGAGGAGCCTCAAGGCACATGCTGCTCCTGAACATGAGATCGATATGTGCCCAAGGCACTTATTGCCCCCTCAGAATGGCTCACAGCCAAAGAGGACTTGTCACCACTGAGACATGTAGCTCCAAATGCATAGGGGAAGATGACACAGAGGACAGCAGTGCCTTATCATGCTCTCTTTTATCCTTGTAGGAGAAACAGGGGGGGATGGACACAGTGGGGGAGAGTGGGATGGACACATGGAGAGTGGAGAGGGGGATGGACACAGAGTGGGGACGGGGATGGACACAGAGAGGGGAGAGGGGGATGGACACAGAGAGAGGGGGATTACAATCACTTCTGACACATGGCCATCTATCCAAATTCTGCACATCGCTACATCTAGTGTGCAGTCAGACATTGACTACTTGTGCAAGCAAAAACGGTATCCAGGAGAGGGCTCAGATGGGAGGAGGGGTGCTGTTCTTCTACCGAATTACCACAGTGGAGCAGACAGCAATGGCAATAGCCAGGATAGTGGAAGAGGAGGCAGTTGGGCCTGGTGAAATGGGAGCTCATGGTGGACCTGGTGATTACAGAGGGCAATGTGGTCATTAAGTGGGTGCAGTGCACTCTGGCCCGTCCAATAGTGTGCCGTGCACTGAGTAATATTGGGCAGCCTCAGCACTGCCGAAGTTTCCACTCTCCTAGGCTAGCTCTCATCATCTCTTCTTGTGTTTCTCACAGGTGCAGTTGTCCAACCCATGGCAGCCTCTCCCCCTCCCTCTGCAGGCCCAGAGCAGCATGAAGGAGAAGAGGAAGCACTGTCATATCTTACAAGCATACTGCCCACCAGTGCAGATGCTCTCACCTCGGTGGGTCCTCGTGTATGTGTAGATATGGTGGCACAGGGTGATGATCACAGCAGTAGTGTGCAGGAGGAGGTGCCAGAGGCAGAGCCAGCTGTGGGCAGTTCCCCTCAGAGGAGGGAGAACATACACAGCCCTGCTCAGCTGGGCACAGGTGCAGGGCCTCAGGAGCCATTGGAAAGGAGACTCTAAGTTGAATAGCTGCAGGAGATATGCGCAGATGTCAGAGTTCCCTGAGGCAGTGTGGGGTCTTGGGCAGAGGATGGAGGAGTCCATCCAGCTCATGTTCACCACAGTGGCTCAGGGCTATGAGTACATGAGCTCCTCCATAGAGAGAGTGGCCAACCTCTTGAAGAGCCATATGCAGGCTCACTCAGAGTGCATGCAGAAACTGCGCTCTGAAGTCCACACGATCCATAAAACGCCAGGTAGTGTGGACAGTTCAGTGGTGCTGGTGGCGCAGAGATCTTTGGAGGGGATGCCAGCTGCACTCCATCTGGTGTCCTTTGCTGGGCAGCAGGAGCACTCGGCAAAGGCTGAGGATATCACAGAGGAGGATGAGGGTGCCATCCCTCAAGGGGCGCACTCATTATCCTCATCCTCCTCATCCTCCTTGGCCCCTCTGACTTAGGGACCATCTGTGCAGCAATACTGCAGGTGCAGCAGTCTCTGGAGATGCCCCCACGGGCACCTCCATGGCGAGGATGCCCACCACATGCATCTCAACTGAAAGCCAGGATGAGAGAGTAGGCTGCCTCCACCTCCTCTGAGGCCATAAGAAGAGCACCATATAGGAGTGGCCGAGTGCAGAGAACACCGCATTGCAAGGAGGACTAAGTGGGCCACTGAGGTGTCTTTTTTCTGTCTCTGACATCTGTTGTCCTCTCATTGCTCTGTATAAATGATAACACTTTAAACCACATGTCTGGGACTCCTTTTATTGCTGCCATGACAGGAAAAGTGGTATGAGGTTGTGAAAGAGAAAACGGGATCCTCCACAGTGAGGACAAAGCCTTTGGGCAGATGTGTTTCCCTCATTGGCAGTAGGTAGATGTTCCAGATTGCGTCTTCCATGCATGTGTTAGTACAGGTATCTCAGACTCTCTTCCATGCCATGCCCCTCAACCTGGGTGAGAGGGGCTCAGTTGAAATGTTCCTGAATCAGGAGATCCCTGACATTCATGGCTTCCACACAAGCTCTTCAAGCCCTGAGTCATACCTAGCCACTTCTTTGTGCATCCGGGCCACCTCTCTGTTTGCCGTCATTTCTTTCCACCTCCACTGCCTCCTCCTATCACCTCCTGCCCTAATGACTGTCTCCTTCCAGGGCCTCACTGTTCACACAGTGGCGCAATGGTTAGCACCGCAGCCTCACAGCTCCAGCGACCTGGGTTCGATTCTGGGTACTGCCTGTGCGGAGTTTGCAAGTTCTCCCTGTGTCTGCGTGGGTTTCCGTCGGGTGCTCCGGTTTCCTCCCACCTCCAAAGGACTTGCGGGTTGATAGGTAAATTGGCCATTGTAAATTGCCCCTAGTGTAGGTAGGTGGTAGGAGAATGGTGGGGATGTGGTAGAAAATATGGGGTAGTGTAGGGTTAGTATAAATGGGTGGTTGTTGGTCGGCACAGACTCGATGGGCCGAAGGGCCTGTTTCAGTGCTGTATCTCTAAATAAATAAACTCCACACCTCTCTGGAGGGCCATGTTATGGAGAATGCAGCAGACCATCATAATAACTGAGATTCTCGCAGCTGGGTATTGCAGGGCACCACCTGACCGGTCCACGCACTGGAAGCGCATCTTGAGAAGGCTTATAGCCTGCTCAGTGGTGATCCTAGTGAACAGGTGGCTTTGGTTGTATCGCCTCTGCGCCTCTGTCTCGGGCTCCTGTAGAGGGATGAGTAACCATGTCCAAGAGATATGCTTGTCCCGAGGATCCATTCACACACTTTGGGGGTTGGAGTGAAGGTCTGAGGCAGTGTGGACTGCCGGAGGATGAAGGCGTCGTGGCAGCTTCCAGGAAGCTGAGTGCACTCATGGAGGAAGCTCTTGTTGTGGTCACAGACCAGTGAGCGCTGAGGGAGTGGAAGCCCTTCCTGTTGATAAATGTAATTGGGCAGTGACTGGGTGCCTTGATGGCCACATGGATGCAATCGATGATGCTCTGCACCTGGGGGAATCCAACGATAGTGCTAAAACCCACTGCTCTGTGGCTGTAAGGCAATGTCTGTCGTAAAATGAATGTACTGTCCAGCTGTAGCAAAGAATGCATCAGTGATCTGCGAGATACAGTGGTGTACTGTCATTTGCGACTGAGGTCCACAGCTGATCCTTGGAAGAAGCCAAAAGCAAAGAAGTTCAAGGTCACAGTGACTTTGATGGCTAAGGACAGGGCATGGTGACCAGTGCTGCGAGGTGTGAGGACTTCGGCAATGAGGTCACAGGTGTCTGTGACCTTCTGCCTGGAGAGTCGTAGTCTCCTATGGCACTGGGTGTCACTCTTCTCGAGGTAGCTCTGTCTTTGGTGGTAGATTCTGTGTTGACAGTATGGCCTCCATGTCCTTCCTGCCTCTCTTTTCCCATGCCCTCCTGCTGCTCTGGGTTTCACCTTTTCTGTGGACGTGGAAGGTGTTGCCCCTCATTGTCACTGGGCCCAAAATCTGACAGTCGTGCCACCATTGCCAGCTGCAGCCTACCTTTTGGAGAGGTGGCCACCCTATTGTAATTGGCAGCCTTGCCCCATACTCTTCTGCCTGCATGATGCTGGGGGTGGGAGGTGATGACCCTGTTCAGTGCCTGAGTGCTTAGTGCCCAGTCTCCCTGCCACTTGTCCAGCGCCAAAGGCACCTCCTTTTCAAATGTCAAATCCCTCCTTGTCCCACTGACCCTCTTATGGGCTCGGGGTGATTCCCTGGTACAGCCATGACTGGCTCCTGACCCGTCTCCTTTAAGCTGATCAGCAACAGACAGCGCCTGTAACCCATGCGCCCCTTTCAAAATTGCAACCTCTACCTTTACCAATCTCTTAACGAGCTTTTTAAGCACTTTAAATTGCCTGAATCGGGAGGCAGATGGGATTACAGTCCCACCCTCCCCTCCCCGGTGAACATTGCCAACGCCGGAATTGGCATCTCAAAGCAGACATGCCGATCGGCGCTGGTATTTTCAGGGCCCCCCTGGCCTCCATTCACATCCTTGGGGGGGCCCTCGAAATTCAGCCCTTTGAATCTGTCTTCATGATCAGTGGCAGTGTTATTTTATTAATCGGCATAGGTGTGTGCATGAGTGTGTATGTATTTTGTAGCAACTCAGTAACCACACCATCTATTTGTGAGCTGAGTTGGGCCCTTGCTCTTTGACCATCATTCCTGACAAAGACTGGAGATCCACACTATTCATTAACGATGCATGAATAAATCCTTATTCTACCATAAAAAAACTTGAAATTATTTCAAAAGAATTTGGGAAGGGAGATTATTTAATCTTTTATTTGAATTTCTTGTAGCTCTCTTGATGACTCAGTGAGCTTATTAATGGAGTATCTGAGCTATACAGAAATGTCAGGCTCAGTTCCGATTCTTATTATTATTTCCTTGCTTTCATTTCACATTATTGCTGTACAAAGTTGTACATAACTGCACATAGTTTATTTAGTTTAGTTGTTTTAACACTTATGTTGGTCATGATGTTGCAATTCAGGATCTTAAATTATGTAAACCAAAAAGGTTAAAGCACTGAGCAGATGTGTGGAATAATTTTTTATATTTCAGTCCCACCACCGATTTCTAACAGATTATAATTATTGTGATGTGAAAGGACTGTACATTTTTAACAATTCCAAATTTCCCCAACTGATGCCATATACTGTTTCTGGCATTAAATTCAGATTTGCTGTGTAAAGATTCTGAAGGAGAATAACACGAGTTAATAAATGGTGATTTCAGTGGGGCAGCAGGTGCACCACAATAGGCTTTAGCACTCTGAAGTAGTGACAGGAAAATCCATCAAGGTTGTCAGTCATGATAGACCCTTGTGAAAGCACATGTGTGTGAATGTAAAGTAAGGGAGAAAAGGGAGTGCAGACTGCAAGCTGAGCGTGGCGATTCGAGTTTGGTGAGTGACGAGTTCGGTGAAGGGAGGAGGTGCTCCATTTTTCTACTTTATTAACTGTCCGGCATTGGGTTCTAGCTTCGGTGCAGTGGAAAGAGCTGGTTGGTGAGTAACTGGTAAGCTATTCTACTTATAATGAATAGTCTGTAAAGTTAAGGTATGGCAGGGCAACTTGGCCGAGTGGAATATACAGCCTGTGGCATGTGGGAAGTCATGAACGCACCATGTGTCCTAGACAAACACATCTGCAGGAAGTGTCACCGGCTGCAGAAGCTTGAGCTCCGGGTTTTGGAACTCGAGTGGCGGTTGGAGTCACTGTTGTGTATCTGCGAGGCAGAGGACTATGTGGAAAGCACGTTTAGGGAGGTGGTCACTACGCAGGTTAGGAGCATGCAGGCAGGGTGACCACCAGGCAGTCTAAGAGAACCAAGCGGGTAATGCAGGAGTCCTCTAATATGATCTCACTCACTAACCGGTTTTCCATTTTGAATACTGGTGGAGGTGATGGTTCCTCAGAGGAGTGCAGTTAGAGCCAAGTATGTGGCACCACAAGTGGCTCAGCTGCACAGGAGGGAAGGAAGAAGAGTGGAAGAGCACTAGTGATAGGGGACTTGTTAGTTAGGGGAACAGACTGGTGTTTCTGCGGCAGTAAACGTGACTCCAGGATGGTGTGTTGCCTCCCTGGTGTCAGGGTCAAGGATGTCAAGGAGCGGCTGCAGGACATTCTCCTGGGGGAGGATGAACAGCCAGAGATTGTAGTCCACATTGGTACCAATGACATAGGTAAGGGGGATGAGGTCCTGAAAGCAGATTTTAGGGAGCTGGGAAGGAGATTAAAAAGCAGGACCTCAAAAGCAGTAATCTCAGGATTATTCCCAGTTCCACGTGCAAGTGAGCATAGGAATAGGTGTTTTGAGCGATTGAACATGTGGCTGGAGAACTGGTGTAGGAGGGAGGGCATCAGATTTCTGAGACATTGGGACCTGTTCTGGGGAAGGTGGGACCTGTCCAAGATGGTTGGGTTTCATCTTAGCAGGACTGGCACGAATATCCTCGCAGGGACATTTGCTAGAGCTGTTGGGGAGGGTTTAAACTAAATTGTCAGGGGGATGGGAACATGAGAGGGAGCTCAGATTGGAGGGAAGCAAAACTGGTAACTTGTCAGGGGTGTGGGAACAAGGAGCAAGTATCAGAGAGGAATACCAAGGTGCACAGAATACTGGGGGAGATAGATAGCACTAGAGTAGGGAATAGTAAATTATTAAGTGGGATCAGAGTAACGGGAAAGTAATAAAGTCTGAATCAGGGTTAATGTGTATGTATGTGAATGCACGGAGTATGGTTAATAAGACTGTAAGACCATAGAATCTTAGAAAGTTTAAGGCATAGAAAGAGGCCACTTGGCCCAGATGCCAGGTAGAAAATACTATTGAGAACCAGGCTGGATATAGAAGGTCCAGAGGGGAAGTGGAAAAACAAGGAAGAGAAACAAAGAGAGAGCATGAAAAGAGACTGGCAGCTAGCATTAAAGGAAATCCCAAAGTTTTCTATAGGCATATAAAAGTAAAAGGGTGGTAAAAGGAGGAGTGGGACCAATTAGGGACCATAAAGGGGATTTACACATGGAGGCAGAGGGCACAGCTGAGGTATTAAAATGTCTTTACCAAGGAAGAAGATGCAACTCATGCAATGTTGAAAGAGGAGATAAGTCATACACTAGAGAGGTTTAAAATTGATAAAAAGGAAGTATTAGATAGGTTGTCGGGAAATATTGTGGTGCGCCTTTAAGGCTGTAAAAGATCAGTACTCCTTTAAGGCAGCAAGTTCCGAAGTCAGTGAGTGAGAGTGCATTCTGGTTGCAAGGTAACAACCATACAGAGAGGGAGAACAGGGCTTCAATGTATCCATTTTGACTTTGAAATTGGCTAGCAGGGATACACAGTTATCAGACTGATCCAGCACGTGAAGGAAATAGGATCTGTCTAAGTCAATTTAGACTCTGGGTAGTTTTTCTCTCAAAATTCTAAAAAGCTTCAAGCCAGATTCATTCCTTAAAGAAATAACAAATTATTGATCTGCTGTGTTCATCGCTGGGAAAAAAGAAGAGTGTAATACTACAACTGCGGAACTGAACTGTTGAACCCCTATCTCTGGAAGGACCCTTTTCTCATCGGACCATGGAAGACTGCAAGTGAACTTGGACTGTGTTGAATTTGAAGCCCATTCATGGGAAGCATAATCTGCAAAGACATTATTATTTTTTTCTATATTTTTTGGGCAGCTAATTAAAAACCAAACTACTGTTAGTTTGAGTATATGTATGCGAATGCATACATATACTCAAACTAACTTAAAATAAGTAAAATAAATAACTAACTTTAAAATAAGAAGTTATAAGGTCTTTTGATATTGGTTTATCTCAGTAGCGTTAAGGTTTTTAAAAAAGTTTTTTAAATAAACTGTTAATTTGTTCATATCTAAAGATACCTGGTTTGGTTTGCCTCATTTGGGGGTTACTAAATTATTTAAATTTAGCTGCTGCTTTCTTCGATTTGGAAAGTGTAAAGAAATATGATGCGACCTGTGGAGCAACAGGACTGAATTGACAGTGCGTTGCTCCCACCGCAATCAGAATCATAACATATTTTGATTGGGGGCTTTGTCCTGAGTGGTTGTAACACTGTCTGTACTTAAAGTGGATAAGAAACCAGGCCAAGATGAGATACATCCAAGGATACTGAGGGAAGTGAGGATGGAAATCGCAGAGGCACTAGCCATAATTTTTGAGTCTTCCCTAGACTCAGGGGTGGTGCCAGAGGACTGGAGAATTGCAAATGTTACACCCTTGTTCAAAAAAGGGTGTAAAGAGAAACCCAGCAACTACAGGCCAGTCAGTTTAACTTCGGTGGTGAGAAAACTTCTAAAAAAATAATTTGGGACAAAATCAATAGTCACATAGATTATTAAGGAAAGCCACCATGAATTTCTTAAGGGCAAATCAAGTTTAACTAACTTTCTGGAGTTTTTTGAGCAGGTAACAGAGAGTGTTAATGAGGGCACTGCTGTTGATGTGCTGTACATAGACTTTCAAAAGGTGTTTGATACAGTGCCACACAACAGACTTGTGAGCAAACTTGTAGCTTATGGAATAAAAGGGACGGTAGCAACATGGATATGAAATTGGCTGAATGACAGAAACAAACAGTAGTGGTTAATGGATGTTTTTCAGGTTGGAGGAAGGTTTAGTTTTAGTTTTAGAGATACAGTACTGAAACAGGCCCTTTGGCCCACCGAGTATGTGCCGACCATTAACCACCCATTTATACTAAAGCTACACTAATCCCATATTCCTACCACATCGCCACCTGTCCCTATATTTCCCTACCACCTACCTACACTAGGAGCAATTGCTAATGGCCAATTTACCTATCAACCTGCAAGTCTTTGGCATGTGGGAGGAAACCGGAGCACCCGGAGGGAACCCACGCAAACACAGGGAGAACTTGCAAACTCCACACAGGCAGTACCCAGAATTGAACCCGGGTCACTGGAGCTGTGAGGCTGCGTGCTAACCACTGCGCCACTGTGCCGCCCATGTAGTGGAGTTCACCAGGGATCAGTGTTGGGACTCTTGCTTTTTCTGATATATATTAATGACCTAGACCTTGGTGTACATGGCACAATTTCAAAGTTTGCAGATGATACAAAACTTGGAAGCATTGTGAACTGTGAGGAGAATGGTGTAGAATTTCAAAAGGACATAGACAAGTTGGTGGAATGGGCAGACAGGTGGCAGATGAAGTTCAATGCAGAGAAATGTGAAATGATTCATTTTGGCAGGAGACCATGGAGAGACAATACAAAACAAAGGGTACAATTCTAAAGGGGGTGCAGGAGCAGAGGGACCTAGGTGTATACGTGCATAAGTCGTTGAAGGTGGCAGGATACGTTGAGAGAGCGGTTAATAAAGCATACAGTATCCTGGAATTTATTAATAGGGGCAGAGAGTACAAGAGCAAGGAAGTTATGTTGAACTTGTATAAGACACTAGTTTGGCCTCAGCTGGAGCATTGCGTCCCGTTCTGGACACTGCACTTTAGGAAAGACGTGAGGGCATTGGAGAGAGTACAGAAAAGATGCACGAGATTGGTTCCAGGGATGAGGAATTTCAGTTATAGTTTCAGTTGGAGAAGTTAGGACAGATTTCCTTGGAGAAAAGAAGGCTGAGAGGAGATTTGATAGAGGTATTCAAAATCATGAGGGGTCTGGACTGAGTAGAAACTGTTCCCACTCATGAAAGGATCGAGAACGAGAAGGCACAGATCTAAATGCATTTGGTAAGAGAAGCCAAAGTGACATGAAGAAAAACTTTTTCACACAGTGACTGATTAAAGTCTGGAATGCGCTGCCTGAGAACGTGGTGGAGGCAGGTTCAATTGAAGTATTCAAAAGGGAATTAGACAGTGATATGAAAAGGAAGAATGTGCAGGGTTACGGTTAGAAGGCGGGGGAATGGAACTGAGGTAATGGCTCTTTCAGAGAGCCAGTGTGGACACGATGGGCCAAATGGCCTCCTTCTGCACTGTAACAATTCTGTGATTTAATCAGACTCAATAATGATGCTTATTGTGTTTGAATAATTTAATTACTGCAACTGTCATGAATTACAAGTAGATAGTAGTAAGTAGAAAATGCTGGAACGACACAAAAGGCTGAATTTTCCCGGTGCCATGGAGATTGAGTTGGAGATGGTGGGGGCGGGGGTTGGGGGATGGGTTTGGGGTGTAGGGGGTTGCGGGAAAATAATGGGGAGCCACATTGGGACGGCTCCCCGATACATTCCTACCTCCTGGGGAATTTCCCAGGGTGGGTTGAGAACAGGGTTGGCTGCCTGCTTCATGGAGGTGGGCAGCCAATTAGTCCAATTAAGGCCACACTTAGGGGCCATTTAGCACCATTGCCTGTATTGTGCTGACAGTGGAGTGTTCCCCTGCCACATGCAGAGGTCGCCAGCTCAATTGAGGTGGCCTGCTGTTGGTAGGGGAGGGAGGGGGGGTGAGCGTGGAGGGAGGGGGGAACCTTCGGAGCCAGAAAGAAGCTCCATACTCCAATGGTGAGGCGGCAGGGATGAAAAGCCACAGCCCCGTCCATCACTAATCCTGCGGAGGGGTTTCCCCTCCACCCTGATGTCCCTACCGGCTTTGGGCCTCTTTATTTCATGAAGTCTATGCAGGCAACCAAGGGCGCCTCAATCACAATGAAGGGAGGAATAGACATACAATCCATTTGGGTGAGTCACCAGACTGGTGCTTGATAGGAAATATTGCAGCAATGAGCCAATACCTTCAGAGGAGGGAAGGGGACACAAATTAATAGAGGAAAAAAAGCTTCAAACAACAATCGGCCAGTCTGTGTAGGTATCAATAATTCTTTGGCAAAGATGAAAAGCTATTAGAACGGTACATGATAGCATCTCAGCTTTCAAAGAGCCTGTCAGTCAACGATACCTAATTCTGCTGTTTTATGGACTGATGAGCTTCCAGTTTATTGGGTATTCTGTGTACTGATATGTTTGAAAAATATCTCAGTAGCTTTAAGGATGTTATTGGAAGCTCTTTTACAATGCTGTATACTTAGATACACACTCTTTATTGATGTATCATGTTCCAATATACTCAGGATAATTTTGACTTTGGACAGTAATGTTTTTTTTCTTTCTTTGGCCTCCTTATCTCGAGAGACAATGGGTAAGCGCCTGGAAGTGGTCAGTGGTGAGTGGAGCAGCGCCTGGAGTGGCTATAAAGGCCAATTCTAGAGTGACAGGCTCTTCCACAGGTGCTGCAGAAAAATTTGTTTGTCAGGGCTGTTGCACAGTTGGTTCTCCCCTTGCGCTTCTGTTTTTTTTTCCTGCCAACTGCTAAGTCTCTTCGACTCGCCACACTTTAGCCCCTCCTTTATGGTTGCCCGCCAGTAATGTAAAACAGTCAATATTGAATTAGTCTCCCGTTAAACATCTTTCCTGATTTTCATTTCCATTGAAATCAATGAAAATCAGCAGAGATGTATTAAGGGCGAGTGAATCAAATCGCTTGTTTTACACTATCGCCCAAAGGCAAAATTACCTCTACTGTGAATTCTGTAAATTATCTCAATTCTAGTATGGTTAGAAATCTTTCCTACTGGGAAATAAATTGCTGTTGAATTAATAATGTATTTCGACTAGAAGATTATTTGGCATTGGTACTAACTAGAAAATAAGATTTTTTTTAACTCTAGCATTTCAGCAACAAAATTAAAAATATTCCCAGATTTGTAAATTTAGAGATCACTGTCAAGGTGTCTACAGGGATTGAATCTAGGATATATCCATAGGACAAAGATTCTCTATTTGGGTGTAGGTAGACTGATCTTGGGCAGTCTCAACCCAGGACTGAGTGGGCTGGGCCCTACCGTTCACAACTTGGTAGAAGTTATCATTCTCCCTACAATAGCTAGTGTCGGAAATTTCCACGGCAGTTTCTGAGGCAATTTTATATTACATTTCATTTTCAGGGCTTTTCTCATTATTTTGCATTTTCTGACACTTTGCTTGGTTGAAAATGGACAAAAAAGACCCCAGCTCCAACCAAGGTTCTTTATTTTTGACGCCCTACATTGAAATTACAATCAGCTGTATTGAAATTTGCACAAGTAGCTTATTTTTCCAACCAGTGTTTAAAATAAAAAGGTTGACACTGATGTCAAAGTAACATTGATTGGGAAACTTAATGGTGTTTGCATTATACGGACCTGTTGGCCATTTCCTGGCCTTTTTCATATGCTTTGTATATGGTAAGAAAAGAGGAATTGATGGTCATTTTTATAATTTCCACAAATGTTAAAAAGTTTCTTAGAACTGTTTAGAGTCTGATGGTGTCATGCATTTAAACTCTGTCATCTCACCTCTGGCATCTACCCTTTGAATTCAATCATAGATAGCTGGAATGAATGACTCCTTCCTCAGAGATCTTAAGTAAAATGGCCTTGGAATGCATAATACTATACTTACAGCTTTCTACAGTACAATTGTAGCTCAACATTTCTCTTCCAAAAGCTGCCCTGTTTTTCGCAAACTAAAAGTGGGGGGAAAGCAATGACTTAAAAAATGTCACTGTAGTGTGCAAAGTCCTCCTGCCTCGGTCTATCGCAACTGAAGTGGCTTTAGGACGATTTACTTATGCTGCGAGTCCTCTAATTGTTTAAATTTGCAGAATGGAAAGTATGAAACTGCATGGTTCATGTGTCAGATACCTATGAAGTTAAATTGTGACGAATATGAAGAGGTAGAGGAGCCAAGACACCATTAAGTGACCCTAAACTCAAGTAGATTGCAGTAATTATATCAACGACCTGTGAACTTGGCATAGTCAGAGTTACCAACAGCGACTTTGTTTTTGACACACCACAGTTTATAGTAATCGGAAGTGAAACCAAAACTTTTCAAATCAGATCAGTCCTATGTGACTATGACAAAAGTAAACTATCTCTCCTTATTCTTCGTGACCTTTCTGCAGCCTTTGAAATGGTTGACCACACCAATCTCCTCCAACACCTCTCCTTCGTTGCCCAGCTGGATGTAACTGTGCTCATCTGCTTCCACTCCTATCAATCCAGTCATAGCCAGCGAATCACCTGCATGGCTTCTCTTGGTGTCACACCATCACCTCTGATGTCTCCCAAGGATCTATCCTTGGCCCCCTCCTATTTCTGATCTAAATGCTGCCCCACAGCGACATCATCCAAAAACATAGCACCAGTGCACACACGTACACTGAAGACAACCAGCTCTACCTCACCACCACCTCTTCTGACCCCTCCACTGGTTTTAAATTGTCTGACAATCCAGTATTGGATGCGCCGAAATTTTCTCCAACTAAATATTAGAAAACAGAAAGCATTGTCTTCAACACAACACAAACACCATTCCCTAGCCACCATCCCTCTCCCTGGCAACTGTCTGAGATGAATCAGACTGTTCTCAACCTTGGTGCCGTATTTGAGCCCGAGATGAGCTTCCAACCACATAGCCACGCCATCACTAATGCCTCCTATTTCCACATCAATTGCAATGCCTGACTCTCCCCACCTAAGGTCATTTACTCCTGAAAACCTCATCCATGCCTTTGTTACCTTTAGGCTTGATTATTCCAATACATTCCTGGTCAGCCTCCCACATTCTAAGTTCCGTAAATTTGAGGTCATCCAAAACTCTGCTAGCTGTATCCGAACTCGCACCAAATCCCATTATCCCATCACCCAGTGCTCCCTGATCAACATTAGCTTCCTGTTAAGCATTGCTTCAATTTTAAGAAATAAAAACAGAAAGTGCTTGAAATACTTCAGCAGGCCAGGCAGCATCTGTGGAGAGAGAAGCAGAGTTAACATTTCAGGTCTGTGACCTTTCATCATTAGTGTTCTGATGAACAGTCACAGACCTGAAACGTTACCTCTGCTTCTCTCTCCACAGATACTTCCTGACCTGCTGAGTATTTCCAGCACTTTCTGTTTTTATTTCAGTTTTCCAGCATCTGTAGTATTTTGCTTTTATCCTCGATTTTGAGTCTCATTCTTGTTTTCAAATCTCCCTATGATCCTGCACCCCCACCCCCCACCACCCACATCTCCATAATCTCCTCCATCCCTACAATCCTCTGAGATATCTGCACTCCTCCAATTCTAGCCTCTTGATCATCACCAATTTTAACCACTTCACCATTGGCAGCTGTACCTACATCTGCCAAAGTACTAAGCTCTGGAATTTCCTCCCTAAACCCCTCCACTTCTCTTCCTCTCTTTCCTCCTTGAAGGCGCTCCTTAAAACCTACCTCTTTGGCCAAGCTTTTGGTCATCAACCTTAACATCTCCTTATGTGGCTCGGTGTCAAATTTGGTATAGGTGTTACAGCAGCAGGCAGTCCTTTGCAGTTAGTGTTGTCGTAATATAGAAATGCTACAATTTGAACCAGCACCGTTTGCTAGTGTGCCTGATTGGAACTGGACGAATCCACAGAGGGCATGGACAATGTGGTCACCTACTCCATAGGTGACGATGAGGGACAACCTGAAGTGAGATTGTGGCCATGAGTGCCAGACCATGGAGTGCACATTTCAACCTATCCACTAAGATCTGTTGTGGGAGGCACTTCATTTCTCCACTCGGCATCTGGAATGGATAGCTAAACTAGACATCCCATCATAAGCTTTTCCAGCCATATGAACATAATAGTAGTACGGGGGACTGATCCCAGCACTAGGGCAAAATATTCCATCCCTTATGCTCCCATATTTACCTAGAAGAGAGCACTTACAAAAGAAATGAAACTTCCCTGTATTGTAAGAAAACCTCTCAACCTTGCACTGTTTTGTACTGTATTGCAGCACCAACTGAGAGAAGAACGTGAAGCTAAAAGGATGCAGTTAGACAGCAGGCACGAATACATTTTTGATATTGTGGCAACCTGTGTCCCTCTGGAAAGGTCCGACGTTGAAGATGCTGTACTGGAAGGGGCACAAGTAAGCAAAGCTCTTTTTTTTATACATAAATTCTATTTAGTTATATTTAGCATTAACTATGTAACATGTGGGATTGCAGGATAGATGGTATTTGTCACAAGCAAGCAGCAGATAAAATTTAATGCAGAAAAGTGTGAAGTGATGCATTTTGGTAGGAAGAATGAGGAAAGGCAATATTAAAACAAAGGATACATCTTCTAAAGGAGCTGCAGGAGTAGACAAACTTGGGGATATTTATGCACAAATCATTGAAGATGCCAGGGCAGGTTGAGAAAGTGTTTCATTAGGTATATGGGATCCTGGGTTTTATAAATAAAGGCATAGAGTAAAAAAGCAAGGAAGTTATGGTGAACTTTTATAAAATACTAGTTTGGCCTCAACTGGAATATTGCATCCAATTCTGGGCACCACACTTTAGGAAGAATATGAAGGCATTAGAGATGGTGCAGAAAAGATTTGCGAGAGTTGTTCTGGGAATGAGGGACTTCAGTTACAAGGATTTGGGAAGCTGGCATTGTTCTCCTTGGAGAAGAGACAGTTGAGAGAAGATTTGATAAAGGTGTTCAAAATTATGAGGGATCTGGACAGAATAGATAGGGAGAAACTGTTCTCATTGGCGAATGGGTCAAGAACCTGAGGACTCCAATTTAAAATGATTGGCAAAAGAAGCAACGATGACATGAGGAAAAACTTTCTTACACAGTGAGTGGTTCGGATCTGGAATGCACTGCCTGAGATTGTGGTGGAGGCAGATTCAATCATAGCTTTCAATAGGGAATTGGATAATTATCTGAAGAGAAAAGATATGCAGGGATACGGGGAAAAGGCAGGGAAGTGGGATTCGCTGATTGCTGTCACAGAGCGCTGACATAGAAAGGATGGGCCGAATGGCCTCCTTCTGTGCTGTAATCATCCTAGGAGTCTATGATTCAATGGGGATCAGGGGAAATGTCTCCAATGACTGGGGCCGTACCTAGCACAAAGGAAGATGGATGTGGTTGTTGGAGGCCAATCATCTCAGCCCCAGGACGTCGCTGCAGGAGTTCCTCAGGGTAGTGCCAATCATCTTCAGCTGCTTCATCAATGACCTTCCCTCCAACATAAGGTCAGAAGTGGGATGTTCATTGATGACTGTACAGTTTTTAATTCCATTCACAACTCCTCAGATAATGAAGCAGATAATGAAGTGGCCACATGCAGCAAGACCTGGACAGCATTCAGGCTTGAGCTGATAAATGGCAAGTAACATTCATGCCACACAATTCCCAGGCAATCACCAACAAGCTAGGGTCTAGCTACCTTAACTTAGGAACATAGGAACAGGAATAGGTCATTTAGCCCTTCGAACCTGTTCCGCCATTCAAAGAGATCATGGCTGATCTGCGACCTAACTCATATATCATAGAATCGTATAATGTCCTTCCAAAAGCATGGTGGCCAGAACTGGACACAATGCTCCAGTTAAGGCTGAACCAGTACTTTATACAGGTATATAATAACTTTCTTGTTTTTGTACTCTATATGCCTATTTATAAAGCTCAGGATTCCACATGCTTCACTAACCACTTCCTTAATCTGCCTTGCAATCTTCAATGATTTGTGCACATATACCCCAGGTCCCTCTGCCTCCGTACATGCTTTAGAATTGTACCCTTTATATTGTCTCTCCTACCAAAATGAATCACTTCACACTTCTCTGCATTAAATTTCATCTGCCACTTGTCCCCCCATTCCACCAGCCTAAGTCCTCTTGAAGTTTATCACTATCCTCCTCACAGTTTTGTGTCATCTGCAAATTTTGAATTTGTGCTCTGTACACCCAAGTCTAGGTCATCAACATATAACAAGAAAAGCAAAGGACCCAGCACCAACCCCTGCGGAACCCCACTACATACCTCCCTCCAGTAGAAAAAACAACTGTTTACAACTACACTATATTTCCTGTCATTCAGCCAATGTTGTATCCATGCTGTGACTGTCCTTTTTATTTAATGGGCTCTAACTTTGCTGACAAGCCTCTTATGTGGCATTTTATCAAATGCTTTTTGTAAGTCCACGTACTCTGCATGATTGGCCCCTATACACCACCTTCAACATTCACTCCCTCCATCACTGGCACACAGTGACAGCAGTGTGTACCATCTACAAGTTGCACTGCAGCAACTCACCAAGGCTGCTTCGACTGCACCTTTCAAACCCACTACCTCCGCCACCTAGAAGGGCAAGGGCAGCAAAGGCATGGGAGCACCATCACCTGCAAGTTCCCCTCCAAGCCACACACCATCCTGACTTGGAACTATATCGCTGTTCCTTCACTGTCACTGGGTCAAAATCTTGGAACTCCCTGCCTAACAGCACTGTTGGTGTACCTACATCCCAAGGACTGCAGCGGTTCAAGAAGACAGCTCACCACCACCTTCTCAAGGGCAATTAGGGGTGGGCAATAAATGCTGGCATAACCTGTGATGCCTGCATCCCCCAAACAAACTAAAAAGTCCTTGTTCAAAAAAGATGATAGGTACGATTCCAACCAGTTTTCCCCCAGTTCCCAATGACTCCAGTTTTACTAGGGCTCCTTGATGCCATGCTCAGTCAAATGCTGCCTTGATGTCATGAGTAGTCACTCTCACCTCACCTCTGGAGATCAGCTCTTTTGTCCATGTTTGGAGTAAGGTTGTAATGAGGTCAGGAGCTGAGTGGCCCCGGCAGAACCCAAACAGAGCGTCACTGAGCTGATTATTGCTGAGCAAGTACCTCTTGATAGCACTGTCGACGAGCCCTTCCATCACTTTGCTGATGATCAGGAGTAGACTGATAGGATGGTAATTGGCCGGGTCAGATTTGTCCTGCTTTTTGTATATTGGACATACCTGGGCAATTTTCTACATTGCCGGATAGATGCCAGTGTTGTAGGTGTACTGCAACGGCTTGGCTAGGGGTGTGGCTAGTTCTGGAGCACAAGTCTTCAGCACTATTGCCTGAATGTTGTCAGGGCCCATAGCCTTTGCAGTATCCAGTGCCTTCAGCCGTTTCTTGATATCACGTGGAGTGAATGGATTGGCAGAAGACTGACATCTGTGATGCTGGGGACCTCAGGAGGGGGCCGAGATGGATCATCCACTTGGTACTTCTGGCTGAAGATGGATGCAAATGCTTCAGCCTTGTCTTTTGCACTGATGTGCTGGGCTCTCCCATCGTTGAGGAAGGGGATGTTTGTGGAGCCTCCTCTTCCAGTCAGTTTAATTGTCCACCACCATTCACGACTGGATGTGGCAGGACTGCAGAGCTTAGATCTAATCCTTTGGTTGTGGGATCTCTTACCCACTGAGGTGGGCACCCTCAGTGTGAAGATGGGACTTCGTCTCCACAAGGACTGTGCGGTGGTTACTCCTATCAATACTGTCATGGACAGATGCATATGCTACAGGTAGATTGGTGAGGACGAGGTCAAGTAGGTTTTTCCCTCTTGTTGGTTCCCTCACCACCTGCCACAGACCCAGTCTAGCAGCTGTGTCCTTTAGGACTTGGCCAGCTCAGTCACTATGGTGCAACAGAGCCACACTTGGTGATGGACATTGAAGTTCCCCCACCCAGAGTACATTTTGTGCCCTTGCTACCCTCAGTGCTTCTTCCAACTGGTGTTCAACATGGAGAAACATTGATTCATCAACCGAGGGGAGGCCGTAATCAGCAGGAGGTTTCCTTGCCCATGTTTGACCTGATGTCATGAGACTTCATGGGGTGCGGAGTGAATGTTCAGGACTCCCAGGGTAACTCCCTCCTGACAATATACCACTGTGCTGCCACCTCTGGTGGGTCTGTCCTGCCGGTGGGACAGCACATTCACAGGATGGTGATGGTGGTGTCTGGGACATTTTCTGCAAGGTATGATTCTGTGAATATGACTATGTCAGGCTGTTGCTTGACTAGTCTGTGGAACAACTCTCCCAATTTTGGCACTAGCCCCCAGATGTTAGTAAGGAGAACTTTGCAGAGTCAACAGGTTTATCATTGTCATTTCCGGTGCCTAGGCTGATGCCGGGTGGTTCGTCCGGTTTCTTGTACACCACTTGTTCGGTACACTATTTTTAAGTGGTTTGATACAACTTGCTAGGGCAAGTGTCTTGCTAGGGCATTTAAGAGTCAACCATGTTGCTGTGGGTTTGGAGTCACATGTAGGTCAGACCAGGTAAGGACGGCAGATTTCCTTCCCCAAAGGACATTAGTGAACCAGATGGGTTTTTACAACAATCAACAATGGTTTCATGATCACCACTAGACTAGCTTTTTAATTCCAGATTTATTAATTTAATTCAAATTTCACCATCTGCCGTGGTGAATTTCGAACCCATGTCCCCAGACCATTAGCCTTGGACTCTGGGTTACTAGTCTAGTGATATTACCATTACGCCATCACCTCCCAATTACTGAGGGTGTAACATTTGCAATTCTCCAGTCCTCTGGCACCACTGCTGTATCTAAGGAGGATAGGAAGATTATGGCCAGTGCCTTCGCAATTTCCACCCTTACTTCCCTAAGTATTCTTGGATGCATCTCATCCAGTTGTAAACCATGGCGCGGAGTCAACTCCCCCTTGGTCCCTTTATTCCCTTCACCCACTTGATACTGGCCGTCACGTGGGACTAATTCCTCTTAATTCAGGCTCAGGCTGGGTGTTTGGGATATCGGGGTTACAGGAGAGCCACCCTCCACCTAATCCACCAGCTACGGTTAATGGCTTAGGACAAAGAGGAGGAAACTCAGTCCTTTGTTTAACTATCAATTTACTTTATTCACGTTGTTGTACAATGTAAGAATAAGTCTTATACACTTGGTTAGACAAAAGCATGCAACTCAAACTGGGTTAAACAGTTAATAACAAAGCTAACTAGAATCGATAAGCACACCCACTAGGTTCCTCTGACCTTTCCCTGACCTAATCACTGAAAACAAAGGATAATACCCGAAAAAGGGGAAAGCTGACGCTGGCCAGGCGTTCCGTTCTCTCTCTCTTTTATGTCGTCGCCGCGTTGCTGACGCAGGGTCTTCTACTTCCGCGATGGTTGGTCTCCAGAGTTTCTCGCTGGCTCTATGCCTGAGATTCTCCATACTTATTCTCTTTCTTATTTCTTCGAGCTGTGCTGTCTCTTTCCTGTTGGTTTAGGCCTGATCACCTCGTTCGTATCTTCTCTTTATTGGCCCAGGCCCAAAGACCCCGGTATCACTCCGTGTTCAAATAAGGCTCTATTCTTATGATCTCTCCCTTGTCTTTCACATAAATTAATTAGTTCAAACTGGTTTTTACCAGCACAGGCCAGTGTCTGAGCTCAGGTTACTTCAGTCCATGAGCTAAGCAACAGTTTGTAACAGACTCTGTACTTCTTGCAGCCCCTGGCCAACATCTCCCTCCTCTTGATCCAAAGATACTTATCTTAGGATCATCAAGTTTCCCTTCTCTGTGGACCATTCCTGAGAATGTCATTGTCCACCAATGAGTGTGCTATACCGTTACATACAAAAAGATACGTTTATAAAACTTAGTATATACAGTTTTTTTTTCCAGTTTTTGTTTATATTGATAACCGTTCCTTCTGTTTCATTATAGCCCCATCATCCAATCTTCACAAAATGTCATTTTTCCACCTTCTAAGCTGATATACATTAAGTACAACAATTATTAGCACACATAGAATCACTATGACAGCAATATGTGATACAATTCTGACCCATGGATGTATTTAAACATTAGATCCCCAATTCCAAAATTTACTCCAAAACCCTGGGTCGCGCAACAGTTCATTTGCCTTATCGGCATGAGTTCTAATTGTTTTAGTGTGTTTATTCCATAGATGAATTATCTCTTTTGCCACTTCTGCTATTTGTGCCCAATCCGCTGTTAGGTGTGGGATGGGTGGTAATTCGGTGGCAATATATTCCCGTACCTCTTGATCTGTATCAGTACGTTGGACCATGAGATTCTCCTTTATCACTATCCTCGTTATTGGCTCAGGCAGGACTTGTCCACCAACAACCAAGTCCGAGGTTACATTGTGAATGGCTACATTGTGTCCCTCCAGAGGGCACTGTTTCTATCCCTTGTTGTAGTTCATATGTAATATGCTATTACATAGCATATGTAATATGTTTGCCCCACGAGGGCATATTGTAAAAAGGTCTGGTTATTAACAGGCAGAATGGACAATGAACAATTTTCATAGGTGCTGAGCCCGCAATTTGTAAGTTTCTGTCTCGTTGTCTCTTCTGGACAGGCCCAGTGATTCCCCCCTTGATGACATTTTGACAAATCTACCCCTTTTCTCAACACCATCCATTACAATAGCATGAGATGGTGGGTTACTTAAAGATATCCAAATACCCTCTTGGTACTTGCCCACGTTATGGACTCTCTTTAAAGGGTAGGTCAAATTGCTTCCGTGTCGGGGAATATGAAACACTGCCCCAGCATAATATCTTCCTCCATCCTTGTCACAGGTGCCTAACATTCTGTTAGTTAAGGTCAAACTTCTGAGGTGACACAGGGGTATCTCTTCTCCGACCCACTTCTTTAACTGTTCATTTCTCCTAGCCCACTTACTTCCCCTATTTTCTTTATTTTTCTTTTGTTTTTTCCCTCGATTTCTCTCTGTATGTGGATGTACAACATCAGGTTGTCTTTCAAACACCCCCGCTTGGATCCGCAGTTGATCCTGCTCTTGATCTCCCTGACCTTCGGTTGGAACATCGGTAGCATCAAGCATCACATGCCAACTGTGATTATCTTGTTTTTCTCCTACTAACATTAACTGATTAATGTGATACCAGCCACTCTTATCTGGTGCCGTCAATACTTTGTATACAGATGGACTAGCTTTATCTACTATCTCATAGGGACCGGTGAACTTTGGACTCAAGAATGAGGTGGGCTGGTATATTCTGATCATTACCCTTTGTCTGGGGTCGAACTCTATCGGGCTGGCTTTCGCATTGAAATAAGCCTTACTTTGCTGTCTCTTCTTTCCTTGTTGGTGAGCTGCTACATAATTTGCTTCTCTCACTGTTTCTACTAGTTGTTGTACCCATTTTTCTAATATAATACTGTCCACTTCGGGTTCGGACAAGTCCAAACCTACCAACCCCTCCATTCCTCTCGTGTCCCTTCCCGTCATGAGTTTATAGGGAATATAGCCTGTTGATGAAGCCGCGGTATTCCTGATTACCATCAACACATAGGGCAGACCGACCTGCCAGGTCGTCTTGTGTTGCTGTACCATTTTAGTTATCATGTTTTTCAATATCTGATTCATCCTTTCCACAATTCCACTAGGGTATGTGGAATTTCTGTTTGACCCCAAAGAGAGTCATTACATTTTGCATTACTTGGGCTGTAAAATGTGTTCCCTGATCTGATTCTATGCTTCGGGGTAAACCCCATCGAGTGAATACCCTTTCTAACAGAATTTTCGTGGTGATTTTGACTGTATTTGTTCTGGTTGGGAAAGCTTCCACCCATTTGGTAAACGTATCTACTATTACTAGAATGTACTTAAACTCTCCTGGAGTGGGGGGTAGGGGTCCTACATAGTCTATCTGTAAATTAGTCCAAGGCCCTTCTACTGGTCTGGTATGTTGGAGGGCCCCTTTCTTGACATTCCTCTCGGAGTTGTGTTGTGCACAGATCAAACAATTCTTGACATAGTGTTCCACGTCACCTTTCATTCCAGGCCACCAGCACACCTCCTTTATCTTTTCCAGGGTACTCTCTGTCCCTTTATGTCTCCATAAGTCATGGTACCAGTGGATTATTTGGTTTCGTCCCCCCTCTGGCACTACGAATTTTCCTTCACATAAAACCACTCCGTCCTGAATATTTATCCCCTTGTACTCTTTGTATTTGTCTGACTCTACTCCTTCTATCAGTTTTTTCAATTCTCCATCTTTCTTCTGCTCCTCTGTTAAATCCATTACCTTAATCTGTTTCCCTTTCTGTTCCCCAATGTCCTCAGTCGGTGGGTGCCATTCCTGCCCACTAATAGCACTTTGTTTGGCTAGCTCATCCGCTTTCCTATTCCCTTCCGGAGTAAGTTTTGAATGAGCTTTTACCTTCGTGATCCCATATCCTTTCCCCTGTGCTCCTTCAAAGATGTAACTTAATAATGGGGCCGATGGAAGGGGCTTCCCATCCGCTGAGACAAAACCCCTCGCCTCCCATAAGGGCAAATGTTCCATGAGGCTATTACAGACATACATGCTATCAGAATATATAACTGATCCGGGTGGCAAGTATTCTGGGTGGCCAACCACATATACGACGGCTGCTAATTCTGCCGCCTGCGCGCTCATGGTTTTAGGCAATTTTAAGGCTGCGCTAAACTTTTCCTGACCGTGTTCGTCTTCTACATATATCCCGCACCCAGTCCTCCTCTCACCATCCTGTACTGATGAGGAACCATCCACAAAAATGTTTAAGTGGGGTTCTTCTTTTTCCTTTGCATCTTTGCTTTCGGACCCCGTTGCTTTCTCCAATCCACTCCTACCCCCTCCTTTTTGTTTTGATACAAATGGTTCCTTGGGATCATTTGCTATCATGACTTGACACTCATGTTTCTCTCCTTGATACACTAGGTTGTCTGCCAACATAGTGGTAGTTTTTACCCCTTTTACGCTTATGTTTCTTCCTTGCAATAATAGTGTGCACCTAGCAATTTGGTTCTGACTTACTGACCCGTCTTTGATCCTACCGTCCAATAGTACTGTACGGGGGTATGTTCTGTCAGTTTTGTAAGTGGGTTCAGTCCCACTACGTCAGTAAAATACTGTACTGCCCAGAAACCTGCTAATAAATGTTTCTCGCACGTCGTATACCCCTGCTCTACCGGTGAAAGCATACGCGAGGCATACGCTACTGGTCTCAATTTCCCTTGTGTCTCCTGTAACAGAACTTAGTAACTGATAATGTTCCTGTTCCGTTTCAGTTTGTAGAAGTAAATCGTCTACATACTGCACCAGACATTCAGGCTGTGAGAACCTTTTTAACCCTTCCCTTAGACGCTGGTGAAATATGGACAGGGAATTATGAAATCCCTGTGGCAGGGCGGTCCACGTATATTGTTGTCCTTGGAAGGTAAATGCAAATTTATATTGGCATTCTTTCGCCAATGGAATAGACCAAAAACCATTACTTATGTCTAAAACAGTGAACCTTGTGCGTCCTCATTTTGTTTAACTACCGTCTCTGGGCTAGTTGCTACGGTGGGGGCCATTAACGGGGTTACCTTATTTAATTCTCGATAGTCTATCGTTAGTCGCCAGCTACCGTCCGGTTTCCTCACCGGCCAAATAGGCGAGTTGTTAGTGGAGGCTACCGGTCTTAGTATCCCTTGTAGCAGCAAACTCTGAATCACCTTTCCCACCTCCTCTTCTGCCTGTTTTGGAAAAACCATACTGCTTCTGTGGTTTGGGGTCTGGGCCCTGTATACACACACTCCAGGTCATTTCCCCACAATCATGTTTATGTCGAGCAAATACTTCTGAATTCCGTGTGATAATTTGTTGTACTTCACGATCGCTACTCATTTCTTCTGGTCTTGTCCACATTTCCCTGAACGTGCATATCCTATCCTGGTATTCCCCCACCGGGACGGATGTGTGATCTATACTACCCCTGCCCAAGGGCATTTGCCAAATCGCGCAATTAACAGGGTCAAAACAGAGTCCTGCTTTAGCCATATAATCACACCCTAATATATTTTCTTGTTCTCTGGGTAACTCAATGAGAACCACTGAGTGCTCTATTGCTACGTCCCCCACACTGACTTCCAACGGTACGCTCACATATCCCACTTGTGCACGTCCTGTGAATCTGCTTAAAACAAGTTTACTTTGAATTTTCCAATCTACTTTACTAACATTGGTGGTGTTTACGGTGGTTTGGGATCCTCCAGTGTCCCAAAGGAACGTGACAGGGCGGCCTCCAACCCTACCATTCACTAGGGGTCTCCCTGTGTTATCCCACCGCATGTCACACACCCATAACGGAGAGGCCTGCGACCGTCATTGTGGTTCAGGGTATAGCCCCGAAGATGGTGCTATCTCCAGTATATCACATTGAGGATTTGACCTATTCGGTCCTTCCACGGGTAGGCTCTGGCGTTTGTTCTGGCCTCCTCCCCGACCTGCATTTTCTCGTCTCGGGTTTGGCCATTCTCTTTTGAAATGTCCCTCCTGGCCACAGTTATAGCAGTGGGTAGGCCCATCCGGAATTCTCCCTGTTCCTGGGACGGATCCTCTCCCGATGCCTCTACCCCTTCCTCCTGTCTGAAAGGCTGGGTGGGGTGCCCCTTGTGTAGTTACCCTCCTTTCATTTCTCCAGGTTATTGTCTGATCTTTGACAGGCATCGCCTTTCCCCCAGGGGCCTTGGAGAATTTTGTTGTTCCCTTCTCCCATGCTCTAACCATCCTCCTGAGTACCCAAGCCTCTGTGTGTGTGTCATCAGAGGGATCAAATTGATCTAGTGCCCTTCTTGACTCCTCAGTGCCCTGCGACACCAGCGTTCTCAGCCATCGATTTCTAATCTCTGGCGTTGGATTTGCTCTATCTCGGTTTGCGCCATATACCCCCTGAAACACCGCCCAGATACGGGCCGCAAACGCGACAGGGTGTTCACCTTTTCTTTGATAGCATTTCGTTAGCGCCTCCACTGGGTCCCCTCTGTTAGTACCCATGACGTTTAATACTTGATCTTTTAAAGCTTCATTTGTGCCTCTATCGAGTTTTTGTTCCTCCGGTAGGGCGGAGTGTATGTGTGGGTGTAGGCACATTATAATTAATTTTCTTTCTTCAGCATCATCTAAGCCATGTATTCCTCTCTGTTGACTAACTGCTTGGGACAGCTCCCTCGGATCATCCCCGGGTGTGCACATCCCAATGTCTTTCGCAATATCCCTCAATTGCTGTACCCCCATTGGAGTGGAATATGTCATACCCTGGCCAGCTGCCACCTGGCCATCTGCCCCTATCGCTGCCCTAGCAGTCACAAGGGGGGCCATGGGGGCCGATGGCTCCTTTGGCTCTGGCTCATATGCTGGCGGAGGATCCTCGGGTAGAGGGTCTCCGTCATCATGGCCGTATCTAGCCGCTTCATCTGCTAACATTCCAATCTACGTCCCCTTCACCATTCTCCTCACTTCCTTCGGGGGCAAAAGCACAGATTATCCCTCTCTGCGCGGCTAGCTGCTCTTGCAGTCTCGCTATATATTTTTGACACTTTGTGTGATCAGCTGTATTACTTCTCTGTTCCTGAGCTGCTCTCTGAATCACATTCATGGCAGTTTTTAAATTGCTGTTTCCATCTTTCCACCTCAGCTTTAGCTGCTTGGGCTTCTCCCTCTTGCCTACTTTTTTCCGTAACTAGTTTTTTGCACTGTAACTGATATTGGTTCATATGCATCAATTCCGCACTTCTGTATCCCTGCAAATCAGTTACTTTTTCACTAAGGTGGGCTGCCTCCTCACGGAGTTTTTTAATCTCTTCCTCTAGTCTGTTCTGCTCTTTTTTAGCCTGCTGTTGGCATTCTATCCATTCAAGTAAACAGCCGATAGCTACTGACTTCTGTATTTTTAAAAATTTACTAGCTGACATCTTTGCTTGTGTAATCTTCCAAAGGGCTTCCCCTATGGATTTTCCCTTGTCGCTAGTGTGACCTGCATACTCCCCGTATTGCGGCCACTTCCCTATTACGTATTTTTGGAGGAATCCCTTCCAATCAAAAGAATCCAAGTCCCCAAGGCTTGGAGATTCCCTTTTATTTGTCATCTTATGTTAGTAGCTACAAATTAACCCCTAAGTTCCTGTTCTCTCTGTACTTTGTCAATTTCATTTGGCTCGAGTCTCCCGCTGATTCAATGGAGAGATTGATCCTCGTGCCCACCCAGGGACGCCAATTATGTAAACCGTGGCGCGGAGTCAACTCCCCCTTGGGCCCTTTATTCCCTTCATCCACTTGATCCTGGCCGTCACGTGGGACTAAGTCCGTTCGCTCTCTCTTTTACGTCGTCGCCGCGTTGCTGACGCAGGGTCTTCCACTTCCACGATGGTTGGTCTCCGGAGTTTCTCGCTGGCTCTATGCCTCCATGCCTCCATACTTATTCTCTTTCTTATTTCTTCAAGCTGTGCTGTCTCTTTCCTGTTGGTTTAGGCCTGCTCACTTCGTTCATATCTTTTCCTTATTGGCCCAGGCCCCAAGACCCTGGTATCACTCCATGTCCAAATAAGGCTCTATTCTTGTGATCTCTCTCTTGTCTTTCACATAAATTAATTAGTTCAAACTGTTCTTTTATCAGCACAGGCCAGTGTCTGAGCTCAGGTTACTTCAGTTCATGAGCTGTTCAACAGTGTCTGAGCTCAGGTTACTTCAGTCCATGAGCTAAGCAACAGTTTGTAACAGACTCTGTACTTCTTGCAGCCCCTGGCCAACACGGTCTTGGTGACTTATCAACCGTAAGCCTATCTCACACCTCCTCTTTATCAATTTTTAGGCCATCCAGTGACTCAACAACCTCCTCTTTCACCATGACTTGGGCAGTATCTTCTTGCTTAGTAAAGACAGATGAAAAGTACTGAATTAGTATTTCAGCCATGCCCTTTGCCTCCATGCACAATTTCCCTTTAAGGTCTCCGATCAGCTCCACTCCTCCTTTTACCACCCTTTTACTATTTTCAGGCCTATAAACGACTTTTAGATTCTGTTTTATGTTAGCCGTGAGTGTCTTCTCATACTTTCTCTTTGCTTCTCTCATTTGTTTTTTCACTTCCCCTTTGAACCTTCTATATACAGCCAGGTTCTCAATTGTATTATCCACCTGACATCAGTCATATGCACCCTTTTTCTGCTTCATCTTACCTCTCTAGCTCTTTCATCATCCAGGGAACTCTAGATCTGTTTGTCCCACCTTTCCCCCTCGTGGGAATGTACCTTGACTGGACCCCAGGTATCTCCTCTTTACAGAGCAGCTCATTGTTCAGTTACAGTTCCTTAATACCTTTGGCTCACAAAAATCTGTCAATCCCAGTTTTAAATTAACAATTGATTTAGCATCAATTGCCATTTGCGGAAGTGTATGTTATGGTCCAGGAGCTACAGATTACTCAAAAGGGGTTGAGGTCACAAGTAGTGGTTTAAAGCAGTTTATTAAGAAACGACAGTTTAGATGTGATACATCAGTTAAATAGACAGGAAAGACATATGACCTGTGACAGATGAAACACTTTTCCGGTCCCAAATCTGATGGAAGGACAAATGAAGTGGAGTGGTAGGGCTGAATTTTACACTGCCCCAACAGGTCGGATGGTGTCGTGGGAGAGGATAGGGGTGGCGTAAAATTGAGCGAGAGGCTCCAGGAGGCCTTCCCGCCCCACTCCTGCCTCCGGCCAACTTTACGGCAGTCGGGCAGTGGGGGGGGTGGGGGTGGTGGGGGGAAACAGCCCGCCCGCCTGAGGCCAATCAAGGCCCTTGTGGCCACTTAACGGCCACATAAGGGCCCTCACCTGCCTCCATGGGTATTTTACCCATGACAAATGGGCGTGCTGAGGGCGTGAAAGACCCCCCAGCGATAGCTGCCGGCCTGTCAGCACGTCATGGAGGTGCCATGTCAGTTGGGCACAGGGTGCCCGATTAAGGGCTGCCCCCACCTCCCAACCTACCCCCGGGACCCAAGATGCCCCCCCCACTCCCCCCAAACGACCACCCTATTCTCACCAGGGCACGACTGATCCCCCGGTGAGGAATGCCCAACTTACCTTCACTCCTAGCTCCACGTCGTCGGCTGGACTGCAGTCCCAGCATTGGCCACCGCTCTCAGTGGCGCTGCTGAGACTAAGGCAGCCAAGGCTGGCAGCTCACTGAGGCGGGACTTCCTCCCTCAAGCGGTGGAAGTCCCACATCAGGACAATTAAAGCCTGGGGACCTGTAAAATGTGGGACGGATCCCCGGGCTAGGCGGAAGTGGGTTCGTCACCGACTTTTACATCGGTGGCGAATTCCTGTCCGCCTAAGGTCAAATCCAGCCCATATTGTCAGTCTCTTCTGTTCTCAGTCTTCTTGAGCTAACCAAAGTGTTAGGATGAAGCCAGCATGGATCCACTTCAAAAAGCTCTCCTCTATCCCTCTTGACTGCCCATTTATTTACTTTATTTCTAGGGGACTGGTGAGTTTCTCATGTCAACCACACATTCAATCATGTCTTCCCATTCAAATGCCCATTTACTGAGGGACAGATCACAAGATAGACAGCCTCCTCTTGCCCCTGACATCACTTTATTACTTATCTTTTATAAGAACATCTCAGCCCACTTAGTGTGCATAAGGGTCCATCTTATCAGGCCCAGGAATATCTACATGAAGGCCTGTGCCTGAAGGAGCTATATTACCTAGATAACATTCTTCTGGAGAACAATAGACAATTGACTGTGTTGTGTCTTTGTTATTTTCCAAACTTGGGGCAGAGAGAGAAATTTTATTGCTAAGAAACCATAGTCTCAGCATTTCTTTTAAAACTATATATCTAGCATTTTCTATAATTTCAAACTACTCCTTCTTATAATTATATTATTAAAACTACCATTTTCTTATGGTTCCCTACCTTGAGAAGGAAATATCATTATTGACTTCTCACATTTGACCCCTGACTAACCTAGCTATCTCTAAGTTATAAGCTCATCTTCCTAACTTCTTTCACAAACACTATAGGTAATATGCTAGAATTATCAGAATCATCAACACAAACCCTTGAACGATTAGTAGGAGTCGGGCAAGCATCCTTAACCAGCGAGTTTGGCTAATGTTATAGACAGATTTGCACCAGTCTTGCTTTCCCAGGTTTTGGATTTCATTTTAATCAGATGTCTTTCAGAGGTGCTAGTTCTGTCGAGAATTGATTTGAGGTTTGAGGAAAATGGGGGAATTGGGTGGCCAATCTGGGTTACAGCCTTGAGTGCTTTGCTCTTCATAGAGATATTGATTCTCAGTTCTGTGATGTTATGTGTTGGTATGGGGAGCAGGACATAACTTCATATCACAGTTGTTTGGGTGAGCTTAAAACAGAAGGCAGGCTCAGGAATGGGACATATCATATTCCCATGTTTCAATGCTCTGGCATTGGTTGTAATGCAGTATGTTCCCATCTGAAGGTACACATGTTGGGTTGGACTTTGTGTGGCCCCATGAGGCAGGATTGGAGGCGGGGGGTCATTGATATCACTACGGGTGGCGGGGGGTGTGGCAGGGTGGAGGGTCCATCACCTTCCTGTTGCCCAGCGATCTTCCTGGGGGTGGGATAAGCTGATGATGGCCTTCCTGCCCGAGACCAATTGAGGCCCTTAAGTGGCCTATTAACGGCCAATTAAGGGCCTCTTCCCGCTGCTGCTGGGATCCTATTAAAGGCGGAGTGGGGCCTCTGCCATGCTGGGAGGATGCCTTGTAACACGAGGCACCCGCCCTGTGGACTTGGCGGGGAGGAGTCTCTCCTTCATGGGCAATTTGAGGCCCTCGGAGGACCCTGACCAGAAACCAATTCACCCCCCAGAACTCCCTTCCCCCTGGACTGCAAGACTACCCACCAGCCCCGACTCACCGAGTGGTGCGAAAATGCAGAGGCAGGATTGCCCCCGTCCTTTCAGCCTGGTGCCGGGAGCCTGTCTCCAGCACAAAATCCACCCCATTTTGTGCGATTTACTTCCCACTTCTGGACACTCATTGCACAGGTGGGTGAATTTGGATCTAGAGTGAAACTACAGGCTGGCCTTCCTGGATTTCTAACACCACAGTGGCACAAATAAGTTCCCCCTTGGTCAGAGCAACACTCAGTGTCGGGGCTATCCCAGGTCTGATTTTGTTTGATCAAGATTGGAGGAGGGGCTTCATATGATGTATGGCCATACTGGACCATAGTCCTTATGGATTCTACCTTGAATCCTTCCTGAGATAACCAGAGGGCTATTGGTACCATACTACCATGAACTCAGTTCCCCTTCATCAAGTTGGAAAAGCCCTGCTGTCTGACCTCTATTGTCTCATTATAACCCACAAACCATCCATTGATCATGTTATCGTTTATGAAGGATTGGATCCGGTGGTTCCTGACGATGTTAAGCCCACTCATTATCTGATCGAGCATGTAACTTCCATCGATAGGACAGGCGATGGTCTTGGATTTTTTTTCAGCTTCCCTCTTATCTTTAATAACTTTATTCATTGTTTGCTCAATCTGCCAGAACACCTTTACCTTGTCAATAACTGTCAGGAAGTTGTGGGACAATTTCTGGATGACATCCTGTCCTCCTCTGTTTATCCCAGATAGGATCCCTTTTTGTTGTTTCCTCATTGCTACATCATGTTTCCACATGTCCTCTTTAACAACCCAGTTCCAGGCAGCAGTTCCTGCTGATGCTCCTATCCTGAGCTATTCCCCTAATCCCCTTTTCTTTCTTTGTCTCTTTTCTGTCTTTGCTACATTTACGTTCGCTGGCATATCTTTCTCATTCCATGATCCTCAATTGTCCTGCGCCTGATTCTTTTTCAGAAAACTCCTCAATGCCTCCTCTCCGAACTGATTATAATGTGTTCAGTACCCTGTCAGCCCTGAGGGAGGGGAAGTTCCTGAAGTAGAGTATGACAGACACTATCTCATACCTCACATCATAGTATAGTTGTTTATAAGTGCGGGTGACCATTAATCTGTTTTCTGGCTTTTTCACAAGTGGTGGACACTCCTTTCAGTGCTATTTCTTCTCTGGTCTCCCAGTCCTTCCTTTTTTTGTATCTTAATTTGTTGTATCACCCCTTGACTTGTGTCTGGGTCTGTGTTAAAACATCACACCATCTCTTGATGCCTTTTGCACCTTTTTGGCCGGTTTATCATGTCCTTGTGTTGCCCTAAGTATGGGATCCCTATACTTTTTGGGTGATTCTGATTGAGTCCATGAAGGCAAATTCCAGGTCTTCCCATTTCCCCAGTTGAAACCTCGGTGTCATTCTGACACATTTTTTGGCACATTGGCATGTTACTTTTAATCCTTCCCCCTCTTGTACCCATATCGCAGGTGGTCCATCAGTACCAGGTCTTTGCCAGTCAGAATAATTACAATGGACCACCATGTCACACCCATCCCCAGAGACTATATCCTATATGTCCTCTATACCTTCTTGATTGTTTTGAGTGGTCATATCAGTGTGGCGTACAGTTGATTCTCGCTTTATGATAATGACACTTATTGTCTGGATGGCATTGTTGAGTATTGTCAATCCTATCACGGATTTGAATGGAGTCACCATTTATTCTTTTACAGTTTTGAACTGATTAATGTGGTACCATTTAGGCCTCTTTTTCCCTTGTCCAGGATTTGGACCAAATACACAGTGGGGCTGGTTCTGTCCACAATTGGGTAGAGTCCCACCAGTTGGATCAAAGACATGCTCCTTCCTTAAATAGTTTAGGACCATGACCACATCTCCTACCTGGTACTAAAATGGCTGGACTTTTTTTATCAAAATATTTTTTTAATCTGTTGCTGGTATTTCACATTTTTCTGGACCATGAACTCATTAGACTTTTGAATGTGTTCTATCATTGACTCTAACCATTTCTGGTTGACAGTCCCTAGTAAGACTGGAGGAAGAGGTGGGGTGAGGAGGTGGGCAGGCGTCCTCATTAACCTTCTCATCATAGCTTGGTAAGGTGAGATACCTGTGGTATTATGGGGGGGGTGGGGGGTTGCTCTCATGGCCATCAGGCATATGGGTAACATGTTAACCCATTGTGTGGGGTGATCTGAAAAAACTTTTTTAGCATTGTTTTAAGGGTTTGGTCGTCCCTCTCCACCACCCCTGATGATCGTGGCTGATGTACAACGTGCTACTTAGGAATGATTTTCATGAGTCGTTGGAGTTCTGAGAAGATATTTCCAGTTAAGTGAGACCCCTGGACACTAACAACCTGGATTGGCATTCCCCACTTGCAGACCACCTCACTCAGTTGCGGTTTTGCTGCTGTGAGGGTGGTGTTCATCTTACAGGGGAAGGCCTCAATCCATTTTGTGAATTTGTCTATTAAAACCAGACAATACCTGCAGCCTGAGGGCACAGTGGCAAGAGGGCATATAAAAACTATCTGAATGTGTGTTCAAGGGCTGTCCATTCCAAATTTTTACCACCCTTGACATGAAGAAGTGTTTCCTACTTTCACTCCTGAAAGGTATGACTCTAATCTTTTGACTATGCCCCCTATTCCTAGACTCCCCAACTATTGGAAATAGTTTCCCCCAATCTTTCCTATCTTTTCCCTTGATATCTTGAAAGCTTCAATCAAATCACCCCTTAACCTTTAAAACTCTGGGGAATATAACCCTAATTTGTTTAATCTTTCTTCATAGCTTAACCTTTGGAATCCAGGTATCATTCTGATAAATCTACGTTACACTCCTTCCAAGGCCATTATATCCTTCCTAAGGTGTGGTGCCCAGAACTGCTTATAGTACTCCAGGTGTGGTCTAACCAGGGCTGAAGCATGGCTTCTACTCCATTGTATTCTTGTACTCTAGATATAAAGGCTAGCAATTCCATTAGGCTTTTTGATTATTTTCTGTAGCAGTTCATGACATTTTAATGAACTGCGTACCCAGTGTCTTTGAACCTCCACTGTTTCTAGATTTTCTAGAAAATCCCCTGTTTCATCCTTTTCAGGTCCAAAGTGGAAGATCTCATGTTTGCCTACATTGAAATCCATTGCCACAGTTTTGGGCATTCATTTAATCTATTAATATCTCGTTGTATCTCTATGTTTCCATCTACACTATGTATAATAGTACCTATCTTTGTGTCATCGGCAGATTTGGATATGTGAACCTATAATACGAACATATGAATGAGGAGCAGGAGTAGGCCACTCGGCCCTTTGAGCCTGTTCCACCATTCAATAAGATCATGGCTGATCTGATTGTAACTTCGACTCCACATTCCCGCCATCCCCTGATAATCTTTCACCCCCTTACTTATCAAGAATCTATCTAGCTCTGCCTTAAAAATATTTAAAGACTCTGTTTCCACTGCCTTTTGAGGAAGAGAGTTCCAAAGACTCATGACACTCTGAGGGAAAAAATTTCTCCTCATCTCTGTCTTAAATGGTCGACCCCTTATTTTTAAATAGTGACCCCTATTCGAGATTCTCCCACAGGGGAAACATCTTTCTATCCCATCATCTAAGTTGTTAATGAATACAGTGAATAGTTGAGGTCCCAGCACAGATCCTTGCTGGATACCACTAGTCACATCCTGCAAATTAGAATACCTGCTCATTATCCCTACTCTCTGTCTCCTTCCACTCAGTCAATTTCCTAACCACGTCAAGAATTTGCCTTCAATTCCAGGAGCTTCAACTTTAGCTAACAGTCTCTTGTGAGGGACTTTATCAAATGCCTTCCGGAAGTCATACAAATAACAGCCACTACTTTAGTCATGTCTTCAAAATGTTTAATCAGATTCGTCAGGCACGACCTACCCTCAACAAATTCATAATAATAAAAGCAAAATACTGCGGATGCTGGAAATCTGAAATAAAAACAAGAAATGCTGGAAATACTCAGCAGGTCTGGCAGCATCTATGGAGAGAGAAGCAGAGTTAACATTTCAGGTCAGTGACCCTTCTTCAGAACTAGCAAGTATTAGAAATGTAAAAGGTTATAAGCAAGTAAAGCGGGGTTGGGTCAAGAGATAACAAAGGAGAAGGTGTAAATAGGACAAGGTCACAGAATAGCTGACCAGAAGGTCGTGGAGCAAAGGCAAACAATATGTTAATGGTGTGTTGAAAGACAAAGCATTAGTACAGATAGGGTGTTAACAGACTGAAAATTGAACAGCCGCAAGTACAAACATGAAAAAAAAAGTGGGTAAGCAAACTAAACAAACTAAGATGAAATAAAATAAAATAAACACAGAAAAAGAAATTTTAAAAGGGAAGAAGAAAAAATAACTAAAAATAAAGGTAAAATGCGGGGGCCTGTCATGCTCTGAAATTATTGAACTCAATGTTCAGTCCGGCAGGCTGTAGCGTGCCTAATCGGTAAATGAGATGCTGTTCCTCAAGCTTGCGTTGATGTTCACTGGAACACTGCAGCAATCCCAGGACAGAGATGTGAGCATGAGAGCAGGGGGGAGTGTTGAAATGGCAAGCAACCGGAAGCTCGGGGTCCTGCTTGCAGACTGAGCGGAGGTGTTCCGCAAAGCAGTCACCCAGTCTGCGTTTGGTCTTCCCAATGTAGCGGAGACCACACTGTGAGCAGTGAATACAGTATACTACATTGAAAGAAGTACAAGTAAATCGCTGCCTCACCTGAAAGGAGTGTTTGGGGCCTGAGATAGTGAGGAGAGAAGGAGGTAAATGGGCAGGTATTACACCTCCTGCGATTGCAGGGGAAGGTGCCATGGGAAGGGGACGAGGTGGGGGTGGGGGTAATGGAGGAGTGGACCAGGGTGTCACAGACTCTCAGACACTTCTTCCTACCTCCCTCTGGACCCTCTTTCCCACTTCAGCCACGTGTTCTCCCCCTAATCTGCTTATCGCTATGTCAATTTGCACATGGCTCGGGTAATAACCCTTGAGGCCCTGTCCTTTAACTTAGCTCCTAGTTCCTGCTACTCTCCAATCAGGATCTCTTTCCTACTCTTTCCTATGTTGTTGGTTCCAACATGGACCACAACAACTGGATTTCCTCCCTCCCTCTCCAATATCTTTTCAAGCCAGTTCAAAATGTCTCTCAGCCTGGCACCAGGTAGGCAACAAACCATACAGGTCTCTTGATCCTGCTTACAAAGGATGCTATCTATCTCCCAAAATATTGAATCCCCTCCAACTACCATATAGGGCTTCCTCTATTCCTCTTCCTCCTCCTCTTCCCCTCTTTGGACAGCCTCCTGCTCCAAGGTGCTCCAGTCCACATTCTGGCTGTCCTTCCGACAGTCTTTATCCTCGCAGGTAGCATGTACATTATACCAGTTTCTGTGGTTCCTCGTTCTGCATTTCATCTGGGTTCCCATTACTCTGTATACTATCGGTCACAGCATCCCCATTCTACACCTGTACATCTCTATGAGGTATGACCAGTCTGGAGCAAACTGTCCAGAAACTGCTCCCCCTCCCTTATGTATCTGAGTGTTTCCAACTCCCACTCCAGCTCAATGACTGGAGTGATTCGAGTTGGAGACATCTACTGCATATGTGTTTGCTTGGGACAATTTCACTGTCCACAAGCTCCCACATACTGCAGTCCCAACACACAACTTATTCTGCCATATCTTAGTCTAAATTATTTATATCCTTTTTTTAGTTTACTGTAAGTTTTTTTTCTTTTTCTACACACTAACTTGCACTAAGCAGTGGACAAAAAATTTAAACACTGTCTCAAGCTTCCACTACAAGTATTGGGAAGTGGAAAGTAAAAAGTAACACCTCCTTCCCCCTCTGCATCAAATTCCTACTTGAACCAAATTCCCAACTTTAGCACTGTGATTACACTGCAGTCTTCACGACCACTCTTTGTGACCTACTTGATATTCAATAGCATTATCAACATTGAATCTCCAACCGTCAACATCCTGGGACGTCACCATTGATCGGAAACTTAACTGGAGCAGCCACATAAATACTGTGGTTACAGAAGCTGGGTATCCTTCAGCAAGTGACCTACCTCCTGACTCCACAAAGCCTTTCCAACATCAACAGGGCACAAATCAGCAATGTGATAGAATACTTTTCACTTGCCTGACTGAATGCAACTCCAACACTTACGAAACTTTACACCATCCAGGACAAAGCAGCCCACTTGATTGACAGCCTTTCCAGCAACTTAAACATTCAGTCCCTCCACCACCAGTGCCTGTGGCTGCAGTGTGTACCGTCTACAAAATGCACTGCAGCAACTTGCCAAGGCTTCTTCAGCAGTATCTCTCAAACCCATGACCTTTATCAACTTGGATCAAGGCAGCAAGGGCATGGAAACACCACCACCTGCAAGTTCCCCTCCAAGTCACACAGCATCCTGACTCGGAAATATATCACAGTTCCTTCATTGTCACCGGGTGAAAATCTTGGAACTCTCTCCATAACAGCACTGTGGGTGTACCTACACCACATAGACTGCTGCGGTTCAAGAAGGCAGCTCATCACCACCTTCGCAAGGGCAGTTATAGATGGACAATAAATCTTGGCCTTGCCAGTGACGCCCACATCCCATGAACAAATAAAAAAGATGGTTTGGTGGAAGTGGTCAATATTACCAAGAGGAAATAAGCAGTCCTTGAAGATGAGCACTGGGTGATACATAATGCCAGCGGTTCACGTAGTCTAGTTCATCTTTAGCATGAGAACATAGGAACAGGAGTAGGCCACTTAAGCCCTCAAGCCTGTTCCACCATTCAAGGAGGACTTGGCTGATCTGTGACCTAACTCACTATTCCCCCTTTGCCCCATATTCCTTACAACCTTTTGTTAGCAGAAATCTATCAAAGTCAGCTTTAAAATTAACTATTGACCCAACATCAAACTGCCGTTTGCAAAAAATAAAATCCAAACTTCTACCACCCTTTTCTTGTAAAAGTGATTCCTAAATTCACTCCTGAAAGAACTGGCTTTAATGTCCCTTAGTCCTAGATTCCCCAAACAGCAGAAACAGTTTCTCTCTATCTACCCTATCAGTTCTCCTTAATATCTTGAAAACTACAATCAAATCATCTGTTAATCTATAAAATTCCGGAGACTACAACCCTAGTTTGTATAATCTGTCCTCATCATTTAACCCTTGGAATCTAGGTATCATTCTCGTAAATCTACACTGTATTCTTCCTAAGGTGTGATGCCCAGAACTAAACACAGTACTCCAGGCTCATGTTAATTTTGTTGAGTCCCCATCCCTGATTCAATAGTGGCTTCCTTCGGATGCCCAGCATGCTATCCTCCTCCTCTACTGTAAATACTGATGCAAACTATTATTTAACATACCCACCATTTCCTTATTTTCATTTATATCAACATTGTCAGATTTTAAGGGCCCCACATTACTCTTTTCTAACATAATTGTAATTTTTTTTGTATTGATTTTGATATGACCCACGAGGGGGTTGGAGTTAATGACAAGGGTGACAAGTGTGTGCAATTCATGGTGGGGCCAGAAGACAATAACCTAGGTCTTCCAGATGTTCACATAGGAGGAGATGGTAGTGTAGTGACAATGTCACTGAACTAGAAATCCAGAGGCCCACACAGTGCACTGGGGACAGGGGTTCAAATCCCACCATGGTAGATGGTGGAATTTAAATTCAAACAATTAATAAAAATCTGGAATTAAAAGCTAGTCTCAGTAATGGTGTCATGAAGCTATCATTGATTGTTTTAAAAACCATCTGATTCATTAATGTCCCAGAGGGTCGGAAATCTGCCATCGTTACTTGGTCTGGCCTACATGTGACTCCAGACCCACAGCAATGTGGTTGACTCTGAACTGCCCTCTGAAATGGCTTAGCAAGCTATCTAGGGCAACAAATGCTCGCCTTGCCAGCAACACCCCCATCCCATGAAAGAATTAAAAAAAATTGTGGAAAGGGAGGTTAGAGATGGAGGAAGATGGTGGGGCTGAGCATGGGTTTTTTGAGGAGGGATGGTGATCATGCTTTTGATGGATAGTAGCTGAGGAAAGGGAGTCATTAACAATGTCCACTAGCATGTAGCAAAAAATAGTATTTGAGTGTTCAGGAATTAAGTGGGGAGGGAATCAAGTGAGCATGAAATGGGTCATGGGGAGACACAAGCTTGGGGAGGAGTTAGGGGAAAACTTTAGAATAATGAGGGGTGGTTGGGAGACCGGGTAGAAGTCAGGAGAGGGAATGGGAGAGGAGGGGAATGTTGAGGCAGTTTCTTAATTATTTCAATCTTGGAGATGAAGAAATCAATGAGCTCTTTGTAATTTGTACTGGAGGTGAGTGTGAAGTGGCTTGAGGAGGCAATTTGCCATGGACAAAGGGAGCCAGTAGGAATGGCATGGGTAGATCATAGCTAGGATTTTGTGTGACTCCTGAGGCAAGGTTGGAGGCAGGGGGCATGGAGTATCATGACGAGTGGCGGGGGAGGCAGTGGGGAGGAAGGCCTGTCGCCTCCTCGTTGCCCAGTGATCTTCCCGGGGGAAGGATAAGCCGATGACGGCCTTCCCACCCAGAGGCCAATTGAGGCCCTTAAGTGGCCTGTCAATGGCCAATTAAGGGCCTCTTCCCACCACCGCTGGGATCTTACCAGCAGTGGGGAGTAATAGCTTCCATTGCGTGGGAAGACGCCTTGTAAAATGAGGTGCTTGGAGGGGGGGTCCCTCCTTCATGGGCAATTTGTAGCCCATGGAGAACCCCCAACGGAAGCCACTTTATCCCCCGGAACGTCCCTCCCCCTGGACTGCATGACCACATCCCCACCCCCCTCGCCGGGCCTTCCACCGTTGGGCCTGGGTCCAAGGCCTGTGCAATACCAGCAGTGGCAACCGCTCCCAGTGGCAGTGCCGATACTGCTGAGCTGCCAGTCCTCTCATTCGCTGGCAGCTCTTGGAGGCGGGATCCACTTCCCTTTAAAGTCTTTAAAGGGATGGGAATCCCACTTCCTAAACTTTGATTCCAAAAGACTGGAGGATCGCTCCAGGGGAGACGAAAAGGCAGAGGCGGGGCTCCCCCATCTTTTCGTCCTGGCGCCAGGACCCCCGCGTCCAGCACAAAATCCAGCCCCATGAGTGATTTCGTGGGAATTAGGGCGTCAAAAGCAGAAGCAGGATAGACTTGAACAGATCAACAATCTGAGATAGCTTTACGGATGATAAAGTGAATTGGTGAGGAAGTTAGTGGGAGACACTGACAAGACTTGCCTGTTCACTGTAGTATTTTGGTGACTTGATATAAAGATCCTAAGGTATAACAAAAAGCTTCCGGTTTAAACTGGATGAAAATAAGTTTGTGGGCATCACAAGTGCATTAGAATCCTTGTACTCTGGTAGTATGTGAGTATGGGGAGATGAGGGGGTGTTGCTAAATGTGGGTTGGTGTTTTTTCACAGAAACAGTAAGATGCAACTGCCTTACTCACACGTATGACTCGGGGCAGATCATTTGATACTTGGCCAGCGATGGTGCATGGCACGAGAGATTCAAAAGTGGAGAACAGAAGATGTGAATAAAGACAAAAAAAATCATTGATTCTAAAGTAATTTTGTTTCTTTTTCAGCTGGAACAAGTTGATAATTTTTTCATTGTCGATGGCAGACAAAGCCTTCTGTTCTTCTATCAGGAAGTGGATCTTCCAGAAACAGGTTATACTTTGCAGAATGTGCTTTTATTTGCAGTATTTAATTCAAACTCACTTTCTTACAGATTACCAAAGTTACATAAATAATAGCATGCATTATAGTCGATCACTGCTTTATTTTAAAAGCGGATCAAACATTATTCCCAGTATTTAGTTTCTGATTATTAATATTAAGAAGAAACACTTTCACTTCAAGTCTATCACTTCAATTTCCACTTTTCCCCCCCTTTTTTATTTCTTTTTTTTCTGCAAGAACCCTCTCTTCTGTCACCGTACTTCTTTTCATTTCTCCCCTTTCGGGTACTCTGTCCTCACAAATCCCTACCCAACCCTACAGCACTTCTATATATAATATAATAAAAACAAGAAATGCTGGAAATACTCAGCAGGTCTGGCAGCATCTGTGGAAAGAGAAGCAGAGTTAACGTTTCGGGCTGACCCGAAACGTTAACTCTGCTTCTCTTTCCACAGATGCTGCCAGACCAGCTGAGTATTTCCAGCATTTCTTGTTTTTATTTCAGATTTCCAGCATCTGCAGTATTTTGCTTTTATTTTAGTGTTTAATTCACTGTCACTTCTCTTCCAGGAATGCCTACCTTGAAGAAGTTCTGCTCTTCTCTCCGACGGGATTTTCATTTGTCTCTTTTACCTTGTTCACCTTCATTGCTTTCTATTTCCCTCCTGGTGTTTGATAAAGTGTCTACCAAAACTCGTTTTCACAGCCACATCTCCTTCCTCAGTGTCTGTCTCCGGCTCCGACTTATTCCACGTGGATTCCAACTGCAGTTTCACCCATCATGTTTTGAATCCACCCAGGACTACAGGTATCTCTGAGAAATACAACGTTCCTTGGACTACTATTCTCGCCGCATCCTGAGATCCACACTCAGTGCTATGCGCCGCCACATGCACACACTGAACCTCTCTCTCCAGAGTTCCGAAGAAGGGTCACTGACCCGAAACGTTGACTCTGCTTCTCTCTCCACAGATGCTGCTAGACCTGCTGAGTATTTCCAGCATTTCTTGTTTTTGTTTCAGATTTCCAGCATCCGCAGTATTTTGTTTTTATCCTATAGCACTTCTAGACCTTTCTACTCTCTTGCCACCATCCTAGACCTAGCTCCCTCTTAGATAAGGCTACAGCTCCACTCTGTGCCTCTCTTGGCATCTTTCAAAGGGCCCATTTCGCTGCCCCCTTACAAGCACCAACCCCAACTGCTCAATCCTTCTCTCTTGCTGACCTACCCACCCTGTGCACCCGCTGGGGGCTGATCTTCCAATCACATCCCCACCTAACTCACCCATCCCAGTGCTGACCCTATGGACTCTGCCTGTGAATCAGTTCTCACCACTCCTCTCTGCAGCTCACTCCAGAATATCCGTTCACATGTAAACAAGCCGTTACCATCCATGAGCTCATTGTTGTTGATTGCATCGACATTATGGCTTTGATGGAAACCCCCTGGCTGAGGGATAATGACATCTCTCCACTAAATGATACCTCCCTGCCTGGCAGTAGCTTCCACTACTTGCCCCCCCCCCCCCCCCAAGACTGTTGGGGTGGCAGTGTGACTCTTATCACCAAATCACACCATGGTCTGTTTCCCCTACTCCTCTCGCACTTTCTTCTCTTTTGAACATCTGACTTTGTTCCACCCCTCCTGCTTTTTATTTAAAATCCTTGTTCTCTCCTGCCCACCCAATCACCAGAAAATTTTTCTCATTGAGATATCTTCATTGCTTTCCTCCCTCAGCCTCTGCAGCAAGCGACTTCCCATCCTCGGTGATTTCAACTTCCATCTCAATTCATCAGGCTCTCTCTCCTCTGAGTTCACTGCCCTCTTATCCTCCCTAAATCTCTCCCTTCATATATACTCACCAACCCATAATCATGGCACCCTTGACCTTAATCTCGCATGTGGTCTTGCTACTTCCATCATTTCAAGCACAGCTAAGGCCATCTCTGATCACTATCTTGTATAGTTCTTCCTGTGTCTGCCCTGGAAAAACTCTCCCCCAATTCACTTACAACTGCACTTTCAAAATCCCAACTGTCCAGCTTCGGCCCTCTGTTCGCCACAACGTTTCTACAGCTACTGAATTGCTCAATCACACCCTCACCTCCACCTTTTGATGTCCTAGTCCCCATTAAAACCATTACTCTCTCTCACCCTGGTTATTCTCCCTGCTACAGGTCTCATCTTTGCTTCTTTAAGTCCAAGGGATTCAGACTTGAATGTTCATGGTGTGAACTCAGAGGAGAGACTATCCCTCCCCGTTCTACTCGATCTGGCTGCAGTCTTTGACACGATTGGCCACATCAACCTCCTCCAACATCTCTCCATTGTTTTCCTGCTGGGTGGGACAGCACTCGCTTGGCTCCATTCTAAGCTATCCTTGGCCCCTCCTATTTTTCATATACATGATGTTCCTCAGCGACTTCATCCGAAAACACAGTATCAGTTTCCATCTCATCACCACCTCTCTTGACCCCTCCAACTCTCTAACTTGCCACAATGGCTGTCTGACATCCAGTATTAGTTGAGCAGAAATTTCCTCCAACTAAATAGTGTAAAGACCGAAACCATTGTCTTTGATCCCCACCACAAACTCTGCTCCCTAGCCACTGACTCCTACCCTCTGGCAACTATCTTCGGCTGAACCAGACTGTTTCCAATTTTGGTGTGACATTTGAGTCTGAGATGGACTTCCGACCACACATCCACTCCATCATCAAGGCTGCCCATTTCCACGTCCGTAACATTGCCCAACTCCACCCCGCCTCTGCTCATCTGCTACTGAAACCCTCATCCATGCCTTTGTTACCTCTAGACTTGACTATTCCAATACATTCCTGGCCAGCTTCTACCCTCTGTAAACTTGAGGTCCTCCAAAACACTGCTGCCCACGTGCGAACTCACACCAAGTTCTGTTCACCAATCACACCTATGCTCGCTGACCTACATTGGCTCTCGGTTAAGCAATGCCTTGATTTTAAAATTCTCATCGTAGTTTTCAAACCCCTCCATGGCCTTGCCTCTCCCAGTCTCTGCAATCTCCTCTAGCCCTACAACATTCCAGGCGCTCTGCACTCTTCCAATTCTGGCATCTTGAGCATCCCTAATTTTAATTGCTCCACCCTTTGCGCCGAGCCTTCAGTTGCCAAGGCCCTAAGCTCTGGAATCCCTCCTTAAACCTCTCTGGCTCACTTCCTCTCTTACCTCTTTTAAGGGACTGCTTAAAGCCTAACTCTTTGACCAAGCTTTTTGTCATCTGCCCTGGTATGTGCTTAGATAATGCACCTGTAAAGCTTCTTGGGATGTTTTACTACATTAAAGGTGCTATATAAATACAAGTTGTTGTTGTTGTGGAAGAATTACTCTACATTCCTTTTACTTAGCACCTCATGACAAGTTTAAGATGTAGTAGTAGAGGCCTGGGAACTGATGAATGTTGCGTGTTATAGGGAGAAAGCTAAAGAGATGGAGACAAATAACCTTTGAGGGGTGGGAAGAGCTAAACAAAACCTAGATATTGGATTCTGAATGGCCAAGTGGTCCTTAATTCATATAATTGGTGTATTGAAGATTGTTTACAATTGCATTAACCTTTGTCCCTGTTGAATGATAGCTATATGTAACACAATATTTATATAATATGATCAAACAACCATGAAGTACTGGACCACTGTTAGAAATAATGAACTAATTTTAGGGAAAGTTTGTGGCACATAGTGTTTTCAATCATTATTTTCCTTTATGATCTAGTTGCTCTTGGAGCAAGTGGACACCTGCTAGGATCTTCAAGTTGTGGTAAAACATTAAAGCTGTTTCTTACTGATGGGAAGCAAGCTGCTTTGACTGGAATTTGTATTGCCTTTCTTCGAGGTAATGCCAGCAGAGCTGTCACATACGAAAACATATACAGGGTAAGTTTTCAAAAACTAATTCTTGCAATGTGGTTCTATGATTGTGACCTAGCGACTCTGATATAACTCCAAATCAGGATGGTGTGTGATTTGGAGGGGAACTTGGAGGTGATGGTGTTCCTATGTACATTCTGCCCTTGTCCTTCTAGGTGGTGGAGGTTGCGGGTTTGGGAATTGCTGGCAAAGAATCATTGGGGTGTTGCTACAGTGCATTCTGTAAATAGTACAGCCATGGTAAGCTGATAATGGTGGGGTGGATGTTTGGGTTAATGGATGAAGTGTTGATCAAGAAGATTAGTTTGGCTTGGATGGTATTGAGCTTCCTGACTGTTGTTGGAGTTGCACCTGTCACCAGGCCAGTTGAGAGTATTACAATGCACTCCTCATTTGTGCCTTGTAAGTAGTGGAGAGGCTTTGGGGTGTCAGGAGGTGAGACACCCGCTGCAGAGTTTCGAATTTTTGTTCAATGGTGACTTCCAGGATATTGATGACGGGGAACTTGGTAGTGCCATTGATTGTCAAGGGGAGATGGTTTGGCTCTCTCTTATTGTAGATAGTCATTGCCTGGCACTTCTGTGGTGCAAATGTTACTTGCTACCTATGAGCTCTTTTCTGGATGTTGCCTAGGTTTTTGCAAGTGGCATGGATTGCTTCATTATCTGAACACTCACAATCACAGAGAGCAGCCCCACTTCTGACCTTATGATGGAGGGAAGGTCATAGATGAAGCAGCTGAAGATAGTTGGGCCTAGGACACTGCGCTAGGGGATTCCTGCAGCGATATCCTGGGGCTGAAATGATTGGTCTCCAAAAACCACAGCCATCTTTCTTTGTGCCAAGTATGACTCACTGAAGAATTTCCCCTATCCTCATTGATTTCAGTTTTGTGGGGCTCCTCGGGGCCACGCATGAATGCTGCCTTTTTGTCACTCACATCCCTTAAAAAAGAAAAACTAGTTGCATTACATATATACAATGACTAATTAATTCTTCAGAGTTCTATTTGAAACTGACATGTAGACAAACAAGGCCATGTTTCTGCCTGGAATTCATGAATTAAAATGGTGCTTGTGAAAAGTTGATAAGTAGAAATGTATAGGGAGACCAGTATACTCTGAAATAAAGTTTAATGAGGATCAGTACTGAAGGTCAGGGAGTGCTGGATGTGGGAACCTCACTGGACCAATCATTGTGCATTAATTTGGATTTTAGTGACACTGAAAATGAGTGCAACTAATTTTTAAAAATACCCTAAGAAAGCTAAGTATATAAGGGAATATTCTTGTGAATCTTCCCTGGAATATTGCTTTCAGCATCTTGTGTATATATATATAATATATGTATTTTATATATATATATATATATATATATAGAGGTGAAATTCTTACCGGTATAATTTGTCATTAAAATATTTTTAATTTTATTCAAATGTGCTAATGACCCGGACATTCCTGAGAGCTGCTCCCGCTCTGCCACTGTTTCTTTGTTGGAAGTGCAGTGGGAACCCCATTTACTTGCGAAAACAAGATTTCTTCTGCACTTTTGGCAAAGTAATACCAACGGAGTCAGAGCAGCTCTGAGGAATTTCACGGTGGGTGCATTCCTGATTAACACTGTTGATAGTAATTTTAACACAAAACCAAAATACTGTGGATGCTGGAAATCTGAAATAAAAACAGAAAATGCTGGAAATACTCAACATGTCTGGCAGCATCTGTAAAGACAGAAACAGAGTTAACGTTTCAGGTCTGTAACCTTTCTTAAGAATAGACCCTGCCAGACACACTCAGTGTCATTTTAACCCTGATGTTACCGAATGTTGTTTGTGACTCAAAACACAAGACTCCAATTCTCTGTAATTCACTATAAGCTGTTTCAATTTTATCTTTTTATTTTGTAATTTTAGAATATAAGCTGATCACCTGTAGCTTTGTCCAGGGATAAAGACACAAATAAGATTTGCCTCTCTCTTTTTTCCTGTAGCTATTTTTCTGCCTTTCTCTCACTCTCTGGCCGGAATTTTACAAAGCGCCCGATGTCGGGCTCTGTGGTGGCAGGGTGCCGGAAGATCGTTCTGGCAGTGGCCCATCACGGAGCCCGCTCTGGGAGGGCTGGGTCTGATCTTCCTGGTGGCGGCGAGGCTCCGTGATGGCCCCCGCCGCTGGGCGACGGGACCCGGATTAAAATATTCAAATTAGCAGAATGCATACATTTAAATAAAATCGATTCCAATCTTACTGTCGGACCACGATCTTCTGAGCGGTGCCTGGCACTCACGCGCCTTCACTTTCCCGTCTGGGGAAAGCAGGCACCGCAGTGGTGGGGAAGGGGGGAACTTAGGGTTTTTAGTGTGGGAGTGGGGAATGGTGTCAAATTTACATCATTAGTGTCAGTGGATGGTGGGAGGGAGTGACCTGTGCACTTTGTTCAGTTTGTTAGGGGAAGCTCAATTGTGGAAGGTAAGTGTTTGTGGGGGAGAGGGCAAATAATGAATTTTATTGTTATTCTGGGGTGGTAAAGGGCCGGCAGATTTTTCAACAGTACAGTGGGAGGGGGTGTTATAACTTTTAAAATGTAAATCAGTCGGCAGAGCTTTAAAAATGGCGCCTGCGCATAGAGAACTGACGCCATTGCCGACGTCAGAGAGCCCACACTTGATTGGGGGAGTGGAGTGTGGCACGACAGGCATATTATTAAGGGTTGCCACAGTTTCGCCTGCCGCCACTCCTGGCGGTGGGTGCGTTAAATCCCGCCTCGAATTCTAACTTCCTCTTTGTCTTTCTGTTGTATTCCATCTATCTGTCTCCCTCCTTCTTTCCTCTGTATGGCTCACACAGAGTTTCACTGTCCTCTCTGTCTCCAGCTCTTTCAATCATTCTCTCACTGTCTCTTCTCCTGTCTTAAAGAAGAACTTGCAATTATACAGACTCTTTAATGTAGTAAAACAACCCAAGCTGCTCTCTCCTTTATGCCTCATGGAAGGCTAACTGAACAGTGGTACATCCTTGCCATAAAGGCATAAAATGCAGTTTTTTGTAAAAATTGAAGATTGCCTTTGTTCTTTTAAGAACAATGTATTCTCTATTTTCCAGGAAGTAAGTTTCAGTGTTTTGGATGCTGGAAGGGTTGGGCTGTTGAAATCTGTTGAACAACTGTTGGGTGATGCATTTATACCAGTGCTGAAGAATATGAACCAAGGATGGGGCCTGCTGAACAAGCCTGAATGTATGACAGTTAGACAGGGATTTCTCAATTCTCTAGATGGGTTTGTCAGTGCCCTCTCTGCAGCTCAACAGAATCTGGCCAAAGAGGTAAGAAGTCTAACATCTACTAAGATTTCTGTCCACTGCTTTGGATTTAGGGGAGGCAGTGGCGTAGTGGTAAAGTCACTGGACTAGTAATTCAGCTGCCTAGACTAATGCTCTGGGAGATGGGTTTGAATCCCACCACGGCAGATGGTGAAATTTGAATTCAATTAATAAAACTGGAATTAAAAGCTGGTCGAATGGTGACCATGAAGCCATTGTCAATTGTTGTAAATAGCATCTGGTTCACAAATGTCCTTTAGGGGTGGAAATCTGCTGTCCTTACCTGGACTGGCCTACATGTGACTCCAGCCCCACAGCAATGTGGTTGACTCTTAAATACCCTCTGAAATGGCCTAGCAAGCCACTCAGTTGTATCTAACTGCTACGAAGTCAATAAGGAATGAAACCAGATGGACCACCTGGCATCAACCTACCCACTGGAAATGACCACAGCAAAACCTGTCCTGTCGACCCTGCAAAGTCCTCCTTACTAACATTTGGGGGCTTGTGCCAAAGTTGGGAGAGCTGTCCCACAGACTAGTCAAGCAACAGCCTGACATAGTCACACTCACAGAATCATACCATACAGACAATGTCCCAGACATCACCATCCCTGGGTATGTCCTGTCCCACCGGCAGGACAGACTCACCAGAGGTGGTGGAACAGTGGTATACAGTTGGGAGGGAGTTGTCGTGGGAATCCTCAACATTGACTCCAGACCCCATGCTGTCTCATGGCATCAGGTCAAACATAGGCAAGGAAACCTCCTGCTGATTACCACCTACCGCTCCCCCTTGGCTGATGAATCAGTGCTTCTCCATGTTGAACGTCAATTGGAGGAAGTACTGAGGGTGGAAAGGGCACAGAATGTACTCTGGGTGGGGAACGTCAATGTCCATCACCAAGAGTGGCTCAGTAGCACCACTACTGACTGAGCTGGCCAAGTCCTAAAGTTCATAGCTGCTAGACTGGGTCTGTGGCAGGTGGTGAGGGAATCAACAAGAGGGAAAAACCTGCTTGATCTTGTCTTCACCAATCTACCTGTCGCAGATGCATATATCCATGGCAGTATTGGTAAGAGTAATCACCGCACAGTCCTTGTGGGGATGAAGTCCCAACTTCACCTTGAGGATACCCACCATCATGTTGTGTGGCAGCAGTGTGTACCATACACAAGATGCATTGCAGCAACTCACCAAGGCTCCTTCGGCAGCACCTTGCAAACTCACGACCTTTACCACCTAGAAGGACAAAGGCAGCAGATGCATGGGAATACCACCATCTGCAAGTTCCCCTCCAACCCACACACCATCCTGACTTGGAACAAGATCGCTGTTCCTTCACTGTCGCTGGGTCAAGATCCTGGAACTCCTTTCCTAACAGCACTGTGGGTGTACCTACACCCCAAGAGCTGCAGCAATTCAAGAGGGCATCTCACCACCATCTTCTCAAGGGCAATTAGGGATGGGCAATAAATGCTGGCCTAGCCAGTGATGCCCACATCCCATGAATGAATATTAAAAAAATTAACACAACAATAAAATGTACTATCTAGACAAGTTTGCATAGGTGGTTTCCACTATAAATAGCTACATAGGAAATGCAAGCGGAGGAGAAAGGGTGTCAGGGAAAGGGGAGAGGGGAGAAAGGATGAGAACAGAGGTTAAAGGAACAGGAAGGGAACAGGCATGTACTGAGAGAGAGAAGGATGGTGGGGGGAGGTGGATATGGAGGGGAGAAGGAGAGAGTGAGGTTAGGAGAAATTTCTTTACATATAGGGTTGATGGACCACTGAATTCTTTGCCTCAGGGAATGGTTGAGATAGAGATAATTGCCTATACGAAGGTAAAAGTGGATAATTATTTGAAGGAGAGGATGATACACAACTGTGGGGGAGAGAAGAGGGCAGTGGGCTCTGGCAGAGAGTGCTGCAGTCATGATGGGCTGAATAGTCATTTTCTGTGTTGTAATTGCCTATGGTCCTCTCTGAAAATGCCGACTAAAACTACTACAAAGTGGATGGAGGTACAGTAGCATAGTGGTCGTTACTGGATTTGTAATCCATAATGATCTGGACTAATGATCCAGAGACATGAGTTCAAATCCCATTCATGGCAGTTGGGGAATTTAAATTCAACTAATTAAATTAATAAATGGGAATAAAAAGCTACTGTCGGTAATGGTGAACCAACTGCAAGATGGTTGTAAAAACCCATCTGGTTCACTAATATCCTTTCGGGAAGGAAGTCTGCCATCTTTACCTGGTCTGGCCTATTTGTGACTCCAGACCCACAGCAATGTGATTGACTCTTAACTGCCCTCTGAATTGGCCTAGCAAGGCACTCGGTTATATTAATTACCATCTTCTCAAGAGCAAATTAGGGCAATAATTGCTGGCCTTCCCAGTGATGCCCACATCCTGTGAATTAATACAAAAAGTCAGTCTTACCTGGTCAATAAACAATCATGGCTGAGTAATGTTTGTTCTGAAATTCCTGCTGATTTCATGGACAATTCAGGGGGACACTTATTTTGTTTTGTTGTTTTCAGGTTCGATTAGAGCAATCTGCTTTGGAAGAGCTCAGGAACGTGAAAGGGCCATTGGATTTGGGTATAGCTTCTCCAGAAATGTTGAAACAAGCTGAAGAAAGCCTGAAAATTTGGATCAAGCAAATTGAGAAGGTCAGGAATGGGGATTTTTAGCATTTGTGCAGATTTCAGCTCCTTCTACACAGGCATCAGTGAGAATTTGTACTGATTTACAACTAGCAGACTTTGTAATACAGCTAAAAGACGTCTGCAAACGCGACATGAAATCGTGTGACATTGATCACAAGTCGTGGGAGTCAGTTGCCAGCATTCGCCAGAGCTGGCGGGCAGCCATAAAGACAGGGCTAAATTGTGGCGAGTCGAAGAGACTTAGTAGTTGGCAGGAAAAAAGACAGAGGCGCAAGGGGAGAGCCAACTGTGCAACAGCCCCAACAAACAAATTTCTCTGCAGCACCTGTGGAAGAGCCTGTCACTCCAGAATTGGCCTTTATAGCCACTCCAGGCGCTGCTTCACAAACCACTGACCACCTCCAGGCGCGTATCCATTGTCTCTCGAGATAAGGAGGCCCAAAAGAAAGAATAACTGAAGGTGACAGGTGTGCACTGCATCATCCAGTGTCATATGGCCGGCATTTAACAGGACCCGGCAGGAAAGGGAAGGCGGAAATGGAAGCGGGTGGTGAAGGCCCTCTTGTACCAACTCCCGTTTCCATAGTAATTTTGCGCTGGCTGGTCAATTAACAGCCGGCGTTGGGGGGAGGGAGGGGGGGTGACTGGTCACTAAGCACCTGAAGGTGGGCTTTTAGTCAGAGGTTGCGTCAATACCTGACATGGAAGGAATTGATGGCGCCACATTTAAAAGGCTACCAGCACCAGAGCCTGGTGCAGATGTCCGTTCTTGCAGCTATCATTCCAGCAAACGCTCTCAAAGGACTCAGGCCTGCCAGCACCCAGCTACCAGAGACCCTCCAACATCCAGCACCCAGCTGCCAGAGACCCTCCAACATCCAGCACCCAGCTGCCAGAGACCCTCCAACATCCAGCACCCAGCTGCCAGTGACCCTTCAACATTCAGCACCCAGCTGCCAGAGACCCTCCAACATCCAGCACCCAGCTGCCAGAGACCCTCCAGCATTCAGCACCCAGCTGCCAGAGACCCTCCAACATCCAGCACCCAGCTGCCAGAGACCCTCCAACATCCAGCACCCAGCTGCCAGAGACCCTCCAGCATTCAGCACCCAGCTGCCAGAGACCCTCCAGCATCTTCTGAAAAGGCATAGCAGACATGCACTTGTAGGCATAGCAGAAGCAAGATCCCAGGTGGCCCCACGGTTCCGTGATGACTCCCTGCATGTTTTCCTCCAGGCTACTCAGGCAAGGCAGCGGGTCCTCGTCCCCAGGGACAGAAGGAGGCGATCTCCCTGCCTAACCAGGCAAGCCTAGATGGAGGTCGCAGAGGAGGTCAGCAGCCATGGGGTTGTGCGGAGAACCTGACTGCAGTGCCGCAAGAGCGTCAATGACTTTCTTCGCTCAGCAAGGGTGAGTACCCCACTTGGTACCCTTTGGGGGACAGCAAATGGATAAATGTGAGGCAGGGAGTGGTTGTGAAGAAGAGACCACCATGTTGATGATGATGTCTAGGGGAGGGAGCCTCACTCTGCCAACCCTCGCTGGGTGGCTCAAGATGGCACATTCATGCCATTGGCCCCTGACACAGCAGCAAGCTTGCAAGGCGATTAGGTATTGTGCTTGCTCTAGTGTGGCAACTAACATTCTTCTTCCATGTTCCCACAGAAGAAGAGGGTCCAGAACGCCAGGGAGAGGGCCCAGACTGGTGTCAGATTCCCAGTGATCGCCATCCTGACGCCCATGGAGGAGGAGGCTCTAGAACTGGCAGGTTTTCATGGCGGCCACTCCATTGCGGACATGAGGTCAGAGTGCATTCGCAGGAGGGTGAGTCGCCTCATCAGCAGGCACGAGGGTAGCCTCAGGCGAGCATGAGGGATGATGTTCATGTGTCCTTCAATGTACAGACATCAATGTGAGATGAAGGCAACTCTGTGGGCTCCTGTTTGGATAGACGAGGAGTGCTGATCATTCTGTTCTCTATCGCAGGTCAACCAGAAGGACAGAGAGCTGACATCTCTGAGGAACAGTCGTGAGGCCTCTGAGGAGGGAGAGGGGCCCTCAGAGGGCGCAGTGTCACCACATTCCTCTGCACCCTCTACCAGCGCAGATACTTTCACCTCAATGGGTATGCGTTTGCGAGAAGAATCGGGATCACAACCTGCTGAGAGTCACCACACACGTACCTGACACGCTGTTGGAGGCTGCGACAGCCAAGGCCACAAACACTCAGAGGAGTGTGGGAGGCCAGGCTCATGCTAAACCCCAGGCTGATGACATGTCTCTCGAGTCATCCGTGAGGTGGCAGACAGTGAAAGTGCAGCATGAGGTGCGTGATGATTGCCAGAGGGTATGCGCACCCTGGCTCGGACAGAGCTAGACTCCATCCAGGCCATGAGTGCTGCGATCTCTCTCTCGTCTGAGTGCGTGGCCTCCTCCATTGAGAGCTTGGTGACTCTGAAGGACGGCCACATCCAGCAGGCCAGTCACTGGATCCTGGAGATGTACACAGTCCTGCATGCCATCAACTTGTCCATGAGCTCTATTCAGCATTGGCAAGGCAAGAGAGGGATGAGGCACCTGGAGTCTCCAACAGGTCCTCATCCTTCTCAGGTGACCAGGGAGGTGCAAGTGTGCCTTACAAGGGAGGAGGAGTGGCTGCCTTCTGCTTCTGGGTGCTCCTCTCAGAGCGCTTCTGAAGTGAAAATTGGCTCCTCAACCCCTCAGCCAGTGAAACCAGCGCCTCAGGTTGCCGTGATGACAGAGGAGGCTCCTGCACCTGTGCAGCAGCTCCTCAGCATGCCTGGGCCTTGCAGGCCTCAGACAGCCAGAGGATGGCTGCCAAGGTCATCCCAGGCCATTGGGACAACAAGGTCAGGAGCTGGCCTCCACCACAGCTGGCAGCGAAGGGGAAAGCACCATGTAGGAGCACTCGTAAAGTAATTAAGAAAAAGCATTAGATGCACTTGGGCCTCACGGGTGAATGGATTGTTAAAGACTCTCAGCTTGTGTCAAATGATATTTGTAATAAATGTTCGATTTGGCTTAAGTAAGTTTCCATCCATTGTTGGTTACTCTCGGTCAGTGCAAGAGTGGCGTGGGTTGATCCAAGGGCTGGGTCGGAGCGCTCAGGGCTGTGTTTTCATCCGTTGCGCATTGTTGAAGCACCAGTTACTAGTTTAACGGGCCGCTGTGAACTAAGTGCAGAGGTAAGTGGTATTAATGTGGGTGGAATGTGGTTCTTTATTTGAATGGTTGACTGCTGTGGTAGGGGTCAGGCGAAACAAGTGAGTATAAGAGCCTCCCAAGCCTCCCTTGTGCCTATGTCATTGCACCCTCCACGCAGCCCCTCATGCGATTTAGGAGGCTGTAGCTGGTCATCAGATTCCTCATCCGATGGTCTGCTTGATGGTGGCGCGGGTCGCTGCATGGCTTGTGTTGTAGCGTTCCTCATCCTCTGACGTAGAGTTCCTTACAGGTGTCAGCAGCCATCTTTTCAGTGGACTTCCCTTATCAGCAAGTATCCATCCTTGAAGGCGGCCAGGGAGGGTGAAAAGCTGTGGCACCTGGGAGTGCCAGAGAATGTAAGCATCGTGGCTGCTCCCAGGGTACCGTGCACACATCTGCAGGATCCGTTGATGGTGGTTGCAGACGAGTTGAGGGAATGGAAACACTTCCGGTTAATCTGTTGGCTGGCCTGCAGGAGCCTTGATGGCCACATGCGTGCAGTGTATCCCACCTTACACCTGGGGGATCCCTGCCATGGTGGCAAATCCTCTAGCTCTCTGAGCCTGACTGTCTGCATCAGTTCGGTAAAGAATGTACTGGCTGGCACTTCTGAAAAGGGCATCTGTCACCATCTTGATGCAGTGATGTGCAGCTGATTGGGAGATGCTACAGATGTCTCCAGTGAGCACCTGGAATGAACCTGAGGCACAGAAATTCAGGGTCACAGCAACCTTGATGGCCACTGGCATTGGATGATCACAACTGCAATCAGAACTCACCTCCTCCACTATCATGGCACACAGAGCAGTCACGGCCTCTCGTGAGAGGCACAGTCTACGGTGACACTGCCTCTCTGACATCTGAAGCTATATCCTCCTCAGTCTGTATACGCTTGCTGCAGGGTACCTTCGTCTCTGAGCTGGTGCCTGTTCGTGGTCCCCTCTGCCACTTGCCCATCAGGAGGCTGCCCCTGCAGCTGGCCAGGTCCTGATGTATGAGCCTGGACCTCCCCTCCTCTGAAGTTCTCCTCCTTGCTGGAGGGCCATCCTCTGGAATGCATGATGCCCATGGCACTTGGGCACAGCCACTACTGCTTGTACACACTGCCAGTAGCTGCTCCAACCCCTCCACCTCTCCAGCCTCTCTCTAGTGGGCCCCCTGCCAGAAGCATGATCTCATCAAGGGGGCCTCAACCCCAAATCAATGGCAGCCCAACTCCTTGCCACTAAATAACAAGAACAGTCTTACTGCACGGTCGCCAAGTGCAGCAATGGCAGCAGTTGCCGCTTCATTACTGCCCTTTAAAGGCTGCCGAGGCTCCGACGCCCCATGCTTAATGTTAAATCCGATGGGCCCATTAAACCACCATCAGTTGCCTTAATAACTTACATAAATGCCTCTCAATTGCTCATTAGAAAAACGTAAATACAGTCGCCGCGCATTTACTGTCCGTCACTCGTAGAATTTGGCCGAGGCGAGATGATATCGGGGCTCAGTACCGATGCTAGCCCATGCACAGCCCCTCCAACTCCATTGCCGTCCACTTCTGTGTTGTTAAATCCCAGCCTAGATCTCTGGCAGTCCAAATAATTTTGATATTTAGAAGGGAATTTTAAGTTAAGGCAGGAAGCTGGCGGGACACGTGGGCTGCTCGCATGGCACAGCAGTGCATTAAAACTGCATTTTAATCGGCAAGGCTCATTAACATCCCGAACGACAGACCTGTAATGGGCATTAGGAGACAGGTTGCCAACTTTGAGACACGGCGGGTGGGGACATTCTGGAGCGTTTTCCTGTGGGAAAGTGAGGGAGTCCAAGATGGCAACGGCCTAAACTTCCTTTGTAGGACTCCAGACCCACACATAACTTCCACTGGCTGGCCATCAGATTTTACTGAGGGAGTTGCCTGCAGCAGACACTCACTTAGCAAGGCATTTGCATTTATTTATGCGGCACTACCTGTGTTAGGCATGAGCCTCAGCCACCCAAGAAAACTGTGGCATTAAAATAGCCAAGGGGTGTGAAACAGACATTAAGTGCACTGCTTGGAATTTAGCTCTCATTTTGCCTGCCATCTGTGAGCAAGAGGGAATTAAAATTCCCCCTTTATTTTCTGCATTGCCTAATTCAACATTGCCTAATTTGAGTTACTGGATAATTTGAATTTACATTGCACTGAAACCACCCATACCCTAGCGCTGTTATATTCCAGTTGCTTAATTAAAATTCTTGCTTAATTCAAATGTTTTTGTTGCATAAAAATGGCTTTGAATTGACAGAAATGAACTGTATTTTTAAATTACTTTCCCTCCCTTTATTCACCTTCCTCAGTAAAGATGGGTATGATCAACTGCAGTTTGTATTTGATTAAAACATTAACCAGATGAAAGCAGTTTATAGAGTAATGATCTGGTTCAGGGTAAAACCAAATATATGGCTCAAAACTATCATTCATTCAATATAAATTGTACAGCGGGAAATGGGAATTACTCATCCTTATGGAAAATAGGACAGACGCACTGTATATTTTGCATAATGCAAAATAGATTTTAGCTTACATCAAACTGCACAGTATAGGGAAGGTGTGAATTCGTCTGAACTGAATTTGGCAAGCAGTGTGAAACCACCTTGAATAGCAGTCTGTACCTTCTGGCACAGAGAGAGAAAATAAGATGAGGAATCACTGTAAGACAAGAACTGAATGCCTTCTGTTAGCCTGTGAGGTGTCATCATGTGACCTTTTCAGTTGCAGAAGATATCCAGCCTGAAAATTAAAAAAAATTGCAAGGAGAAATCAGGGTGTGGAGGAAGAAAGAGGATGTATACCCTCAGAGAAAGGAAAAGACAAGCATACATGTCATTCAAATAAAACCCCATCTTCTTGATTTTAAAGATTTTCTTTTTGCCTCGGAAGTCTTCCACCATCAAATAGATATCAGCCTGAGTCTGAGTGTTTAGAAATGTTCAGAAATCAAGGAAGTGATTTGATCAAGATTGGACAAATAGGCCAATATGTAAAGTTACTTTCAACTGTAATAAGTCTAGTTGTTATTCCTTTATCAATACTGGACTGTCAGAAAACCCTAAAAATAATATGATATATAAACAATACAAGGTTAATAACTATCTTCTGTAAGCCAACCTGTATTGAGTATCAAAATACCTTTTTGTATGGGTGGCTTGAAAGCGCCAATAGTCTCTGATGCTAATAATCTCTTCATATCAGGTACTGACTGAAAGTGAACAGGTGCGGAAGGAGGCTGATGACATTGGACCACGAGCAGAGTTGGAATACTGGAAGAATCGTCTGACCAGGTTCAATTACCTGAGTCAGGAGATCCAGCGAGCAGATGTTAAAATCATTCTTGGAATCATCACAGCTGCTAAATCAAAGCTGTTGAAGGTCTGAGGAAAAATATTTACCCATAGAAGTTTTTTTTAGCTCCTAAACAATTATTAAAGAATTTATTGAACATTTTTAAGTTCCATGTTGAATTCTCCCCCTTACACTCCCTTTATGATCTTGAAATTGTGCTTTGCACATATTAGCCTGTGAAAGCTTAATGCATTTGTATGGGTTCCCTCGCCTGGAATATCTGGGAAGGATTCTACTGAATGCCACCTAAACGTCAGTGCATCAGCAGATGTGACCGTTTATGTCATTTCTCCAGGGTTTCTGCTGATCTTCTGCCGAAGGTATGGTGGGAGATTGGGAGAAGTCCTTTGGAAATGTTACCTCCATTGCCTATTTTAATAGAGGCATTGCTTAAAAGTATTTTCACAGAAGTTTTTTGAAATGGATACATAATTTATTTTCTTTTTGTTTTCTCAACATGAAATAACAATCCTTATGTTAACCATTTGCAGCATTTTGTTAAAGGAGAAGTTAAGTGTTTTGAGTTTTTTTTTATAATGTTTGTAGTGCTTGAGTCTCAAACAGTTAATGCAATTATTGTCATCTATTGTTATGACAAACTGATGGGTGCAACTAATGTTTTTACCAAAACAGTTGCAAGCCAGAACATTATTTGGAACTGCTTCTGCTCCGCCAATGCTTCTTCATCAGTAATGCATCGGAGACCCCATTTACACATGGAGTGACACCAACTGAGCGGGAACAGCTCACTCCAAGGAATTTTCTGGCTGTAATAAGAAGTCACTTGGTTGTAGAGTAAAAGACTTACAAAACTGCTGTTGTTCTCTTAGACATAGAATTGACTTATAATACATACAACAAAGTTGAAACCGTCCCTGGAATTAAATTGTGCTTTTTTACACAACAATATGGGTGAATTTAGTTTGGAATGCATTTTAATTCCTTATTACAGACCTGGAGGGAGTTGGATAAACGGATTACAGATGTATCTAATGAAGCCAAAGATAATATGAAATATCTCTACACCCTAGAACAATTTTGTGACCCTCTCTATAACAGTGACCCTGTGAGTCTCTATTTTTTTTCTTTATAATGGTGTTTCAAAAGCAACATTAAGTAGGTGATCACACATGAAATATTGAAAGTCAATTCAGAGATTAAGGCATGCCGCTCTTCCTTACTCCAGATTGGAATGCTTGATGCTATTCCAGGACTCCTGAATGCTATCAGGATGATATATACAATTTCCACATATTACAACACATCTGAAAAGATGACTTCGCTGTTTACCAAGGTAAGGTTATTTCCTAAAAGAATTTGCTGCAATTTTCTACAATAATATCACGACTATTCTTGTGGTTACAAATGATAAAGCTTCAATTCTTTTGTACCTGAGTTTATTTGCTTCACAAGGGCACAGTAATGTGTGCCCTGAAATAGGTTTTAAATCCAAACCTGGAACAATCCAACAAAACACTGCAGTTAGTATGTGAAAAGACAAAAGATGTGTTTAAGTTTTAGTTGGTGATTCTTTGTCAGAACTGGAAACATGTCAAGGAAAGATCAGCACCAGAAACGTTGGCCTGCTACAGTACATGAAGCTCAAGGTAAGCTTGAGGAACAGCACCTCATCTTCCGATTAGGCACTCTACAACCTTCTGGACTCAACATTGAGTTCAAAAATTTCAGATCATGACTGCCATTTTAAATTTATTTATTTTTTAACCATGTGCCTGTCTTAATCTTGTTTTTCATGTTTTTGCTTTTGGACAGAGCTGTTCATTATTCTCCATTAACACTTTCTCTGGACACATGCTTTGTCTTTCACTACAACTATTAGCACTCCCTTTGCCTTTTGTTCCGTGACATTTCTGTCGTTAATCTCTCCTGCCCTCGCCCTATCGCACACCATCTTTTTTTTCTTCTTCCCCCTCCCCCGTTTCACTTCCACAAAACCTATTACATTTTTAACTTTTGCCAGTTCTGATGAAAGGTCACAGACCTGCAATGTTAACTCTGTTTCTCTCTCCATAGATGCTGCCCTGCCTGCTGAGTATTTCCAGCATTTTCTGTTTTTATTAACCTGTCTTTCTCTTGGCAGCAAGGTGAATGGCTATATTGTAAATGAAGAAACTCATTTAACAGACATCCTGCTTCATTAAGAACTGTATGTGAAATCATCGAACCATAGAATGCAGAAGGAGGTCATTTGGTCCATTGTACCCATGTCTATTCTTTGAAAAAGCTATCCAAATAGTCCCACTCCCCTGCGCTTTCCCCATAGTCCTGCAAAAGTTTCCTTTTGAAAGTTACCATTGAAACTTTCAGGCAGTGCATTACTGATCAGAGCAACTTGCTACATTACATAAAAAAATCCTGTTCATCTCCCTTGTGGTTTTTTTGCCAATCTCTGTGCTCTGGTTACTAACCCTCCTCCCAGTGGAAAAAATTTCTCCTTATTTGTTCTGTCAAAACCCCTCATAATTTTGAGCAACTCTATTAAATCTCCCAATACCTTTCTGGGTAATAGAGCTTTTGGAAGAAAATACACAATTTAATGATTTCAGTAGTGAAAACATTGTTTTATGTAATTTTCAACAGCAAATATTGGGTGGCATTCTCCCAGGGAAGGGGAGGTGGGTTTGGGTGCATGTGGGGAGTTAAATCCTCTAAAAGTGACATCATCCTGCCCTCTTCTGGGTTTCACCGGGTTCGGTTCTGAAGCAAGAGGGGAGCTCACTTGGACCTGTCAGAAAACCAATTAAATGGCCAATTAAGTACTGTTTTAGCCCTCAACTTAACAGCCAGGGCACCTATTACCTGACCGTCAGCAACTTGCCAGCATCACTGAGGAGAGTACACAGTGGGCGGAGCATCATCAGTGAAACTGAGAACCTGACAAGACTTTGGTCAGTGAAACTAAAGTGCTCCAGCCATGGCCAGGTGTGAGGCTGCTGTTCAAAAAACTTATCCTCTGAGAGAGTGCTATCACTGCTTGACAGGTGATTGCCAACTTCTTGGAAAGCACTTCAACTGTCTAGCACTTTACTCACCTTCAGCTGCACTTCCCTGCTGCCAGCGTCCACCAAGGTATGGGAGCAGCTTATTCAGCTCCACTTTGTACCTCTGCTGAGGGGCAGGAGGAGAAGCAACAGCACCGCCAAACAGCTCCAGTAGCAGCAGAAGCAACAGCACCAACTGCCTTCCCCTCAGATGCATGCCCCTCCACAGGGCAGAGGAGATGGGCAACAAGAACCAGCTGGAAGGAGGTGCAATCCCCAACACAGATCTCCAGGATCAGCTCTTTCAACATGTCGGAGCACCAGTGCCTTAGGAGGCTCATACTTTCATGGCAGGTCGCTGCTGATGTTTGCAGCCTCCTGGAACAAGACTTCCTTCCCAGTGGAGCAAGTGGGCTGATAAGGTGCCTGTCATTGGAGGGCCATCACCCCGGCCCCATTGGGTCTCTGCCTCTCACCAAGGTTGTGCATTCTCTTCTGCAAGGAGAGAAATCAGAGAGATGTGGGTGTTCATAATGAGGGAAGGACAACATTTGTGTAGGGTGACTGTGAGGCAAGGGTGCGAAAGGGCAATAGGATAAGGCTGTGTGAGATTGTTGGCTGCTCAGATGGGGATGTGTGGTGCCTGCAGAGATAGGAATGAGTGGAGCTGCAAGGTGTGTTGACCTGAGGATTGTTGTGAGGAGAATGCTGGGAAAATCAGAATGTGGGGTGTGGCACCTGAAAATGTTATGCCACACACCAGTCATACCACCGCCCTCCCCCCCGCCCCCGTGGCCCTGGATCCTCTTGGTGCACTGTCTCCAGCTTCGAGTGACCATATTCTGCTGCTGACTTCCTCAGCCATTTCCATCCACGCCTGTTTGGTTGGAGATGCTGTCTGTTTCCTTCCATCCTGGGGATAGCTCACCTCACTGCAGCCCCTCAGATCCTGCAGCAGGATCTCCAGTTAAGAGTGACAAACCCGGGAAGCAGCCTTTCCAGGTCTCCTCTCCATTCCTGTGGTTGCTACAGCCTCAAAAATTCAAGTGCTGGTGAGCCCTCATAATCCATGCTGTGGTCCCTTTAATTAAGAGTCCTTCCTTTGATAGCATCATCCCTCCTGCTCTCCCTGATTGGCTGGGAACCCTGAAATGGGATGCTAACACATGGCTCAGTTAAAGAGCCTTGGCAAAGCCCATTGTAGCTATCAACGTGTTCCCGACCCGCCAATCGGACTAAATTGGGAAAATTTCACCTATTGTCCTCTGCTGTATGCAGTTTTGCTTGATTATCTTTGAAGATGGAAGGACATGCATGTTAGCAGATGAGCCTTTCTTTTAAAGATTGATTCAAAATTAGATTTGGAGCAATGAATATTAAAATATTATCGTTTCAGGTCACAAACCAGATGATAATTGCATGCAAGGCATATACTACCAATCATGGGACTGTTACTATCTGGGATTTGCCTCCAGGCACCGTAGTTAACAAGCTGACAGCCTGTATTAGGCTTAATCAGGTAACTGATAGGTTTGTAGGAAAAATATATTCATTGTATTTTCCTAATCTCCTTCAGCCTGACTTGCTGCAATCAGGGAAAGTGTGCATTTTTCCTTTAATTCTTCATTTATTGTTGGTTATCTACATGAAAATGAGTAGGGGAAAAGCCATTTGCTATTATTTTACACTCTCACATTCCTTGTTTGTACATTGTCCATGGACTACATTCTGCTCTTTTACCCAATGAGGTAAAGCAAGGGAAGATTTCCTAAGTCTGCACCCAGGTGTGTTCGGTCAACTGAGGGCAACAAGTATTGGAAAAGCAGGCAAGGTGGAGCACATGTCTGTGACAAGAACCTGCCCAGTTTTTCTTTCATCAATTTAAAAATAAAAAAGATCAATTTAAACATTCTGAGAAGCAAGATTTAAAAAAAAAATTATGAACTTCTAATGTGGACCTATTGGAGGCTGTTTTGGCCAAAGGGTGAAAACAGGTGGTAAATAAGTTCAATGCTGCTAAGACTAGCTTGTTTGAAATTCTGGGTTCAGCACACAATTTTTGTCTGAATGGCTGATTACCATAATTTGGATTTTCCTGGAGGTGCTAAACCAGAAACCTGCAGATTTGGCACAAAAACAAGAAATGCTGGAATCACTCAGCAGGTCTGGCAGCATCTGTGGAAAGAGAAGCAGAGTTAACGTTTCGGGTCAGTGACCCTTCTTCGGAACTGACAAATATTAGAAAAGTCACAGATTATAAGCAAGTGAGGTGGGGGTGGGGCAAGAGATAACAAAGGAGAAGGTGCAGATTGGACAAGGCCACATAGCTGACCAAAAGGTCACGGAGCAAAGGCAAACAATATGTTAATGGTGTGTTGAAAGACAAAGCATTTGTACAGATTAGGTGTGAATACACCTTCACCTTCTCCTTTGTTATCTCTTGCCCCACCCCCACCTCACTTGCTTATAATCTGTGACTTTTCTAATATTTGTCAGTTCCGAAGAAGGGTCACTGACCTGAAACGTTAACTCTGCTTCTCTTTCCACAGATGCTGCCAGACCTGCTGAGTGATTCCAGCATTTCTTGTTTTTGTTTCAGATTTCCAGCATCCGCAGTATTTTGCTTTTATTTTACTGCAGATTTGGCACTCTGGGATGCAATTTTCAGAGCATGTGTGGGCTCCTCTCACCCATCTCCACTGAAGCTATGCAGTGCTCTGGCTGGCACACTGCAGCACTTTGCAGGATGGCTCAGGGATTGAGGGAGAGGTTACACACGTTCTCAGAAGTGGCATGGGGGTCCTGGTGGAGGAGTCCAGAAGAGGAGGGGTGTCCTGTATCCGCAGGGGGAAAGGATGCTACCTCACCCTGCTTCTGTCCTGTCTCTCTCCAGCAGTAGCTGATGCTGTTCTGCCTGGCCTCATGTCCTCCTCACATTCTACTTCTAGTTCAAGGGGACCCCTAGCAAGATGCATGTGACATAAACACTCCTACTGATTCCTATAAGGTGTCCAATAAGGTGGAATAGCAAAACACTTACTCTTTTTAGGTCAAATCCTCAGAAATTTTCCAGAATAAATGTTGCTCGAGTGTTGGTGAAGTCTTGGCAAAGTGTCCCAGTAAGTCTCCTGAGGTATTTCAGAGAACCTGTTCACAGCTCCAGCAGCATTGAACATGAAAGTGTGACTATCCCTTTAAGTAGTACTTGAAATTGAAATCAACGCAATGTTTACTCCCAAACAGCTGGTCGTTGTTAGGAGAGTGCGTTAGTTGAAGTGCTAGCCACTAAAATGCTGTGCAGTCTCTTTCATTTTCCCCCCCAAAATATACTTTATTCATAAAATTTGTAAATGAATGCTAGCAGGCATTTTAAGTAGCAATCAGCTGTTTAACGAGCCTCTGGATGGCCGTTTCTACTGCTGGCTTCAACATTATTACAAGATAGTGTCTTATGCTAAACATGGGCTCACTCAACGTTGCAGCTTAACCACCCCTGCCTCCTTGGAGGCTCTTTAGTGCCTAAAGTATTCGGTGAAAATTGCCCCACCCTGATCTATTTCCAAAAGCATTTAAGTAACACAAAGCCGATAATTCAGACAAATGAGAGGTTTTACATCCAATTGTGGAGACAAAGAGAGAATTCAGATTTATTGTTTTGGACATCAATATGTCTGAAGATCTTTGATTATCTCCTGACATCGAACTACTATGGATAAAACTTGTAGATTCCACTGTGTGACTGTAAAGCTTGGGATGTTAATATAAACTGCTTGTCCTTTTTCTCACAACATTAGAAATACCAATCTTGTTACAATATTACCAAGCAAAAGATGAAGGAGAATCAGAAGGAAAAACCATTTGCATTCAGCGAAATGAACATCTTTGGGAAATTTGACACATTTGAGAGACGACTTAAAAAGATTACTGAGATGCTTGAGACTATTAGTATATATTCCAGCCTAGAGGAATCCACTATCGAAGGGACTGAAGAGATGGCAAGCAAATTCCAGGTCAGAAATATAATTCTTTGTGTCAAAATCAAAAGAATTTTTGTTTTACCTCAATTACAGTTCCTCTAGTTTTATAGATCAATGCCTAATTTCTGTTTATCACCACATTACAATTCAAATATTTCTGAAAATGGTGCTCACTACATACAATGTGTGTATTTGGAATTCCCAACAGTACATTGTGGGAACCTTAGAGGTTGATGTGTTTTGTGAATTAGATGAGGGACAGTCTCTGTAACACTTGGTACATTTTGCACCTTATTGTAAGGAGATGTGCTGGGAGTAAGTTGGATACACTAGCTTTATGTTCTAATTGAGCATGATATTTTTGATAGTCCAGTTCACTTCCTGTCTTTTTTATATTGCAGGTTATTGTGTCTGGAATGAAAAAGCAAGATTATAATATCCTGGACCACAAGAAGACTTTTTTTGATGTGGAATATAAAAATTTTACTGCACAGATTAGTGACTTGCATGTTTGTATTCATTTAAAGATTTGAATGGATAAATCTTAACTTTGTAATATTTGGCTTTATTTGAAAGTAAATGTACACACTAAGGCTGAATTTTCTGCCGACGGCGGGTCTCCTGATGCTGGCTGAAAAGCCGGGGGAGCAAAATTCTGCAGTGCCTGGGCAATTAACAGCCTGGCACCGGGATCCACGTCCCTTTAAAGACAGGGATCCCACCTCCAAGAGCTGCTGACCAGTCCCAGGGCCAGAAGCTCAGTAGTATCGGCAATGCCAATGGGAGTGTGCCCTCTGCCGATACTACAGAGGCCTTGGACCCAGGCCCAGCAATGGAGACCCAGACCTCAGGTAAATGAGTCTGACAGACCCTGGCGAGAGCGGGAGAGGGTGGGCCTTTAGTGCAAGGGGAGGGGTGTACAAGGAGGTGGTTTTTTTGATGGTGGGGGCCCTCCGTGGGCCACAGATTGCCCATGGAGGAGGGCCTCCCCCCCCAAAGCCAGCAGGGAGGTCGCCTCGTTTTACTGGGTGACCTTCCCACGTGGCAGAGGCCTCTCCGCTGCTGGCTTAATGCCAGCAGCAGAGGGGGAGGAGGAAGAAGCCCTTAAGTGGCAGTTAATAGGCCTCTAAGGGCCTCAAGTGGCCTCTGGCGGGGAAGGCCATCTTCGGTCTATCCCGCCCTCAACAAAATTCCGTTGCGACGGGAAGGCAATGGTCCTTTCGCACCCCCCCCCACCCCCTGCCTCCCATTGCAATTCCATGGGCCCCCCCGCATCTCAACCCGTCTCGGGGGCCCATAAAATTCAGCCCTATGTGTGGTCTCATGATTGGGTTAGATAACTCCCCTTTTACTTGTTGAACCAGATTTTGAGTGAATCTAGGGTAGATTGGTGGGATGAAAATCTCTTGTTCCCGATGTTACTAACACTACTAAGTGAAGTGTATTCTCTTGAGGATCAAGAACATAGCACAAAACTATCCTTAATATCCTAATTGCCAATGCTACTCAGAGAGGGTATAAGGGTGACCTGTGAGTAAAATTAAAATATGACTCTGATGCATTAGAATTCATTCAGAGGTTGTGCAGTGTAGACAGAGTTTTACTCTACATCTACCTCTTAACCAGTGCATCATCCTGACATTTGTGTTCAAAGTGGGAAAGGTTCCATGGAAGAAGAATATCTTCACTGAAAAGATTTGCATCATACTGTTATGAAAGTACCCTTGTACACTACGGAAAATTGAAAATTAAGCAGAAAGCAATTAGTTTTGCAAATGTTGAGCAATTTGTCTGTATTCCAAATAGTTGGTGTAGCAGCCCTTAATGAATAAAAATAGTAATATGTAACATCGTTTAATATAGCTTTCTAGTGTTCAAGTCAAAACAATAATTTGGAAGCCTGTTTGCCAATGTAAAAACCTTGGGCATTGCTTATACAGTTCCTGTATTTATTAACAAAGATTAAACAGTTAGAGATTTAGATTTCCTCTGGAGCTATGGATTTCAATCCACCCTCAGTACTGGTAACTCATCGGGCTGGAACTTGCTGTCCTCCTGACGTCAGGTTCCGTGGCGGGGGGGGCGGAGAATTGGAGCGCCAGCGGCTGCCATGGAACCTGCTGCTGGGATTGCCAGGCCCGATCTTCCCGGGGGCAGGGAAGCTCCATGGCGGCACCTCCACCGCTCTGCACGGAACCCTAGTTTAAATATTTAAAATACCTCTCTGCATACATTTCAATTCATCCGCCATGCTCTTCCCATCCGTTCCCGATCTTGAGCTCAACATGCGGCACTCACTGCTTTCACTTTCCCATCCAAAAGAACCAGCACCACTGGGGAGGGGAAGGGGGTCAGCTCTGCATTGTGTGTAAGGATATGGGGGGGAAGGGGTCAACTCCGTGTTATTTTATGGATGGGGGGGGTGCGATGGGGACAATTCTGCATTTTGCTTGCAGGGCTGGCAGCCTTTTAAAAATGGCACCAGCACCTGCTCCCGCATCAGGTGGCGCCGTTCATGGTGTCGCTGATGTCGCCATGTGATTGGGTGGGGTAGCCACTGTCAGTATGTTAAGTGACCACCCACTGCAGAATCGTGGCAGCACTGAAGCGCAGGGGCGCAAGTCCCATGTGGGGCAACTACTATTTTCTTCACCCACTGCCGCACCCGGCAAGATCCAAGATCCAAGAACAAGATCCAGCCCACCATGTCTCCATTTTTCCTTTATTAATGTAAATGGACAATTGTTTCAGTTCCTTTACAGGTTTGCACGACAGCACACCTGTTTTTCCAGTATTAACTGCACCCAGGTGATTTACTGCAATGGGGAGGCGGTGGCATAGTGGTATTGTCACTGGACTTAGTAACCCAGAGACCCAGGGTATTTCTCTGGGGACATGGGTTCGAATCTCACCACAGCAGAAGGTGGAATTTGAGTTCGATTAATAAATCTGGAATTAAAGGTTAGTCTAATGCTTCGAATGATGGCCATGAAACCATTGTTGATTGTTGTAAAAACCCATCTGGTTCACTAATGTCCTTTAGGGAAGGAAATCTGCTGTCCTTACCTGGTCTGGCCTGCATGTGACTCCAGACCCACAGCAATGTGGTGGACTCTTAAATGGCCTAGCAGGCCACTCAGTTGTATCTAACCGCTACAAAGTCTTGGACTGCAGCAGTTCAAGAAGGCAGTTCACCACCACCTTCTCAAGGGCAATTAGGGATGGGCAATAAATGCTGGCCTAGCCAGCGATGCCCACATCCCATGAATGAACAATAAGAAAAAGGCCACAGACCCAGGATCATCTCCCCTGGGAACTTTACAGCCATCAGACAAAAAAGACTTGGATCTCATCAATCTGTGCCAGGTCTGAATCTGGTTCCCAGAAGTGAAACATTGGTGTGATAACCTCATGCATCTTTGTATTAATGGCCAAAACTAATTCTGTGATATTCATACAATGGCTTCAATCCCTCAACACTGCTGACATTAACTCTTTGTACAGACAACAACAGTGGCATTTTATCAACCTAGTCACTGCTGAAATGATGGGACCATTTCTGGATCAGGAACACGTTTGATTAATCAGCAGCTTTGCTGAGGCTCATTCACTGAGCCATGATATTATCATCCCGTCTCCAGGTTCCCTGACCAATCAGGGAGGACGGGTAGGATGACATGCCTAAACAAGCAATGAAGGATCTCTATCTAAACGGACCCCAGCAGGGCTCACAATGGCAGCATTGAGTGAGACATTGAAGATACAATTGGGAAGCAGGAAACTGGTGCAGAATGGAAGCATGATGTGGGAAGGCTGCACCTAGCTCAAGTTTTCAGACTCGTCCCTGGAGGTTATATTGAATACAGTGAGGGCGAGAAGAGAAGTCCTCTTCCCTGAGGATGGGAGGAGGCCAGCCAGCATTATCAAGCAGGCAGTTGCAGAGAAGGTGAGCAGAAGGGGTGTGGTGACCAGGACCTGTATCCAGTGCTGTAAAAGGTTTAAGGACCTCATGAGGTCTGGCAAGGTGAGTGTCCTACAACTCACAGCTGGAAGCCAACACTCTCTCACCTCTCTAGCATTCTCCTGGACAGCACTCCTCTGACTAACACACCTTCCTGTCACACACATTACCTTCTCTCTGGCCTCCTCCTCAACTCTCCATCTCAACAGACAATGCTCAAACTCAGCCTCATCCTATTGCCCTCGAGCATCTATTCCTCACAGTCAGCCTCCTCAAATGTTCATATTCCATCCTCAGCACTCATAACTCTCAGTCCTCAATGCAGGAGAAGATAGTCTACAACTCCAGGGAGAGGCAAAGAACCCGGGGTGGACCTGCAGTCCTGGCCACCCTGTCTGTGCTGCAAAAGGAAGCCCTGGAGATCAGCAGGATGGCACTAATACCGGCCGTTGGCGATGAAGAGATGAGGGTGCCCCAGAGACCTGGTGTGAGCATTAGATGAAGCACTGCCACTTGGCATTTAACTGTCACTCATGCTGAATTGACGCCATTAACACATTAAACACAATGCTAACTTGGAACCTTATTTCACCTACTTTCAGCACTAACGTATGTCTTTCATCTCTCTCACAGATGCTTCACGGGTCCCGATGGAGGAGATGAAGGATGAACCCAAGGAGTCCTCAGAGGAGAACCAGCACTCTGAGGCTATTCTGTCATATGACTCCTGTGCGCCCTCCACCACTGAAGATACACACATCTTTGTGGGTCCATCTTCTCAGATAGATAGGGTGGCACATGGTGTGAAGCATATCACATATGTACAGGAACAGGTGCTGGAGACAGGGGCAGCAGTGGAGAGTCCCCGTCGCTGGGTGCAGGACACTCCAAGTTCTGCTCATCTGGACACAGATGCTGAGTCTCAGGGTCATCAATGAAAAGGTATTTGTGGAGCAGGAATGGGAAATGTGTGTGGTGCTGTCAGAATTTCCAGAGACAGTGCATACCCTTGCACAGAAAATGGAGGCGTCCAACTCTAGCATAATTGCCATGATGTCTCAAGCGTTTGTGCTGATGACCATCTCCATTGAAAGAATGGCCAACCTCAGGAAGGTTATATGCACCTGGCCACCGAGTGCATGATGGTCCACACCAATGGCTTGGACACTCTGGCTGCCAGTTCACACAACATTGATCAAAGCATCTCCTTGGTGGCTGAACACCACACTGACATGCAGCAAAGTGCTCTTCAGCTCTCTGCTAGAAGCGAAGTGCTGGTAGACCCTGAGAGGGAACATGGAGAAAGGGTTCATAGAAGTGGGTACTCTTCTTAAGGTACCCCACTTCTCATCCCTTGCCATGTCACCCTCTTCAGACAGAGCCGCACATGCTGTGTCTTGCCCTGATGACTGAGTCTGTCCTGCAGAGGTGCAGGTGGGGCAGTCTTTGGCGAGGTCCTCATGGGCTCCAAAACCCAGAGGATGCTCACCACAAACACCTCATTTGTCATAGCAGGGAAATAAGTAGTCTGTCTCTAGTTCTGCTGAAGACACAGAGGTAGCACCATGTAGAAATTGTAGGAAGAGGAAGACTTCATAGTTGCACAAGGGACTTCACTTGGGTGTTTGTAACTATGTAAATGTTGCTAATTTATGAAATAGTAAATGAGGAAAGTTTTTTTATGTGCTTTGCCCTCTTCATTGCAGCATTTGGGCGGCACAGTGGCGCAGTGGTTAGCACCGCAGCCTCACAGCTCCAGCGATCCGGGTTCGATTCTGGGTACTGCCTGTGCGGAGTTTGCAAGTTCTCCCTGTGTCTGTGTGGGTTTTTGTCGGGTGCTCCGGTTTCCTCCCACCTCCAAAAGACTTGCAGGTTGATAGGTAAATTGGTCATTGTAAATTGCCCCGAGTGCAGGTAGGTGGTAGGAGAATGGTGGGGATGTGGTAGAAAATATGGGGGTAGTGTAGGGTTAGTATAAATGGGTGGTTGTTGGTCGGCACAGACTCGGTGGGCCGAAGGGCCTGTTTCAGTGCTGTATCTCTAAATAAATAAAAAAATTCCGATTCCCCACTGCACAAAAGTCTTCATAAGAATTGCACACCCAAAGTGGAGGCCTTACGGACTGTGTGCTTGTGATGGAGCGATTTTGACTGTGGAAATGCTTTATGCTGGTGGGTGGGCGGGCCCCATAGCGGGCCCCATAGCATTCAGGGTTTACAGTTCCAAATGGCTTTAGGCTTATTCATTATCTGAATCATGCCTCTATGAGACCAGTGTGGGATTCTCCAGATGTGTGGCTACTGCTGCCCAGGCCACATTATGCTCCTGTTCCTTCTCTTCTTCCTCTCCCTCTTCCTCCTCCTCCTTCCCCTCATTGGAAGATGATGTGTGGTCTGCAGCTTCCTCTTCCTGAAGCTCCATTCCTGTCAGCAGTGCCCTGTTGTGCAAGGCACAGCAGACCACCACCATTCTGGAGACCCTAGCTGGTCCGTACTGACAGGCACCCCTGTTCTGTCAAGGCATCGGAATCTCATTTTAGCAAGCCAATGGCTTGCTCAGCGATCACCCGGCTGTACCTTGCCCTGGCATCATTGACAAATCTCCTGACAGGTGTCATCAGCCAGCTCCTCAAAGGGTAGCCTTTGTCTCCAAGGAGCCACCTGCTCAGTCTGCTTGGAGGTGCAAACATCTGTGGTAGACTTGACTGGCGCAGGATGAAGGAGTCACGGCAGCTTCCAGAATATCTTGCGCATGCATACATGCATAATAAACTTAAAGTGGTCACAAACGATCTGCACATTGAGGGAATGGAATCCCTTCCAGTTGTTGAACACTGCAGGATTATCTGATAGCGCCTTGATTGTCACATATGTGCAGTCGATGTTCCCCTGAACCTGTGGAAATGCAGCTACTACAGCAAAGGCAAGAGCTCTTTGCATCTGACTGGCCTAATCAGTGTCAAAATGCACATGGCATTTGTGAATTGGGAGACTGACATGTGGACTTCAGATTGTGAGACCCTTCAAGTATCCTGAGTTGATGCCTGAAATGAACCTGAGGCAAAGAAATTCAGGGCTCTGATGACCTTGACAACCACTGGCAATGCATGCCCACCTGGTCCTCTTGGAAGGAAGTCTTGTTCCAAGAAGCTGCAAATGTCAACAATGAGCTGCTGTGAGAGCCGGAGCCTCCTGAGGCACTGTTGCTGAGCCATGTTGAGGAAGCTGATCGTCTGCCTGTACACTCTGTTTTCAGCGGATTGTCTCATTCTAGCTGCAGCTCTGTGTTGTTCCCCTCTGCCCTGTAGAGTGTCATGCAGCTGCAGAGAAAACAGCTGCTGTTGATGGTGTTGCTGCTCTTGCTGTTGCTGATCTTCTTGTTCTTCTTCATACGTTGATATAATGGCTGCAAAGGTTGTTGCCATTCTGCAGTGAAGGCTGAGAGCTGATAAGTTTACAGCATGGTAAGTAAGGGCCAAGATAATTCAAATAATTTCCATAAAGTTGTTCCTGTTCTGTAAATCAGGAAAATCAGTCTCAAGACAAGTGCTGAGAGTGCAAGCCTTTCCCATAGGCATGGCTGCAACTGATCAGTTTCTTTACTGAGCTAAACATGGGTTCAAATCCCACCACAGCAGAAGGTGGAATTTGAATTCAATTGATAAATCTGGAATTAAAAGCTAGTCTAATGATGGCCATGAAACCATTGTCGATTGTTGTAAAAACCCATCTGATTCACTAATGTCCTTTAGGGAAGGAAATCTGCTGTCCTTACCTTGTCTGGCCTACATGTGACTCCAGACCCACAGCAATGTGGTTGACTCTTACATGCGCTCTGAAATGGCCTCGCAAGCCACTCAGTTGTATCTAACCGCTACAAAGTCAATTAAAAAGGAATGAAACCGGACGGACCACCTGGCATAGATCTAGGCACCGGAAACGACAACGGCAAACCCAGCCTTGTCGACCCTGCAAAGTCCTCCTTACTAACATCTGGGGGCTTGTGCCAAAGTTGAGAGAGCTGTCCCACAGACTAGTCAAGCAACAGCCTGACATAGTCATACTCATGGAATCATACCTTACAGACAATGTCCCAGACACCGCAATCACTATTCCTGGGTATGTCCTGTCCCACCGGCAGGACAGACCCACCAGAGGTGGCGGCACAGTGGTATACAGTAGGGAGGGAGTTGCCCTGGGAGTCCTCAACATCGACTCCAGACCCCATGAAGTCTCATGGCATCAGATCAAACATGGACAAGGAAACCTCCTGCTGATTACCACCTACCACCCTCCCTCAACTGATGAGTCAGTACTCCTCCATGTTGAACAGCACTTGGGGGAAGCACTGAGGGTGGCAAGGTCACAAAATGTACTCTGGGTGGGGGACTTCAATGTCCATCACCAAGAGTGGCTCGGTAGCACCACTACTGACCGAGCTGGCCGAGTCCTAAAGGACATATCTGCTAGACTGGGTATGCAGCAGGTGGTGGGGGAACCAACAAGAGGGTAAAACATACTTGACCTCATCCTCACCAATCTGCCTGCCGCAGATGCATCTGTCCCTGACAGTATTGGTTGGAGTGACCACCGCACAGTCCTTGTGGAGACGAAGTCCCGCCTTCACATTGAGGATACCCTCCATCGTGTTGTGTGGCACTACCACCGTGCTAAATCGGATAGATTTCAAACAGATCTAGCAATGCAAAACTGGGGATCCATGAGGCACTGTGGGCCATCAGCAGCAGAATTGTACTCAACCACAATCTGTAACCTCATGGCCTGGCATATCCCCCACTCTACCATTACCATCAAGCCAGGAGACCAACCCTGGTTCAATGAAGAGTGCAGGAGAGCATGCCAGGAGCAGCACCAGGCATACCTGAAAATGAGGTGTCAACCTGGTGAAGTTACAACACAGGACTATCTGCGTGCCAAACTGCATAAGCAACATGCGATAGACAGAGCTAAGCGATCCCATAACCAATGGATCAGATCTAAGCTCTGCAGTCCTGCCACATCCAGCCGTGAATGGTGGTGGACAATTAAACAACTAACTGGAGGAGGTGGCTCCACAAATATCCCCATCCTCAATGATGGGGGAGCCCAGCACATCAGTGCAAAAAATAAGGCTGAAGCATTTGCAACGATCTTCAGCCAGAAGTGCCGAGTTGATGATCCATCTGGGCCTCCTCCTGAAGACCCCAACATTACAGATGCCAGACTTCAGCCAATTCGATTCACTCCGCGTTATATCAAGAAACGACTGAAGGCACTGGATACTGCAAAAGCTATGGGCCCTGACAATATTCCGGCAATAGTACTGAAGACCTGTGCTCCAGAACTTGCCACGCCCCTAGCCAAGCTGTTCCAGTACAGCTACAACATTGGCATCTACCCTGCAATGTGGAAAATTGCCCAGGTATGTCCTGTACACAAAAAGCAGGACAAGTCCTACCCGGCCAATTACCGCCCCATCAGCCTGCTCTCAATCATCAGTAAAGTGATGGAAGGTGTCATCAACAGTGCCATCAAGCGGCACTTGCTTAGCAATAACCTGCTCTGTGACGCTCAGTTTGGGTTCCGCCAGGGCCACTCAGCTCCTGACCTCATTACAGCCTTGGTTCAAATATGGACAAAAGGGCTGAACTCAAGAGGTGAGGTGAGAGTGACTGCCCTTGACATCAAGGCAGCATTTGACCGAGTATGGCATCAAGGAGCTCTAGCAAAACTGAGATCAATGGGAATCAGGGGGAAACCCTCCGCTGGCTGGAGTCATACCTAGTGCAAAGGAAGATGGTTGTGGTTTTGGAGGTCAATCATCTGAGCTCCAGGACATCACTGCAGGAGTTCCTCAGGGTAGTGTCCTAGGCCCAACCATCTTCAGCTGCTTCATCAATGACCTTCCTTCAATCATAAGGTCAGAAGTGGGGATGTTCGCTGATGATTGCACAATGTTCAGCACCATTCGTGACTCCTCAGATGCTGAAGCAGTCCGTGTAGAAATGCAGCAAGACCTGGACAATATCCAGGCTTGGGCTGATTAGTGACAAGTAACATTCGCGCCACACAAGTGCCAGGCAATGACCTTCTCCAACAAGAGAGAATCTAACCATCTCCCCTTGACATTCAACGGCATTACCATCGCTGAATCCCCCACTATCAACATCCTAGGGGCTACCATTGACCAGAAACTGAACTGGAGTAGCCATATAAATACCGTGGCTATAAGTGCAGGTCAAAGGCTAGGAATCCTGAGGCAAGTAACTCACCTCCCCAAAGCCTGTCCACCATCTACAAGGCACAAGTCAGGAGTGTGATGGAATACTCTCCACTTGCCTGGATGGGTGCAGCTCCAGCAACACTCAAGAAGCTCGACACCATCCAGGACAAAGCAGCCCGCTTGATTGGCACCCCATCTACAAACATTCACTCCCTCCACCACTGTCGCACAGTGGCAGCAGTGTGTACCATCTACAAGATGCACTGCAGCAACGCACCAAGGCTCCTTAGACAGCACCTTCCAAACCCGCGACCTCTACCAACTAGAAGGACAAGGGCAGCAAATACATGGGAACACCACCACCTGCAAGTTCCCCTCCAAGTCACACACCATCCTGACTTGGAACTATATCGCCGTTCCTTCACTGTCGCTAGGTCAAAATCCTGGAACTCCCTTCCTAACAGCACTGTGGGTGTACCTACCCCAAATGGACTGCAGCGGTTCAAGGAGGCACCTCACCACCACCTTCTCAAGGGCAGTTAGGGATGGGCAATAAATGCTGGCCTGGCCAGCGACACCCACATCCTATGAATGAATGAATTAAAAAAAAACTTTTCTAAAACGCTTTCTAGCATGTCAGTTACATTGATCAATAACTTCCCACCGTCCTCTCGACCTTGGCATGTTCCCTGCAGCTTGGGAAATCCATGCGCTGGTGGTTTCAGGCAGAACAGAAGGTTAAATTGCCACTTGATTGCTATTTAACATATTTAAATATTGGACCTGACTCCTTCAATGGGGTTTCCCGCTCTCCTCCTGTTAAATGCAGAAGAGAGTGGGAACATGTCGGGTTCCCCACAAGCAGTCATTTTTTTGAGTTTTCGCCCCCACATGCACCCGAGCCTGCCCCCGCCTTGGCAGATAAAATTCTGCCGCAGCTGACCAGTATGTGTACATTGAGGTTATCATTTACATGTCCTGTTTTGGGGATTTTTAATCAAGATAGTTTTCTTGGTTTCTGCATCTCAGATCACTCTTCTAGATTGACTCTCTCACCTTACAACCCAGAATGTGTGTTTAGTTGCTCACAAATCTAGGTAATTTCTTCATGTCTGGGAATTGAACAGAAAACCCTCGGTCAGTCCCTGGAATCAGTCACCAGCAACGAGGGCCTAGTAGGGTGGTGAGATAAGTGTAACAGAGTGACATTGGCAGTGCGTTGAAATGTGATTGTTTGTTGCCTCTTGCCAGGAGAGGTAAATGGGCACCCCAAAAGAAATAGAATAAAAATACCAAGTAAAAAATGAGTGAATATTACATCTATATTCTTAAATTTAATTTGACAGGCTGAAATCAAACAGTTCATGGATACCACTCTTGACAGTATTTCAAGCACTCAGAAGGCCTTGTCACTTTTGGTGAAATTTGAGAAGTAAGTCCGAATGTGTCAGCACACATGTACAGGTGACTCTGAAGAATCTGTATCTTTCCATGTTTGGAGCTGTAGGCACCGCTTTTGTTTCAATAAAGACTTCCTAAACTGAAAGTAATGCGGGGATTTGTTTTCTGCACTTTCCAGCCTCATAATCCATATCATCAAGAATTTCACAATCACTGATTTAGAAGTGGTGTTGTACTAAGCCCATGCTGGAACAGCATAGCTGTCTGGTGTTCTTGTTTCCTAAATTGCAACCTTCTCACTTTGTGACACTGCTCTAAGGTGCACTGGCATAGCCTCTCCGACCACAGCTTTCTTTTTTAGACAAAATTCTTTGCATGTTGTGCCTACCAAACTTTAGAACCTGCAGTGATGATTACACTGGAATTTGAGACATAGCCAACTTAAAGAAAAATCTGTGCTTTAATTGACCCCATTCAGTTATAAGTGATGTAATGATAAGTTTTATCCAAACATGTGACCATCATCGCTGTGTCTTTCAGGCTTGGAATACCAAATCTGAAAATCGATGAACAATTTCAGAAAATTCTTCTCAGTTACAGTAATGATATTGACCTGGTGTTCCAAATTTACACAAAACAGAAGACTGACCCTCCATTGCCGCGTGACTTTCCTCCAGTGGCTGGAAAAATCATTTGGGCTCGACAGCTCTTCAGACGTATCCAGGAGCCCATGTCGCTGTTTGAGCAGAGGCCCGGTGTCCTGCAGACCGAGGATGCAAAGAGGATCATCCGCAGCTATAACAAAATAGCTAGAGTTTTGTTGGAGTATGAAGTGCTTTATCATAGAGCTTGGATACAACAGGTAGGTTCTTGTAACATGTACTGAATGGAGTCTCTTTGATCCTGCATATCCTCTTCAGATTTACATACACAGCATTTGCGTAGAGCCTGACCTGTTGAATGATTACAAATCACACATGTGGGAGCATCAAAACAACTTGGGGCTGCTTGGCAGTGTATATACTTGCAATATATCATGCAGTCTATATCATGCAATATTCTGGAAATATTTTCAAGTTTCTGGCTACTTTGAGATCATTTGTTAATTCCTCGTAATACAGTCCACCTGGTTACATTAAAAAATATCCAAGAGAGATATTAAATCTTAGCTGTCAGAGGGACTTATTTAATAAGCCACCACCTGAAGCAATTCAGTTGTAGATTCATTATTCCATGTGCAAAACTTCACGTAGTAGCAACACTTCATGGCAATTTAGCTATGGAAGTCATAGCTCACATTCATTTTAGTGGTCGGAAATCTGTGCGGGCTACATATTCAGCATGTTGGGGTCTGTGCCAGAATTCCAATATGCATTCCGGTTGCATGAACTTTGGCCTTGGAATGCTAAATCATAACATTTATGCTGTGGAGAACATCATAAAATGACAGAATCTTACACCACAGAACGAAACCATTCAGCCTTGTCAGCCCTTTGAAAGAGCTGTTCAATTTAGTCCCTTGGGGATAAAGTGAGTCTGCAGTAGAATTAGTACACAATCTAAGTATTTATTTTTTATTTAGAGATACAGCACTGAAACAGGCCCTTCAGCCCACCGAGTCTGTGCCGACCAACAACCACCCATTTATACTTAAACTACAGTAATCCCATATTCCCTACCACCTACCTGCACTAGGGGCAATTTACAATGGCCAATTTACCTATCACCTGCAAGTCTTTGGCTGTGGGAGGAAACCGGAGCACCCGGCGAAAACCCACGCGGTCACAGGGAGAACTTGCAAACTCCACACAGACAGTACCCAGAATTGAACCCGGGTCCCTGGAGCTGTGAGGCTGCGGTGCTAACCACTGCACCACTGTGCTGCCCTGTGCCTGTGTTAAATTGTGTTCAGAACATAGGAACAAGAGTAGGCCGTTCAGCCCTTTGAACCTGCTTGGCTCAATTAGATCATGGCTGATCTGTACTTCAACTCCATTTAACCAACTTAACTCCATACCCCTTCATATTCTTACCTAACAAAAATCTGTTGATTTCAGTCTTGAAGGCTGCAATTGTCCCAGCATCCACATCCTTTCTGGCGAGAGAGAGTTCCACATTTTTGTTACCTTTTGTCTGAGGAAGTTCTTCTTGATTTCCCTTCTAAATGGCCTGGCTCTAATTTTAACTTCATACACACTTGTTGTTGATTCCCCAAAGGAAATAGTTTCTCTGTATCTATCTACCGGATTGAATTTATTTAACATTTTGAACACCTCGATCAGATTACCTCTGAATCTTCTCTGAAGGGTGAATCTTCGATACTTATTTCTTTAATAGTGGGTGTACATGTTGCAGAAGTGATGGCCGCCCACCCTTTGCCAACCCTCCTAAAAGTGCTGTCTTTTTATTTGCTGGCACTGAGTTTTTGATCCCAAATGTGCCATGAGGGAAAATCACGGGGCAAGCCAAGTTAGATTTATCTCCCACATATTCTACAGACAGCAATGAAAACTTCTGGAGCATGGAAACAGGTCCTTTCCTGGAATAATGAATGTTGTATGTATGTGGGAAAAGGAAAACATAAAGACCTTTTTCTTGCTTTGAAACACCAGTCTAATATCTCACACTGTTTGTCACGAGGTAATTTTCCAACTTTATGCTGTCAACGGGTGAGGCTGAGTGTAAGTTACTCCAATGCTCAGCCCAGTGGCACCCGAGATCTGAATGATATGTATTGTCCATTAGTCTTTAGTAAGTACTATTAGTCAATTAGATTTCTTGCTATTTAAATGGAACATTTTTGTTATAAATACTTGAACTATCATTGAAATATTTCTTAGTATTGTCTCTATAAATCTGGAAAGCAAAGGTGAGATATAGTTGCATTATTTTGATTTATTTCTGAACAAAAGAAGATCTATCTGGTGAGTGGAATCAGAATTAAATTTGTGCATAAATGTGGACATATATTTATACATTTTTTTTTTTACAATTCTGTTTAAGACAGAAACTGTCCACTTTGGTCTCCAGGCATCTTTACTGGTGAAGCATCCAGAGACTGGAGAGATGCTTGTGAACTTTGACCCTTATCTTACAGTCCTGATAAGAGAGGCAGAATGCATGGCTCGAATGGGTTTGGAGATCTCCCAGAATGCAAAAGCACTTCTACAAAAACGGGATATTTTGAAAAAGACGTTCAATAAACTGCAGGTATTAATGGTGTTATGACCGAGGCAAGAGGAATGCACTGTTAATTCAGTCCCACTTCTCCACAAGTCACAGCATATCAATAAGTTTTCCTATCTACCAAAAAACAGCCAATTACATACCCTATTTGTCCCCCAGAATAAAGCACACCAACCAGGTTTCTTTAATCAACAACAACTTAACTATTTATTATTAAAAAACAAGTTGTAACCAATAATGAGGTAACTCTATATACAAAAAGCTCTTTATTTCCCTAGCCCTCATGCACACACACATATTTTTTTTAAAATGGTTAACCGGAGAAATAGGATTTTTTTGGTTTACAGCTGTTTCATAGGAATGAAAGGAATAATAAAATAACTTAGGATGTCACTTTCTGGTAGGAAATTCTTCAGTTTGGTGAGTTGTCTCAGAGTCGAATAGTCAGATGCCACTTGTAGTCTCTCCAGGCGAGATTGATGAACAGCCTGTGATGGATAGGCGGTCATGGCAATTCAACTGCAGCAGGCTTCACATAGGTCTTTCATCGGGTGTGCAGCAACAAGTCTTAGGTTTTACAGCAGCAGGATAGCAGTAGAAGATTTCTTCAGATTCCAGGATTTCTTAAAACACAGGAGGCACCAAGAATCACACTTGATGCAGGGATTCTTCAGAGACAGGAGGTAATATGAATCTGCCACCTTTGAAATATAGAGTTTCTTCTCAAGAGGTGCAGGATTCCTTTACAGAGAGAGTTAACACTTTTTCTGGGTCTTCCTCTCTCAGGCAGGTCTAAACAAAATTTTAAATGCCTGCTCTTTGTCCAACTCACTGGCTTTTTAAGGGGTCCAAAGTGAAAGCAAACCTTCCTAAACAGGTCACATGTACAGACATAGCATCTCCCTTGTCATTCAAAGAGTTGCTCTGAGGGGTCAAACCCCTTGCTGGTTTCCTTGAAATTGCCTGCTTTCCCATCCTTGTATACAAAGTCAGCTTCCTTTCAAAACATCCAGTAATTTCAGCTATTTGCAGGTGTCAATGTCCACTGAAAAATCCTTTTTCAGTTTTTTAAAACACACTGCATTCTAAGTTTTTAGTACAAAAACAAAAACCTTGTAACAATGGCTACTGCTGAGGTGGCACAATGATAATATGTGAAAGATTATGCTTCTCTTTGCACTTTGTGAGATACAGCAATGTATGTGGATGAATAATGTGCCGGCAGACACGCATCATCAGTTTTACAATACTTAAAACAAAATTTAATACATGTCCAGTGTGTGAAGGTTATCCTCTGCACTTACCTTGTTCAAATTAATCCAGGTGCTGCTTTAATTCATGTTCATGCCAGAACATAGGAAATAAGAGTAGGAGTAGGCCATTTAGCCCTTTGAGCTTGCTCCACTATTCAATAAAATCATGGCTGGTCTTTTACCTCATCTGCACCTTCCTGCACTATCACTTAGTATCCATTGATTCCCTTAGAATCCAAAAATCTATCGATCTCTGCTTTGAATATACTCAATGACTAAACATCTCCGGCTCTCTGGGTAGAGAATTCCAAAGATTTGCAACCCGTTGAGTGAAGAAATTTCTCCAATCTCAGTCCTAAATGGCCGACTCCTTCCTGAGACTATGACCCCTAAAAAATGTCTGTTATAGTTCAAAGAGAACCTCAACCTACACAAGAAAACTACACAATATAAAGAAAGCAACTGTAAAGTTTGAATTTCGAGGCCCAGAGCTAGTTGATGGTACCCACTTTGATCTATTGGTGTTTTTGAATGGCTCTTGTTAACATACTGAACAGGAATGAAAACTGCAAATGCTGAAAAATCTGAAATAAAAATTGGAGATGACCAGAAAGATAGATAACTGAATTGGATATAATTCAGCCATTTCTAATGAAAGGTTACATCTAAAATTCAGATGCTGATTGATCTGCTGTGCATTTCCAGCTTTTTCTGTCTTTATAAGTACTTAGTGCAGTGCGCCCAAACTACTTCACTTGTCAGATCAATGAGTGTCTATTCTAGTCGTTTTACTTTGATAATGTGCTGTTAAATGCACACCAGAGACGGGATTTCCATTCTGGGGTTGGGACCCCAATGTCACGGCCAGTTCTGGGTCCCGACCTCATAATGCATCGGCAATGCGCATGCATTATGATTATGATATGTTAAGCATTTACTTGACCCGGAGTTGCACTTGCTGCCCAATTAGCATCAGCAGACGCAGGAAGGAGACGGGACTTACGCAGTGGCAGGCCCGATTTAAAGGGCAGGCAGCAGCCATTGCTGAGGTTGCCATTCGCCCAAGAGATGGAGGAAGATGGAGAGTCAAGGGCTTCGAGAAAGGGGGCACCCGATGCCAGGGTAGCTCCCTGTTTATCGGATGCCTCACTGTAGGTGCTGCTGAAGGCGGTGACTGAGAAAAGAAACATCCTGTTGCCCGGAAGTTGCAACAGACGGCTTGAAAGGCTCACTAAAAGGGCATGGCTGGAAGTGGCACATGAGGTCAGCAGCAAAGGAATGGTGAGGAGGAACTGGGTGCAGTGCTGGAAACATTTCAGTGACCTGCTCAGGTCTGGAAGGGTAAGTTCAAAAATAGACCCAGTTGGCATGCCTTCTGGTCACTAGTCACTGGAGTGCAAAAGATAGGGGCATCCTGAGGGTGCATAGCGTTCTCCTGACCATGGGAGCGATGTGCGCTCAGCAGGCTTGAAGACCCTAGTGATGTAGGACAGGAGGCTGGAGTGAACACTGCAATATCTTATGTGATTGAAAAGATGCAAGTGGTGAGGCAGAGAGGCATTGTCCTAACTGCATCTTTATTTACCTTGCAGGCTAAATAGGAGTTCAATGCCAAGGAGAAAGAGAGCGCACGCCTGGAAGGTGGGCTGCCACAGCTAGCGTCGCTGACGCACTTTGAAGAGCTGGTCCTTGAGCTGGCCAGAGTGTCAAGCTACAGGGATGCTGGAGACAGAGAAACGGTGGTCTGTCGTAGACAGGGTGAAAAGATCTCATGGCATGGCAATGCTCCCTGTGCAACGAGCTGTTAATGCCTCAGGTGTCATTTCATTGTTTTTAGCAGCATGAGCATCTATTGACTGTCCCGATCTCTTATAACCATCTTCTCTTATGTCTCCTGCGGGGCCAGCTGCAGAGGAGCAGGTGGCCCTGCAAAGACAACAAGTTCTTTGATGAATCAGAGGAGGACGACATCTCGGATCCTGCACCATCACATCTTTCCTGTGCGCCCTCCACCAACGCAAATACTCGCACCTTGGTGGGTCCTCACATGTTATTAGAGAGGCTAGCACAGGGTGATGTGCACCATACATCAGAGCTGGAGGATTTGGGACAGATGGAGTTGGCTGTGGCCAGACCCTCCTTGGAGGATGGAGGACAGGCGCAGCCCTGCTCAGCAGGTTGGAGATGCAGAGCCAAGGGAGTCACAAAACAGGCTGCTCTACCTGGAGAACCAGCATGAGATATGTGCCGACATGTCGGAGTTACCTGCGGCATTGTGGAGTCATGGGAATGAGAATGGAGGAATCCATGCCCCTGTGCTCCAAAATGTTTCAGTGCTTTGAGAACATAAGCTCCTCCATTGAGAGAGTGGCCAACCTCAGGGAGAGCTATATGACCATCACTCAGAGTGGTTGCCGGAACAGCGCACTGAAACGCACAGAATGCATGCTGCAGTTAGTAGCATTGACCGATCAGTGACACAAATGACCCAACAAGGCATGGATTGGATGCCAGTTGCGTCCCAGCTGGTGGTTCCCTCCAGTGATCAAGGGTGCCATGAAAGGGCTGAGATGGCAACAGATGGTGATGAGGGGGCCACCTCTTACAGGGAATCAGCATCATCTGCCCCATGGCCCTCTGACGGGCGAAGCATCTGTGGAGTCATGCCCTGTGCCAGAGGCAGCCCAGCCATCTCCATACCGACGGTGACTGCCACAGCCATCTAAGTCCCAGACAGACACTAGCAAGCAGTCTACCTCTGTCTCATCCTCAGCCACAGGGGGAGAACCTCATAGGAATGGCCGTGAATGCTGGCCACTGCGTCAGTACAGTCACTTTGTGGGTCATTTGGATGTTTCTGATGTAAACTATAGAGTAATGTTAAGTGACAAAGCACAGGGAAAGTTGTTCAGCTAAGGTTGACTTGTGTGTTTCCATTTCATGGTGGTGAAACGCAGGAGAATGGAAGTGAAGGTTGGCAGAGCAATGGAGTGTGCTGGTGAAGAATGTGTTGGGTGGAGATTTTGGAGCCTTCCTGCCCTCCATCCTCAGCCCTTTGTCCCCAATGCCCAGGCTACTGCGTCTGTTTGGCAGATGCTGCTCCTCATCAATGGTCGGAGCAAGCTTGGAGAAGCTTGGTCCCATTTACTCTAATGCCCTTCCTTCATTGACAATGGAATATGGAGTCTAACTGAGCCATCCCTCTAGTCATGAACCTGTGAGATCGTTTAGCAGCAGGACCTTTTCCCCCACCCCCAATCCCACCCCTCCCAAAAATGGCCCTGTCAAGATTGCAGAGATGTAAAAGATAATTCAGCTCACTGAGCACAACTGGTTGCCCATGAATTAAAGCCTAGCTACCTGACCCGAAGCTGACTACACCAGACTACATGTGTTGGGTGCGGGGGAGGGGGGGGAACGGGTCTCTGTTCTGTGTCCAGCATTCGGGCTCGGGTCAAGTCGGGCTGGACTGTACTGGCTCTGTGTTTTATAAATAAATGCATTATTACATTTTAGCAAGTGTTTTTTCCACTTCACAGTGTGCAAATGGCTCCTATAATTACTTCCGATTACCGTGGATTTCTGTTTCAATAACATGTTTGATATTATTAAATTCATTGCAATATTCGGGTCGGGTCGGGCATGAAAAACAATTGAAGGACTTGGGCTCCAGCCGGGTTCAGTTTGGCTGTGGTTGGGTTGGGCCTGGGTCAGGTTTTAATTTAATACCCAAGCAGGCCTTTACCGTGAATGAGGGCTTTCTATGAGCTTTCCCTTTTCAATGCTGCCTTTTGTTTCTGTCCTGTCATTCCAGCTCATTTCCCACTGTGTCACTGCCTCTTCCTCCTCCCTTTTGTAGTTCTGACGGTGCGTCAAACCTGCACCTTAGAAAGAAAAGACGAAACTGGCCTTTCAGTGAGCTGACAAGCTTGTTAGTGGGTTTAAATGGCCATTTGTGTAGAGTGGGCAGGCAGTCTCTTTCCCCTCCCGACATTGCCTTTCGAACTCGGAGCTTGCCGATCTTGCATTGGGAAACTGACACGCTGACCTGAAGGGCAGGTTTAAGCAACTGCCTGCCCCCTTTCCCGCCCTCATGAGCAAATAAAAATCCCGCTCCATGATACTGCCACCAACATCTAACAGTACAAAGAAAGTGAACTTTATGGCTTGAAGAGTACGCAGGACCTGAATGATCCTGGTTTATCAGAATTGGACACAACACACCCCCAAAGTTAGCAATTCTAATTGTTCAGAAATAGAATTTGGTTCAGATCCCTTAAGTATATGTCCATTGACAATCAATTCTCTAAGCTTCCCCAAAATTTAATAGATATGTTTAATAGAAATGTTCAAGAAGAAAACCACAGAAAACAATGTTGACCACAAAAGGAAAGATTATAGGCATTGCAAATGTAACTTTTCAACTGTTCAATGTTACTGTTCAACAATTGGATGCAGTTGGTGAGACTGCCTATCTAGATGTGACATCAACATAATGGAGCACTTCTAATGGTTGGTACCCACAGAACCTATCCAACAGGTGTCCAGTGGGAACAATATGTAGAATGCTAAATCCGAGTCCATTGGTGATCTTCACTTCCATTAAAGCCTCATCTCAGAACAGGCTGTTGGCTATCTTTAATAGTATCACAAACCTGTGGTATGTGTTTTACTTATGAAACAAAGCTCTACATACAGGACGTTCCAAACCCACGACCTCTACCAACTCTAAGGACAAGGGCAGCAAATGCATGGGAACACCACCACCTGCAAGTTCCCCTCCAAGTCACACACCATCCTGACTTGGAACTATATCGCTGTTCCTTCACTGTCGCTGAGTCAAAATCCTGGAACTCCCTTCCTAACAGCACTGTGGGTGTACCTATCCCATATGGACTGCAGTGGTTCAAGAAGGCAGTTCACCACCACCTTCTCAAGGGCAATTAGGGATGGGCAATAAATGCTGGCCTGGCCAGCGACGCCCACATCCCAAGAATGAATTTTAAAAAATAGACACGAGCCAAAATCATTTAAGTAAGGTTAAAAAAGGCAGTTTGTCTTAAAGTAAAACCTCACCCATCATGGTTGATTATAAAATTTTTATGTTTTTGTTTTTTGGAAACATGTACAATTTACTTAATACGAGGAACATTAAAATATACCTGTTTGCATATATTAGAATGTGCACAACAGTGCCAATTTTAAACATTCATAGGTTGAAAATGACACCATGTGATTTTTTTTACAGACACTTTATGCCTTTGTATCAAATTTCTGTGCAAATTTAATGGAGGCATTAATATACTTAAATTAAGTAGGTTACCATCTCTGTTAAAACAGTGGACAGATTGGTTATCCTGTTTGGAGACATTGGGCTGGATTTTAAAAGCTGGTCGGGATCGGAGGTGAGTGGACCCGCAATTTTGCACTGCCAGTCGTTGTACTGGTTCAGCGCCACGATCCCGAGCCCAAGCAATTTTTGGAGAGACTGAGTTGGGGTCTGGGTATACTGTACCTGAGCTATGAGACCCTGAAGCTGGCACTAGATAACTAAAGCAGACAAAATCTTCCATTCTTCAGCACTGAGGTCCCTCACTTTGACGAGCACAAAAATAGATCAATCCATACATAGAGACACACAGGAGTGATTTCAAGACTATGAGCTTTTCTAGTTTGCCTGACAGTTCCAACTTATCCCAGCTTCATTCTTCTGTTTTATGATACTGTTTTATGATGCAAGAAGGATGTTCTCGATGGTGGGGGAGTCCAGAACCAGGGGTCATAGTCTAAGGATACGGGGTAAACCATTCAAGACTGAGATGAGGAGAAATTTCTTCACCCAGAGAGTGGTGAGCCTGTGGAATTTGCGATCACAGAAAGCAGTTGAGGCCAAAACATTGTATGTTTTCAAGAAGGAGTTAGATATAGCTCTTGGGGCGAAAGGGATCAAAGGATATGGGGGGAAAGCGGGAACAGGTTACTGAGTTGGATGATCAGCCATGATCATAATGAATGGCGGAGCAGGCTCGAAGGGCCGAATGGCCTACTCCTGCTCCTATTTTCTATGTCTATGTTTCTATGACACTATGCATACCTGTCAGTTAAATTATTATAAGGGGTAATTTTACTAATTAGTTCCCCTAGAAAAGCTTTGCCCACTGAGACTATCAAGGAATTCTAACCCCAATGACTTTATCCTTCTATTAAAATTAAATAGTGAGTTGAGAATCCTAATGTTCTTTGTGGTTATTTCCAGCTGTTGCTAGAAGAGAACTCCAGAGTACGTGCAAGAATTAAGCCAATTTATGAGACCCTTATTGCACCTCATGTGCACAAGATTGATGAAGCCTTTCAGCCAGGTCTTGTAATACTAAACTGGACATCATTAAACAATGATCTGTTTGTGGAAAAAGTGTATACAAAATTAGGTAATTATTTCTATTCTAACTAATACCAGTCACACCAAATTTGACACAAGGAGGGTAATTTTGACTTTTGATGATAGTGCAAAAATGCCGATATTGGTGTGGCTACCCATAAAACACCTTGATGGAAACGAAATACAGCAGAAGTGTTTATCATGTAGTCAAACTGATATCACCCATTTTACACTATTGCTTAAAGTCCAAATTAGCCCTAGTTATTTGATAAATGATGGAGATAAGATACCAAATGCAGTTTTTCTATTGAGTGTCTCATACTTAATGATCCAGATTTTGTGGTTGTAATGACAGCGAAACAGCGCTCTCCATCATTACTCTAGCAAAACTGACAGCAACTTCTGGCATCTGTGTGTGCACAGTTAAACATGGAAATCTAGAAGTTACTGTGACTTATTCTTTGCTCCACCACAGGGTGCACTATTGAAGTCCTGGCAGTTGGAAATATTAGAAATCAATTGATTTGACATGAACTTCCATTTTTTTATGCTATAAAAACCGTTGAAAAGTTATGCCTTGTCGAATGAGGTGTAACTGTTTTTTAACACTAAGCATACTAAGTCATAATTACTGCTGAACAACCTCTCTGATCATGAGAAACTAATTTTATATTTGTGGAATGTGAAATTTCTCCATTATGAAAAAATCCATAGATTTAAAAAACAATAGAACCTTTTTAATGTTTGTTGATGATATTTTAGCTTCTACCTTTCTTTTGGGCCTCCTTATCTCGAGAGACAATGGATACGCGCCTGGAGGTGGTCAGTGGTTTGTGAAGCAGCGCCTGGAGTGGCTATAAAGGCCAATTCTGGAGTGACAGGCTCTTCCACAGGTGCTGCAGAGAAATTTGTTTGTTGGGGCTGTTGCACAGTTGGCTCTCCCCTTGCGCCTCTGTCTTTTTTCCTGCCAACTACTAAGTCTCTTCGACTCGCCACAATTTAGCCCTGTCTTTATGGCTGCCCGCCAGCTCTGGCGAATGCTGGCAACTGACTCCCACGACTTGTGATCAATGTCACACGATTTCATGTCGCGTTTGCAGACGTCTTTATAACGGAGACATGGACGGCCGGTGGGTCTGATACCAGTGGCGAGCTCGCTGTACAATGTGTCTTTGGGGATCCTGCCATCTTCCATGCGGCTCACATGGCCAAGCCATCTCAAGCGCCGCTGACTCAGTAGTGTGTATAAGCTGGGGGTGTTGGCCGCTTCAAGGACTTCTGTGTTGTAGATAAAGTCCTGCCACCTGATGCCAAGTATTCTCCGAAGGCAGCGAAGATGGAATGAATTGAGACGTCGCTCTTGGCTGGCATACGTTGTCCAGCTTCTACCTTAGCTTCTACCTTAATCCCATGTATATGGCCTAATCTTATTTTGCTTTCTGTAAAATGATTAATAAGTGAAGGATAATCAGTGCTTTTTACTTCCTGGTTTGTTGTCTATGAGAATTCTTCAATGTGATTGGCTGCTTAATCTGTCTGATGACATCATTATTGCTGGACGCTGGAATTAATTTAACATTGGGAAAGGTGAAATCGATGCCACACAGATTGCTAGTTCTTTGTGAGCAGCTCTCTTCCAGGACAACGGCGAGCGACATTGCTATTGACTGCAAAATCCAGGCCATTATTATACAATGTAATTATAAAGGCAAAAGTATCATTGTATGCAACCAGGTATATACTATTTTCAAACACCAATTGGTTTTGATATGTTAGAACAGCATTATTAAGGTAGATATATTTAACAGAAACTTTATCCAGTAATAAAAAAGAGGAATATTTCATAAACTCCACATGATGTGGGAATGGTTCTTCCTCTCGTCCTCATTTTCTTAAAACATTTATGATTATAGATTTTTCGCCATTTAAATTGTTCCAATGTTTCTGTCCCAAAGGAGAAATTGATTTGCTGGTTCACAGAATAAATGACCTTGTTGAATATCGTATAGACCGGATCCTGCAGGTTATGAGTACCACATCACTTTGTGAATTTCCTGAGGAAACACCATGGACATGTGAGGAGTTTTTAAACCACACACAGGTATAGCAGTGTGTTCTATAACCGGGGCCTTTTTTTTCTGAGTGCTTTGCTAAATATATATCTTGCCAATGTGCTGACCAGTGTTCCTCCTTCAACCAACATTATGAAAACTAGGTTAAGCATTTGTTGGTACTGTTTATGGGAACTTAGTGTTCATAAAATTGTTAGGTTGTTTGCTTACATAGCAAGAGGTGCTTCTAAGTAATATATAATATATGGAACAGTTCAGACATTTCTGAGATTTGAGATCTGGTGGTATATAAATACAAGTCATTTGCCAACAATAACTTAAATTTGTATAAGGTCTGTTAACATAAAAAAAATCCCAAGACATTTCACATAAGCAGAATCAAACAAGAATGGATACTGAGGCAAAGAAGGAAATATTAGAAGGAGTAAGCAAAAGCATTATCAAAGAGGTGGATTTTAAGGACAGGAGGTGGAGAAACAGAGGGGTTTAAAGAGGGAATTTCAGACTGTGGGTCGAGATTAGAGGTCCCCAACTTTGTTAATTGCATACTCCCTTCCGGATCTATCAGCTGCCAAAGTACTCCCTACCAGCATACAGGTTTAAAATTAATGCCCAATCATTGTACAAAATGTACAAATTATAATGCGTATATGCAACTTAAACAATGCCTTAATAGAACTAAAGTCATTTATGGCACAAAAGGAGACCATTCAGCCCATCAAGTCCATGCCAGCTCTCCACAGAGCTATTTAGTCAGTCCTACTCCCCCACTGGATCCTTGTAGCCCTGCAAGTCTATTTCCTTCAAGTGGCCATTCAATTTCCTTTTGAAGTCATTGGTTGTCTCCGCTTCCACCATCCTTGTGGCTAGCAAGTTCCAGTTCATTGCCACCCACGGTGTAAAAAAGTTCTTCCTCATATTCCCCCTGCATCTCTTGCCCAAAACCTTCAATCTGTGTCCCCTAGTCCTTGTGGACACCTTGAAAGATAGGGGAAAAAGCACTACAATGAAAGGGAAAATCTTGGGCAATAACAAGCGAAGACTTTTTTAAAAAAGCTGAGCATATCAACCCAAGGAATATTCCAGCATGTTTATGACCTGCCTCCACCACCTCTTGTGATGTCCGGTATTACAAGTCTTTCTTTTAATGTTATACTATCTAAACAAAGCAAGTGGCAACTCAACTTACCAAAAGATTTAAACACGATCAAATGCTGCCAGCAAATCCTGAAGACTCTTTTATTTAACTGCCCACAGAGCCAGCAATGCTGGTGACTGAGAATCTGCAGCTCCTAATTTAATGTAAATCGCAATTAGTTACAATAAAAGGGGCAAAAACAAACAAGGGAGTGCACAAGAGAGAGCATGGGTGGAGGGGGTGCATGAGATGATCCGCGATTATACAATTTCTTCCATATACCACCCCCCCCCCACCACCCCCAGAGATGTCTTCCATACCCCCCAGGCGTACCCATACCAAGTTAGGGAACCCCTGGTCTAGATGGATGAATACTCATCGACTACTGGTGTGTGAAGGGAGAGGGGACATACAAGAGGTCAGAGTCATAGGAACGGAGTGTTCATGTCTTTCATGAAAAATTAGTGTGATCAATTAAATATCAGGTAGGAATGGTATTTTGGTGATTCGATGATGTGACAATTAGCCTAGAATTTAATTTTCTTTGTTTTCTTTCATTTTATATTGACATATTTGTCTTCACTGTATACACATATATTGTAAAACAAAAATATTTTGGACAAAATTAGAATAACCTTAATTTTTAAGTAACATTCATTTTCCAATAGGTTATGTGCACCAAAGGAGCTCAGTCACTGCATTGTAAGAGTATGCTGGTGGAAGTAGCAACCAATGAACTCATTAACATGCTGCTTGACTTGGATACAGATGATGAAAATGATGACGTAGAAGGTACAAGAGAACTGGAAAGAGCCTCATACATGGGGTGTCATAATAAGGATTAGTGCTGCTATGTTGCTGAGATGCATTGTTCAATAAATCAGATTATTAATATAAAACCAAAGTTGATGGAATATATTCACATGACAGTGCTTCCCCTTTCTCACTTTTGAAGGATGTTTAGCAGGCAATAATGGAATATCACTACAGGAGATTAGACCTAACACAATGACTTTGGCTACCGCTGATGCAATGGGCTGGATATTCATTATGGAGGTGGGAAACAGGAATTGGGACTGGTTTTGGGTCAGACACCTGCCTCCTCTGGGAAGCTAATTCAGTTTGCAATTTTCAAATGATAAGCTCTTCATTGGTACTGAAGTGGGTTTCCTGTTCACTTAGAGCCAGTGGTATTGAAAATGACAGTGGGTCAGATCTAGTGTGTGACTCATGTGGACTCCAATGGCAGCCATCACAGAGGCTGCTGGTTGGCCCAAGGGAGAGATCTGCCTTCCACAGCACCAGAGGGAAGCAAGATGTCACAGGGGAGCTGGAGGGCTGGCATTAGCGGCAGGGCAGACCCTCGCTTCAGTGATGCTGACCTGGATCTTATGCTGGAGGCCAAGAAGGAGAGGAGGGAGGTCCTCTTCCTGAAGGGTGGCAGGAGGAGGCCACCTCGTCGTGCAGCAGTGACAACTTTCTGTTCAATGTTATCCCCCTCTGGCTCCTGTCTCCTCCTCTCTTACCTCCTGCTTCACCCCCGTTGAACTGTCTCCTTCCAAGGCCTCACCGTCCTCAAGATCCACACCTATCTGGACAGCCATGTTATGAAGAGTGCAGCAGACCACCAGAATGACTGATACCCTTGCAAGAGGGTATTAGAGGGCACCACCCGACCAATCCAAGCACTGAAATCACATCTTCAGAAACCTGATGGCCTGCTCAATGGTTGGCCTGCTGAGTTGGTGGCATTGGTTCTTTCGCCACGTGCTTGTCTGGGGCTCTACTGAGAGGTCAGTAGCCATCTCTTCAAGGGATTTCCTATGTCCACTTAGATCCATCCATGCACTTTGGGGAATGGAGTGAAGGACTGAGGCAGCCTGGACTGGCAGAGGATGAAGAGTCATGGCAGCTGCCAGGAAAGGGAGCACACATATGGAGGAAGCTCTTGTTGTGGGTGCAGAACAGTTTGACGTTGAGGGAGTGGAAGTCCTTCCTGTTGGTGGATCTCACTGACTGGATGGCCACATGGGCGCAAGCAATGATGCCCTGCACCAGGGGGAATCCAGCAGTGGAGACTGAACCCATTGTCCTCTCGCCTGCACAGGCCTATCTGTGTCAAAGTGGATGCAGGCCCCTGCCCTCCTGAATATGGCTTCTGTGACCTGCCTGATGTCCTGATGAGCTGCCGACTGTAAGATGCCGCCTAGGTCCACTGCTGATTCCTGGAACGACCTGGTTGCATTGAGGTTAAGGGCGATGGAGACCTTGATGGCTGCAGGTAGGGGATTGCCATGGGGGCCGTGAGGCCTCCTGTTATTGGAGATCAGAGCACACAGGACTGAAACCATCTGCCTGGATAAGCGCAGGCTCCTATGGCACTGATGCTGTGTCATTTTCCAATAGCCGACTCTGTGTACCTGATGTCTTCGGTAGTGCCTACCTCCCCTCGAAGCCCCCCCACTGTGCTTCTCTGGCCTCCTGCTGTCCAGCAGGTTGTATCTACCACAGTTCATCCTGTCTGCTCTGCCCAATGACAGAGTAGTCTGTTCCAATCTGAACTCCCTCACTTGGGCTTTGTGCGTTCACCAGGCTGTCCTCTGCCAACCCCAGCTGCCCCTGTGATGCTCTCAGTCTCACTTCCCTTTCCAGTTTCCTGCCACTTATCAATGAGAAATTCAACTCTTCCAGCTGCAGCGACACTGAGGCACATCTGAAGCAGCTGAGCTTTATTTGCTGCCTCTGTTTTAATTTAATTAGCCCTTCCCATAGCCCTCATGGCCCTCCACACTGTTCATGTCTTCACAACCCTGTCAAATTACCCCCATGACATTTCCTGTTCCCAGCCCTTAAAAATTGTTCACTGATACTGACTGTTAATGAGCTTTTTAATGAGCTCAACAGGCACTTAACCTCAGGCGTGTGCCTGACCAATTCCCTCCCCGCCTGCCTGCGGCACTTTGAAAATAGCATCATGTTCTGGAGGCGGCGGGACCCAGTGCCAACCTCAGAGAATGCAATCTTCAAATTGCGCTCGCAGCCATTCCCATACTCAGTAGGCTTTGAAAATCTGGCCCAACATATCATTGGTAGTCTGCTTTAGCTTTGGGAATGAGCAGATTTGAAATGTTTCCAAATTTTTCAAATGGTTACTCGTGTAATGTTGTCAACTCGCTTAACTTTAAGTATAATTGTATCACTTTGGCATAATTCCCTATCCCTCTTGACACTTTTGATTTTGCTGGGAACTTACAACCAAGCAAGTAATTATATTGGCATGCAAAGATTCAGAAAGAAATAAAACATCATATAACCCCAATTATGTAAAAAGGTTCAATGAAGTCATTTGATATGTTAAAACTGTTGAATGTCAGGAAGGATGTTGCGGACAATTTTATATCTCTTGCTTCAAAGGACCACGAGCATCATAATTATTCTATAAGGACATATAGGGCTGAATTTTGTCAGCTCCGAGGAAGTCCCGCTGCTGGGGCCAAAAGCAGGAGCCGGACTGTGCCAGTCAGCGGTGGGACCGAGGGGCTGCACTTTGCTGGTGATGGCTGCTTAACAGGCTGCAGCTGAGACTGCCGTCCATTTGAGGATGGTTGCCTGCCCCCGAATCAGAGGGCCGGCAGCTCGGCAGCGTCGGGAGTGCCATCGCTAGCAGTGGCCACTGTTGAGGCTGCAGTACAAGAGAGAGGGTGCCTCAATGCCAAGGCATCCTCGAAGACATGTAAGTTTTCCTGAGGAAGCCAGAGCCAGGCAGGCAGGCCCCAGCAATTGGTGGGGATGAGGGTTTATTCCAGCGGCGGGGACTTTGCCACCGGGAGCCCCTTCGTGTGCTATGGTGTGCCCATCTAGGAGGCCCCCTCAGAACCCACTGGGAGGGATGTGACCCATAATTGGGCCCTTAAGTGGCTCAATTGGTCACCCAATGGGTGACTGCACCGCTAAGGTTCCCACCAGGGGCAATATACCATTGTGGTGGGAAGACACCTTCCCTGCCATATTGCCAGTCCTCCCTTCTCCCAGCCCATCTCCAAAGAGCTGGGAAAATTCAGCCCATAGTCTTAGAAGATAGATAAAGTTGCTTTCTAAATGGTGAATAGCTAGAATCAATGGAAGTCCAAAGATCCTTAGAGATCCATGTACATAGATCATTAAAATACCATGGACAGGTACAAAAGGTAATCAGTAAGGCCAATGGAATGCTAGCCTTTATATATAGAGGGCTAAAATACAAGGGATTAAATATCATGCTGCAGCTATACAAAGCCACGTGGAATAAAGGCCTGTTCGGGTCTGCAAATTAAACCCGACCCAGCCCGAGTCCTTTCATTTTTTTCCTGCACCCGACCTGACCCTACCCAATCCAACCACTGGAATAAAGTTGGTTATATTAAAGAGGTCGTGCCCTACCTTTGAATGGAATCGCTCACTGCAGACTAGTACGGAGTGTTTCCCGTCTTGACTTCCTGGGTGTCACTGTGTCTGACTCGACCCGACCCGAGCCCCAATTCCGGACCCGGAAGAGCGACCCAACCCGACCCAAACCTGATACATGTCGTCGGATCCTGTTAGGTTCAGGTCGGGTAGCCACCCTCTAACGTGGAAGAAGCACTGAGGGCAGCAAGGGCACAGATGTACTCTGGGTGAGGGACTTCAATGCTCATCATCATGAGTGGTTTTGTAAGGCCACTACTGACAGAGCTGGCTGTGTCCTGAAGGTGGTGAGAGAACCAGCATGAGGGTAAAACCTCCTTGACCTCGTTCTCACCAATCTATCTATTGCAGATGCAACTGTCAATGACAGTATTGGTAGGAGTAATGACCACACAGTCCTTGTGAAGACAAAATCCCATCTTCACATTGAGGATGCCCTCCACCATGTTGTGTGAAACTACCACTTTGCTAAATGAGATAGATTGGGAACAAATCTAGCAGTTTAAGACTGGGCATCCATGTGGTGCTGTGGACCATCAGCAGAAACAGGATTGTATTCAACTGCAATCTATAATCCCATGGCCTCGCATAACCCTCACTCTACCATTACCATCAAACCAGGTTCAATGAGGAGTGCAGGAGAGCACACCAGGAGCAGCACCAGGCATACCTAAATATAAGGTGCTTACTTGGTGAAGCTACAACACAGGACTACATACATGCTAAGCAGCAGAGGCAACAAGCTAAGCGATTCCACAACCAATAGATCAGATCAAAACCCTGCATTCCTGCCACATCCAGTCGTATTCCAGCCAGAAGTGGATAATCAATCTCAGCTCTTCCTGAGGTCCACACCATCAAAGAACTGGTCCAGCCAATTCGAATCACTTCAAGTGATACCAAAAAGTAGCAGAGTACACTGGATACAGCAAAGGCTATGGGCCCCGACAACATCCTGGCTGTAGTGCTGAAGACTTATGCTGCAGAACTAGCTGTGCCTCTAGCCAAGCTGTTCCAGTACAACTACACCACTGGTATCCACCCAGCAAATTGGAAAATTGCCTAGGTTTGCCCTGTCCACGAAAAACAGGACAAATCCAATCCAGCCATAGACCGCCCTATCAGTCTACTCTCAATCATCAGCAAAGTGATGGACAGTGCTATCAAGTGGCACTTACCAATAACTTGCTTATCGATTTTGTTTGTGATGCTCAGTTTGGGTTCCACTCAGCTCCAGAACTCATTACAGCCTTGTTCCAATCACGGTCAAAAGAGCTAACTTCCAGAGGTGAGGTGAGAGTGACTGCCCTTGACATCAAGGCAGCATGTGACCAAGTGTGGCATCAAGGAACCCGAGAAAAATTGGAGTCTATGGGAATCAGGGGAAAATCTCTCCATTGGCTGGAGTCATACCTCACACAGAGGAAGATAGTTGTGGTTGGTGGAGGCTAATCATCTCAGCCCCAGGACATTGCTGCAGGAGTTCCTCAGGGTAGAGTCCTCGGCCCAACCATCTTCAGCTATTTCATCAATGACCTTCCCTCCAACATAAGCTCAGAAATGGACATGTTTGCTAAGATTGCACAGTGTTCATTTCCATTTGCAACTCCTCAGATAATGAAGCAGCCCGTGCCCGCAATGCAGCAAGACCTGAACAGCCTTCAGGCTTGGGCTGATAAGTGGCAAGTAACATTCACACCATTCAAGTGCCAGGCAATAGCCTTCTCCAATAAGAGACAGTCTAACCACCTCCACTTGACATTTAATGGCTTTATCATCATCAAATACCCTACCATAAACATGCTGGGGGTGGGGGGTCACCATTGATCAGAAATCTAACTGGGCCGCAACATAAATACTGTGGCAACAAGAGGAGATCAGAGGCTGAGTATTCTGCAGTGAGTGACTCACCTCCTGACTCCTTAAAGCTTTTCCACCATCTACAAGGCACAAGTCAGGGGTGCAATGGAATATTCTGCACTGACCTGTATGACTGCAAATCTAACAACAGTCAAGAAGCTTGTCACCATTAAGGACAAAGTAACTCGCTTGATTATCACCCCATCTACCACTTAAATATTCAATCCTTCCACCACTGGCAGACTGTGGCTGCAGCGTGTACCATTGACAAAATGCACTACAGCAACTCACCAAGGTATCTTCAATAGCAACTCCCAAGCCTGCAACCTATACCATATAGAAAGACAAGGGCTGCAAGTGAATGGGAACACTACCACCTCCAAGTTCCTGACTTAGAAATACATCACTGTTCCTTCATCATTGCTTGGTCAAAATCCTGGAACTTGCTACTTTACAGCACTGTAGGAGTACCTTCACCACACAGACTGCAGTGGTTCAAGAAAGCAGCTCATCGCCACCTTCGAAAGGGCAATTAGGAATGGGCGATAAATACTGGCCTTGCCACCGATGCCCACATCCCATGCATGGATAAAAAAATGCCTCGGATAGACTGTACCTGGAGTACTGTTGGCATACAGTTCTGGGCACCACATCTTAGGAAGGAAATATTGGCCTTGGAGGGAGATTTTTTTTCGTTTGTGGGATGTAGGCATTTATTGCCATCCCTAATTGCCCTTGAGATGGTGGTGGTGAGCTGCCATCTTGAACTGCTGTAGTCTTTAAGGTGTAGGTACAGCAATAGTGCTGTTGGGAGGGGAGTTCCAGGATTTCAATCCAGCGACAGTGAAGGAATGGTGATATATTTCCAAATCAGGAAGTGTGTGGATTGGAGGCGAACTTGCAGGTGGTGGTGTTCCCATGCATCTGCTGTCCTTGTCCTTGTCCTTCTAGGTGGTAGAGATCGCGGGTTTGTTGAAGGAGCCTTGGTGCGTTGCTGCAGTACATCTTGTAGATGGTACACACTGCTGCCACTCTGTGTCGGTGGTGGAGGGAGTGAATATTGAAGGTGGTGGATGGGGTGCCAATCAAGTGGGCTGCTTTGTCCTGGATGATGTCGAGCATCTTGAGTGTTGTTGGAGCTGCATTCATCTCCAGGCAACTGGAGAGTATTCCATCACACTCCTGACTTGTGTCTTGTAGATTGTGGACAGGCATTGGGGAGACATGAGGTAAGTTACTCGCTGCAGAATTCCTAGCCTCTGACCTGCTTTTGTAGCCATAGCATGTATGTGGCTGGTCCAGTTCAGTTTCTGGTCAATGGTGACCCCCAAGATGTTGATTAGGGGATTCAGTGAACGTAATACCATTGGACATCAAGGGGAGATGGTTGGATTCTCTATTGTTTGAGATGGTCATTGCCTGGCACAAATGTTACTTGCCACTTATCAGCCCAAGCCTGGATGTTGTCCAAGTCTTGCTGCATCTGGACAGAGGCTACTTCAGTATCTGAGGATTCGCGAATGGTGCTGAACATTATGCAATCATCAGTGAACGTGCCTACCTTTGACCTTATGATGGAGGAAAGGTCATTGATGAAGCCGTTGAAGATAGCTGGACCTAGGACACTACCCTAAGGAACTTCCGCAGTGATGTACTGGGACTGAGGTGATTGACCTCCAACAACCACAACCATCTTCCTTTGTGCTAGGTTATGACAAATGGCAACACAGGTAGACAGGGTGGTGAAGAAGCTGTATGGCATGCTTGCCTTCATCGGCCGAGGCATTGAGTACAAGAGTTGGGACGTCATGTTACAGTTGTACATAACGTTGGTTAGGCTGCATTTGGAGTACTGTGTGCAGTTCTGGTCGCCGCACTACAGGAAAGATGTGATTAAGCTAGAGAGGGTGCAGACAAGATTCACAAGGATATTGCCTGGTTTGGAGGGCTTGAGTTATAAAGAGAGATTGGATAGGCTGGGTCTGTTTTCCCTGGAGCGAAGGAGACTGAGAGGGGACATGATAGAGATATATAAAATTATGAGAGGCATAGATAGGGTAGATAGCCAGAGTCTGTTTCCCATGGTAGGGGTGACTAAAACTAGAGGGCATAGATTTAAGGTGAGAGGAAGGAGGTTTAAAGGGGATCAAAGGGGTAGATTTTTCACACAATGAGTAGTGGGTATCTGGAATGAGCTGCCTGAGGAGGTGGTGGAGGCAGGAACAGTAGCGACATTTAAAAGGCATCTGGACAGGTACTTGAATGAGCAAGGCATAGAAGGATATGGAATTATGCAGGCAGGTGGGATTAATATAGATAGGTACGATGGTCGGCATGGACGCGGTGGGCCAAAGGGCTTGTTTCTATGCTGTACGACTCTATGACTCCAACTAGCAGAGAGTTTTCCCCCTGATTCCCATTGACTCCAGTTTTGCTAGGGCTCCTTGATGCCATACTTGTTCAACTGCTGCCTTGATGTCAAAGGCAGCCACTCTCACCTCACCTCTGGACTTCAGCTCTTTTTGTCCATGTTTTGACCAAGGCTCTAATGAGGTCAGGAGCTGAGTGGCCCTGGCAGAACCCAAACTGAGTGTCAGTGAGCAGGTTCTTACTGAGCAAGTGTCACTTGATAGCACTGCCGATGACCCCTTCCATCACATTTTGTGGACAGGACATAGCTGGGTAATTTTCCACCTTGCTGGGCAGATGCAATTGTTTAGCTGTAGTGGAACAGCTTGGCTAGTTCTGGAGCACAAGTGTTCAGTTCTATTGCCGGAATGTTGTCAAGGCCCATAGCCTTTGCAGTATCCAGTGCCTTCAGCCATTTCTTGATATCACATGGAGTGAATCGAATTGGCTGAAGACTGGCATCTATGGTGCTGGGGACCTCAGGAGGAGGCTGCAGTGGTTGAAGATGGTTGCAAATGCTTCAGCCTTATCTTTTGCATTGATGTGCAAGTCTCCCCATCATTGAGGATGGGGATATTTGTGGAGCCACCTCCTCCAGTTAGTTGTTTAATTGTCCACCAACATTCATGACTGGATGTGGCAGGACTGCAGAGCTTAGATCTGATCTGTTGGTTGTGGGGTATAGATTTGCTAGAATGATACCTGGTCTTCGAGGGTTAAATGACAAGGAGAGTTTATACAAACTAGGATATTATTGAATGGAATTTAGAAGACTAAGGGTGATTTGATCGAAGGTTTCAAGATATTAAAGGGAATGATATGGTCTATAGAGAGAAACAACCTATGCTGTTTGGGGAATCTAGGACTAGGAGTATAGCCTAACATTTAGAGCTCGGCCTTTCAGGAGTGAATTTTGGAAACATTTCTACATGCAAAGGGTAACAGTGGTTTGGAAATATCTTCCACAAGTGGCAGTTGATGCTGGGTCACTTGTTAATTTTAAATCTGAAATTGATAGATTCCTGTTAACCCAAGGTATGAAGGGATATGGGGAAAAGGCAGGTGTAGTGAGTTACGGATGAGCCATTATCTCATTGAATGCTGGAACAGGCTTGAGGGGCTCAATGACCTACTCCTGTGTGTTAGAAATCCAATCGCAACCAGATTCAGGAGCTGTGTGGCTGAATTTCTAGGTCATGAACTATTCAGACATTTACTATGATATTTTTAAATGAGAAAATTGCATTTTGATGTTAAGTATTTCTTCTGTTTTGTGTTATATTGTACACCCAAAGTTAAATGGCCTACTCCTAACCAAAGTGCTTGGAGGATAATAAGATAGACTTTGATTAACTGTCCCTTGGATTTACCTTTGTGGAAGAGCTCATTGCTACAATTTTCATTTCCCTCTGACAGCATGTATGATGTTTGGAGCTCATCATTTGTGTAAACCAGCATACCATAGGTACTGTACATTAGTATATTGTGAGTAGCGTTGACATACAGAGGTAACAACAAAAGTATCTACATTTTGAATAGGGGTTTTGGAAAATAAATGATTTGTATCAATTTGGCTGGAGGAATTTACACCATTTTATTTTTCATGCCAGAAAATAAGGAAAAGAAAGTATCTGTGCAGTCCCCAATGATCCTTTCTCCAGATGCTCATTCAACCTCAGCAGCAAAGAGTTTAAAAGATCCCAAGTCTTTGAAGCAAGAAGCAAAGGAACTGCTCAATCACTTCAGCCACCGAAACATAGACGCGCTCGTTAAGGTCATACGCAATGCCCTTGAAATGCTGAGAAAATGTATGCAGACATCACCCATGGTCCATTATCAGGGTATGATTCTGAGGTTCATAGATTTTGCTTGTTAATGGCTAAAGATATTTTCTGCTCAGTTTACGATCTATAATTAAATACTTTTACCTTAATGATTTGGTCACTTTTTTTATTTGTTTATGGGGATGTGGGTTTCGCTGGCCAGGCCAGCATTTATTGCCCATCCCTAATTGCCCTTGAGAAGGTGGTGGTGAGCTGCCCTCTTGAACCGCTGCAATCCATGTGGGGTAGGTATACCCACAGTGCTGTTAGGAAGGGAGTTCCAGGATTTTGACTCAGTGACAGTGAAGAAAAGGTGATATAGTTCCAAGTCAGGATGGTGTGTGGCTTGGAGTGGAACTTGCAGGTGTTGATATTCCCATGCATCAGCTGCCCTTGCCCTTCTAGGTGGTAGTAGTCGAGGGTTTGGAAGGTGCTGTTTAAAGAGCATTGGTGCGTTGCTGCAGTGCATCTTGAAAATGGTACACACTGCTGCCACTCTGCGTCAGTGGTGGAGGGAGTGAATGTTTGTGGACGGGATGCCAATCAAGTGGGCTGCTTTGTCCTGGATGGTGTTGAGCTTCTTGAGCGTTGTTGGTGCTGCATCCATCCAGGTAAGTGGAGAGTATTCCATCTCACTCCTGACTTGTGCCTTGTAGATGGTGGACAGGCTTTGGGGAGTCAGGAGGTGAGTTACTCACTGCAGGATTCCTAGCCTCTGACCTGCTCTTGTAGCCATGGTATTTATATGGCTTTTCCAGTTCAGTTCCTGGTCAATGGTAACCCCCCAGGATGTTGATAATGGGGGATTCAGCAATCATAATGACATTAAATGTCAAGGGTGATGGTTAGATTCTCTCGTGTTGGAGATGGTCATTGCCTGGTACTTGTGTGGCGCGAATGTTACTTGCCACTTATCAGCCCGAGCCTGGATATTGTCCAGGTCTTGCTGCATTTCTGCATGGACTGCTTCAGTATCTGAGGAGTTGCAAATGGTGCTGAACATTGTGCAGTCATCAGCGAACATCCCCACTTCTGACCTTATGATTGAAGGCAGGTCATTGATGAAGCGGCTGAAGATGGTTGGGCCTAGGACACTACCCTGTGGAACTCCTGCAGTTATGTCCTGGAGCTGAGATGATTGACCTCCAACAACCAGAACCATCTTCCTTTGTGCTAGGTATGACTCCAACCAGCAGCGAGCTTTCCCCTGATTCCCATTGACTCCAGTTTTGCTCGGGCTCTTTGATGCCATACTCGGTCAAATGCTGCCTTGATGTCAAGGGCAGTCACTCTCACCTCACCTCTTGAGTTGAGCTGTTTTGTCCATGTTTGAACCAAGGCTGTAATGAGGTCAGGAGCTGAGTGGCCCTGGCGGAACCCAACCTCTGCATCAGTGAGCAGGTTATTGCTAAGCAAGTGCTGCTTGATAGCACAGTCGATGACACCTTCCATCAGTTTACTGATGATTGAGAGTGGACTGATGGGGCAGTAATTGGCCGGGTTGGATTTGTTCTGCTTTTGTGTACAGGACATTCCTGGGCAATTTTCCACATTTCTGGGTAGATGCCAATATTCTAGCTGAACTGGAACAGCTTGGCAAGGGGTGCGGCCAGTTCTGGAGCACAGGTCTTCAGTACTATTGCCAGAATGTTGTTAGGCCCCATAGCCTTTGCAGTATCCAGTGCCTTCAGTCATTTCTTGATATTATGCAGAGTGAATCGAATTGGCTGAAGTCTGGTATCTGTGATGCCGGGCACCTCAGGAGGAGGCCGAGATGGATCATCCACTCGGCACTTATGGATATTTGTGGAGCCACCTCCTCCTGTTAGTTGTTTAATGGTCCACGACCATTTATGACTGGACGTGGCAGGACTGCAGAGCTTAGATCTGATTTGTTGGGATCGCTTAGCTCTGTCTATCGCATGCTGCTTAAGTGCAGAAGCACTCTTGAATTCAGGTAGTCGAACACTGAAGTTTGAATTAGTAAGTTGGAAAGAATAGCATTAAAGGCAGCTTTTTCAAAACTTGTAAGTTATAGATGGGATTCAATATTTAAAATGGTTGGAGGAAATATTAGATCTGAATGGCAGTAAAACATAAGTTGGCTGGTTTGAATCCATACTTGACGATCAGTCCCTCGTCGATCTTCATTGTGTGAGTTTTTTCTAGTTGGCCTACTGGATTAAACACCTCATGGTGGTTTGCACTCTAATTTGGGGAGGTGCTGAAGACTTGCCAAGTTCCTTTTCACATACTTCCTTTCAAAAATACACTTATTTACAAGCAATTGCACAGCTGTACTAACAGAAGTCATGGCACAGTCTGTAACCCAGCCATGGCATTCTAGCAAGGAAAATCATACTGAGTGATCCTATTTGTTAACCTTTAAAGGAATTATATGTTTTTTTTAAGAGATTTTAGCTGTAATCACAAATGCCAATATATCTTAATTCACTTGTAGCTGTACTGTTTGATCTTATTCCCTTACCTGTGAAAATTCTAGGCAGGATCTCGTAAGCTGAATTCTGTGAACATAACAACTAAAATAGGATTAGTTTTAGCGTATAAAGTCAATACATAGATTTGTTGGAGGTACACAATCAATTTTAGCAATGTCTACACAAATTATTCAAATTAAACAATTTGTGTAAGTATTGTAAGAGTTTGCTATTTTTACTAGCCAATAGAACCATATTTGCTTTGATGAGGCTGAACTATCATAAATGCTGAAAAATTATGAAGTTACCAAATTGCCATTACACAGTCAGTTAGAAAACTTGATTTCTGGTTAGTATGAGTGCAGAAAAGTAATATTCTGGAAAAGGCTTATAAAGGAGAACAGATAGTATTTTAGTTACACATTTTGATCTATCTTAATTCCTGAGATATTGTTACAAATAGCAGAACTATTTGACACTTATTAACTAGACAGCCATCTAGCCAATTTATTCTAGTGCACCCAAGACACTGGCATCGACACAACAATTGCCCAGGTGCGTCCTATCTACAATAAAACAGAACAAATCTAACCCAGGAATTACCTTCCATCAGTCTTCACTCGCCCATCAGCAAAATGATGATAGGAGTCATCAATAATACCATCCGTTAAACAATAACATGCTTACCAAAACTCAGTTCAGGTCCTGCCAGAACCACTTGGATTCTGACCTCATCATAGCCTTGATTCAGACATGGATGCAAGAGCTACAGAAACTCACCAAGCTGACTTAGACATTACTCCCTAACTCCAAGCAACAATGTCATGAGAACAGAATCACCTCTAAATTCCACTCCAAGTCACACACCATCCAATGTACATCACCATTTCTTCATCATTGCTGGGTCAATATCCTGGAGTTTCCTAGCTTGCACAATTATAGAAAACCATCATTACTGATGTGATAGAAGCAAGTTCAGACATAACTTGCAAAAGGGATTTGGATATACAATTGAAAAGGAAACATTTTGGAGGGCAATAGGGAAAGAGCAGGGGTGTGGGACTTATTGGATAACTCTATCAAAGAGCTAGCACAAGCACGATAGGCTGAATCACCAAATGCTGTGTGGTATGGTTCTATGATCTCAAGGACTGAAATAGTTAAAGGAAATGGCTCATCACCACTTTCTCCAGTTAACTGGGATGAGTAATAAATGTGGCTTTTCCAGTGCCATCCATATTCCTTGAACTAATTTAAAAGAAATTGACCTTTATACTTGAGAATTCATCATTATTATCATCTCCGTGTTCTCTCAAAAAGAAAAAAGCATTTTAATAAACAATTTCTGAAAGAAATGTAACTGTGTAAGACTTATTCAAGTGTTCAACATGGGAATTTTTGAAGCATTAAATGGTGGGGCAATTGAAATAATAATGTGGACATTTACTGTTAGTGAGGTGTTGGTGGAGATGCAGTGAACATTTTAGCAGCTGTATTGTACTGCGATTTCTGGCATTGAAATAAAAACAAAGTGCTGGAAATACTCAGCAGGTCTGGCAGCATCTATGGAGAGAGAAACAGAGATGAAGTTTCGAGTCGGTTATGACTCTTCTTCAGAACTGAAGGAAGGTAGAAATATGATGGGTTTTATGTTGTTGAAAGAGGGGAGGGGGAGGAAGAACAAAAGGGAAGGTCTGTGATAGGGTAGAGGGCGGGAGAGATTAAATGACAAAGATGTCATGGAACAAAAGGCAAAGGGAGTGCTAATAGTTGTAGTAAAAGTTAAAGTATTTGTCCAAGGAGAGTGTTAATTGCAGAGTAATAAACAGCTCTGCCCAAAAGCAAAAAATAATAAACAAGTGTAAGACTGGAACATGGTTAAAAAAAAACCCAATCAAAATGGGGGTCATGATCTGAAATTGTTGAACTCAATGTTGAGTCCAGAAGGCTATGAAATGCTTAATTGGAAGGTGAGGTGCTGTTCCTCGAGCTTGCATGAGCTTCACTGGAACACTGCAGGAGGCCGAGGACAGAAGTGTGGGCGTGAGAGCAAGCTGGTGAATTAAAATGGTAAGCAACTGTAAACTCGAGGTCATGCTTGCGGATAAATGCTTTGTCTTTTACTATAATTATTACCACTCCCTTTGCCTTTTGTTCCATGACATCTTTGTCATTTAATCTCTTCCACCCTCTATCCTATCACAGATTTTCCCTTTTGTTCTTCCCCTTTTTAACGACATAAAACTCATCACATTTCTACCTTCAGTTCTGAAGAAGGGTCCTATCCAACTCAAAACATCAACACTGTTTCTTTCTCTACAGATGTTGCCAGACCAGCTGAATATTTCCAGCACTTTTTGTTTTTATTTCAAATTTCTAGCATCCACAGAAATTTGCTTTTATTTTAGCTTTCTGGCCCTGCTTTGACTCTTGCAGAAAATAAGCTTGAACAATCATAGACAAGTATGCAGGGCTCTGTTTTAACAGATTTTCTCATCTTAGATACTGATGCTGACTATCAGAAGCAAGCTTTCAGATCAGTTCTTCACGTTGACATTTGCCTTGCCATACCTGATATTGTGCTGCATCCTACCCTGGAAGAAACCCAGTGTATTTTGAATAGAGTCTCTGACTGCATTATCAATGTTTCCAAAGGAGTATCTGTGTGGAGCAAGAAAAGGATGACAACAGTATGTATTACGAAGATTTTAACTCTTGGCTACTATGTAGTGAAGTTGGGCAGTGCAAAGTAAACATGGATTTCTTTTTAAACTGTGGCATTTCTCTCCAAGCTGCTTGCATTCAATTGTTTCTCCATATACAAATGTCATTGTAACAAATTTGAAGTGGAAATTTATAGAAAACTTCAAATTAAACTTTGAGGAGTTCAATAATATAAATGTCAGCACGCATGAAATACACACACAATTATAGCAAGGTAATGTATAGCATTAAGGAAGCCTCAATTTCTTAGCTTGCAGTAAGAGTGAAATATCAGGTGTAATGGGCTATGAAAACTACTTAAAGGAGTACAGTGATAAACATCAATGAACTGAAACAGCTGAAAATCATTTACAGTGACGAATAAATATGTAATTTCCTTAACAGAAAAAAATTAGTGACCATAGAATGGCTGAATTACGAAGGAGTGACAAACAGAGTGACCCCTCCGTTGAGGTATTGGTGGATAATCATGAAGGCAACGTAGCAGGTAATTTCCACACCAATATATGCAGGTAACTGTGCTGTGCTATGTCATGCACAAACTGTAGCACCTAACTTGCTGACCCAAGGTACCAGGCTGGGAGATCTCTCTTGTCCTGTTTCTGATGCTATCACTTCAAGTACCAGTTCCAACTTGTACCTTTCACTATAGCTTCACTTTGAGAACAGAGTCTATGCTGGATGCCATGGATAGAAACTCCCAATTTTGCAATAGTTTTTTTTATCAGATCATTAATTGGTACCTAGAGCGTAGAACACAGGTGTATTTTCCTTTCTAGTGACTGGGTGGAAATCTTTATTGTAAAATTAGGCATTAGCTACTCAGAATTTTATAACCTTTAAGACAAATGGACAGAAATCATAAGCAGCTTGTGCCAGGTTTTGCGATAACCACCCTATCAAGCTCTTCCATCCTGAGGCTGACTCGGAGAATCTACATCAGAGTCTGTTCCCAGGGTGAAGCAATGGTGTTAGCTGGAAGCTGAAACCAGGATTGTCAGTAAGAAAAGCACCTGAGTTGGAGAGCATGGTCTGAATTTTAGTCCCAAGTTCCATGCGGAGGGTGGGCTGTTTTGAGGTCAGGAAACCTAGAAGAATGGGTTTCCCCTGGGTTCCCTGAATGTCCAGCAGTTTTTAACTCCAGGCCTCTTTTAAATTTTTTTCTGTCAGTTTCCCACCCACGTGCAGCCAGATTGAAAAGCTGGATGCCTGTTGGGCGAGGAAGCCTGCAGCACAAGGCCGCAGCTGAGGAGATCAGGTAGGTTGGGGAATGAGAGAAATCGTTGTGGGGGTGTCCCAGGTCGGAGATTTCCTGATTGTGAGGGAGTTCGGGTCTCTGAGCAGGGGAGCAGGGAGCAGACAGATTGCTGGTGCGTGGTAGGGGTTTACTGGCTAGCTTGTTAGGCCTGGAGGAAACACTTCTGCTCCTCCTGCCATACAAGCAGTGCTGTAAAGCCTTTTTCACCTCCTTGCACCTGCTGGGTTTCCTGAGGCTTAGGAAACACGGCTGATGTGAATTAAAAATAGAATGACTGTTAAAATGAAGGCATGCATCCTCACTATAATATTTAAATGACTAACCTGCCTCCTGCAAGCGGAGGGTTAGTTTCCTATTTCAGATTTTTTGAACATCAACCCACCCATTTTTGAGATTTAAGATTCAGCCCTGTAAAGCTGTGGACAGGGTGGGGGAGGTTATAGAGAAAGTGAACATGTTAACAGGGCCAGAGATACATTTAGGGTGGAAGAGTACCATTGTGAACTTGAAATGGATTAGATGTTAGAGAGTATCTCAGAATATGGGGATGTTGGGGAGGTGGGGGTAACTGTCTAAGTGAAGTGGGAAAAGGAGATAATGCCTTGTGAAATGATTATGTCTTTGTAAAGAGAAATAAATGGATTTTTAAAGGAGAGAGGAAGTACCTATGTGATTGGAAGAGGGGTGAATGACCATATGAAGGAGGAAAGGGTGGATCTATAAAGGGAGACAGTGCATTGTAAGTATGAGAGGTAAAGGTACCTTTGTGAAAGAGGGAAGAGTGGATCTGTAATGTGGGGTGAGAGAGTGAATGGGTGGAATTTTCACTTTGGAAGCAGAAAACAGGAACTGGGCCTTTTTCCAGGCCTGTTCCCACCCCTGGGGGGAAACAGTCACTCATTGGGATTGCAATCGGGCCCCCTCTTTTTTTGGCATGGAGACAGGTTTGCTGTCCTATTAAGAGTGGTGGGCGGGCTGTTGAAGCTGGAGGCCCAATCAGAGGCCTTCCAGCTTCAGAGGATCACCCGGATGCAATGAGTGGTAAGTAACTGAGAGGGCATTTCATCAGGAAGGTTCCCTCTCAGCCATTGTTTAAAAAAATTAAATAGAAAATAGAGAAAGCAGCCAGGCCACCACTGTGAGTACAGGAGTGTGGGGGAAGTAGTGTGGTGGAATCCCTCTACAGGGTAGCCTTCGGTTGCTCCCCACTCAAGCACGCAGGGAGGGCCTGGAGGCCAGCCTTGAGCGCTGGCCCACTGGCCTGCTGCTGTGTGCCCACCTCCAGGCAATTGATCTGTCCCCTGTTGTGTTGGGAAACTGGAGGTCAACTGGAAAATCCCAGTAGGCCTCCTTAACTTACCTTTAACAAGGCTCTTAGTGAGCCAAATTGGCTGCCCGTCTCGTGGGGGCAGGCAGCCCTGCTGGTCCCAAACCCGCCTCGGCCAAATGGTCAATGCTGGAAAACTGGTATGCTGGCCGGTCCCTGTATTTTTGGTCGCCTTTTGCCTCCGTTCCTGGACCGGTGGGGCCTGAAAATCCTGCCCGATATCTCTGAAACAGAAGGGGGAATTGCACTTAGATGGGATGGGGAGTGTCAATGTGAAGGGAGGGAGATAGTAGCATTGTATATCAGGTGCAAGTGTGCCTCTACAAAGGGACAAGAGGAGGAAACACTTCTTTATCTTTAGAGGAGGGAAAAGCGAAAGAGAGTACTTTAATGAAAGGGAACGAGTGTTCACGGAAGTAATGGTCTCAATGATCTGTTGAATAAAGTTAGAAAGCAACTTGTTATGAATTTTGTTTTTGTTTGGATAAATCGGTCAATTATAATAGTTTATACTCACAGCAAGGCTACATTTGGAAAAATGCCAGATTGCTGTTTATTGGGCTTTGATTCTTGAAAAAAAAAATATCTTGAAGTAGAGAGATGTTTTCATTGTTAGGCACTTGTCCCAGTGGTAGCACTCAAACTTTTGAGTCAGAAGATTGTGATTTCAACTCTTACTCTAGGACTTGAGCACATGAATCTCAGCTGATGCTCCAATGCACTACTACATTCAGAGATATCGTCCTATGGATGAGTTCTTAAGGCCCCTTCTGCCTATTCCTACAAATCAGTTGGATGTTCCTTGGCACTATTTGAAGGAGAGTATGGAGATCTCCCTGTGTCCTGGTCAATGTATTTCCTTCAACCAACACCACGAAAACATATTATCTGGTCTTTGATCTCATTGCTTTTGTGGGAAATTGCTGTGTGTACATAGCAATAATGACTGCATCTCAAAGTAAGTTGTTTTCCATAGTATTTTTGGATATCCTGATATGATAGAATACAAACTAAATGATCTGTATTATTTTCATGTGCAGATAATACTGTGCCAGATATGGTTGCTGCCTATGCCCAACCTAACAATTACTACAAGATAATTTCAGAAAATAAAGAGATAATTAAGCTGGTTTCTCTTATTTCATCATCTGTCAATTCATTTAGAAAGGTAAGATCATTAGCCTGCAAATTACTGTGATTGATGTTTAAGTGCTTAAATGAAGTCATATATAATTGCACTTTCTGTTATTTTAGTGAAATATTGTTTGTTTGGAATGGGTAAAAGCCTGTTAAAATAATAGGGGGAGGAACATGACATCAAAATTTGTAAGGTAGATGCTCATAGTAATTTTTCATTCACTTGAGATATTTGTTTCGAAGGTAATTCCTAAAATGTATTATGGTATAAGCAGAGTAACCCAGAGACCCAGGGTATTTCTCTGGGGACATGGGTTCGAATCCCACCACAGCAGAAGGTGTAATTTGAATTTAATTAATAAATCTGGAATTAAAAAGCTAGTCTAATGACGGCCATGAAACCATTGTCGATTGTTGTAAAAACCCATCTGGTTCACTAATGTCCTTTAGGGAAGGAAATCTGCTGTCCTTACCTGGTCTGGCCTACATGTGACTCCAGACCCACAGCAACGTGGTTGACTCTTACATGCCCTCTGAAATGGCCTAGCAAGCCACTCAGTTGTACCTAACCGCTACGAAGTCAATAAAAAGGAATCATCGACCTAGGCAACGGATACGACAACGGCAAACCCAGCCCTGTCGACCCTGCAAATTCCGCTTTACTAACATCTGGGGGCTTGTGCCAAAGTTGGGAGAGCTGTCCCACAGACTAGTCAAGCAACAGCCTGACATAGTCATACTCACGGAATCATACCTTACAGACAATGTCCCAGACACTGCCATCACCATCCCCGGGTATGTCCTGTCCCACCGGCAGGACAGACCCACCAGAGGTGGTGGCACAGTGGTAAACAGTAGGGAGGGAGTTGCCCTGGGAGTCCTCAACATCGACTCCAGACCCCACGAAGTCTCATGGTATCAGGTCAAACATGGGCAAGGTAACCTCCTACTGATTACCACCTACCGCCTTCCCTCAGCTGATGACTCAGTATTCCTCCATGTTGAATACCACTTGGAGGAAGCACTGAGGGTGGCAAGGGCACAGAATGTACTCTGGGTGGGGGACTTCAATGTCCATCACCAAGAGTGGCTCGGTAGCACCACTACTGACCGAGCTGGCCGAGTCCTAAAGGACATAGCTGCTAGACTGGGTCTGCAGCAGGTGGTGGGGGAACCAACACGAGGGAAAAACATACTTGACCTCATTCTCACCAATCTACCTGCCGCAGATGCTTCTGTCCATGACAGTATTGGTAGGAGTGACCACCGCACAGTCCTTGTGGAGACGAAGTCCCGCCTTCACATTGAGGATACCATCCATCGTGTTGTGTGGCACTATCACCGTGCTAAATGGGATAGATTTCGAACAGATCTAGCAATGCAAAACTGAGCATCCATGAGGCACTGTGGGCCATCAACAGCAGCAGAATTGTACTCAGCCACAATCTGTAACCTCATGGCCCGGCATATCCCCCACTCTACCATTACTATCAAGCCAGGAGACCAACCCTGGTTCAATGAAGAGTGCAGGAGGGCATGCCAGGAGCAGCACCAGGCATACCTCAAAATGAGGTGTCAACCTGGTGAAGCTACAACACAGGACTACTTGCATGCCAAACTGCGTAAGCAGTATGCGATAGACAGAGCTAAGCAATCCCATAACCAACGGATCAGATCTAAGCTCTGCAGTCCTGCCACATCCAGCCGTGAATGGTGGTGGACAATTAAACAACTAACTGGAGGAGGTGGCTCCACAAATATCCCCATCCTCAATGATGGGGGAGCCCAGCACATCAGTGCGAAAGATAAGGCTGAAGCATTTGCAACAATCTTCAGCCAGAAGTGCCGAGTTAATGATCCATCTCGGCCTCCTCCTGAAGTCCCCAGAATCACAGATGCCAGACTTCAGCCAATTCGATTCACTCCGCGTGATATCAAGAAACGACTGAAGGCACTGGATACTGCAAAAGCTATGGGCCCTGACAATATTCCGGCAATAGTACTGAAGACCTGTGCTCCAGAACTTGCCGCGCCCCTAGCCAAGCTGTTCTAGTACAGCTACAACATTGGCATCTAACCTGCAATGTGGAAAATTGCCCAGGTATATCCTGTACACAAAAAGCAGGACAAGTCCAACCCGGCCAATTACCACCCCATCAGCCTGCTCTCAATCATCAGTAAAGTGATGGAAGGTGTCATCAACAGTGCCATCAAGCGGCACTTGCTTAGCAATAACCCGCTCAGTGACGCTCAGTTTGGGTTCCGCCAGGGCCACTCAGCTCCTGACCTCATTACAGCCTTGGTTCAAACATGGACAAAAGAGTTAAACTCAAGAGGTGAGGTGAGAATGACTGCCTTTGACATTTTGGCAGCATTTGACCGAATATGGGAATCAGGGAGCCCTAGCAAAACTGTCAATGGGAATCAGGGGGAAAACCCTCCGCTGGCTGGAATCATACCGAGCGCAAAGGATGATGGTTGTGGTTGTTGGAGGTCAATCATCTGAGCTCCAGGACATCACTGCAGGAGTTCCTCAGGGTAGTGTCCTAGGCCCCACCATCTTCAGCTGCTTCATCAATGACCTTCCTTCAATCATAAGGTCAGCAGTGGGGATGTTCGCTGATGATTGCACAATGTTCAGCACCATTCGTGACTCCTCAGATACTGAAGCAGTCCGTGTAGAAATGCAGCAAGACCTGGACAATATCCAGGCTTGGGCTGATAAGTGGCAAGTAACATTTGCACCACAAAAATGCCAGGCAATGACCATCTCCAACAAGAAAAAATCTAACCATCTCCCCTTGACATTCAGTGGCATTACCATCGCTGAATCCCCCACTATCAACATCCTAGGGGCCACCATTGACCAGAAACTGAACTGGAGTAGCCATATAAATACCGTGGCTACAAGAGCAGGTCAGAGGCTAGGAATGCTGAGGCGAGTAACTCACCTCCTGACTCCCCAAAGCCTGTCCACCATCTACAAGGCACAAGTCAGGAGTGTGATGGAATACTCTCCATTTGCCTGGATGGGTGCAACTCCAACAACACTCAAGAAGCTCGACACCATCCAGGACAAAGCAGCCCACTTGATTGGCAACCCATCTACAAACATTCACTCCCTCCACTACCGACACACAGTGGCAGCAGTGTGTACCATCTACAAGATGCACTGCAGCAATGCACGAAGGCTCCTTAGACAGCACCTTCCAAACCCATGACCTCTACCAACTAAAAGGACAAGGGCAGCAAATACATGGGAACACCACCACCTGCAAGTTCCCCTCCAAGTCACACACCATCCTGACTTGGAACGATATCGCCGTTCCTTCACTGTCGCTGGGTCTAGATCCTGGAACTCCCTTCCTAACACCTACCATGTGGGTGTACCTACCCCACATGGATTGCAGCGGTTCAAGAAGGCAGCTCACCACCACCTTCTCAAGGGCAATTAGGGATGGGCAATAAATGCTGGCCTGGCCAGTGACGCCTACATCCCATGAATGAATAAAATAAAAAGAGTACTGGACTCTCATTTGCAGTACTTGTATTTGAATCCCAGCCTTATCTGAACCTCATTCAATTAGTGGAGATGACAATTTTCATCAGATCTTGGCTGAGCCTGATGAAGGACCACACAGTCCTGAAACTTGGCATATCTGGGAGAGGAAAAGTAACTAGTAAGACACTCCTTACCCCAAAAGCACTCTGCCTGACTGCCAGTTATGGATTAGCATTCACAGTCCCTTCTCTCGGCCAAGGAAGGACGGTGTTTAGCCAAGAAACAAGGATAAGAGGGTAAAAGTGCAGGTGAATAAGAAACCTTAAATCAAGAAAAAGCAATTGGGCTCATCAAGGTCACTTCCTGAACAAGTAATTTACTGAACAAACTTAAGAATTGCTGCATGATGACTACTTTCAACTTTCTGGGGCTAAGTTTGTAAGTTGTTTTTGCATTAAATACAGGGTAAAATATTTGGTAATGTTTACAAAATGTTCTCTTTTTAATTTATATTACTACTTGGGTATACAGGGCACAGTTTCAAAGTTTGCAGATGATACGTAACTCGAAAATGTAGTGATCAGTGAGGAGGTTAGTCACAGTCTTTAGCAGGACATAGGCAGACTGGTGAAATAGGCAGACACATGGCAGTTGAAATTTAACATGGAGAAGTGTGAAGTGTTTCACTTTGATAGGAAGAATGAAGAGAGGCAGTGTAAAATAAATGGTCCAATTTTAAAAGGGGTGCAGGGATAGAAAGATCTGGTGGGCGTGCATGCACAAGTCTTTTCAGTCATTGACCTGAAATGTTAACTCTGTTTCTCTCATCACCAATGTTTCCCGACCTGCTGAACATTTCCAGTATTTTCTGTTTTTATTCACTTGAATTATAATAGGGATGAAGGACTCCAGTTATGTAGAGAGACTAGAGAAACTGGTTCTGTTTTCCATAGCCCAGAGAGGGTTAAGGGGAGATTGATTGAGGTATTCAAAATCATGAAGGGTTGTGATAGAATAAATAAGGATAAACTGTTTCCAGTGGCATAGGTAATTGGCAAAAGAGGTGATGTGAGGAAAAGAAAGTGCAGAGAGTTATGAAGATCTGGAATGCACTGCCTGAAAGGGTGGTGGAAGCAGATTCAATAATAACTTTCAAAAAGGAATTGGATAAATACTTGAAAAGGAAAAATGTACTTAGAATTCTCAAGTTTTTGGTTTGACTGTTCCTGTTCTAGGGCCTACAAGAAATTCTCGAAAAATTCAGCAACTACAATCACATCTGGAAGCAAGATCGTGAAAAGACTCTTGCAGAGTTAATAAAAGATTACCCTTCACTGTCTGACTTTGAATTCCACATCAAGTTTTATCACAACCTGCAAGTCCAAATTCGAGCTGAACCTAGGATCATATGTATGGGTGCTCTTGCACTGTGTTCAGGTATTTGTTCCAGAGCTTGACTTATGAGATTAAGTGCTGTGGCATTTAAAAAGGTAAAATAAAGGAGAAAAAAAAGCAATTGGATAAAATTGCTAATATTTTAAGAACATTTTAAATAATCCAACATTTTGTTCAAAGTGCAATTTTCACTTACTTGTAAAGTCTATGGGAATGTGAGCATTAAATTCAATTCTGGCTTAGCATTAATTTGGTCCCAGCAAAAGAAAAACTCAGTTGCCTGAAGAATAGTGCCTAAATTTCTTTTTCAATATTTAACTTTGAATGTTCTACATGTTCAACCAACATGAAGACCAGAAAAACATGGTTGTGGTGCTTCATTGGAGACAATATTTTGATTGCTTACCTTGTTTTCCTCCATTCAAATTAAGTGAAGGGCCAGATTGAGGGTTGTTCTGATGTTGCATAAGACTAACGCCTTCTACTTGAAGACAGAAAATCGTCGTTATCTAAAAATCTTTCAAAATAGGAAGTGGAGGAGCATAAATGTAGGGAAATCACAGATAGGTGTAAGAATTATAGGGTTGTAATAGTAGGTTATTTTAACTTCCCTAATATTGACTCGGACTGCCTTAGTGCTAAGGGATCAGATGGGGAAGTATTTGTTAAGTGTGTCCAGGATAGTTTTCGGAAGCAGTATGTGGATGGCCCTACTAGAGAAGGGGCTACACTCGACCTCCTCTTAGGAAATGAGGATGGGCAGGTGGTTGATGTGTCAGTGGGGGAGCACTTTGGATCCAGTGACCATAATTCCATAAGTGACCATAAGCTTCAAGATAGTTATGGAAAAGGATAGGACTGGTCCTCAGGTTGAAGTCCTAAATTGGGGGAAGGCTAATTTTGATGGCATCAGACAGGAACTCTCAAAAGTTGAATGGGAGAGGATGTTTACAGGTAAAGGGATGTCTGGCAAGTGGGAGGCTTTTAAAAGTGAGATAGGAAGAGTTCAGGGCCGGCATGTTCCTGTTAGATGGAAGGGCAAGGCTGGCAAGTTTAGGGAACCTTGGTTGATGAGGGATATTGAGGGTCTGGTCAGGACAAAGAAGGAGGCATATGTCAGGTATAGGCAGCTGGGATCGAGCGAGTCCCTCGAGGAGTATAGGGGATGTAGGACTACACTTAAGAAGGAAATTAGGAGGGCGAAAAGGGGCCATGAGATTTCCTTGGCAGATAAGATAAAGGAGAATCCTGAAAGATTCTATAAGTATATTAAGAGTAAAAGGGTAGCTAGGGAGAGAATGGGTCCCCTTAAGGATCAGTGTGGCAATCATGTGTGGAGCCACGGGAAGTGGGCGAGGTCTTAAATGAAAATTTTTTGTCCGTATTTATCGTGGAGAAGGTCATGGAAGCTAGTGAGTTCAAGGGAGGGAACAGCGATATCCTGGAGCATATCAACATTACAAAGAAGGAAGTGTTGGAGGTATTGAAGCACATTAAGGTGGATAAATCCCCAGGGCCTGGCCAGGTGTATCCTAGGATGCTATGGGAAGCAAGGGAGGAAATTGCAGAGAATTTTTGTATTGTCGTTAGCCACGGGTGAGGTACCGGAAGACTGGAGGATAGCTAATGTTGTGCCTTTATTTAAGAAGGGCAGCAGGGATAAGCCAGGGAACTACAGGCCGGTGAGCCTTACATCAGTGGTGGGAAAGTTATTGGAAGGGATTCTGAGAGACAGGACTTATATGCATCTGGAAAAGCATGGTCTGATTAGGGATAGTCAGCATGGCTTTGTGCTTGGGAAATCATGTCTCACAAATTTGAGTTTTTCGAGGAGGTGACCAAGAGGATTGACAAGGGCAGGGCGATGGACGTTGTCTACATGGACTTTAGCAAGGCCTTTGACAAGGTCCCGCATGGTAGGCTAGTCCAGAAGGTTCGAACACATGGGATCCAGGGTGAGCTAGCAAATTGGATACAAAATTGGCTTGGTGATAGGAGGCAGAGGGTGGTAGTGGAGGGTTGTTTTTCAGATTGGAGGCCGGTGACCAGTGGTGTGCCGCAGGGATTGGTGCTGGGCCCTCTGTTGTTTGTCATATATATTAATGACTTGGATGTGAATGTAAGGGGCATGATTAGTAAGTTTGCAGATGACACCAAAATTGGTGGTATAGTGGACAGTGAAGAAGATTGTCTAAGGTTACAACAGGATATAGATCAACTGGGAAAGTGGGCAAGGGAGTGGCAGATGGAATTTAATGCAGACAAGTGTGAAGTGATGCATTTTGGGAAGTTAAACCAGGGCAGGACATATACAGTGAATGGCAGGACCCTGGGGAGTGTTGTTGAGCAGAGAGACCTTGGGGTGCAAGTACATAGTTCCCTGAAAGTGGCAACACAGGTAGACAGGGTGGTGAAGAAGGCATATGGCATGCTTGCCTTCATTGGCCGAGGCATTGAGTACAAGAGTTGGGACGTCATGTTACAGTTGTACATGACGTTGGTTAGGCTGCATTTGGAGTACTGTGTGCAGTTCTGGTCGCCGCACTACAGGAAAGATGTGATTAAGCTAGAGAGGGTGCAGAAAAGATTCACAAGGATGTTGCCTGGTTTGGAGGGCCTGAGTTATAAAGAGAGATTGGATAGGCTGGTTCTGTTTTCCCTGGAGCGAAGGAGGCTGAGAGGGGACATGATAGAGGTATATAAAATTATGAGAGTCATAGATAGGGTAGATAGCTAGAGTCTGTTTCCCATGGTAGGGGTGACTAAAACTAGAGGGCATAGATTTAAGGTGAGAGGGAGGAGGTTTAAAGGGGATCAAAGGGGCAAATTTTTCACACAAAGAATAGTGGGTATCTGGAATGAGCTGCCTGAGGAGGTGGTGGAGGCAGGAACAGCAGCGACATTTAAGAGGCATCTGGACAGGTACTTGAATGAGCAAGGCATAGAGGGATATGGAATTAATGCAGGCAGGTGGGATTAGTATAGATAGGCATTATGGTCGGCATGGACGCGGTGGGCCGAAGGGCCTGTTTCTATGCTGTACGACTCTATGACTCTATGACTATATGATAAATTTGGAAGAACTGCAGTAGTCTATGAAGGATTTAGATCCAAGTGAGACAAAAAAGATAGTAATATTATAGATTTCAAAACCAGCATTATTACATGTCATCCTAGAAATTGGTTCATGCCCAATTTCGAGCACAAACCATTTTGCTGAAACCGATGAGCAAGAGAACCACACAAAATTGGTCTTCTTGTGCCTTACATACATGACTTGTGTCTTCAAGAGATAGTGCACTGGCTGCAAAGAGGCTGAAGATTGACCAGTGCGGATGGCAGCAGCAGAACCACCGTGAGTCTAGGCAGAAGGAAATCAGGAAGGTGGCGGGAGGGGTGGGGAGCGGGAGCGGGGGGTGTCAGGGTGCGAAGGGTGGCTGGCAGAGGCCTGCAGTTTTAATGTGGAGTCAGAAGTAGAACTCCTACACATTGAGGTGACTAAAAACATTTTTGCCTACTTTTTTTGTCGCAGACTCTGGTGGTCTTGTTGAAGTGCTGGTTTAACTGCTCAGGTGCCAAACAATTTCAGGAAGAGCCTGAAATAGATGTTAGATTCCCGAACTGTACAGGCATTGGGCCTGGCTTTCTAACCAATACTGCACATGGTGCATGCCGGCCACTAAATACGCCACATGCCATATTAAGCCCTTCAGCCGCCATTCTATGCCTGATAAATGGGTGCTGCAGTGGTCCAATTTCTCATTGTTTATATCTCACTAAAAATCTTAAGTCTGTGTGCAATTAAAAATCTTACATCTGCATGTAGCTTCGATCAACTTTTTCTGTTGTTAGTTCTGATATCTGTATTTATAATGGTAACTACTGTTGTAAACATGTTATGCTGTAATTTTTCCACGAGTGAAAGTGCATCATTGCCATATTGGTGGGAGGAGTTTGCATTTTCAGTTTCATTATATATGTGGACATAGGGGCTGTAAAAATTGGTTGTGTAGCACCTATACTTTTATTACTACAGGTACTGTTTCGGTACCAAAATGGCATCTGTGCTCTGTGAACACACACTTGGGCTGGAATTTTACGGCCCCCAAATGAGTAGACTGGTGGCCGGGAGTGGGTGTAAAATTTAATGGGAGGCAGGGGGGTGGGGTCCGTTCCCAACCCCCTCCTACCTCCTGGGATGGTGGCGAGAAAGGGCCTGCTGCCCCAGGCCAATCAAGGTCCTTAAGTGACCAATTAATCGACACTTAAGGGCCTCCTCCTGCCGCCGTGGATATTTTACCCTTGGTGGCCGGATGGCAAGACCCCAAGAACTCCTCCTGGTAAAACCAGGCTGCCTTCTTGTGGGCTGGTGAGGGGCCCTCCTGATTGGGCACCCTGTGCCCCACGGAGGGCCACCCTCGAAGTCCCAACCGCCCCCAGTTCACAACACCCACCCCCCATCCCCCAACCAACCCCCAACCAACCCCCTTGCCTTGCTGCGGCCCAGCCGATTGTCCCCAGCAAGGCACTAAAAACTTTTTTCCAGGGCTGTCCTTCATCTTCTTCCGCTGGGTGTATGTAGTCCCAGCAGTGGCCACCGCTCCCGGCGACACTGCTGGGACTAAGAGCTGCTGGCCCATTGATTGGCTCGCAGCTCCATTGCGCAGGACTTCCTGCCTCAAGGAGGTGGAAGTCCCACTCAAGACCAAGTAAGGGCCTAGGGAGCGAAAAATCCTGGCCTAGCTTCCCAGGCCCGGCAGAGGTGGGCTCACCACCGACTTTTCGGTTAGTGGGTGTGACCTCCTGTCCAACGTAAAATTCCGGCCTTAATGTGGGCCACGCAGGACTGCATTTTGGGTAGGTCATTAACACAGTGCTGGATGTGTGCATTAGGAGTAGGCAGGTTGTGGTGTCAATCAGCATGCAGCACTAATTTGACATCAGCACAGCCGTTTTGAAACTCAGTGCTCCAACTAATGTCCTTTCAACCTCGCACAGGAAGGACCTTCCCCAGCAGTGCTAGTTAAAGAGATCATCATCTACTTTCACGTTAGTTACCAATTGATTTCTACTGGCTCTAACTGAGTTTGTAGAAGTGTTTGGTGGTTAGTTATCTTAATTGAAGTTGCTGAAGTCTCCAGCGAGTGATGTGGCAGATGTTGAAGGACTTTTTGCTTACTTCAAGGATTCTGTTCAGACCACTTGCTCCCAGTCATGGGTGCTGCAGTTTTCACCTCCCATGGCCTGCAGAACAACAGGTGAGGCAACACAGAGGAGGGCAAGCTGCTCAAAGAGGGCGAAGGAGGAAGGGGAGAAGAGGTCTCATTAGGAGGCCATATCCACCCAGGGTCTTCATGGACCAATTCTCCTATTTCAACCTCAGTGAGGAACAGTGTGTCAGACATCTCCTGTTCACTAAGGAGGTGCTCACAGAAATCTGCCACCCACTGCAGCTACAGAACAGAGGACGGTATTGTCAGTGGCTGTGAAGGTGACCGTGACTATAAACTTTTATGTGTCTGGCTCCTTCCAGGCTGGAACAGGTAATGTTTGCAACACCTCCCAAGTTCATCGTCCACTGTGTATGAGGTTCTGTATGCAAAGAGAACTGAATACATTTTATTTTCTCTTGCCAGAGGGAAGCAGGCAAAGAGAACATGCAGTTTCGTGAGGGTAGCAGGCTTTCCCATGGTGCAGATTGCCATTGGCTGCACGCATGTCACTTTGCAGGTGGCGCATGTTAATTTGGCAATGTACCACAACTGGAAGTGATTCCACTCTCTCAATGTCCAGCTGGTGTGGGATAATACTCAGCACATCATACAGGCCAATGCTCAGTATCCTGCCAGCCATGATGCCTTCATTCTGTGGCAGTCTGCTGTACCGTCTGCATTTGTGCCACCATGACAAACCAGAGGGCTATCCTCTGATCACCTGGCTCATGACTCCACTTTGCAGCCCAAGTGCACATGGGGAGCATGCATAGATGAAAGCCATGCTGCAACATGGGATGTGATCAAACAGACCATTGGGGTGCTTAAACAATACTTCCACTGCCTGGACCAGTCTGGAGCAGCCTTGCAGTAATCGCCAGAGTGCGTCTCAAGATTTGTCATCATCTGCTGCATGCTGCACAAACTCGCCATCGTGAGGTTGCAACCAGGTATACGGCGACCAGCTGAGAAGGAGGAGGATGAGGAAATCAACATAGCCCCGTTCTGACCAGGCTGTCTGTGATCAATTCATCTGTCTGCGCTACCAGTGAACAGAACCCCAATTTCCCATTCAGTAACCGTCCCATGCCTTACCATCCATCTGCCACCAACCATCACAATGTCCTCTTGGCCACAATGCTACAATAAAAGCCACTGCAAAAATAAACATTCCAAACCAACATTGAATGGGGATCCAAAGGCACGGAAGTGCTGGCCACCGGCACCAATATCGTACCGGGACAGATGGTGGGAGTGAGAAGGCACTTAATTCATTTGTTTAAATTTATTTAAATATTTAAAGTGGGCTCCAGTCGCTGAGTGGCGGGGGGCCGTCACAAGGCCTCGCCGTTGTCGGCAATATCGGGTCGGGCCTTCCCAGCGTTGAGGTCCATGGCATTTTCCGGTACCCGCCCGCCACGACCCCTGACGTTGAGGGGGTCTGTAAAATTTGCCCCACTGTGTTTCTTAATCACTAGTCTCTTCTTCCTCTTTCACTTCTTTCTCCTGCTTGATCAGCTTGCAGTTTTTGATTATCTGAAAGAAGAAAGGTACTAGGGTGGGATTGTACTGTGGGTATGGGAGGGAAGCATGAGGTGCATGCTTAGACCATCCAGAGCTTGTAAATCAGAAGAGATTGTGGGACATGGAGCAACTGGGATGTGAGAAGGAGGGGTAGGTATGAGCATACCGTCATTTTCGATGGTTTCAGTCCCACCACTGGCCATGGCCTCATTCCAGCTGCTTCAATGATGGTGAGCACTGTCTCTTCCATGGAGATAAGGACTTGCAGCTGTGCATGTCCCCCTCCAGTTGGATATTGCTGTCTGCAGTTATGTGCCACCTTGTCTTGCAAGAGGGAGGGGAGTGTGTCAGAGAGTGTGAGTCTGTTTGGGTGTTGTGGCTGTCATAGTTGAATAGCTGACAGGATGTGCAAGCTGTGGGCTCTGGGTATGAGGCTGGCAGCAGTGCTAAGTGTGTGAGGGTAGCTATGAATGTGAGATATGAGTCATGGTTGATAGAGATTGTTGATGGGTAAGTTGGTAGGTGTTTCATTGAGCAGTGTGTGAGGCTAGTGGTTCAGATGCATTTACTCACCTTGACCACTTGTGTGAGGCCATTGAATTTCTTTTTGCACTGCATTCAGGTCCTCAGGTCTACATTACTGGCATTGACTGCAACAGCTAGCTGCTTCCACTGCCTTTGCGATGTTTGGCTGAAGGGCCTTCTGGCCCCCTGTAGATGGAGGACCTTTCTCCTGTCGACCTCCTGCATCAAGGCCTCCAGTGATGCATCGATGAGCCTTGGAGCATGTCCTCTGCCCCGTTGGACCATAATTCATTGTTCTTCCTGCTCAGACACTCTTCCCCAGATACCTCTATCACCTGCTGCAACCAGAATGCACCTCCCCTTTAAGTTGTGCAGGCTAGCTTTAAGTGGTTCTAGTCTCGCATTAACTTGCTGAGGCATGCAGCCATTCAATAGTACATTTAGCACCCATTTTCTGAGACTGTCCAATTTTGCCCCAGGAGATTATAATAGAAATGTAAAAATAAAGACAGAGGGCTGGATTTTACAGCCACCCCTGACATCGGGGGTGTGGGTGGGGGGGTGCGGAAAATGCCTCCGGCAAGCCCTGCCACAGGTCACGCCGCCTGGAAGGCCCGGCCGCATATTGCCGCCGGTGGTGAGGACTCATGGCAGCACCCCCCGCACCGCTCGGCGACGGGAGGCAAATCTAAATAGTGAAGTAAATGTAAATTAAAGAATAAATATCCGACCAGCTCCTGACGTCCCTCCCCCTTGGATAATGGTGCTGCTGGCCGGCACTCCCATGCCTTCGGATCTCTGTCCGGAGATCCAAGGCGGGACACTGGTGGGGAGGGGGCAGCAGGTAAGTTTCTCTGTGCAGGAGGTGAGGAGCGGGGTCAAACTTAACCAATTGGTTTAGGGAATGGTGGGAAGGGGTAAAGTGCATAGTTTGTGAACTTTGTGGAAGAAGGTCAGGTGCACAAGGTACGTATTTCAGGGGGGAGAGGGCAAGGAATGAATATATGGTTATTGGAGGGGTGGGAGAGGGGCTAGAAACATTTGTTTAAATTTTCCAAATCAATTTCAGATCACTGTTTCTTTAAATATTGCAATTGTAACGACAGGGCTCAATGCCCTTTAAAAATGGCGTCGCACCTGATGCCATTGCCAGAGCGAACCGCCTGCCCCTCCAAGTCATCGGTGGGTTGGTGGGGGGGGTGGGGGAGGGCAGTCCGCTCCGGCCATTTAAAAGAGCCGCTGTGTTTAATATCGCAGTGGCTCTGCGAGGCATAGCTTACACGTGTGGGCCGCCATTATTTACAGCTGCTGCTAATCATGGCAGCAGCAACATAAATTTCAACCCAGAATGTATGACTTTAAAGTAAGGGGCTGAATTTTCTGAGCCCTCCTGTGTCGGGGGTCGCGGCGGGGAGGCCCGGAAAATGCGGGTTCATTCCTCAGGGCAATGCCTTGACCAATCAGAGTCAAGCTGCCTGGTTAAATTTCAAACAAAGCTTGGCAGTTAACTGTCAGTCACCGTAAACTAGTGCAATCTCCATGGCAATGCCTCTACCAATCAGAGTTCACTTGCCCACCAATCAGCACTCTCTTATGCAGTATGAGTTGTTGATTTTCCTTCCTTGTTTTCTTGCAGATTGTCCTGATGAGTGCAAGACAAAAAGCTTCGACAACATGTCTCTTTTTTCAGCAATACTCAAGTTTTGTACCTTCTTATGTCTTTGAAGATATCAAAAATATCCTCTGTTTGTGGCCATGGGCATATCGCACATAGACTTTCTGCCCTCAGTATTCAAAGATTCCACAGTAATGTCATTTATTTAATGGGTTGCTTAAAATTTATTTTTTTTGAACAGATGATTTGAAGGTAGCTTTGATTGAAGAAAGCAGAGCCTGGATGATTGGGTATGCTCACTACTGCAATGAAGAATATAGAACACATCTGGATAATATTTTGATCTTTGTAGAAGAAACTTCTAAGAAACTAAATCGTCCAGTCAATGATATGGATGATATAAGAATAATCATGGGTTCTTTGAAAGAGATCCGGGAGAAGCAGATTGACATTGATTTACAGATTGGGCCTATTGAGGTAGGAGTATTTTCAATTTTTATTCAAGCAGCTATCACAATGATTATTCCTTCGCAATAGTTCCAAGTAATAATACATGTTAAACAGTAAACTTCTCAATGCCATCTGGTCTTTTCACCTCTGGAGGAAGGGATCCAGCCCAACTGACCACGTGAAAATCTCTGACTGATGGTATTGAAATAAATTATTCTGAGAGGGTGTTATGTGAAAGAATTTGGGAAGTTTGAACCAGTTCCTAGTGAGTGTGGTGTCAACAACATTAATCTGCCTATAATTCTCACAATAGGGTTTGTTGTTCACAGGCTGGGGCTAAGGCACTGCAGACAGAATTTGCCCATATTTATACTTGACTTTGGTCTGCTTTATATTGATACCAATGACAAAACTTTAGAAAAGTGTTCTGCTGTCCAGCAGTGACTTAACCTCCTTTGTTGAGGACAAACTTAACCTATCTCTTCATACTCTGATACAGCATCATTTAATTCTCCTGTGGAAAACAGTATCATAGTTTATATTAAATCTCCTTCTATTGCATCCTATATCCTAAATGTGTCATTTTAGATGCATTTATGGAGAAGTTAGCTAAGTACAATGAGGCAGAAAGGAATAAAAGGATGTGTTCATAGGTTGCAATAAAGTAAGGTGTAAGGAGGCTCATGTGGAGCATAAACACTGGCATGAGCTGTTGTGCTGAATGGCCTGTTTCTGCGCTGTAAAATTCTATGTAATGTGTAATTCTATGTATGAAACCTCAGTTGGCTGGTGGAATAATAATGCTCAAACACCCCAAAATCTTCAAATTTGCAATTACAGTCTCTTAAGGTTGCTTAATTCAAATGGTTGGATAATTAACTTTTTTCAATTTGACATTGAAATAACAGTAGATAAAAATATACTTTATTCATAAAATTTGTGCAGTACATTACATAACAGTTCAAATTTGACATGACATAACGTGCAATACTGTTCGATTTCTTTCAATAAAGTATGTGACCCTCTAAGATGCCTCACTACACTTAATATTACAAGTGTTACGGTCAAGTGGGGGGGGGGGGGGGTCGAAGGGCATCCCTCTTTTCCCTCTCCTTGTTTGACTACAACAGGTTAATTCTTCCTTATAATGGATATACTGACCAATTCAGTAGGTGTTTGATTACTTACTTGCTATGACCATAACAAGAACCAATCGGATAGGTTTTCTTGAGTTTAATAAAGAAAGAGGTTAACTTTATTGTACCTAAACCGAGCTAATGAAAATAATAAACAATGCACCAACTTTCACTCACACACACATATTTGAGGTTTACAGACACACAAATAGGTTACAGAGTGTGGAAAGGTAGATTGGTTGAGCTAGAGTCTATAGAAAAGGGGGTATACAGTCCATGTGGTTTGGTGATTCGGCTGGCTTCTAGCTGAATCCGGTGGTCCTGAAGCTTTTAGTCTGAAGAGGTAGATGACTGGTTCAGTGGGTCTCTTGGAGACAGGGATGTGGATGATTTCCTTCAAAGGGATTTCTGATTGTAGCCAGAGAATGCAAAGGTGGTCAGTCAATAGGCAGGATTTGAAGCTTGCAAGCTGGAATGCAGAGAGAGAGAGGGGGACCCCCACTTGAGTCTGCATGTATCAGAGCCCAGATGTTTCTCCTTGCTACCACAGAGAAACACAAGCTTAAGTCCACAGATGGGGAGAGGCTTATCACATGACAGTCACTCAGTGATTCAAGCATAGTGGTTAGCAGTATTTCTTTTTGCTAAAAGAAAAAGAACAAACAGTTCCCTTAAACTTTCTGGGTCTTGGTTCTTGCTGGGATCAGCAGACATTTCATCTCCTTCCTCACAGGCATTGCAATGTAGGACACAGTGTTGCAAATTAGGTGGGCCTCTTAAGCTGCTAGCAAAGTCATCTTCTATCTGCTCTTTTTAAAATTGCTTTTAAAAAAAGTATAAATTCCGATCTCCCGTCAGTGGATTAAAGAAGATTATCATTCAACAATGCAGGTTCGCGTGACACCCCCCTACCACGCGAAATGAAATGAGACAACAGGAGCATTTCATTATGAAGTCGTAAATTAAAAAGAAACTGTACACACACACTTACCAGTCTCACTGTCGTAGCTGTGCTCTGGTTCAGTTTTTTTTTTATCTGGGATTGGGCACGAGCATAATTGGGGAAACCTAACTGCTGTGACTGGGCTTAATCAGCTTGTGCTCCAGCATATACTGAATTTCCTTCAGAACCTGGGTCAGTTTCCTAGGACCTAGGCGATAGGGATTTTGTTTTATGGAGTGGTCTCTCCTACATCCATATCATGTAGGGTTAGGGTTGTGCGCTCTGGTTTGTCCCTGCAGATCTCTTTAAATGATGTGATCCGCCTTGTTAGGTTTCCTGTCTGTTCTGTGTTTAAATAGGAGAATACAGTGTCTAATTTCCCTAACTTTTCAGTTTTAGCTAACTGGATGGTAGGGGGTTCGATTTAGAAATCCTCCCGACCTCCCTCTAACTCCTCCTCAAATGTCCCTTTTGCCCTCCTCTTTCCTGACTGCTTGGTCTACCTGTGCTTGTTTGTCCCCTTCCCGGCTGTGATACCATTTTACCATATTGATGTGGCACAGCCTTTGCTTTTTCCTAAGATCTGGGGTGTCAATTATATAATTCACCTCGATAATTCGCTTTATCACTCTGTATGGGCCACTGAACTGGGCTTTCAATGGTTCTCCCTGTATTGGTAATAGCACTAACACATGGTCTCTGGACTGAAATGTTCTGGCCTTGGCATGTTTATCTGCCTGCCTTTTCATAATTGTCTGGGAGACTTTTAGGATTCCTGAACCAACGCACAGGCTTTCATGAGCTGTTCTCAGAACATGGGGATGTAGTCTAACAGGGAAGATTCATCACTGTGCTCCAAAAACCTCTCTGCGATTAGTTTTAGAGGACTTCTCACCTCGTGTCCATAAACTAATTCAAGGAGACTAAAGCCAGTGAACTCATTGGGTGAGTCCCTGACAAACAGAAAAATCCCAGCCTTTTTTCCCAGTCATGTGGGGGTACTCATAGCAGTATGCCCTGATTATTGTCTTTAGGGGCTGGTGGTATTGCTCTAAAGCCCCTTGTGACTGTGGGTGGTAGGCTGAGGACTTTAGCTGGGTTGTGCCCAGATTACCCATGACCTTTTGAAAAATTCTGGACATAAAATTTTGTGCCCTGGTCCGACTGGATCTCAGCAGGTAAAGGATTGGGTTAGCCCCTCCACCACTACCTTGGCAGAGACAGTTCTTAGAGGGATAGCCTTTGGAAATCGGGTAGCCACATCCATAATGGTGAAAAGATACTGGTAGCCCCCTTTTGTTTTCAGCAGGGCCCCCACACAATCCACCAGCACTCTGCTGAATGGTTCCCCAAAATCCGGTATGGGCATTTAGGATGCAGGTTTTATTACAGTTTGTGGCTTCCCCACAGCCTGGCACATGTGGCAAGTCTTACAGAACTTTCATCTTTCATCAGAGTTCTGCTGAATGTTTCCAGCATTTTCTGTTTTTATTTCAGATTTCCAGCATCCACAGTATTTTGCTTTTGTATTTGTTCCTTTATTGGCTTGTATTTTAAAATTATACAGGAATTTTACACCATGTTGAATAAATATGAGATCCACGTAGTTAAAGAAGACTCTGAAAGAGTGGATACATTGCGTTACACATGGGAAAAGCTCCTTTTACATGGAACCGAAGTACAGAATCACCTCATTTCTTTGCAACCTTCATTCCGTGTTGAACTGATCATCAATGTTAAAACATTCTTAGAAGATTCTAATACATTTTGTCAGGACTATGAAAAGGTAATATTAAAATCCTTAAAGAGAAATAATTATGCATGAGCTTTCTTAGCTCATGCATAAGCGAAAATGAACTGAATAAAATGTGTTGATTTATTTTTAGAGCAAGAGGCTCAGTATTTGCACAATACTGATATAGTTTTACTCCAGAAAGCGAAATAACTAAAATTATTTTATAACTATGGATGTCCCTAGTTTCATTGTTGTAAAGTGAAGGTAGAATAAAGACTGACTTCATTTTCTATCAAGGATTCCATTTGATGTGGTCTTTGTTTACTACAGTGCCTGTCATTCCCAGCGGTCCCATTTATTGTAGATATGCAAAGTGGATTCAGGATGTGTGAAATAACATACTGATACCAGCGTGAAGTGAATCAATTAAAGGAACACTCCAGGGAAGGTTCACCGAAATAGCTGACTTTATAATGGAAGAAAATGGATGTAAAATTTCACAAAACATTTTCAAATATTGCCCACTGGGAGGACAGCATACTTGCAAATTGTAATAGGAATTGGGAAGTGGCATTGGAGCCAGGACATCATTCATTACATGTCATATTGAAGCATTAAAATCAGTATACAAACTGGGAAAAGGCTGCTGCTATCCCAATGCCCAGGACAGCTATTGAATTATTAAAGCAGAAGACAAGGAAAAACCTACAACAGAGAATACAAAACTGAAGTACGCAAAAGATTTAAACTCCTTCCCCCTTTAGCTCAGTGGATAAATGCACCATATGATACAACCAGGAAGGTCTTGGGCCTCAGTTTTAGTTTGTGCTGAGTTGACTGATCTAGGATGGGTTGTCAATAGGACTGCCACATTTGGTTTCTCTATTCCTGGGCTTAAAGGTGTGTGAGCGCTATCTGATAATTCCTATTGAAAATTGCATTTGTACAGACATGGGTCAGGACAGGATGGGACTTGGGTGTGATGTGATCCCATAGTCAAATAGCCTGGACACTCAATATCAACAGTTTTATTCTTCTACATCTAATATGGTTTAATAATTCCAATTATGAAACCACAAAACTGAAATGCACTTTTTGAGAAACTGTATGAAGGTTACCCTGCTTAATGCTTCTATTAAAATAGTAAACGTGGTAATTTTATGTGAACACATTAAGCAGTGTTCAAAATAGGGTGCTATCCAGCATTGACCCCATGGGAATTTTCTTGGTAATTTGGAGGCATCTTATTTACATAGGACAGGCAAATGCTTATGACAGTGGGGTACATCTCATGCAGTTTGAAATTCCCAGAAAAATTGGAGATGTGGCACATCCAGAACCCTGGCATTCTTTATGTGTTCACTGATTTCCCATTGGATTTACATGGGGTGTTCAATGAAACTCATGAAGAAATTTTGGGCCAAGGCTTTTATGTTTGCCAGGAATATTTATCTTTTGTTCATTTGTTTTTTTTTTGCTATTGAACAATCAAATCCTTTCTTCCATCCTTTTTAATAGGGAGGTCCCATGCAGCCTGGATTGTCTCCACAAGAAGCAAATGACCAATTGGTTATTTATCAGGTATAGTGACCACGGAACTTGTTCATGCTTAACTAACTCCTTGGTAGCCAGGCTTTCTGTCTTTTGCTGAAAACTGGTATAAATACCATTGTTATTTTTAACATAAACAGAATTTTGGGAAAGTGTGGTTTTGAAATCAATAGTTTTATTAGTGGGACTAAAAAAGCATACAGCCCATGCTAATAATGAATCCTGTCACACTTCTCAATGGGTAATGAGTCATTTAATTGGTATAATGTTGAAATGTTTGCTTATGCACTTGTGGAATGCCCGATATTTGTCATTCGCTGTCAATTTAGAAAAACCCATGAGAGTCAGTCTGGGCACATCTAGTTCTGTCACTGCTCCAGACACATGTGAAAGAGATGCAGAGTGAGTTAGTTAAGTAGTCTACTAAGTAGATTCTAGCCATGTCAGTTAGGACAGGTAATTGGATGTTTATCAAAGGGCTTAAATGAATCTGAATTTGACTGAGGTCCTGGACTTGTCTGTTTATGAAGAGGGTGGGAGTGCTACTATTACCCTTGTACATATAGTTACTAAAAGTGCATAGATCCATCTCACTAGATTCTGATGAACACTTCAATGTCTATAAAAGGGGCAAGAAATATATATTTTTAAAAATGTGATCAGCCAAAGTTAAGTGAAATATAAACTGAAAATATTAATTAATTTTTCATTTAAAAATATCTTTTCACTAGATAAGATTTTTGACAAATGTAAGGACAGTAGGGACTAATACCTTTACATTGTAAGGTCTGTAAGTATCGGCGTGTGTGTGTGCCCTCAGTTGTATTTGCTAAAATGTTGCAGATTTCTTTTCTGAGGGAAATAGGGTTTATTTGCAAAGCTAGATTTCTGAACACAATCTAATGGTGGGAGGTTTGTTGCAGTGGCCTAAGCTATACAAATCACATGTTTCATTAGGATATGTCCTGTCAAATCATTGCAGAATCATTTTGACAATCTCTACCGCAAATTCATCACCTACACTAGTGGTGAGGAGCTCTTTGGACTGTCAGTTACACAGTGCCCCCAGCTGTTGGAGATAAAGAAGGAGCTGAACCTTTTACAGAAACTTTATAGTCTCTACAATAATGTTATCAACACAGTGAATGGTTACTTCAACATTCTGTGGTCTGTGGTGAACATAGAGAAGATAAACAATGAACTTCTGGATTTTCAAAACAGGTTTGTTAACTGTATGCATTCTACCGTGCTTTCGACTGATCTTCCATAAATCTATATCTCATTTGTAGCAATAAAGAACACGCGGAAAGATGTCAACAATTATTTTCAATTGTCCCAATTACTTAAGAAAGCTTTGTATCAGAATTTGTTTTTTTCAGCTTGTTTCCTAGGCTCAATGCTTATGCAAATACATTAGAGTTAAGCAAATCTGAGCCATAAAACTGCAAAACAAAATGAACAGCTGAGAAATGTTCTTCATGTCTGACTTTGATTTTACAAAAACACACAGCCCATTGTTTGATCCATTTGACAATTGTTGCCACCAGGTGAGAAAGAGGTCTAGGGTTCCCTTTCAGCTTTCACCTGGTCTTACTGTAACAGGGTTTAAATTTAAATACATCGTGTTTTTAGCTCCGTGTTGGTGAATCCTTGTTCCCTGCTTTCTAATTATAAGACAAAGAAACCAGCACAAACAGGCTATCTTAGGTTTAAAGAAGAAAAGTTGAAATTTACTAAACTTAAACTCTAATTCGGTTAACGCCTATGGATACACGTCACGCCCCACGCTAGCATGCATGCGTGATACACACATGCAAATAGAGCCAGAAAAGAGCAGAAGAAAAATAAAATGGAAAAGTTTGAGGCAATATCTGAAGAGTTGTTGTTATGGTTCTTTGGGCTCACAGTAGAGTCCTTGATTGTACGTAGATCTTGCTTTTCGTTGGGGTCCAGTATTATTCTTAAACTTTGTTTGCAGTAGGAGACCTTTCTCTCTTGGGGTTCATGTGTCTTCAGTGGATTCAGAGGCTTGTGAGAAAGATGGGGGCAGACAAGAGAGATCTTCTCAGTCCAGGAGCAAACAGCCTTTCTCCCCAAACTGTTTGAACAAATTCAAAAAACTCAAGTTGCCTAGCCGGTTAGTCATGTGATTAATTGGTTTGACCATGTCCGTTTGTATTTTCGGCCATCTTAGCAGCCAACCTGGAATGCAAGTTCCCTCACCTTCAACGTCTGGTGATCAAAAGTCCATTGTGAATGAATGTCAGGGAATGGCTGCTTTGTCTTTCCAAACACTGTCTGTTAATATGCAAATGTCTTTTCCAGCCACGGCTGATCTGTTTAACAAGTCGCCTTCACTCCAGTAACAGTTTAAAATCAATGTTCACAACAAAATTATTGTGCCTCGTTGTTGGCAGGTGGGGGCCTAGCATGTCACCTCCAAACCCAGTGGAATGGAATGCGCTTTGAGAAAAGCACATTTCATTAAAAGGGTCGAGAGAAAAATATAAGGTACAGAAAAAAAACATGCATTTCTCTCATTCATTCCCATTTATTCATAAATCCTAAAACTTATTAAAAATGTCTTCTCTTGCTGCCAGTGCTGCTTTAATTGCCCCCTTTTTGGCATCCCAATAAACATGTTTTTTTGGGGGGAAATTTCTCTTCCGTTTTCCCATTTCCATGGCTGCCTAGGGTCTTTGTTCCTGCTGAGGTAATTTTTTTTTAAAGAGTCAATTGTGGGCGGGTCTATCCTGAACTCTCTTTCAGTGCTTTGCTGAGTCACAAAGGCATTTGACTTCAAGGGATAGGTGGTTCACTTTTTTTCTGACTTTGGGGGAGGATTCTTTGCTAATCTCCCCTTTGTCCCAGAGGACACTCCTACCTGCAGGTATTTGTGCAGACTCTACTGTACTGCCCTGTGGCACTTTAACTAGGTGAGGCATCACCCTCATGGTTTCTCTGCCCCTAGAGGTCTTTCTTTGCCTCTGCAGGTTCCTGTAAATGCTGTCAGCAACTTTGGTGGGGTGCTTCTAGTGTCTGCATTTACATAGGAGGATGTGGAGTCTAACTTTTCACATTTTTCGGGGTTGGCTGACTGGACAGTAGAGGTTTTCATCAGGGATTCCTCCTGGACTTCCTTTAACCTGCCCTCTTCGTCACTTCTTCCCCTTCTATGTCTAACCTTTTGCCAGTTTTGTGATACCCGTCCCATTTTGTTCTCAGTGGGGGGGTCCCTTACAGTTCACCAGCCCTCTTTTGGAGGGTCCACTTAACACTGGTACAGGACTTAGGGGTGCAGATTTCACTGTAGGTTGGGGTTTCCCCTCAACCTGGTACATGTGGCAACTCCTGCAGTACTCCACCACATCTTTGTGGAGTTTTGACCAGTCAAACTGCTGTCTTATGCGGGCTTTGGTCTTTTGTACACCGGCATGTACAGCCAGTGTAGTCTCGTGGGCTCCTCTTAATATTTCTCTCCGATACCTCTGCGGCACCACTAACTGGTGAACTACTGTGCACTCCTTGCTCTTGGGTCTATGAAGAGAACTCCATTTCCTCATCAGTACTTCATTCTTTAAATAGTAGCAATCAGGGACTCCCTCTGCTTCACTTGCAGACTGGGCAACCGGTGCTAATTCTCACAATACTGGGTCGGCTCACAGAGCCTCAGATAGGGAAAATCCATTTAATTTATCCCCTAGGTCTCCTAACTTTCCAAAGAAAGTCTCGGACAGGCAGACCTCATGGTCATCTGCCTGCAGTGCCAATGCAATCTCCTCTTGGGGAGCTGGTTTGATCATGGCCTGATCCACTACAGATTCAGGGAAACTGCTGGGGTCTGTATCCGGCCACTGCCCTGTCTCTCTGACCTCCTGCAGTCTTTCTTTCACTACTGGGGGGGGTCTACCACCTTCACCCCCACCAGATCATTACCTCGGAGCAGGTCAACCCCATCCACAGGCAAACTAGAGGCAATCCCTACAGTCACCGGTCCCGAAACTAGGTCGCATTCCAGGTGCACCCAGTGTACAGGTACAGGCATGCACTGCTCTCCAATCCCATTCACCACCATTTTGGTGTTCACTGCACTCTCTGGGGGAAAGGTGAGACCTTTTCCCAGTAGAAGGGATCTAGTGGCCCCTGTGTCCCTGAGAATCCCTATGGGCTTGCTTGCCCCACTCGAGGGGTATAGGGCTGCTTTCCCTTCGGACACAAAACCGTGATAACCTTCAGGAATCCTATTAAATTTTCCTGCACTTGCAGCATTAAGCTTCCTGGGTCTCACTGTTAAGGCAGTTAAAGCCACAGCTTGTTCTGCTGTGCTTTCCATCAGGTTCTCTTCTTCACTGAGCGGATGTACCCTGATTAACCCTACCGGTTTTCCCTTTAGTTTCCAGCAGTCAGCTTTTAAATGCCCTGCTTTATTTCAATGGAAGCACACAGGTCTCTGGGTCTCACTCTTGCTCACAGCACCTTCCTTTTTGGCGAGAGGAGGGCACCCTGTGTCTCCTGCTTTCCTTTCCCTCCCAGGATTCCTATCACCTTCCCACCCTTTGTCCTTTTCGGATTTGTGGGGGTGATTAGGAAGTGTACTTGGCTAGAATGGCTGCTTGCCAGACTCTCTGAACCCGCTGCTCCTCTACATGGGTATGTATGGAGAGTGGGAGAGAGTGTTTAAATTCCTCTTACAAAATTACTTCTCTGAGATTCTCATAGCTGAGCTGTACCTTAAGAGCCCTCAGCCACTGGTCAAAAGCCAGCTGCTTACTTCTTTCCAACTCCAGATAAGTTTGATTAGCATGCTTTTTGAGGGTTCTAAGGTTTTGGCGATAGACTTTGGGTACTAATGCATATGCCCCAAGGATAGCACTTTATGTCAGTTTATAATTTGATGAACTCTCATCTGGCAACAGGGAATAGACCTCATCGGCTTTTCTAGTTAGCTTGCTTTGTAGTAAAAGAGGCCAGGTCTCAGCTGGTCATTTTAGCTGCCTTGCCAGTTTCTCAAAAGACACAAAAAATGCTTCTACATCTTTCTCATTGAATTTGGGAATTAATTGAGCTAGTTTCAACAATTCTGTACCCAGCCCTGAATTACGCTCCTCCATATTGGCTATGCTTTCACTGGGGTTATTCTGTCGTCCCCCAGATAACTCAAGCCGTGTCAGCTCTCTTTCTTCGCATTCTTTCTGGAATATTCTCTCTCTCGCTCTCTCTCTTCCCTCTCTCTCATTCCTTCTCCTGTCATTCATTTTCTTCATGTTCTTTCTGGAAGGCTCTCTCTTTTTCCCTCTCCTGTCTCTCACTCTTTCTCTTTCTCATTCCCTGTCTTCTAATTCAACTTTCCTTTGTTCCAATTGTATCTTTGCTAGCAGTACCCTGTCTGGGTCTGCTTCTAACCCTGTTTCTGCTTCTTCAGATTCAAGGGAAAAATGGTTGACCACTAGCCTTAGAAGTTCAGACTTCCTAGCCTTGCCACGTACAGTGATCCCACATAGCTCAGCCATTTTCCTCAACTCCTCCCTAGACAGTGCTTTTAACTTATTCCAAGTTACTTCATCCTGGCTTGGGGAGCTACTAGCTTCAGTTGCAGACATGTTAGTAATCAAGCACACACAACCACAAGAAAACCTGTATAGAAATCTTGCTCTGTGTTGATTGGGAACAATTTGGCTTCCCAATTCCAATTTCTCTCGTTTGTTTTGGGTAAAATCCAGGACAGTAGCACCCAAATTTCTGTTACACCCAGGTGAGAGAGGTCTAGGGTTCCCTTTCAGCTTTCAGTGTTTATAGCTCCCCCTTGGTGAATCCTTGTTCACTGCATTCCAATTATAAGGCAAAGAAACTAGCAAAAACAGGCTTTCTTAGGTTTAAAAGATGAAAAGTTGAAATTTACTAAACTTAAACATAAACTCTAATTCAATTAACACCTACGGATACACGCTGCACCCCATGCTAGCATGCATACACGATACACACAAGAAAATATAGATAGAAAAGAGCAGAAGAAAAATAAAGTGGAAAGGTTTGAGGCAATATCTGAAGAGTTGTTGTTATGGTTCTTCGAGCTCACTGTAGAGTCCTTGATTGTAGGCAGATCTTATTGGGGCTCATTATGTTTCTTAAACCTTGTTTGCAGTAGGAGACTTTTCTCTCTTGGGGTTCAAGTGTCTTCAGTGAGTTCAGAGGCTTGTGAGAAAGAGATGGGAGCAAACAGGAGAGAGATCTTCTCAGTCCAGGAGCAAACAGACTTTCTCCCCAAACTGCTTGTACAAATTCGAAAAACTCATGTTGCCCAGCAGGTTAGTCATGTGACTAGCTGGTTTGACCATGTCCGTTCGGCCATCTTAGCAGTCAACCTGGAATGCAAGATCTCCACCTTCAACGTCTGGTGATCAAAAGTCCATCGTGAATGAATGTCAGGGAATGGCTGTTTTGTCCTTCCAAACACAGTCTGTTAATATGCAAATGTCTTTTCCAGCTACGGCTGATCTGTTTAACAAGCCTTCTTCACTCCAGTAACAGTTTAAAATCAATGTTCATGACAAAATTAATGTGCTTTGCTGTTGGCAAGTGGGGGCCTAGCGTGACATAAACTTTATTGTAAATTCATCACCGACACTGATGTTTGATTAGGAAAGTTTTGTAACTCATAATTTGTCGTAATTTCATAATTCTTGAAATCTTTACAGTCAAGAGAACAAGGAAGATGGAGAAGATCAGTTAGAGAGGAAGGAAGTTGATAGAAGAGAGCAGTTTTTGCTTTTATTTTGATACAGGTTCACTTTCAGTGGGCCAGGTAGTGTTGATTAACGTGTCTGTTAACGCTTGAGGGTTGAGTTGATCTGCACTGTAGGACAGGGTTTAATAGGAGATAGGTTTGTATGGAAGACAATACATTTTGATGTGACGAGAATTTGCTGTTTATCTACCTTAAACAATAAAATATTGTTGTCTGTTTTGAGCAGACTCTCAAATGCATCGTAATGTCAGTGGGTAGCTGTCCCTTTATCCTCTTACTTGTTGGCATCCTGCACTGAAGTTCATTGTCTGCTGATATTGATTAGCTGCTGGTGGGGAAATGCATAACAATTCTTCAGATAATTGTGTTTAGTATTTTGTCTAATGACATTTCATAATGTATTAGCTTTTTTGTAGTTGTTTGTTTTTGAGATGTGGGTAACATAGATGAAGGCAGCACTAACTGCCCCTCCCTGGTTACTCTGAGGTCACTAATGGGGTGAATTTTCATAGCGGGGTGGTGCGGTGTCTCCCCCAGTATCTTCAGGAGAAGAGTTGCTGACTGGGCTGGGGGCAGCTGGTTCCTTTCCCAAAAGGACAGAAATCCTATTTCACTGTCTGTTAGTGTGGTTAATAAAGACATTGGCCTAGAAAGTGTGGTGTAATCCCAGTGCAGCGCGCGCCTCGTGAGGCCAGTGGCAAGACCACATAAATTGGACTGACAACCTCAATAGTTTATCTGTGAGCTGTGGATATCAGTCGTGGTGCCAGAAGTAGCTCCACAGTCAGGCAGGGAATCCAGCTGTTTCGGATGCCTGGGGGAGCAATCAGAAGGGGTGGTGAGCAGTAATCAGTCGATTTAATGTGGAGCCTGAAGGGTAAGGAATGCTCTTCCTGGCTCCATAATGAAGTAAGTAAAAAGTTGAAACTTACTGTTTGGGTGGCAGCCTCCAGCAGTCCATTTAAGATACCTTCCGTTTGGTTGCTGAGTGCTTGAAGAAGAATCTTTTTCTTATTTATTAGTTCAGAGGATGTGGGTGTCGCTGGCTAGACCAGCATTTATTGCCCATCCCTAATTGCCCTTGAGCGGTGAGCTGACTTCTTGAACCTCTGCAGTCCGTGTGGTGAAGGTACTCCCACAATGTTGTTGAGTAGGGAGTTCCAGGATTTTGACCCAGCAATGGTGAAGGAACAGTGACATATTAACAAGTAGGGTGATAAGTGACTTGCAGGTGGTGGTGTTCCCACTATGCCTGTTGCCCTCGGTCTTCTAGGTAGGAATTGTCATGGGTTTGAAAGGTACAGCAGAAACCTTGTCTTTTGTGGTCATTCTCAATGAAATTGTGCGAAAGAGGGCCAGAAACAGGCACTAGGCCCCAATTTACATATGAAAAGGGTTTAATGCCAGTTCTCGACAAGTGCCCTAGATGCCTATGGAGGAAACCTAACCGATATAGTGGGCAGCATGTTTCTATCGCAGAATGAGCACCGCATAGCGCCTGCCATATTGAACCCGTAGAGGGGAGCTCATTTTATGTTTGTATATTTCAATTTATAGACCATTATTGTTCATTGAGCTGAACTTTCAACTTGGTTATGGTGCAAAACCGGCAGTAGCGGACTGGCTACCTAGTGTATAGCCCACATGCCTTTCCTTTTGTTTGACATCAATGGAAGAGAAAATTGGGCAGGGTTTGTAACAACCAGCCGATCCCCTACTTTCAAAAATCTCAATTGTAATTTAATGTTCAGTGTCAGTCTTTTTTCAGAAAAGTGATGACCGAAAAGAAAGCCATTGCTTTTCTTCACACCAACAACTTATTAATAAATAACTGCATCGTATCAGAAGCGTAGCTTGTGTTTAAGCAGATTACAGTGTTATCAGTATCTGAACAATAGCCAATGTATTTCAGATGCCGTAAATTGCCTCGAGGTTTGAAGGAGTGGCCAGCCTACCTTGATTTAAAACAGACCATTGATGACTTCAGCGAAAGCTGTCCGCTGTTAGAAATGATGTCCAATAAGGCCATGATGCCTCGTCATTGGCAGCGCATTGCCCAAGTCACAGATCATGACTTTGATGTTGACAGTGAAACATTTAAATTGTCTAATATTATGGAAGCCCCACTTTTAAAGTACAAAGAGGAGATCGAGGTGAGTTTTGATTTGTAGAGATATAAGAATTACAGTGTTAACTGCATCTTGACTTGTGTTGAAAGGGGGAAGAAATGCTAGAAACTCATCTATAAATTAAACCCATTTATTTTATTTGATTCTAAAAACTCATTCAAAAAATAATAACATTTGAAGAGGTTCTCCGTGTTGTTAATTCTCCATTTATTCCATGAAGTGTACACTCTTCCAGTGAAATTAGCCAAAGAGAAATCCTTACTGCACATCTGCTACCTAGTACTGGTGTTCATGTGCTTCTGAACTGTTTCTAATGATCAAATAATCAGGTGTCTGGCAATGCCGTCAAAAACTGAAATATAAAAAACAGTGTTTGTACTGTGGAAAGAAGCTGAAAATCAAAGCCATTTTATGACTAACTTTTATATTAGTTATGTTAATGCAGCAATTTAGCTGATCACTGTTTTGAATATTTTTTCTCTTGACATCCTACTTGACCATGAGATCAGCTTCCAAATTCATATGCTGTTCATTACAAAGATTGCCTACTTCCAGTTTTATAACATCACCTGCCTCTGCATGTCTTAGCCCATCTGTTCCTGAAACTTCTTATTCAAGCCTTTTTCACCTCCAGACTCAGCTGTTCCAAAGCCCACCAGGCCAGATTCCCAACCTCTACTCTCCTAAAGCTTCATCTGCTCAGAAACTCTGTTGTCACAATAAATCCCGCTCACTCATCGCCGCTGTGTTTGCTGACCTACATTGGTTGCCAGTCCCCGCACACCTTGAATTTAAAATGGTCATAGTTTAAATCCCTTCATGGCTTCTTCTCCTCCCTATCTAGGTAACCTTCCCCAGATTTACAACTCTGCAAAATCTCTGCATCATGTGCCTCCCTCCCGTCACCCCACCATTGTTGCATCTAGGTTTTATCCAGGAATTTGCTCCCTAAACCTCTCTACCTCCCTCTTTCCCTTTGAGACCATCCCTAAAATCCATATGTTTGAGCAAGCTTTTGGTCTCTCCTTTTAATATCTCCTTTTTGGCTCAGCATCCATTTTCATCCAATTAAGCCTCTGGAATATTTGACTATGTTAAAAAACCTTAATATTCCATTACCACTAAAAATACACATTTGACTGAAGTGCATACACTTGATAGGTTTTTTTCCACAAACTTTTATTTGACTAACAGGAAATAAGGGTATTACAATACTGTAATGTAGATGTTATCCAGATATGCAGCAAAACAAGCTGAATTACTATTATTTTAAATATGTGATTTGAATTTGTAAAGCTTTTCACAAATGTTAAACTCAATTTCCACAGAGAAAGATCATCTGACATGTGGAAGAGAAATAGTCTAGCAGAATAGATTTATGGTAGTGCATTCCCCTAAGGAGAAGTGTCTAATTATTACACATCTGCTTGAATGATTATTGTGGCATTGACCTGATCTATTTATACAGTATGTTACTTCAATGAGGTCACTGCCGGATTTTGTAAGGTGTTATTGGTGATTATCTTGGTGATTATTTTGCGAGTTATGGTTTATAGTTATTAATTGGTGATATATATTGAATTTTATGATTTGAGTTCTAATAAGCTGTGTTGATTGTGATATGCTATATTATTTTTTGCAATATATTGCAATTCCTCAAGAGCACCAAGGAATTGAGCATGAACAAAGTAACTTTTCTTTGCATTTTAGTAGAAGGAGCTTGATGTGCATTAATGGATATTCATATTGTTTCAATACCATTAGGTCCAAAGCATGCAACCAAGTTTTAACAGTTTCAGCTCTGCCTTCGATCTCCTTCAGGCTCATTGGTACTGGGACTGCAATCTGATTCCGAATGGCAGTCCGTCTCTGAGATGCCAACCCAATCGGAGGACCTGGCAGCTCTACAGCCTCGGCAGCACCACCAATAGAGGTCACTGTCAAAAGTGGACCTTGTGTCTCACGTTCAGGAGTGGACTCGTAGTGCCCAATATCTCAACATATGATAGTGGTCTGGAGGCATCTCCCCACAGTGGCAGGCCCCTCCGCCTTCAACAAAATTGAAGTGGAGGCAGGAAGAGGACATTAATTGGCCAATTAAGGGACTCAATTGTCCTGGAACGGGAGGACCGTCCTTAACCTTCCCCACCCTGGACAAAATGGCAGGGGGCCCGGGCGACGTTGGGAATGGTGTCCCCTGCTATTTTGTTTGCTCTCCCCATCCATCCCGCCTCCGTGCCTGTCTCCAAGGGCAGAATAAAATCTTGCCCTAAATCCCAAAATGTGACACAAAGTCTGTGCTTAATACATTGAGCCTTCTTTTTCCACTTGCTTTTTTCCCATTAGTTCTTTATTTTTTATGCTGGGTATTGTTTATTATAATTATTTATTTTCTTTGAGCAACACTTTTTCTTATTTAACAGCCTATGTTATAGGAAGCAAAATATTGAGTCTTTGGTACATTAATTCATGACTAACCAGTTTCACCACTAGTCTGAGATGTGTGAGTAAGCTTTGTAAACTGATTTCTGATTACTGTCATTGGGCATTAGGATATTTGCATCAGTGCTGTAAAAGAAAAAGATATTGAACAGAAGCTAAAGCAGGTCTTAGTGGAGTGGGATAATCGATATTTCACATTTACCAACTTCAAAACACGGGGTGAGCTGCTTCTCCGTGGTGACAACACATCTGAGATCATCACTTTTGCTGAAGATAGCTTAATGCTTCTTGGTTCTCTGCTGAACAATAGGTAAGATCTCAGTGTGTGCACCATTTATTAATTCAATGGTTTAGTCCACTTCTGTTGTAAAAGGAAACCAAATCATGCAGCCCTTAGCAAAGAAAATGGATAGAATAAAGGCTTTTGTTTTGGTATGTTATTGGCTGCTGAATCTTCCAGTTGTTCTAAACTTGTGTTCCATTTGATTTTTTATCAAATTTCAGAACATTGTAATTGTTGCAACTTACAGTAGTTAGAGTATCTATTCAGAGAGTCATACAAGTTGGGAATGAAATGTACATACCCAACATGGCAACTTTTTGGACAATCCCATTAAGTATAATGGAAGATGCCATCAGGAAATTCTCTCCTTAGACAATAGGTGGCAGACTTGTGAGTATCAAATACTATGGTAAGATCTAGTTAGATGCTTTGATCTGAAAGCTGTTTTTAATATTTAAGTTTACAATAATAATTTAGAAACAAATGACAAAACCTAGGTTATGGGTCAGGGCTCAGAGTACAGGAAACTTCAAACTTGAAGAGTATATGGAAAATGAGATAAATCCAGATTCAGTGTTCAGGTGATGCAAAGTTTCTATATTAAAAATCTACAGATTTACAGATCTACAGAGCTGGAGGCCAAGCAACAGACACTGCGATGCATAAGGGAGGGAGAAAGTTACCTGGACACTTTGTTCCAGAAGGATAGGGTCCTATCCCCTTAGGATAGGGTCTTCTGATTTGGTCAGTGATCAGGGACAGAGGGTGTGATTGCGAGTGAGGCAGGAAAGGGGATCGAGAAGGCAGAAGTGGAGGAGGCTCAGCCCTTGCAATTGTCCAACTGGTTTGAGGTTCTTTCAGCTTGTATGGATTGAGAACGGGGGCTGCAGTGTAGATGAGAAAACTGACCGTTGCACCATGGTACAGGAACCCATTCCAACAGAGGAAGTAAATAGGAATGTAGTGGTAGTAGGGGACAGTATAGTCAGGGGGGTAGACACTGTTCTGTGCTGCCAAGAGTGAGAGTCCAGAAGGCTGTGTTGTCTGGCTGGTTCGGGACATATGCTCAGGGCTGAAGAGTCACTTGCAGTGGGAGGGGGAGGATCCAGTTGTTGTGATCTATGTGGCTACCAATGACATAGATAGGACTAGAAAAAGTTCTGTATAGGGAGTATAAGCAGCTAGGGTCTAAATTAAAATGGAGAACCTCAAAGGTAATAATCTCTGGGTTATTAACTGAGCCACGAGCAAATTGGCATAGGGTAAATAAGATTAGACAGTTAAATGCGTGTCTCAAAGATTGGTGTGGGAGAAATGTGTTTCAATTCATGGTGAATTGGCACCGGTACTGGGGAAAGTGGGAGCTGTACCCTTGGGACTGTCTACAACTGAACCATGCTGGGACCAGTGTTCTGGCAAGTTGTATAACCAGAGCATTATTAAACTAAATAGTGGGGGTGAGGGATCAAGTGAGGGAAGATCTGATAATTTAAAGAGAGAGGAGAGCAAGATAACAATAAGGATAATGATAATCAGAGTGGACAGGAAGTGACAGTGCACACAAACTCAAGAGTGAGCCAGCCGATAAGATGAGAGGTTGTGAATTAACAGAGTGGGGGCACTGTTTGGGGGAGGGGAGAATCAGAAATCCAAAGAGAAAGGCCAAGGCATGGGAACAGTGTAGTGCTGTGGGTAAAGACAAGCAGAATGGGACTGGAAGGGACAGAGAGTTTAACAGAAATTGTACATCAGCAAATAAAGTCATTGAAGGGAATAGAAGCAAAAAAATGAAATTAAAGGTTTTATATCTGAATGTGCAAAGCATCTGCAATACAATGAATGAACTAGCAGCACAAATAGAGGTTCATGATTTAGATCTAATAGCCATCGCAGAGACATGGTTACATGGTGATCAAGATTGGGAAATAAATATTCCAGGGTACACAATATTTTGGAAAGACAGACTGAATAGCAAAGGAGGAGGGGTTATACCGATGGTAAAGGATGACATAAGGGCATTTGTGAGAAAGGATCTGACCTCAGAAGATCATGAAGTAGAATCAGTAAGGGTGGAAATAAGGAATAGCAAGAATCAGACAACACTAGTGGGAGTAGTTTATAGGCCCCTAACAGTAGTTATACTGTTGGACAGAGCATTAAACAAGAAATTATTGGAGCTTGTAACTAAGGCAATGTAATAATTGTGGGGGACTTTAATCTTCATATAGACTGGGACAATGAAATTGGCAGGAGTGGTCTAGAAGATGAGTTTGTAGAATATTTTCGGGACAGTTTCTTGGAGCAATACATTGTGTAACTGACTAGGGATAAAGTTATCTTAGATCTAGTAATGAAGCGGCTAATTAGTAATGTCATAGTAAAAGATGCACTAGGAAACAGTGATCGTAATACTATTGAATTCCATGTTAAGTTTGAAAGTAACATAATCCAATCACAAACAAGAATCTTAAACTTAAACAAAGCCAATTACATAAGCATGAGGGGAGAACTGGCTAAGGTAAATTGGGTAAATAGACTAAAAGGTATGGCGGTAAATGAACAGTGGGAAACCTTTAAAGAAACAATTCAAAATGTTCAACAAAAATGCATTCCTTTGAAAAACAAAAACTCAGCCAGAAAGACCCATCCATGGCACACTCAGGAAGTTAAGGATAGTATTAGACTAAAAGAAAAGGCCTACAATGTTGCAAAAAAGAGTAGCAAGTCTGAGAATTGGGAGTGTTTTAGAAACCAGCAAAGAGTCACCAAAAAGTTGATTAAAAAGGAAAAAAATAAAAAGAGAGTAAACTAGCCAGTAACATAAAAACTTTTATAAGAGCTTTTATAGATATATCAAAAAGAAGAGAGTAGCTAAAGTAAACATTGGTCCCTTAGAAGCAGAGACTATGACTCTATGACATGATAAATTATCATGGGGAATGAGGAATGGCAGAGGCATTGAACAAATATTTTGTGTCTTTCTTCACAGTAGAAGACATAAGTTCCATACCAGAAATAGACAATAACCTAGGGGCTAAAAAGAGTGAGGAAATTAAGGAAATGCATATCAGCAGAGAAAAAGTATTGGAGAAAATTAAGGGACTAAGATCTGACAAATATCCAGGACTTGATGGCCTACATCCTAGGGTTTTAAAAGGGATACTATATCCAGATATAGTGGATGCACTAGCTATGATTTTCCAAAATTCCTTAGATTCAGGAACGGTCCCATCAGATTGGAAGTTGGCAAATGTTACACCCCGCTTTTCAAGAAAGGAGGGAGAGAGAAAACAAGGAACTACGAGCCGCTTAGCCTAACATCAGTCATGGGGAAAATGCTGGTATCCATTATTAAAGAAGTCGTAACAATGCACTTAGAAAAGCACAGTATGATTAGAACAAGTCAACATGGTTTTACTAAAGGGAAATCCTGTTTGACAAATTTATTAGAGTTTTTTGAGGATGTAACTAGTAGGGTAGATAAAGGGGAACCAGTAAATGCAGTATGCCTGGATTTCCAAAAGGCATTTGATACGGTGCCACACAACAGGTTAATTGGCAAGATAAGGGCTCATGGAGCTGGGGGTAATATATTAGCATGGATAGATGATTGGTTAACAGACAGGAAGCAACGTGTGGGCATAAACGGGGCATTTTCAAGTTGGCAGGTAGTAAATAGTGGAGTGCCACAAAGATCAGTGCTGGGGCCTCAGCTATTTACAATCAATATTAATGACTTAGATGAAGAGACAGAGAGTAATGCATCTAAGTTTGCTGATGATACAAAGCTAGGTGGAAAGGTAAGCTGTGGGAGGTTGCAAAGAGATATAGACAGGTTAAGTGAGTGGGCAACAAGATGGCAGATCAATATAATGTAGGGAAGTGTGAAGTTATGCACTTTGGTCGTAAGAATAGAAAAGCAGAATATTTTTTAAAAGGTGTGAAACTTGTAAGTGTTGATGTGCATAGAGACTTGGATATGCTTGTACAAGGAACGGAGAAAGTTAACACGCAGGTACAACAAGCAATTAGGAAGGCAAATGGCATGTTAACCTTTATTGCAAGGGGATTGGAGTACAGGAATAAGCAAGTATTGCTACAATTGTACAGAGTTTTGATGAGACCACATCTGGAATATTGTGTGCAGTTTTGGTCTCCACATTTAAGAAAGGATATACTTGCATTGGAGGCTGTGCAGCGAAGGTTCACTAGATTGGTCTCTGGGATGAGGGGGTTGTCCTATGTTGAGAGACTAAGCAAATTGGGCCTGTATTCTCGGGAATTTAGAAGAATGAGAGGTGATCTCATTGAAACATGTAAGATTCTAAAGGGGCTGGATAGCATAGACACAGAGATTATTTCCGCTGGACGGGGAATCTAAAACACGGGGGCACAGTCTCAGGATAAGGGGCTGATAATTTAGGACTGAGATGAGAAGAAATTACTTCACTCAAAGGGTTGTGAATCTTTGGAATTCTCTACCCCAGAGGGTTGTGGATGCTCCATCGATGAATACATTTAAGGCTGGGATAGATAGATTTTTGGTCTCTCAGGAATCAAGGGGTATGGTGAGCGGGCGGGAGAGTGAGTTGAATCCTAAAATCAGCCATGATCATTTTGAATGGCGGAGCAGGCTTGATGGGCCATATGGTCTACTGCTGCTCCTATTTCTTGTGTTCTTGTGTGTTACATGAGGTAAGGAAGATTGAAAAAGCTGAGTGGCTCCACATTTCTGAGGAAGATTGAGTTGGAGTAGAAGAATGACACAGTAAGACTCAACTTCAACACAGCGAGGTTGGAGTGAGTTTAGTTAAATTGTAAGAATAAAATGGAATGGATCAACAGCAGATGGGCTGTCATAGAGACTGTAAAAGATTGCACGGATCTTAAAAATGTTAAGGTCCTGCTTGAAACATTCTAACCATGCAAGGGGTTATTTTTAAAAATAACTTATTACCGTAACAAACATAAGAAATAGGATCAGGATTAGGCCATTTGGCTGATTTTCTACCTTGACCCCACCTTCCCACATTACCTTTTTATCCTTTAATTTCCTTAGTATCCAAAAAATTATCAATCTCAATCTTGAACGTATTCAACCTCTGACCATACATAAGCCTCTAGGATAGAGAATTCCAAAGATTCACATCCCTCGGAGAAAGAAATTTCTCCTCATCCCAGTCCTAAATAGCCAACCCCTTATTCTGAGACTGTGACTCCTAGTTCTAAACTTCCCAGCCAGAGAGTTTGAAGCTCAGCTCTGTATGAATTGACATTTGACAATTTATTCTATTAAAAAGTGAACATCATCAGTATCCTGTTCAAAAGATCAAATTACTGCAACACAATACTGTTGCTGATAATCTGAATTCACATTGTGCGATAAAAATTTTGAATAATTGGATAATTTGATTTAAGCAACATTGAATTAGGAGGAGAAGACTGTAATTCATTGTCTGAGTGCGATGAGAAATTTTGTTATGATGAGGTGCTATGTGAACACAAAGATTATTACATCATGAGCATCATTCTTCTTTAGTTTTTGAGTGGTGCATGTTACGTTAGTTCTATCACACTGATGAATTCAGCAGTTCTAACACCTAGATCAAGTTTCCTGAGTGTCATCAGCATTTGCTAAAATAAATATATTGAGACAAAAAGAATGTAAAATTTACATATCTGACAGTGATGTGTAAATTTGAAGCATATTTATCTGTCATTGATGATTTTATTCACACTGCAATGCATTGGATTTACATTAGCCATTTCAGTGTAACATTCTACTCCAGAGCAAAACAGCAAAAAATAGTAGAAAACAGTAAATTACTCCATATTGTCAAAGTGAGCTTATTTGACATGCCTGTTTTACTCCCTCAGGTACAATTTTCCATTTAAAGCACATATTCAAAAGTGGATACACAAACTGTCCTCCACCATAGATATCATTGAGAGCTGGTTAACTGTCCAAAACCTATGGATATATCTGGAAGCAGTGTTTGTGGGTGGAGACATTGCCAAGCAGCTACCAAAGGTCAGTTATAATGTATTTCAAATAAAATGTCCACATGGAAATGCAAGATTAGACAAAGCAACAAAGTCTCGGACTGATGGGCAAATGCACACTATTTGGTTTTTCTGACATTAAATGGCCTCACAAAAGCAACCGAGGGAACGGGCTTCTCTGCTCTAAGGAAAACAACCCTAGCCTATCCAGTCTGTCTTCATGGCTGAAATGCTCAAGCCCAGGCAACATCCTGGTGAATCTCCTTTGTACCCTCTCCAGTGCAATCACACCCTTCCTATAGTGTGGTGACCAGAACCGTACACAGTACTCCAGCTGTCGACTAACTAGCGTCTTATACAGCTCCATCATAACCTCCCTGCTCTTATATTCTATGCCTCAGCTAATAAAGGAAAGTATCCCATATGCCTTCATAACCACCTTATCTACCTGTGCTGCTGCCTTCAGTGATCTATTGTCAAGTACACCAAGATCCCACTGACCTTCTGTACTTCCTAGGGTCCTACCATCCATTGTATATTCCCTTGCCTTGTTAGTCCTCCCAAATTGCATCACCTCACACTTCTCAGGATTAAATTCCATTTGCCACTTCTCCGTCCATTTTGCCAGCCCTTCTATATTGTCCTGTAATCTAAGGCTTTCCTCCCCACTATTTACGACACCACCAATTTTCGTGTCTTTTTTTCTTTAGAGATACAGCACTGAAACAGGCCCTTCGGCCCACCGAGTCTGTGCCGACCAACAGCATTTATATTAACCCTGCAGTAATCCCATATCATCTACCTACACTAGGGGCAATTTACAATGGCCAATTTACCTATCAGCCTGCAAGTCTTTGGCTGTGGGAGGAAACCGGAGCACCCAGCGAAAACCCACGCGGTCACAGGGAGAACTTGCAAACTCCGCACAGGCAGTACCCAGAATCGAACCTGGATTCCTGGAACTGTGAGGCTGCAGTGCTAACCACTGAGCCACTGTGCCGCCCATCTGCGAACTTATTTATCATACCTCCTATATTCACGTCTAAATCATTAATGTACACTACAAACAGCAAGGGTCCCAGCACCGATCCCTGTGGTACACCACTGGTCACAGGCTTCCACTCGCAAAAACAACCCTCGACCATCACCCTCTGCCTCCTGCCACTAAGCCAATTTTGGATCCAATTTGCCAAATTGCCCTGGATTCTATGGGCTCTTACCTTTTTGACCGATCTCCCATGCGGGACCTTATCAAAAGCCTTACTGAAGTCCATGTAGACTACATCAACTGTTTTACCCTCATCTACGTATCTAGTCACCTCCTCGAAAAATTCAATCAAGTTTGTTAGATACGATCTCCCCCTGACAAAGCCATGCTGACTATCCCTGATTAATCCCTGCCTCTCCAAGTGGAGATTAATCCAGTCCCTCAGAATTTTTTCCAATAGTTTCCCTACCACTGATTTTAGACTCACTGGCCTATAATTAACTGGTTTATCCTTGCTACCCCTCTTGAATAATGGTACCACATTTGCTGTCCTCCAGTCCTCTGGTACCTCTCCTGTGGCCAGAGAGGATTTGAAAATTTTTGTCAGAGCCCCTGCAATCTCCTCCCTTGCCTCACATAACGGCCTGGGATACATCTCATCTGGGCCTGGGGATTTATCCACTTTTAAGCCCGCTAAAACAGCTAATATTTCCTCCCTTTCAATGCTAATTTTTTCAAGTATATCACAATCCTCCTCCCTGATCTCTACACCTACATCGTCCTTCTCCAAATTATAATGAACCTACTTCTCAGTATGAAACTATCACCCTGGCGCGGGTCAGATTCATACTGAAAAGTCTGAACTTTAAGAATCTGTTTACAATTTCACTATTAATTGCAAATGGGAAATCTGAACCATAGCCACCAAGGATTCTGTAACTGCACATTTAGCAGTTGAAAAATTAGACTCAGCTTTTCACTGTAACTGGGCAATAATTTCAACATACAAACAGATAAAATTAATGGGCAGGAAAAGACCAGCTGGTCAATCAAGACATCCTGCCTCCTGAATAGACATTTCTTTCCTCCCTCCCACCATAGCCATGTAATCTCCTGGGAGAGGCGTGAAACTAGGGAAGAAAAGCCAGGGCCAATAAGGGAAAAATATTCTGGAAAATTCCCCTCTGACCCCTTCAGCCAATCAAAACCAGGAGGTCAAGTGATATCCATAAAACACTGTGGGTGAGAAATTGAGATCATTTGTGGTAGTTTTTTAGGCACTACAAATACCCTTAGAGTTCCAAAGTGGTGTCCACAAAGCATGCACACTGCCATATTACTGAGGGCACACATATTGAATGGCTATGCGAAGTATGCAGAGCAGGCAGATCTTGACATCAGTCAGTGTGCAATGTCAGCGGTGCCATGTTGGAGCTCAATGCTTCAGCTAATGCCCTCTTTTAACCTCGCACAGTTGAACATGATTCAGTAGCTGGAAGGAACCCCTAGCAACACTAACACTATTTAAAGGGAACATCAATTACTCACAGGTTAGTTGGTGATTGATTTCTTCTGGCTGTTGCTACGATTCCAGAAGTGTCTGGTGTTTTTGATAGTTGCTTAAAGTTGACTGGACATTGTGTAGCAGGTGCTGAAGGAGCTTTTGCTGATTTCAAGGCTTCTGCACAATTCAGTTGCTCCCAGACATGGATGCACTAGTAGGCATTCCCCTTGTAATACAGCACGACTTGGAGAATGAACAGAGGTCACACAGAGTAGGACAAGCTGCAGGACGAGGGAGGAGGAGAAGGGCTCTCTGCAGGAGGACATATCTGCCCAGGGTCTTTAGAGAGCAATTTTCCAACTTGAATCTTATTGAGGAACAATGTGTAAAGACGTTTGCACTTCAGTAAAGACGTCCTCATTGAAATCTACCACCTGCTTTAGCCACAACTGCAACTGTAGAGCAGGGCAAAGACTGCATTGCCAATTGCTGTGAAGGTGACTATGGTGATGAACATTATGCACCTCGCTCCTTCTAGGCTGGTGCTGGAGTTATTTGCAACATCTCACAGTTTTCCATCTACTAATGCATACACTGACACACTCTCTAATCAATGAGAGCTAACTACATTTCATTCTCTCTTGCCAGAGTGAAGCAGGTGAAGTTGGCACATGCCGTTGCTAGGATTGCAGGCATTCACATGGTGCAGGGTGCCATAGACCACATGCGCATTGCTTTGCAAGCGCTGCATATCAAATCTGCCCTATACCAGAACCAAAAGGGATTCCATTCCCTCAACATCAGCCATCAGCAGTGAATCATGCAGATCAATGTCTGGTATCCTGCAGGAAGTCATCACACCTTTATTCTGCAGCAGTCCACTATGCCAGCAACATTTGAGCTACCATGGCAAACCAAAGGGTGGTTACTGGGTTACAAGGGCAGTTCGCTGATGATATGGCTGATGACTCCAGTGCACAACACATGCACACAATGAAAGCCATGCTGCCACAAAAAATGTGATAGAGCAGATCGATGGGATGCTGAAACAATGCTTCTATTGCCTGGACTGCTCTGAAGGAGCCCTGCAGTATTCAGCAGAATGGGTGCCAAGTTTTGTGGTGGTCTACTGCATGCTGCACAACCTCGCCATTATGAAGGCACAGCCCTTGGCACCAGCTATGTGGCAAGCAGCTGAAGTGCAGGAGCATGAGGAGCTGGGGGAGGTACAGGAACGTGAGGAAAAGGAAGGAAAGAGGCGGCATAGACGGCCTCTTTCTGGCTGGGCTGTCTGTGAAGAACTCATCTGAGTGCAATATCAATAACTGCATCCCAAGTCACCATTTGCTAACAGTCCCACACCTTACCTTCCCTCTATCACTGACCATCACCATGTCTACTTGGCCACAAAGCAAAAATAAAAGCCGCCACAAAGTAAATATTTCACAACACATTTATAAATGTAATGATGCCATAGTGTATACAAAAGCGCACTATTCACTCTTGTTCAATTATTTAGTGCCAGTCTTCCATGTACCTTTACCTGTACCAGTACTTCAGTGCAGTGCTACCCCAGTGGCTGCAGCTTGGCTGGTGGAAGGCTGCTGACTTCCAGTGGAGAAGTCTACAGATAGCCTTGGAGGACAACCTCGAGCTCTGAACTTGAAGGCCTGGCTGCGCACTGTACCATCTCGGCATGGGCGACAACAGTCTGGGTTGGTTAGCTGACAAGCAACAGCAAGGGCACTGGCAGAGCGGCAGTGGTGGGAGGATGAATGCTGTCTTCCTGAGAAAGGACAGCAGGTTTGTGCTCCAAGGAGCCACTGTCACTTCCCCTGGGCTGTGCCTCAGCAATCCTAGTAATTTAGAGTTCAGATTGCTGGGCTGCTGTAACAATCTGCAAGCCCCTTTGCACATTACAATCCACAGTCATGATGGCAGCAGTCTGAGCTTGCATGGTAGGAAACTGACCTTGTATGACAGGCGTTGGTTGGCTGCTGCTTTTGCTGCAATGGAAGCTGTGATGTCAACCATCAGACGCTGCATCATGGTTAGGTCTACAATTGTGCAAACAAAGGTAGCCAACACTACCATCCTGAAAAGGATGGGCTCCAAGCTCTGTGCCAAGCTCTGTGCCATATTGGTGCCAGACTCCTCCATGCTCCTTGACACTGACCACAGGCTTTCTGGCAGGCTTCCCAATGCACTAAGCACTTCATTGTGCATGGCCATCAATGCTCTTCTGTAAGCTGCCTCATCAAAGTGTTCATCTGAGTCCTCTGCATCAGAGTCCTCTGCATCAGAACCCATAAGCGACCTTACCCTCTGACAAGCTGGCACCTGTGCTATCCTCATCCCTGCCCCGGCTGCAGTTCAGTTGTGTCTGGAGTCTCACTTCATGCAAATCCCACCTCAGCGCATCCTCTAAATTATGCCCAGTGTTATTATCTGAGCTGGTGGCTGTGAGTGTGAAAGCAAGTGATGGTGCATCTTCATCATCACTCTCTTGTTGGTGTTCCTCCACTGCCTGACCAGGTTGAACCTCTTGGGTATTTGAAAGAAGAAAGGCACAAGCATAAGGTTGTGGTTTAGTGAGTAGAGAGAGACAGTAAGAGGTTCTTGCTTACACCATCTGCAACTTGCAAATCAGAAGAGAGTTTGCATGTGGGAGATGTGAGAAGGAGGATTAGATATGCGGATACCATCATCTTTGATGGTTTCAGACCCACCACTGGCCACAGCCTCCGCAATCGGCATCACAATGATGTCCATCACCATCTCCTCCATGGGGCTTAGGGCATATATCCCTCTCTGGTTAGCTCCTGCTGCATCCAGTTATGTGTACCTTGTTCTGCAAGAAAGAGGGTAGTGTGTCAGTGATTGGCATGCAATCTTGGTGATGTGGCTATCATGTTTGAATATCTGGCAGTGTGTGCAAGCTGTGGGCATGAGGCTTGCAGCAGTGCTAAGTGTGTGAAGGTGCGGTGAAGCCTTTGAATTTCAAGAATGAAGACTGATTGATAGAGATTGTTGGCAGGTGAGTGATGAGGGTGTGGTGAATTGAACAGTATGTAAGGCTAGTGGTCGGTAGGATGTGGCACTTGAAGATGTGTTCACTGACATTGACCATTTGAGTGAGGTCATTGAACTTCTTGCAGCACTGCATCCAGGCTCTCAGGGCTTAACTCCTCGCATTGATCATCATGGCTATCTGCACTCTGAGTGTATGTATGGGGACCTCCTCGACCCCTGCTGATAGATGACATCTCCTCTCCCTTCCACTTCTCCACCAAGGCTTCTAGTGCAGTGTCTGCATACCTTGGAAACCTGTGTTCTCCGATGTTGTGCCATTTTTCAATGTTTCCCAAGTCAGAATCACTTCCTGCATGGCTGCCAGCACTTGCTCCAGCCACAATGTACCTCCAGTTGAAGAGGTGTTAGCACTGGCTAGATGCTGAGGTCATTGAAATGAGCAGGCAGCATGAAGTTGGTCTGCTGTCTTGATCGCAATTAACAGGCATGAGTTAATCAAGCATTGTGATCCCTGTGCCTGTTTTCAGGAGCTAATGAATTTAGCCCCCTGTATATTAGGAGTCTTGTTCTATTTAGTTATACAGCAAGGGAATTTTGGGATATTAGAATCCTTTCATCATAAAGATGAGTTCCCCTGTCCTTAGGTTTATAAAAGCTGCCTAAACCATATGATATTTTCCATATTCTGTGGAATCTGTAATAAACTTTCTGCCCATCCTCCCAAAAAGCTGTGTTAGGACCAGCAACTCATAACCAAAAGTAAAATAACAAGTAATAATATAAAAGGCAGGAGTTTGAAAGGATTGCAAAGCTCAAAATGGTATATGGAACAACAGACAAAATCATACATGATGGTTTTCAATTTTAAACTTGTATAAATTGCAATGATAAACCTACCAAGTCTATTGTGTCACAACAGGAAGCAAAGAGGTTTTCCAACATAGACAAATCCTGGATGAAGATAATGAGCTGTGCCCATGAAATTCCCAATGTAGTTCAGTGCTGCGTGGGAGACGAAGCTATGGTCCAGCTGTTACCACATCTTTTGGAACAACTTGAAATGTGTCAGAAATCATTAACTGGGTAAATGTTATAAAATTGTGAAAAGCAGTGTTAGTTTTGAGCTTACATACTTATTATTGTGATGAAAAGCTATTGAGACATTTAGACTGCTATTTACTGCCCATTAAAATGAATAGCCAGGCTACTGAGAGCAGAGGTGTAAAACCCTGGCCCTGTTTAAGCAAGCGAAATTTTTTTCAGTCCTCTGCCCCTTTCCCTCTCCATTCCATTATTGGTCTTTGGAATAGCTCTTTCCAAGAGCTGGACCAGGTAAAATGGGCCAAAGGGCCTCCTTCTCTGCTGTATGATTCTTTGCTTCCAGATCCTTGCTCATTTGATCTCATCCCAGGCCTCTGCCAAACAATGCTGATTTTTGATGGGTTGCAAAAAGGTGCTCCAGGAGACTCGTCCTCTTATTTTCCCAACTCTTTACGGGCACATGCCTAAGTTCAATGACCACTGCCTTTTACCTCACATGGTACAATGTGATGGTGCATGAATGTACCAATGTATCATCCCCAATTTATACACAAGTTACTCTGCTAAACAGCAAGTCAACTAAAAGTAATTGAGAGTCACATATCAGTACAGAATTGGTTTTGTAACACTGCCTGAGCTTTCTGGTGCTGTAATTTTACCCTGTCAATATATTGAACAATAGAACAACAGAGAAAGAACTGCGGGAGCAGTTGTGACTAGTAATTTTGTTTCTGCTCATCAGACCTTCCACAATGAGTGGGAAGGGTACATAAAGGCCACTGAGTGAATCAAAATGTCTTTATGATGGGCTGCCTTGTTTACTCTATTGCTGTGCCATGGATGTTGGGATCACTATTCATGGCATTGTTGTAAATAAATGAGTATCGATTGTCTACCATCTTAGGTAGTCATGTTGGAGCCTACATTGTTGGGAAATATCCCAGCCATCAAAGTAACAAGCGTGATTTTTGTATTAACTATGCATATGTCTGCACTGTATGGAACAATTATGGGCTTGTGAATATTGCATCTGTGCAGTCTGTTGTGATTGAATCTGTAGGATAAATGGCATAGATTCTGCAGTAAGGGACCAAGATTGCATTACAGAACCATTTCTGTAACATAAATTGGGTATTAGATAAAATTTGTACAATGCACAGGACTATATGGAACTTCATAAGAAGGTATGCTCTTGTCTGATTAGGATTGCTGTTTTTTCTTATTACTGTAATGCAAATTATTTACTTGTTATTTCCCAGTGAGGTGTGGGAGGTGTTGATCATGCTGAAACTAAGTCTTACTTTTGATGATAAGTTTGTCACTTTCTCTCCTGCGGCTGTTCAATATCAGTTATCTGGAAAAGAAGCGGCTGATGTTTCCAAGGTTCTTCTTTGTGTCAGACCCTACTCTGCTGGAGATTCTGGGCCAAGCCTCTGATTCCCATACTATACAAGCTCATTTGCTTAATGTATTTGACAATATTAAATCGGTCCGGTTCCACGAGAAGGTGAGTTTGAATTGCTTACATAACTAATATTAGCAAATATCATTGATTCCTCTCAGAAAACTTTTAATATAATATTAGCCACAACTTCTAAAATAACACTAAAATAAAAGCAAAATACTGCAGATGCTGGAAATCCAAAATAAAAACAGAAAGTGCTGGAAATACTCAGCAGGTCCGGCAGCATCTGTGGAGAGAGAAGCAGAGTTAACATTTCAGGTCAGTGACCCTTCATCAGGTGTTCTGATGAAAAGTCACTGACCTGAAACGTTAACTCTGCTTCTCTCTCCACAGATGCTGCCCGACCTGCTGAGTATTTCCAGCACTTTCTGTTTTTATTTCTAAAATAACACAATTGCAGGAAATGTAGAAATGGGGGAACTTGGATTAATGTAGATAGCCATGATATGGAGCTAGCACTGACACAGACATAATGGGCAAATGACTTCCTTTTGTGCCGAAATTTCTGTGATTCTGACAAAATAACATTAACTACAAATAATAACATTTAAAGCTTTTAATTCAGTTCATTTTGCTATTTGTAATTCTCTATTTGCCCTATTCTCAATTAATTTCTTTTGTGTTTTTTCCACCAAATTGGACTCTCTCTCTCCAAAAGTTAGAAATTAAGATTTATACCATGAACTATACTTTGAGCCCAGAATTCAAAGATGAATATTTTCAATCATTGCCCAATGTATTTATTACAGCCCAGTGTCAAGCTTTCACTGGGATGGTTCTCCTTAGAGCACACAAGGCTAAGGGGAGATTTGATAGACATGTTTACAATCATGAAGGGTTTAAATCAAGTAAATAAAGAGAAACTGGACCGGAATTTATGCACCCGCCACTGGGAGCGGTGGCAGAAATGCGGGCCGCGCGCCACCTTGCCACCATGATCTTCCTCACAGCGGCCCACAATAATATGTCAGTCAGGCCGCCCCTCCCAATCACGTATAGGCGGCAAGCTTTCCGACACCGGCAATAGCACCAGATGCCTGTGCGTCTGCGCTGGCGCTATTTTTAAAGACCTGCCAACTAATTTAAATTTTTAAAGTGATACCAACCCCCCCCCCCCCCACTGTACTGATTAAAAATTTGCTGCCTCTTTCCCACCCCCTAATAACAATAACATTCATTATTTGGCCTCTCTCCCCCAAAATCACTTCGCTTCCACACTTGACCTTCCCCTCCACTCCCCAAACTGAACAAAGTGCACAGGTCACTCCTTCCCATCATCCCCTATATTAATGATGTCAATTTGACCCCGCTGCCCGCTCCCCCCACACTAAAAATCTTAAGTTCCCCGCCTTCCCCACCACTACATCGCCTGCTTTCCCTAGATGGGAAAGTGAAGGCGCTTGAGTGCCACCGCCACTCAGAAGATCGTGACCCAACCATAAGATTGGAGTCAATTTTATTTAAATGTATGCATTCTGCTAATTTGAATATTTTAATCTGGGTCCTGCCGCCCAGTGGTGGGGGTCCGCCATGGAGCCTCGCTGCCGCCAGGAAGATCAGGCCCGGCCCTCCTGGGCATCGGGCTCTGTGGCGGGCCACTATCAGAATGATCTTCAGGCGCATCCCCCCGCCCCCCCTCGCCACGGAGCCCGAACTCAGGAGTTTTGTAAAATCCCGGCCACTGTTTCCAACGACTGAAGGGTCAATAATGAGAGACACAGATTTAAGGTGATTGGCAAAAGAACCAGAGGTGACATGATGAAAACCTTTTTTATGCAATGAGTGCTTAGGACTGGGAATGCACTGCCTGACAGAATAGCGGATACAGATTCAATAATATCCTTCAAAAAGAAATTGGATAAATAGTTGAAGGAGAAAAAAATTACAGAGATATGCAGAAAGCCCGGGGAAGTGAGCCAACTAGATTGCTCTTCGAGAGATCTGGCACAGACTCGGGCTGAATGGCCTCCTTTTATATTGTAATATTCTATGATTCAATGATTCCACTATAAGACTCAGAAGGGCTGTTGGCGTTGAGTATTATAGCTGGTGGTCTCTACATCCTGGCAACATCCAGAGAAGAAAACTGTGGACATGACAAAAAACATTGGAGCCAAAAGTTTTTGGCTCTTCCAGCACACTCAAATCCACCATAACACCAGGCTTTGTAAGAAGTAGAACCTCTGCCTGCCCTTTATAAGGCCAGCAGCATAAAGTGGAGGTGGGGACAGGCCCACTCTCAGAATCACCCAATGTAGAAGAGTTCCCCTATCTCTAGTTCTCAATTGAGCCATCATAGGATCAGAGTTGTATGCCAAATGACCCAAATGGGCCCCAGCTGGGCATCTAAGCTGAGATTGTGGCCTTAACTTCTGAACTAATATATGGATTTCTTTAAAAAATAAATTTGGGGCCCTAGCAAAAGGAAACAGCCAAGTTGCACTGGATTTTCTGGCCTATTAGGAAAGACTCCCCCTGAACCCATGATCTTTGGGGTCATTTCCTCCCCAATTGTAAAATGCACTGAGCTATTCTTTTACACAAGCAATGTTATCTGAATGTAAGTTGTTTTGGTTGCTTCTATTGCACTGGTGCCAGGTTTCACTTTCTTAGCTGTTGCTAAGTGTATGTGCTATAGCAGTTTTGAATTCAAAGTTCTATAATTTATTATCGCCTGTATGTGTGTTATTCATAATCTGCACATCACCACCATTCAGATTAGATTAGATTAGATTAGAGATACAGCACTGAAACAGGCCCTTCGACCCACCGAGTCTGTGCCGAACATCAACCACCCATTTATACTAATCCTACACTAATCCCATATTCCTACCAAACATCCCCACCTGTTCCTATATTTCCCTACCACCTACCTACACTAGTGACAATTTATAATGGCCAATTTACCTATCAACCTGCAAGTCTTTTGGCTTGTGGGAGGAAACCGGAGCACCCGGAGAAAACCCACGCAGACACAGGGAGAACTTGCAAACTCCACACAGGCAGTACCTGGAATCGAACCCGGGTCCCTGGAGCTGTGAGGCTGCGGTGCTCGCCACTGTGCCGCCATTGGTTTTCAAAGAGTTAATTGAGCTACAATTTTTACTTGTATTCTAGCACCACAATCCTATAACAGTCCCCTTTAGTGATTTGATAAAATATAAGGTGATTTGAAGTAGTTCGCTATATTCACCAGAAAATTTTAATGCTTAAAAAATTGTAAAGACTATTTAGTGGCTAATCTCTGATTTTTACGAAGTGCACTAACATCCTCTGGTGGTTGAAAGATAGTATTGCTGGAATTATGTTCCTAAATGGAAAGACCTGCATCTATATAATGCCTTATCATGTCTCATAAAAGTAGGACAAAGTACTTCATGTGCAATTAATTACTTTGAAGTGCAGTGACTAATGTCATATCAGAAAAGTTAAAAGACATTATGTACACAGCAACGTCTCATCAACAGCAATGAGAAAAGATGACCAGCTGTCTCGATGTTTGTTCATGTTGTTTGAGGAAAGAATGTCAATCTGGACTCTGGGAGAATTTCCTGCTCTTCTTTGAATAGTGCTATGGAATCTTTAACATCCACCTGCATAGGTAGACATAGGGCTTCAGTTTAAAATCTCATCCAAAGGACAGCAACTCCAATAATGCACTGCAGTGTCAGTTTGGTTTTATGCTCTAACCCTGGACTGGAGCTTGAACCCATAACCACTGACTCAGTGGTAAGAGTGCTACTGAGTCAAGCTGACAAAATGCAGCAGTAAGAATTCTTCTGGTTTCTATTTGTAGTCACATTGTGAATGTGTTTGTGAAAACCTCCTCTGGTATTTCTAGCCAGGTTTTAAATAGCTTCCTTTAGAATGTATCTATGAATTCACTATAAGTCTCAGCAGTGGAAATCTTCATGTTAACAAAATCACACCAGAGGAATTCTTATCAATCAAGGTACTTATCCAATAGTCTGTAAAGTTTCAGATAAGGTTAAGGGATTAACTGAAGTGATATTTTTAATGATCATGAGATCAGCTGAATATTTTATACAGAAATGTGTTAAGCAATGGAAACATGGTTCCTAGCACATTGCAATGTTTTGGGTCACAACTCCACATCTTTGCTGTACAGATATATGATCGCATATTGGCTGTTTGCTCCAGAGAAGGGGACAATATTGAACTTGATAAACCAGTTGCCACAGAAGGAAACGTTGAATTTTGGTTGAATTCTTTGCTTAAGGAGTCTCAACGTTCACTGCATGGCATTATTCAGAATGCTGCCTATGTAATACAGGAAGAACACTTCAATCTTATTGAGTTCCTGAATACTTTCTGTGCCCAGGTAGGTTGGGAAATCAAGTAATTTGAATCTGATTTTGTTGTTGACTTCAATATAAAAATATACGTTTGAAAGATGTCTGTGATCCAAATTTATAATTTAACAAATTATAGATAAGTTTTACTGAGATAATCCCTTTAAAGGCTAGATCACTAAGGTTTCATTGCTCCCAAGGGGATTTTTTTTGAGGTATTTGCTTCAATACTCATGACTTTCAGTATGTTAGCTGTGTAGAGGAGCTGAATTCCACTTGCTTCAAGTTCAGATAGTGGAGGCCAACGCCGATCAGGTTTCTGACCTTGTGAGCATTGGTTTTGGTAAATCAGCTAATAGGAAAAATGTAAAGTTCAAATTATAATTCAGTTTTTGTAATATGCAACTGGCGGTGGCAGTCACAACTGATCTCCAGGAGCTCATTGTGTTTGGAGCCAAATCTGTTTAAAACAATCTATTTGTTTATATGTCTGGTGCTGAAGATGATCTTTGGGGGCAAGAAATAGTACCTATTTTTTGGTCACTGTGGGTGCTCTAAGATTTCCAAAATGGTGCCCAAAGTACATGTGTACTCTTGTGGGGCGAATCATGCTAAATGCCATGTTGATGAGGGTGTTAGTGCACACACACTGAACATAGACTCATAGAGTCATTTATGGCATGGAAGGAGGCCATTTGGCCCATCGAGTCCATGCCAGCTCTCCACAGAGCAATCCAGTCAGTCCCACTCCCCCGCTGGATCCCCATAGCCCTGCAAGTTTGTTTCCTTCAAGTGCCCATCCAATTTCCTTTTGAAATCATTGATTGTCTCCACTTCCACCACCCTTGTGGGCAGCAATTTCCAGGTCATTAACACTTGCTCTGTAGAAAAGTTCTTCCTCACATTCCCCATCTCTTGCCTAAAACATTTCAATCTGTGTCCCCTAGTCCTTGTGCCATCAGTTAATAGGAACTATTTCCCCTTCTCTAACTTATCGAAGACTCATAATCTTTTACACCTCTATCAACTCTCCCCTCAATCTCTTTTGCTCTGGGGAGAACAACTCCAGCTTTTCCAACCTAACCTTGTTACTAAAATCTCCCATCCCTGGAACCATTCTAGTAAATCTTCTCTGTACCCCTTCAAGGACCCTCACATCCTTTTCGAAGTGTGGTGACCAGAACTGGATGCAATACACTAGTAGGGGCCTAACCAGAGCATTATGAAGGTTCAGCATAACTTCCCTGCTTTTGTACTCTATGCCTCTATTTATTAAGCCCAAGATCCCATATGCTTTGCTAACCACTCTCTCAATATGTTCTGCCACCTTCAAAGATTAATGCACCTGCACTCCTGTTCCTGCACACTCTTTCGAACTGTGCCATTAAGTCTACATGCCTCACTCTATCACTTCTGCCAAATACATCACCTCACACTTATCTGTATTAAATTCCATCTGCCACCTGTCTGTCCATTCTGCTAGTCTATGTCCTGCTGTAGGCAGTTCGTATCATTCTTACTGTTTGCCCAACCTCCAAGTTTGGTGTCATTGGCAAATTTTGAAATTCTACTCTGTATTCCAAGATCCAAGTCATTTATATATAACAAAAAAAGCAGTGGTCCCAGCACTAACCCTTGGGGAACACCATCTAACATCCTCCAGTCTGAAAAGCAACCACTTACTACGACTCTTTGTTTTCTGTCTTTCAGCCAATTTTTTAAAGCAATTGGACACTGACCCTCCTATTTCATGAGCCTGAATTTTGTTAACCAGCCTTTTATGAGGTACCTTATCAAACGCTTTCTTAAAATCCATATAGACAACACCCACCGCATTCCCTTCATCAACCTTCCTTGTTACTTCATCAAAAAGTTCAATTGAATTAGTTAAGCATGATCTACCATTTGCAAATCTGTGCTGGCTATCTTTTATCAACTTGAACCTCTCCAAGTGCCTGCTGATTGTTTCTCTGATTATTGTTTCTAAAACCTTACACACCACTGATGTTAAACTAATTGGCTGGTAGTTGCTAGGACTGTCCTTACACCCTTTCTTGAATAAGGATGTCACATTTGTCACTGTCCAATTCTCTGGCACCTCCCCATATCTCGGGAAGATTGGAAGATTATGGCAAGCCCTTCTGCTACTTCCGCCCCCACTTCCTTTAGCAACCTGGGGTGCAAGCCATAGGTGGTACCAGGTGACTTATCCACCCAAAGCATAGCCAGCCTTTCCACCCCCCTGCCACCCCCAACCAATGCTATTTAAAGGGAACAGCATCTACTTACAAGTTAGTTGCTGGTTGATTTCTTCTGGCTGTGGCTACGAGTCCAGAGGTGTTTGGTGCTTTCTATAGTTGTTTAAAATTGCAAAGGTCTATAGGGAGTGGTATGGCAGGTGCTGAAGGACTTTTTTTGCTGATTTTAAGGCTTCTGCACAACCCTGTTGCTCCCAGACATTAGTAGGCAATCCCCTTGGAATGCAATATGGCAGGGAAAATAAATAGAGGTCACGTGGAGCAGGACAAGCTGTTGGAAGAGGGAGGAGGAAGAGGGAGAGATGATGTTAAAGCCATGGTATGCCAAGGGGAGGTGTTTAGATACTTTTGTTGGACATGGTCATTGTCTGGCACTTGTGTGGCATGAATTACTTGCCACTTATCAGCCTAAGCCTGAATGCTGTTCAGATCTTGTTCCATGTGGCCAAGGACTGCTTCATTATCTGAGGATTTGCAAATAGGATTGAATACTATGCAATCAGCAGTGAACATCCCCCCCTCTGAACTTATGATGGCGGGAAAGTCATTGTTGGAGCAGCTAAGCACCGAGGAACCCCTGTAGCAATGACCTGGGACTGATATGATTGGCCTCCAACAACCATGTCCATCTTCCTTTGTGCTAGGTATGACTCTAGCCAGTGGAGAGCTCCCCCCCCCCAGTTCCCATTGACTTCAATTTTACTAGGGCTCCTTCATGCAACGCTCAGTCAAATGCTGCCCTGATGTCAAGGACAGTGACCCTCATCTCTGGAATTCCGCTCTTTTGCCCATGTTTCACCAAGGCTGTAATGAGGTCTGGAGTCAAGTGATCCTGGCATAGCCCAAATGGAGCATCACTCACCAGGTCATTGGTTCTTGATAGCACTGCCGTTGACCCCTTGCTTCACTTTGCTAATGATTGAGAGTAGACTGAGGAGTGGTAATTGCTAGATTGGATTTGTCCTGCTTTTTGTGGACAGGGCATATTTGGACAATTTTCCCCACATTGTCTAGTAAAAGCTAGTGTTGCAATTGTACTGGAACAGCTTGGCTAGAGGCGCAGCTAGTTCTGGAGCACAAGTCTTTAGCACTATAGCTGGGATGTTGTCAGGGCCCTTGCCTTTCTTGTATGTAATGCACTCAGCTGTTGCTTAATATTACATGGAGTGAATCGAGTTGTCTGAAGACTGCTGTCTGTGATGGTGGGGTCTTACAGTGGAGGAGACTCCAGATGACCATGGAGGATGATGTTGAGCAGTTCTGGGCCAAGAAGGCCTGGCTCGGCATGGGGCAGCAGCAGTCTGGGCTGGCTGGCTGACAGGCAACAGCACTGGAGGAGTTGCATAGATTACAGCATGAGTGCTGTCTTCCTGAGAGGACAGCAGATTCATGCTCCAGGGAGCCACTGCTACAGGTCCAGGTTAGCACCTCAGCATTCCTTGTGATCTGTTGGAGGACAGATTGCTGGACTGCTGTAACACCCTCCAAGTCCCTTTGACTGCTGTAATCCACAGCGAAGATGATGGCAGTCTGAGTTTGCATGACAACAAGCTGACCTTGCATTGACAGCAGTCTGACTTCAACAGTAACACTCAGAAATTGGGTGGCTGCTGCTTGTGCTCCAATGGAAGCTGCGACATCAGATGTTGCATCATCGTTGGGCCCACAAGTGTGCAAATGGAGTTGGCCAACATTTCCATGCTGGAAAGGATAGGCTCCGTGATCTGTGAAAAGCCCTGTGCCAAGTTGGTGCTGGACTCCTCCATACTCCTTGACATTGACCACAGGCTTTCAGGCAGCTTCCCTAGCATTTTGTTCTGCATACACATCAGCCTTCTGATGCACCATCAAAGTACTTATCTGGATCCACTGCTGTGAGACCCATGTGCAACCTTGCCCTCTGGTGAGCTGGTACCTGCAATACCCTTGTCCCCTGCCCTGGCTCAATCCCGCTTGTGCTCAGTATCTCAGCACATACAGATCTTGCCACTAATCTATCCTCTAAGCTATGTGCAGTATCAGTATATGAACTGCAGGTTGCAAGTATGAAATCAAGTGATAGTGCTGTGTCTTCATCATCACTGCCTTGGTGTTCCTCCACTGCCTAGCCAGGTTGCACCTCTTCGGTATCTGAAAGGAAAAAGGCACATGGGTAAGGTTGTGGTATGAGGAAGTAGGGAAAGTAAGCAATGCATGCTTACACCATCTGCAGCTTGTAACTCAGAAGAGAATTTAGGATGAGGAGGATGTGAGAAGGTAGATTAGGTATAAGGATACTGTCATCTTTGATGGCTTCAGCCTGCCGCTGACCACAGCCTCAGCAATGGGTGTCCCTGTAACGGCCAACACCGTCTCCTCCAAGGGGTTTGGAAAATGTAGGCACACCTGTCCCCCTTTGGTTGGCTCCTTTTGCCTCCAGTTGCGTGCCACCTTGTCCTGCAAAATAGGGAAGTGTGTCAGTGAGTGATGTGCAATCTCTTTGGCTGATGTGGCTGTCATGGTTGAATAGCTGGCAGTGTGTGAAAGCTGTGAGATATGGATGTGAGGCTTGCAGCAGTGCTAAGTGTGAGTTAGAGGTGAAACATATGAATATTAGGTAGGAATCCTGATTGAAAGAGATTGATAGTAGGTGAGTGATGGGGGTATGATGCATTGAGCGGTGTGTGAAGCTAGTAGTGCAGTTGATAGGATATGGCATTTAAAGGTGTGCATTCACTGATTTTGACCACTGTTGTGAGGTCATTGAACTTCTCGCGGCACAGCCTCCAGGTCATGCTGCCTACATTACATTGAACAAGTGTGTGTTTATCATGCATTGCGATCCTCACGCCCATTTTCAGGCTTTCCAATTTAGCCCCCAACAAAGTTATAATGCAGACTTCAGTAAACTTGTTATTAATGTTAATCACAGGTTGGCCTTCTTGGAATTCAGATGATTTGGACTAGAGATGCACAAGATGCCTTGAGACTTTCAAAAGCTGACCGTAAGATTATGCAGACAACAAATCAGTACTTTCTGGAAATCCTTAATATGCTGATAGATACGACAACCAAAGATTTAGATCTTAATGAGCGTGTGAAGTATGAGACTCTAATCACCATCCACGTCCATCAGCGAGATATCTTCAATGAGCTGGTAATCAGTTTTACGATCTCTTGACGACAGTGGATACAATGTTTTTTCCTTTTTGGTGGATGTCATCTTTGTGTCATATCTTCAATACAGAATACCATTACCGTAAATATTCAAATAGGTTTTATAATCTAAAATGACATCCATGCAAAAGATTGGCAGAGCATTTAATTTCTCAATCAATTAATTTGGAAAAAACAGTGGTATAAATTTTGATCTTCTTCCCACTTTATAATAAGGTCTCATCCTGGCCCTCCCAAATTCACAGTCAAATTTTCAAATTTCATGGTCATGGCATTTTAAGAATCGTGAATTTCACAATTTCATGTACTTAAATCGTAAATTCCACAGTGTCACAACAAAATATGGAATTATCTATTTCCAACAAAAAGTAAGACAAGGGAGGTTCTGGTTTCAAATGGCATTTATTGTACGTGCAAAAACTATTGTAAAAAGCTGACTACAAACAGGTCACATTCTTTACTCACTGAAGTCAGTGGTTGAATATAAGCATGGAGACTCTTTTTTTATTCGTTTTGTGGGATATGGGTGTCGCTGGCTAGGCCAGCATTTATTGCCAATCCTTAATTGCCCTTGAACTGAGTAGCTTGCTAGGCCATTTCAGAGGGCATTTAAGAGTCAAGCGCATTGCTGTGGGTCTGGAGTCACATGTAGGCCCGACCAGGTAAGGTCAGCAGATTTCCTTCCCTAAAGGACATTAGTGAACCAGATGGGTTTTTACAACAATCAACAATGGTTTCATGGTCACCATTAGACTAGCTTTTTTTTAAAATTCCAGATTTATTACTTGAATTCAAAGTTTATCATCTGCTGTGGTGGGGTTCAAAGCCATGTCCCCAGAGCATTGGCCTCTGGGTTATTGGTCCAGTGACATTAGTCCAGTGGCAACTCTGTAATTTCAGTGTATTGGGGGTCAGGGGATGGGCCAAACATTTATTTTTAATGTAGTGGGGAGGGGGGGGGAGGAAGGCGGGGGCAACTGTTGATGAGCTGAGCAGGGCTGGCAGCCTTTTAAAAGTGGTGCCAGCGCCTGCACAGAGACAGCTGACACTGTTCGTGGTGTCGCTAAGGCCGCCCCCACCAAATGATTTGGGGGTGGCTTCCCTGCATATTTAAATGAGTCACTGCGCTCAAGATTGTGGCAGCATGGTGGCACGGGTGGCCATTTGCTTCATCCGGCGGCAGGAAAATAAAATCCAGCCCAATAAATTTTTACTATGTCTTCCCCGACAGTTTTTAAAACTGCAAATGCAGCATGAATTTTGTTGTGAATCATGGACAGTTCATCATAGATTAAAGTTTATTAAAGCTATTTGTTTCATTGTAATTACTAACTATTGTATATGGATCAACAGCATCCTATTTTTGCCAATAGCACTCAGCCCCACGACACTGTACTCTTGTATTCATGAGAAACTTACAGTGCTGAAGTCTGGAGATTCCTTGGATTTTCTTGCTTGGTTTCCTCTTAATACAAGTTCTGGAACAATGTGATTCCAAATGTATAGCAGCGGAATTGCGACATTTATATAGAAGTAAACGTCCAGCAACTTTCAACATGTCACTGAGCTTGTGTCCCAAGTGAACGTAATGCGTGCCAGAGCATAGAAATTGAGACATTCCCTAAGTGAATTTTGCCATTTTAAAATAAGTTTACCTAACACAAGCCTTTAAACTTGTGGTTAAAGGCTGGAGCAGGGGTGTACAACCTTTTCGAGTGGTGTGGGGGGGATGGGGGGGGACACATTACACTTTTTGTCTTACATAAGGAGCTGGTGAGACTATTTTGGAAAGCTAAAGGCATTAAAATTTATCTTACTATTAATCAAAACAACAACAAATGTGTATTTTTGTGAAGAAGCTTGAAATGAGAAGAATAATTTATTGACTTGCTTTCTTGTCACTAAGTTGGACACTGGGTTAGTGAGATACCTGGCATTTTTCTGCTTGCACAAGTAGTCAATGGTCTGGATTTTACAGGCCCCCCGATATCGGGGGTCGTGGTGGCGGTGGTGGGATGGGGGAAGGGGTGCCGGAAAATGCCTCTGGGAGAGGCCTGCCACAGGCCACGATGTTGAGAAGGCCCAGCCCGATATTTACGGCAGCGGCGAGGCCTTGTGGCAGCTCCCCCCTAAACCGCTCGGCCACGGGACCAAAACTTAGGCAAATTTATTGAAATAAATGAATTAATGACTTACCCACTCCTGCTGTCCATTCTGGGGCAATATTGGTGCCTGTGGCCGTCACTTCTGCACCTTTGGATACCTGTTTGCAGATCCAATGTGGGACACTGATGGGGAGGGGGGAGCAGGTAAGTAATTCAGTGCAGGAGATGGGGAGTGGGGTCAAACTAATCTGATTGGTGTGGGAGATGGTGGGAAGGGGTGAAGTTAAAAGTTTGTGAACTTTGCAGGGAGTAACTATTTGGGGGAGAGGAGAGGCCAAGAAATGAGTGTATGGTTATTGGGGAGGGGGGGGGGGTGGTATGAGGGGGACTAGAAACATTTATTTAATTTTTTAAAATAAATTTTAATGCAATATCTCGTTAAAACTTTAAATGGTAATGTAGGGCTCGAAGCCCTTTAAAATAGTGTCGACTCCTGCGCAGTGGCGCCTGATACCATTGCCAGGGACGGACCGCCCACCCCTTCCACATCATCGGGGGGGCAGTCCACCCCGGCCAATTAAATGAGCTGCCGCGCTGAATATCGTGGTGGCTCCGTGACGTGCAGTCCCCCAATGTCTGCCTGCATGCTTGTTGCAGTGATGTAGAGTATTCCGGATGGCTGCGTTTGAGAGCAGGGGACCGTTTGCGCATGTGCACAGCTTGGAACGCTCTGATGATGTCGGTGGGCCGCTGCGTTGTCAGGAGTCACTTTGATTCCGGATAGATGTCTATTTGTCAGAAGTGATCTTTATTGCTCTCTCCCTTCTCTCTGTCTCTCCTCCTTATCTGTGGTCTCCCTCTCCTCTATGTCTCCCCCCTCTGTGTTTTTCCCCCCTCTCGGTGTTGTCCTATCTCTCTCTGTCTACCCTCTCTCTCTGACTGTTGCTGACAGCAGGAACTGTCAGCAGAGCAGCTTCGTGGTTGGCCAACCTTATAAAAAATTGCAACTGTCAGTTTCACAGCTGACAGGTGCTGAGTGCAGGAACAGCAGTTTCCGAACTTCAGACAGATTTGTGGTTTTCCGGCAGGTTTTTTAAAAAAAGTCGGAACCTGCCGGAAAACCACATAGCTGTCCGAAGTTTGGAAACTGCTGTTCTGCTCTCAACAGTCACGATTTTTTTTTTAAAATCCGGTCTGGTCAGAAGGAAGAAGCCAATGGGAAATTTCTCATCCCTGAAATTACCAGTCATGGACCTCAAAGTTTTCTACCATGGACACTGGTGTCTGTGTACAGACACATTGCCAATCCCCAATCTGAGACTTCATCTCCCTACAGTGTGTAGCAAAAACCTTCGGTAGGTAGTCCTGTCGTAATTTCTTTGCACTTGTCAAGCATCCACCATTTTGCACAATACGTTGAGTGAATAACAGCAGCTTTTGGATGATCAAGTTTTTCCAATAGTATGTTGGTACTTGCAAAAGCATCCACAAGCTCCATTGTAACCAACTGATAATTTTCTGAGCTCTTTGTTGACATCTTAAAAATAGATGAACTTGTTGCTTGTTTTTCTGCATGTTTGTTTTCCAGAAATGTGATGTATGATGCTTTCTTTCTGCTGCAATGGCTTTCGGACGTCTTGTGTACTCACAGAGTAAATATAAAGTGAGTCTTACTGTTGGCAGCTGTTGTGGAACTTTTTATTTACACCTCCCCAACAGAAAGGGCAGTAAAGAGGCAGTATAGCAGTATTCAATTGGTTAGCTAAGTCTGTCACTCTAGAATTGGCCTTTATAGCCACTCCAGGCGCTACTCCACAAACCACTGACCACCTCCAGGCGCTTAGCCACTGTCTCTCGAGACAAGGAGGCCAAAGAAGAAGAAGAATTGGTTAGCTATCACATAGATCACTCTCCCTCCCCACTTAAAATAAACTTACACATTAAATGTAAAATGGAACATGAGCATAATTTCCCCGAACACAATAACAATACCCTGAAATTTAACAGGTTGGGTTGCATGCAGGTTATTGTAATCACAATGAAAACAGATATAACCAATATTTCCAGAGTAATTTACATGTTAAAAAATTGTTTTTCCTTAGCACCATTATCATTATTGACAAGGAGTAACGAACAGAATAACTTATTTCTTCTTCCTTCCTATGTACTTTCAATTAACCTATCTGGCTTCTTTCTCTTTCTGTCTGGATATCTTTTTCCATTTCCATTAGCTTGATTCTGCTCTCCCAACATCTCAGACTGTGTCGACCTTGAACTTTGACTACCAACTCCACTTAATGGTTGGTACTGTGAAATTGTTTGGTTACTCTTAATCAAAGACCCAGATTCACATTGAACCATAAACACATACCTCAATTTAAACCACTTACCCTTTCCCTCTTTATCGATCTATTTTTGTGTATGCGTGTGTGGGTGAATGCGTGCATGAGTGAGGTCGTGACCATTTCGGGAATTGTGTAAAAATAAAGTTTTCATTAAACCTATGAGAAAACCTATCATTTGTCTATTTATTTGACCCTAAAAAAACATTGGGACTAACTCATCATTTTAAACAAAACATGATTGCGATCAGTTGGGAGGCAAACAGTGGGAACCATCCACACCCCTTACTACCTATTTGTAACACTGTTGTTTAGACCTCCAATGATCATGTCTCTAAGATTGACTTCTAAGTTTGCGCCATAACAACAGTGACAAGAGAGTTTCTTTAATTCGAGAATATAATCAGCAGTAGACTCATTTGGCAACTGCTTCCTTCCATGAAATGCAACTTGGAGTGCAATTTCATTCCTTGTCATGCCATAACATGAGTTCAGAATCTCATTATTTTCAGAATAGTTCAAAGTACTGGGGTCTTGTGGGCAACACTGGTGAAACACCACCTCAAAAGCATCTGACTCCATCATGGTGAGGAAATCACATTCACTTTATCCTTCTCCCCTATTTTATTAGCTTGTAGCCAAATATGTAACCTTCATTCATAATTACACCAGTACTCTTTGTTTGGGTTGAATTTCCCCATTGTCCCAAAGTATGCCTTCAGTGCCATTTTTTTCAATTACGTACCGGGCTGCAGACAACAACAGCAGCAATCGTTCAAATCACCCAAACTTCCACAAAATTGACTTTGGGAGTTCTAAGAAGTGTGTCACAATGTTCTTCAGACTGTAATCTCTCGAATGAATGTTAAAAAAATTTCAATCCATCCTCTTTTTGTCATCTTTCTGTCGTGTATTCACAGAGTAAATCTAAAATGAGTCTTATACTGTAGGTCGCCGTTGTGGAACTTTTTATTTACACCTCCTCAAAGAGAGGGTAGCAGAGAGGCAGTATACAAATGCTTAGCTATTACATATATCACAGGACTCTAAGTGGTGCTGAACCTTTGCCCCCCATGTGTGATCAATGAAATATTACAGCTTGTACAAAACAGTATTCCACTGGCTTGCAAATTCTTTCACTCGATGTACTGCACTAATGGTTGTGACCGTTTTTGATTTGCTCATTCTGGCATTCTCACTTGTCTGCTAATACTTAAGCCTGCTTCCCTCAAAACTGCACTGGAAGCCCTCCCTCATCAACGAGTTGAGCCTTGCATCAATCACTAAAATGCAAAATGTTTGCAACATACCAGTAATCAGCAAGGTGAGCCTAGTGTCAATGAATAAAACGTGCGAAGTTCACAAAATGGTCGTTTTCACGGAGGACCCAAGATTACACAGTCCATGACACATTTTCCATGGCCGTGTATTTGGTAGGGCCCTACCTATAAAATTTTTCAGCATACTTAAACCATAAGGTTTTACTCCAAAGGAATTGGTGTTGTTTTCCCCTCCGTCTTTTTCTCTTATTGTTATCTATCTTTCGTAACTCTGCACTGACACAGTCTATAAAGCATCGAAAAATATTCATCTTCTAGTTAGTGGGCTGCTGAGAATCAGACCATCAACTGTCATTGCATCTAGCCCACTATATTCAGCTGTCAACAGATAAAAACAAACTCGCTGCATAATTTTGTTTTAACATGAACAGAAAGGTTCCTTGTTGGGATGAAAATTGCAAAGTGAGTTCTGTTTTTCTTTTAATTTCTTACAGTACCAGATGCAGATAAAATCTCCAACTGACTTTGAATGGTTGAAGCAATGCAGGTTCTACTTCAATGAAGATGCTGACAGAATGCAGATATCAATTACTGATGTGGATTTTACTTATCAAAATGAGTTTTTGGGGTGCACTGACAGACTAGTTATCACTCCACTCACTGACAGGTACAGTTTTGCAGCTGTGCACTTGAATTGCTGAATGCTGAATGACTATTACTGGAATGCGTGTCCAAAATACTTTTTTGCTGCATATCATCCTTTGTGGCCTATTGCAGCCCTTCCTTACCCACTAACTATTCCTACCCATAAAGCAACAAGGAGCTTTTTTACACAGGGAATGGTTAGGATCTGGAAAGCACTGCCTGAGAGTGTGGTGGAAACGGAATCAATTGAGGCCTTCAAAAGACAACAGGATAATTCTCAGGCGAGGGGAAAAAGGTGGGGGAGTGGGGCTAGGTGAGTTGCTCTTGCAGAGAGCTGGCATGGACACGACGGTCGAATAGCCTCCTTCTGTGCTGTAACCATTCTGTGATTCTATGATTGTATGATTCCATTACCCAGGTCTCTGTTAGATAATATTCTTTAGATTTTGCTTCCTGCCTTTTAATTTGAAATGAACAAACTAATTTGGAATCACATAAGCAGTTTATTCTGAATATGCCCTGAGCCCATTAAGCTCAAAGCATTAAGATTGCTGTCAAAGCTTACAGCATATGTCACAACTCAATTTCAGTCTTCTTCTCCCAGCATATCAGCTACTCTGCTTTCTGACTCTCTTTCCTACTGATTTTTCCTCCCCTTTCCCCTTATTTTTACACTCAAAGTTGAGAAAAGCCAGAGCTGGTGTCAGTTGTAGTACCCAGTGTGAGCATCAATTACCAAACATGTCTTTACTGCCATACTGGTCATGCTGTGTCCCGTCTGAGGGACACCATTAATTTAGTTGATATTGTGGACCGCTTTGTGCTGTGGGTCCACACACACATAGGGCTGAGTTGAGATTGCACAAACTCATTGCACAAATGAGCACAGCCAGCAGAGGGAAAGAAAATCAGCAAGAGGGAAAGTTAGAATTACAGCCCTTTGGATGAGATGCTAAACTGAGGCCCTGCCTACCTGTGCAGGAGGATGTTTAAAATCCTATGGTACTATTCAAGCTCAGGTTCTAAAGATGAAAGGTTAGTGCGTTATTTCAATGTAATGCCCAGTCTCTAGTAATTGCCCCGATGTTAATTTTGAATGCCTATCAGTTTTTATTATAAAAAGTTGTTTGAGTTTAAGATCTTTTTACGCTTTTTGTTACATATTTCCAATTTTCCATTAGTATATAGTATGTCATAAGCATAAGGTTTTCCATCCATGTAACTGCTTTCAGCACTTGTCACATAACTGTGTAAAGTAACAATTACTATGAGCATTTAGATGGAAATCATTTTTACTCACAATATTGGCTCCCGGTGACCCTTGGCAGAATCAATGTTTGATTAAATTAAGTAAATTTCATGGCCACCTGTAACAATGGTACTGCTGACTGCTAGCTCTCTGATTGGGATAGTAGCTGTGGGAGGTGGGCTGCCATCCTCAACTGGACGGCAGTCCTGGCAGTGGCCTCTTAATTTAATTTCATTCATTAAAATGCCGCTCCCAGGTTCGCCGCCTGCTGGCGCAGGGTGGGCTCCCTCTTTTGGTCCTAGTGTAGGGACTTATCAACATCTCAATGGTCCAGAATTTCCTGGAGCCATTGTAATGACGGCCTGGATTCTATGGGCCCCCTAAGACGGGACCGCAGGTGCGGGGGGGGCATTGAGAATTGTGACGGGTGGCGTGCAGCGGCGAGCACCATAGCCTTCCCATCACCAAGTGATCTTACCTGGGGCGGGATAGGTCAGTAACAGCCTTCCTGCCCAGAGGCCAATTAAGACCCTTGGGTGGCCTATTTGTGGCCAATTAAAAGCCTCTTCCTGCCGCCGCTAGGATCTTATCAGCGATGGGGGGGGTCTCTGCCATGTGGGGAGGGCACCTTGTGAAACGATGCGCCCTCCCTATGGGCTTGGGGAGGGGGCCCTCCTCCCTGGGCAGTCTGTGGTCCACGGAGGACACCTGCCAGGAGCCGCCTCTCCCCCAGGACCTCTCTTCCCCTGGACTGCACGACCACCCCCTCACCCCCCACTTGCCAGGGCCTTCCGGACTGGCCCCAGTGACCCTGTCTCACCTACCTCTGTTCCGGTATTCCAGCGCTGGGCCTTGTTGCAAGGCCTCTGCAGTACCACGAGTGGCCACTGCACCCGGTGATGCTGCCGATACTGCTGAGCTGCTGGCCCTCTGATTGGCCGGCACCTCATGGAGGTGGGAGCCCTGTCTTTAAAGGAATGAGGATCCCGCTTCCAGAAACTTACATTTAAAAACACTGTAGGATCGCTCCGGGGTTGGGTGGGGGGGGAGTGTGGGCAGGAAAAGGCAAAGGTGGGGATCCCCCCGCCTTTTTGGCTCGGCGCCAGGAGCCCCGCCTTCTACCCAAAATCCAGCCCGAAATATGTACATTGTAGTTAAGATGCAAAAGTCAGGAAGTTATGGAGTAAGTAACTTACACCATTACACATGAAGTGCCTTTCCTCTATGATACCTTGAGGAGAAATACTTTAACTTTCAATAAATGAACAGGATTCACCAATAGATCATAAGTCAGGTGAAACAAGCATATATTAATTTTTGCAGCAGATAGAATCGTAGAATCATTCAGCACAGAAGGAGGCTGTTCAGCCCTTTGTTCCTGTTCTGAACAGTTGTATAAACAAGTGTCTGGTTGGTGAGAAATAGGGCTGAATTTTTCCAGCCCTTTGGAGATGGGCTGGGAGGTGGGAGAGGGATGGTAATATGGTGGGGGAAGACATCAGAAGGGGAGGCTGATTTCTTCCTGCTGCCATAGCATTGTACCAGCAGCAGGAACCTCACTCGCACATTGGGTGGCCAATTGGGCCACTTAAGGGCCATTTCCCACCCCTGCTGCACTTCTCCCCCATCAGGAGGGCCTCCCAGCGGGTTCCAACGGGGCCCTCCTTAATGGCTACTCCATGGCCCTTGGAGGGGCCCCCCAGCTGTAATGGCTGACCAGACAGCTAAGGCACCACCACTACAATAGGATCCCCCCACTCCCTGGATCACCAGGCCCGGCCTGCCAGTCCCCAGCCAGCTTAACAAAAACTTACCTCATCTTTGAGGGCGACTTGCCATGGAGGTGCCTTCTCCTTCTTCTTGCAACCTCAGCAGTGACCACTGGTAGCAGTGGTGCTGCCAAGGCTGCTGAGTTGCCAGCTCTCTGTTTGGGCTGGCAGCTCTGGCGGCCCCAGTGGCAGCCTGTTAATTGGCCGCCGGTGGCAAAATGCCAGGGTCCCATTACCTGCCGGAGCAGGGTCGGCTCCTGCTTTCGGCCTTGGCGGTGAGACTTGATCCTTTTCAGAAAAATTCAGCCCTTAGTATCTGAAGATTGTAGAAAAAGGACAACTGAACATAAGTTGAATGGCATATGGGTGGAAGAGCAAGAGATTAGGTAAGAAATATAAAAATACAAAACAAATTAAAATTGGGATTAGATCATAAATTACAAATAGTTAAATTAATTTGTAAAACAATTATTCATTTGGCTATATTGGTTCTGTGTGTAGCTTTTTAACAGGTGCAATTAGCTTGCACTGAGTGGTGCAATTCTGAACAGTATCATTACAATTCGGGATGTATTAAATAAATTCTGTTGTGAGGAGTTGGGACATTTTCCAATTTGGGAAATCATTATTTCTCAAACAGCACAGAATGGTAACAGTAACAGAGAATAAGTGCTGAACTTAAAATTAAAAAAAGGTAGCCAATATTATTGACAATTTGAACAATCAACCATACTTACAGATAATACTTCTTTTGGTCCAGAGATATCAATTGCCTGTCTCATTTCTGATTTGTGGCTATCCTCATTGTGGAGTATTCAAATCAGCTTTCCAGTAAACTTTGTTGTAATTTTGACACCGGAGGATCAGAGCACACAAACCGTCTAATTTACGGCATTCGTTGCCAATATTGCCATTGCAGGAAATTACAGGACACTATTATAATCATGTAAAAGAAAACTGGCTGGCTAGCTGGTGCTTCTGTCAATAAGTGGTATTCTCAATCTTTCCGTGGAATAAAATTTTTGAATTCTGCACCAATTATTGGCCTATCCTTTGCAAAAAACTACATTCCTTTGAGAGCTGACTGCTTTCAATTCAGTTTATGCTGTGAATGATTTTTTTTCAGATGCTATATCACTTTAGCCCAGGCTATGGGGATGAATATGGGCGGTGCTCCCACAGGCCCAGCTGGCACAGGAAAAACTGAAACAGTCAAAGACATGGGCAAATGCTTGGGCAAGTATGTGGTGGTGTTCAACTGTTCGGATCAGATGGACTTCCGAGGCCTTGGCCGAATCTTCAAAGGTAATGAATGTAAGAAAATGACCAATCTGATCAGTTGTGGCTACCTGTTACACAATGAGGTTGAATTAATCGATCTTATTTTTACTCATTCTGTTAGGACTAGCACAGTCAGGTTCTTGGGGATGCTTTGATGAATTCAATCGGATAGACTTGCCTGTACTGTCAGTAGCTGCTCAGCAAATAGCCATTGTCCTGACCTGCAAGAAGGAACGCAGAAAATATTTTATATTTACAGACAGTGAGACAGTAGAAATGAACACAGAATTTGGCATCTTCCTTACAATGGTGAGAATCAATTACTTTTGTTCTGCAGTTGGCATAATTTTTTAGCTAAATTAAAAGAGAGTAATTAGTAGGCTGCAAGTGGTCCACCTTTGCATTCGTGACATGATGTTCCCTCTTGGTCGGATCCTCTGTTTATCTCTAGGTAATCCAGCTTGGAGATAGGAAGGAGGATGAAAAGATAAAGATAAAGTCAAAGATTGAAGTTTTTAAAAACTTTGGGCAAGATTTTAGTCTGCCTTTGGAGATGGGGGTGAATGCAAGGGGGCACATAAAATGGCATGGGGTTGGCTTTGTGCAGCGTGCCCGATGTTGTCCTTGCCCTATGCCATTTTGGCTGGGGCAGGGAAGGCTGAGGACAACCTTCCCACCCCAGGCCAATTAAGGCCCTTAAGTGTCCAATTAATGGCCATTTAGGGGCAGCCACCCGCCTCTACTCGGATTTTACCAGCGTCGAGGAGCTCACCGCTGTGTGGAGATGCCTTCAGGTGAGACCTGTGGCCCCTTAGTAGGCTTGGAGGAGGTGGGGGTGTCCCTACCCTGGGCAATACATGGCCCACAGAGGGCCCCCCTGCTGGTGATGGCCAGCCCCGTGGCAAGAACCCGTAACCCTCACCAAAACTCCCCCCACCCCCTCACTGGGGCCTGCTTGACTGGGTTCGGTGACCCTGATCCCACTTAACTGCACCCCGGGGTCTCTGACATCTTCAATATTTCACTCCAATTGGCTGACAGCTCTGGAGGCGGGAGCTTGTTCCTTAAAGCGTTCCTGACAGCGGGCAGTTAATTGGTTGTCCGGCGTGGAATTCCACCAGGGATCCAACAGAGGGTCAAAGCGAGGTCTCCCTCCCGCATTCCGGCCCACTGCCAGGACCCCCATTGTTGGGATAAAATCCAGCCCTTTGTCAAACCCACTGATGCCAGTGATTGGAGTGCATACAAAGCAAACCAGATACTCTTGCCCTGCCCAGCAAATGGATGTATTTGTTGTAGTACTGCCTGAAAATTTTAGAGCAGGTTTAGCATGGAGGCAAAGCAAATTGTACTCCACAGTGATGCTAAACTGCTACAGATTGGTTTTCCAAATACTTGCCTATGGCAAGGTATCTCAACCGTCGCCAGTGTGTATCTGACAATCTGATCAGGGTAATAGTGTAAAACCAAACTGACTGTGGAGTGAAGCAAATTGTGAGTCACTGGAGGAGGTAGCTTTACAACACTTCTATTTGACAATGTGTAAAATGTGATTATGTAAATTCAGTGCATTGTTGAATCTGGTTTACAAAGTGCTTAGCTGCACCTCCTCAACACTTTTCAAACCTTTTCTTAGTTGAAATACTTAGACAGCAAGATTCTGGCCTCCACACTATCTAAATATTTAATTTCTTAATTGTTGGATTGAGAGTTCTGTGCATACGTGTATGTGAACACACAAATGTGTGTATCTGGACCTGCATGTGCTCATTTTTAAAACAGATGGCAGAAGTTGTAGCCAGACAAGAGTCAACGAAGTGAACAGGGTTTCTGCCTGGCTGGAACCTGAACTCAGCAATGTAATTGAGACATATAAAAAGTTATTTTTTCTTAATCATTGAATATAATGTAATATATTTAACTGAAAAATGTGGTTCTGTGTTTAATAAAGATTTGAAGATTTTCTTTCACTAAATAGAATCCAGGTTATGCTGGGAGGCAGGAACTTCCTGAAAACCTCAAGATTAATTTCCGGTCAGTGGCTATGATGGTACCTGATCGGCAGATCATCATCCGTGTCAAGTTGGCAAGCTGTGGATTCATAGACAACATTACCCTGGCTTGCAAATTCTTTGTGCTTTACAAATTGTGCGAGGAGCAGCTCTCTAAACAGGTGTGTGCGCCAGCCTGAACCCGTGACAACTTCATACATTTCCCAGACAAAGATGAAATAGAAAATGTTGGTGGTCCGTGGATGAGTAGCGAAATTAAAATGAGATTTAACAAAAATGGCATATGACAAACTTAGGGATAATAGTGCAAAAGAATAACAAGCGGAATATAAAAAATATAGAGGGAAAACAAAAAGGTCAAAGAAATGGTATAAAATAAGACTGGCAGGGTACTTAGAGGGAAATAGTAAAGGAGTTTATCAACACTAATAAAAAAAGTATAAAGAAGAGGTCTGGCCGATTAAAAATGAAAAGGGGTGAAGGAATGGAAGAGATATCAAATGAGTACTGTGCTTTGGTTTTCACAGGAGACTGTGGTAGCTGTGGTAGTGTAAATGAAGGAGTATAAGGGCAAGAGATGGAAGAATTAGACAGGGGGAACCAGTACTGAAACAATTACTGTAAAACGCAACGGGCCTGATGGCATTCTAGCTTATCGAGGGAACTCAGAGGCAATGGCAGAGGCTTTGACCATAATCTTTCATCATTTTTGGATATGAAAGTTATACTGCAGGACTGGACATAATCTTTAAATAATCTTGGATATTGAAGTTTTGCCACAGGACTGGAAAGTTACCAATGTAACCCGCTTGTTCAAAAATGGAGAAAGATAAACCAATTAACTATATACGAGTCACTCTAACATCAGCAATGGGTAAGCTTCTAGAGGCCATAATAATACAAGTAAATTAAAACTCATCCAGAAAGACCTGGGTAAATTAAAAACAGCCAACATAGATTTGTTAGATGCAGCTGGTGTCTGACTAATTTAGTAGGGTTCTTTGAGGCATTAACATAGTGTTGATAAAGGAAATGCAGTAGATTTTATGTATAAATGACCAAGGCTAAAGGAGAACCTATGTAACCGAGGTGCAGCAGCTCACCAAGGCTTCTTTGACAGCACCTTCCAAACCTGTGACTTCTATCACCTAAAAGAACAAGGGCAGCAGATGCATGGGAACACCACCACTTGCAAGTTCTCCTCCAAGTCACACACCTTCCTAACCCAGAATTATATTGCCGTTCCTTCACTGTCACTGGGTCAAAATCCTGGAACTCCCTGCACCACCCCCCCTGCCCACCTCCCCCCAACAGCACTGTGGGTGCACCTACACCAAATGGGCTGCAGCAGTTCAAAAAGGCAGCTCACCACCATCTTCTCAAAGGCATTTAGGGATGGCCAATAAATCCTGACCTTGTGACACTGCACACTCACATCCCTTGAACAAATGAAAAACAAAGTCTCCTTGCTGCCACCATTATTGCTAACATTTCTTAAATGGATCCCAAGGAGATTTATAAAGGATCCGTCATGAAAACTCCCACCTGCCAAGAATGAGGCATATTAATTTTGTCATATGAACATTAATTTTAAACTGTTGCTGGAGTGAAGAAATGACTTGTTAAAGAGATCACCAGACCTTTGATTGGAGGATGATGCCTGTGGAGACAAAGAACTACTCCCTGGTCCAATTAACCCAAATGGATTTTGATCACCAGACATCGAAGGTGTAAGGAAGCTCGCATTCCAGGGTCTGTTAAGATGATAGAATCCACAAAGACGTGACTGGTTAAGCCAGCTGGTCACATGACTAACCCCGGCTGATCCAGGCTTTTTGAACTAGACACAGGACAGTTTGAATTCAGACTGCAGTTTGTAACTGAACCTGGAACAAGAAAACCTCTCTCCTGGCTGGCTCTCTCTCGCTTTCTACCAAGCCTCCTGACCCACTGAAGTCACGTAATCCTCAAGAGAGAAAAGACTCCTACATCGAAACAAGTTAAAGCGTGTACTGGGTCCCAACAAACAGCAAGACTTACCGGCAACCTAAGATTCAACATCAATCTCAAAGGACAGTAAATAGAAACCCATCTATTGCCTCAAATTGTCCCCCTTTATTCTTTTCTACATTTTCTGTCTCTATATGCGTTTGTGTTCATTGTGTATGCATGCTAGCGTGGTCGCGTTGCGTATTCGTAGCCGTTACCTGAATTAGAGTTTAAGATTAATAAACTTCCACCTTTCTTGTTTAAATCCAAGAAAACCTGTCTGAATTGATTTCTTTGCCTTACAATTGGAAAGCAGTGAACAAGGATTCACTGAGGGGGAGCTAAAAACACGGTGTTTAAAATTTTTTTAACACTTTTACAGTTAAACAAGGCAAAAGCTGAGACCCACTAGACCCCTCTCTCACCTGATCGTAACAGAAATTTGGGGGCTAGCATCCTGGATTTGACCCACAGACAAACGAGAAATTGGAAGTGGGAAGCCAAATTGATCCCAATCAAAAAAGGGAAAAGATTTCAATACAGGTTTTCTTGTGATTGTGTGTGCTTGAATACTAACATATCTGCGACTGAAGCTAGTAGCTTTCCAAGCTAGGGTGAAGTAACTTGGGATAAGGAGTTGAGCAAACTGGCTGAGCAGTGTGGGATCACTGTCCTTGCCAAAGGCTAGAAAGTCTGAACTCTTAAGACCAACCATTTTTCCCTTGAATCTGAAGAAGCAGAAATAGGATTAGAAGTAGACTCTGACAGGGTATTACTAGCAAAGACACAATTGGAACAGAAGAAACTTGAATTTGAGGAAAGACAGAAAGAAAGAGCGAGAGAGAGGAGAAAGAGAAAGAGAGACAGGAGAGAGAGAAAGAAAGAGCCTTCCAGAAGGAACATCAAGAAAAAGAGCGAGAGGAAAGAGAGAAAGCAAGAAAGGAGAGAGAGAAAGAATGAGCATTCCAGAAGGAACATCAAGAAAAAGAGCGAGAGGAAAGAGAGAAAGCAAGAAAGGAGAGAGAGAAAGAATGAGCATTCCAGAAGGAATGCGAAGAAAGAGAGCTGAGGAGACTTGAGTTAACTAGGGGGTGACAGAGTAACCCCAGTGAAAGCGTGGCCAATATGGAGGAGTGTAATTCAGGGCTGGGTACAGGATTATTAAAATATTCCCAACTGAACCCAAAATTCAATGAGGGAGACGTGGAAGTGTTTTTTGTGTCTTTTGAAAAACTGGCAGGGCAGTTAAAGTGGCCAGCTGAGGCTTGGACTCTGCTGATAGAGAAAATTTGTAGGAAATGCCCATGAGGTTTATTCCATGTTGCCAGATGAGAGTTCATCAGATTCTGAACTGACAAAAATTGCTGTCCTCAGGGCCTATGAGTTAGTACCGGAAGCCTATCGCCAAAAGTTTAGAACCCTCAAGAAGCAAGCTGATCAAACTTACCTGGAGTTTGAGAGAAGTAAGCAGCTGGCTTTTAACCAGTGGCTGAGGGCTCTTAAAGTGAAGCTCAGCTATGAAAATCTCAGAGAAGTAATTTTGTCAGAGGAATTTAAAAACTCTCTCCCACGCTCCATAAAGACACATGTAGAGGAACAGAAGGTTCATGGATCCCGGCAGGCAGCAGTTCTGGCCAATGACTTTGCTCTCATTTATAAGTCGGTTTCCCGGGAAAAACCTTTCCTAATCACCCTCACAAATCCGAAAAGGACAAAGGATGGGAAGCTGATAGAAGCCCAGACACTCCTGGGAGGGAAAGAAAAGCAGGAGACACACGGTGTAGCAATAAAAGGATTTATAATAGTCTGTTTCACCTGCAGAAGAAAATAATAAATCATGAATATTGCACATATAAATGAGATAAACCCGGCAATATAGTGCTATCAGCACCCTACTCTTTTGAGTGTATGTTATGCTGTGCTATATTTCTACCCCTTTTTTTTGGATCTGTCACAATAATGGGTCTTTTTTGCTCTTGTAGTGTCAATGTGTGCAGTGGGTCTCAACTTTCGGGGTAAGCTGGTTGAGGTATGGAATTAATGGTTACAAATTTACATTTTGTTGTGAATTTAGAAATTTGAAATGGGAGTTTCTTTCTGCACCTGCACTTCTGCTCTGTTGGTTTGTCCATTTGAACTTCATGGATCTGGAGCTGTGTTAAGTGTTATTTTCAATGGTGCTTCCTGAAGCATCTCAAGACACAAATAAAGAAGTGTCACAAACACGTGCTATGCTGAATGATGATTTTTTAAAAATCCATCAGCTGGAAACCTGAATTAAATTTTGAAAAAGGCGACTGCTGGCAGATAAAATGGCCACAGAAATTTGCATCAAAATCCCTTACATTCCAGTGCATCGAGGTGGAGTGGAATTGTCTGGCCAGTCCCCTCCAGAACTTGGGGAATTTTGAGTGAATCACCTGGCCAGTCCCCATTAACAAGACATTAAAGGGACTTTAAACTGGTGGAGACAAACCACTCAAAGGCGATCACTTGAACAATGGGACCCTGATTAAGAGAAGGGAATTCCTGGACATGAACTACTTAAGTTGCAAGAAGAAATACACACTGAGCCATCATGTGACAGGCCCACCATCTATGTGTTTTAAGCGGCTTTTTCTCTCTCTGTAGCCAGACGAGTAACTGGACATTGATCAAAGGAGACCCAAGTGGGGAGCCTCTCTCTCTCTCCAGTCCACCTTACAAGTTTTGAACCCTACGTGCTGGCCTTAATCACCTAAGTCTATCACTGCAGCAGACAGAGACCCCGTGAAGGAACTCATCCACATCACTGTTTTCCAGGAAGGCCATCGAATCTGCTGGCCACATCTACAAGCCAGAAGCCTCAGGACCACTGAGCTCAGCTGGAAGCCAACCAAGTCATCAAACTCCAATGACCGTATACCCCTTTTTATTGCTCCGGACTCTAATTCAACCAACCTATCCTCTCTTACTCTGTAACCTATTTGTATGTGTGTGTGAACCTCGAGTCTGTGTGTGTGTATGTGTATGACAGTTGGAGCGAGTTTATTATTTTACTTAGATTGGTTTAAGTACAATAAAGCTAACCTCTTTCTTTGTTAAACTCAAGAAAACCTGTCCAATTGGTTCTTTTATGATCATATCATGTAAATGGTTAAACATTCACTAAATTGGCAAGCATATTCACTTTAAAAAGGAAATAAACCCTGTTGCAGTCAAACAAAGGGAAGGAAAAGAGGGAAGCCCTTCGACACCTCCTCACCTGATCATAACAAGAAGCATTCAGAACAGATCCCAGTGAAGCATCAGGTCCACAAAATATGAATGGAATAAACCAACAGGGGAAGAACAGTTATCACTGGCATGCATAGTGAGTCAAGAGCAGCAAGTAACAGAGCTGTCTGCAGCTGGCCTTACTGCATTTCTGGGTAATCTGTGTTCTGGTGCAGATAAACCAGGGAGTGCCTTAGGGAGCTTAGCTGTACCTAGTCCAGGCTCGCTGTGTGCTAGAAATATACAAGTTGGTCTATTCTGTAAGCTGGTTCTCTATATGGTGACTGAATTAAACTAAACCAATACAAGACTGGGCTCAAGAACTATAGTCACATTTGTAGATGTTATCCCACTTGTTTTCATGTTGAAGGGACAAGTTATTGGAATAAAGAATTTCCATTTATATTGTGTTTTATCACATCACTAAGGATAATGTAAAATATATCACGGAACATGAACTACTTTGAAATCTAGTCACTATTTTGTGTACAAAAATATGGCAGCCATTTTGTGCACAGCAATGCCCCAATAACAACAATGAGGTAAATGACCAGATAATCTGTTTTAGCATTGGACAGGATACCAGCAGAACTTCCCTGCTCTTTTTCGAATAGTGGCATTGGACATTGGATCTTTTATGCAAAATGCAGTGTAGCTTTACTCCATTTATGTCCCTTGGTGGTAATCGCAAATTGAAGGGTCTACTGCTGTAAGGATCCTATGTAAAATAAGATTGAACAGTTTCAATTCAGTTCCTAAATGGCATGGGTTGACATCTCAACCATTCCTAATACAGATCTGATTGACAATTGCACTCAGAAAGGCCACAGTTTGGTTGACTTGAGAAATGGCAAAAAGTGCCAGATTGACACAGTACGAAATGCTCTTCTGAAGTTGGGTCTAAGGCATGTTATTGGGTACAGTATGGAGAGCTTTATCTGCACCTGGTTGTGCTATATTTGCTGTGGAAGTGTGTAATGTGACATTGGGCAATGGGTAGAGTTCAATTCCCCAGCAATAACATCCCTGACATTAATGAGCATATTAAATTAAAGTTTAGAAAAACTACAATTCATTGTAGTTTAAAGCTTTATATCCCATGCTTGATCGTGTAAACTGAAGAGTACTGATTGAATATCCTAAAATTTTGCCCTGCAAGCAGGTTATAAGGTATGAAAATTCACTGCCAACTTTCTCTACTCCACCATGATTATTATCTGTGTGTTTCAGGTTCATTATGATTTTGGACTCCGCAATATTTTGTCCGTTTTACGAACGCTTGGAGCTGTCAAACGAGCCAGCCCTGAAGATACTGAATCTACAATAGTCATGAGAGTCCTTCGAGACATGAACCTTTCCAAACTGGTAATTCAGTTATCTAGTTATTTGTTTTAATGGCCTTTAACGTGCTGCATCTTATCCTATAAGATAGCTTTTATGTTTAAAATGTGAAAATATTATAGCCTTGAAATTGCATTGCACGACATTCATGTATGTGCAATTGTGTATGTTAAGCCAATGTGCTTTGTTGAATGATAATTTTCTTTAATCCATTGACTGGAGATCTGAATTTATTTTCTTTTAATGACATTTAAAAAAGAAAAGCTACAAGGATGACTTTGCTGGCAGCTTAGGATAGTCACCTAATTTGCAACACTATGCTACACTGCAATGCTTGTGAGGAGGGAGATAAAATATCTGCTCATGCCCCAGCAAGAACCAAGACCCAGGAAGTTTAAAGGATCTGCTTGTTCTTTTTCTTTTTAGCAAGAAAGAAATACTGCTAATTGCTATGTTTGAATGACTAAGTGACTGTCATGTGACAAGCCCCTCTCCATGTGTAGTTTTAAACTTGTGTCTTTTTGCAGCAGAGAAAGGAGAAGCCACTGGACGCTGACAAGTGCAGACCCGTGTGGGGGTTTCTCTCTCTCTCTCTCTCTCTCTCTCTCTCCATTCCAGCTTGAAAGCTTTCAAATCCTGCTTGTTGACTGACCACCTTAGCATATTCCCCTACAATCAGAAACCCCGTTGGAGGAAATCATCAGCATCACTGTCTCCAAGAGACCCACCGAACCAGTCATCTACCTCTTTAAACTAAAAGCCTCAGGACCACCAGATTCAGCAAGAAGCAAGCCGAATCACCAAACTCCACAGACTGTATACCCCTTTTTCTATGGACTCTAACTCAACCAATCTACCTTTCCCCACTCTGTAACCTATTTGTGTGTGTGTGTGTGTGTGTGTGTGTACACCTCAAATATGTGTGTGTGAGTGAAAGTTGGCACATTATTTATTATTTTTATTAGTTCAATTTAGGTACAATAAAGTTAACCTCTTTCTTTGTTAAACTCAAGAAAACCTGTCCGATTGGTTCTTGTTATGATCATGGCAGGTAAGTAATCAAACACCTACTGAATTGGCCAGTCTATCCACTTTAAGAAAGAATTAAATCTATTGTAGTCAAACAGGGAGAGGACAAAGAGGGAAGCCCTTCGGCCCCTCTTCACTTGACTGTAACAATATGTACATCATGGAGCTAGCTCTCAGGAGCGATGGTGGAGGAGATGGAATGGTCAATTGAGGTGAGTGGAGAGGTCGAGAAGGACAAAGAGGGAGCGTGCTTCACACTTAGAGGATGTCATTGTGGATTCTGAGCACAGCTGTGTTGGTACTGTGGGCTGGGAGAAAACTGTACTGAGGGATTGAAGCAAGGAGTGATGGGAAAATTGGACATAGAACTGGATAGTAATGACACATCTGAGGATCTTAGTGAGAAATGTGGGGTTGTAGACAGGTTGTTAGATGGAGCTAATGGAGAGGTTGAAGGTGAGCATTTTGATGAGGAGTGTGCTGATTGCAGTTTTATTGAGTGAAAGTACAAAGCCTAAAGAAAAAGAACCATTGATTATATCAATGAGCATTGGGCCAAAGGGTAGTGGCTGTGTAAAGAGGAGGTGAGCACCACAGATAAATGAGGTGAATACCATAGCATTTTTAAGAAAGCATTCTAGGCAAATTATGTAACCAGCTCATGGTATACGATTTCAAATCAATTTTTGGTTCAAATATATGTTAACTACAACCATTTAAAAAAAATTAAGATAGGATAGATAAGAAAATTAAGGAAAGGCTGATAGTAGTAGAGAGCTTAACTAGAACAAGAAAACTTGTAAAAGGGAAGTTGGAGGATAATTTTATTATATAATTTATTCAGTCCATGGATTGAAGTAACAGCAAAGCACCCAGAATTCTTGCTTCCTTCCTGAAACACAGCCAATAGTACCTGTTTTATTTTCATAAGGCCCAACAGGAATTTTGGGTGCTGAGATTGCAGTTCAGCATCACCAGTGCTGCCAGATTGAGAGAGGAAGATTGCCCCTCGAGGGAGTATCAATAGCCTCAGCACTGACCCCTGGGGCCAACCACACTTTATGTCCTTCTAGTCCACCAAACAACCATTAATAACTGCTCAAAGGTGTTGCATTGAATCCGAGGAATAATTTTCATCACAGACCCAGGACTTGCATGTGAGATATTAGTACAAGTAGTTCACTGTTTATCACTCTTTGAATCCTGGTTCCAGATTGATGAGGATGAACCCTTGTTTCTCAGCCTGATAGAGGATTTGTTTCCTGGCATTCAATTGGATAAGGCTGGCTATCCACAGTTTGAAGCTGCAATTGACAAACAGGTACTGGTCATTCACTGTGTGAATTATTTGAGTTTCAATACATTACAAGTGTAGCTTTTAACAATATTCCATAACAGAGAACATCAATTAGATGGACTGCATTGCAGTTGCCAAAATTAGCATTTCAAAATGGTAAATGGTATTGACTGAATTAGTATTTGAAATATTTAAGTACTGAAAATTAAATAGTCATTTGGTAGTACAGAACTTGAGTATTGCTGAAAATAGAAACATTTTGTTGAAGCTTTTTGTCTTGCACTCATCAGGACAATTCACAAGAATATCAATGTAAGGAAAAGCAACACATTTATACTGTATGAGATGAGAGTGCGGATTGGTTGGCAAGTGGACTCTGATTGATAGAGGCCTTGCCAAGGAGAAGGTACCAGTTTATGATGACTGACAGTTAACTTCCAAGCCTTATCGGCAGCCTCATAAATAGAGCCCGAGCTATTTGCTCACCATGCAAGCTTGATGATGAAATAGGGCGAATCAAAGACATCCTGCGTGACAATGGCTGCCCTGATCAGATAATTTCTCACTGTATATCATGCAAACTTATGAACGGGCCTAAGGCCGTCATTTTCAGCCCTGAAAGGTGCCCAGCCTCCTCAGATTACCCTGGAAGGTATCCCAAACATTTGAGCAACAGGTAAAGCTAGCTGTTTCATACTGCTACTACGCAGTAGCAACACGTGTGGTGTTCACCACTAACAGGATGCTGTCGTCAAGCCAAATAGACCTTCTGCCTATTCCACAAATGAGCAATGTGATATATGAATTTCAATGCCAGTGTGATGCTAGGTATATAGGCCATATGTCCCAAAGACTGGTGGATCGTATCAAACAACATGTCCCTTTCGCTGTTCGCAATGGGCCATACCCAATTAGTCCATGCTTGCAAAACTTAAAACACAGTGTCCAACATTAGACATGATTCCGCGGTTGGACAACATTTGCTAAATAATCCTCAGTGTGCTAAGAAATACGCTGACAACCAATTTAAGATTGTCAGTGGGGCTCGCAGTGTGGTGGATTTGCCCGTACTGGAAGCATATGTACACACATTGCGCCTGTTTCAGCTACACAAAATAAGTGACAGACATTTGCTGGTTCATTCTTCAGGGCAATGCCTTGACCAATCAGAGTCAAGCTGCCTGGTTTAAATTTCAAACAAAGCTTGGCAGTTAACTGTCAGTCACCATAACTGCTGCATTCTCCATGGCAATGCCTCTACTAATCAGAGTTCACTTGCCAACCAATCAGCACTCGCTTCTCATACAGTATAAATTTGTTGTTTTCCCTTACATTGGTATTCTTGCAAATTGTCCTGATGAGTGCAAGACGAAAAGCTTCAACATAATGTCTCTATTTTCAGCAATACTGAAAATTAAATGTTGTTAAACATCAATTTTAGATATAGGATTTATTCAAGAACTCTATAGGACTTTGTTTTCAGATTGAGGCTGGAGGTCTAGTAAAACATGCACCGTGGAGACTGAAGGTTATCCAGTTGTTTGAAACTCAGTGTGTACGACATGGTATGATGACTTTGGGCCCAAGTGGTGCAGGAAAGACAACTTGTATTCACACCCTCATGAAGGCTATGACAGGTAAAGACTTTTCTGGTTCACACAAACAGCCATTTTAAAAATTGCTATAGCAGTTACGAGCAATGGATAGTGTGAACATGTCTAATTTTATTAAATTAGGAAAATTACCAATGTATAATAAATAGTTGATATATAATATGTACAGTAAAATGAATAAAAGAAGAACTTGGTGTTAGCTTCAACTGGTTGTGTGATTTGTGATTTACAGTTGCTTAAACTGCATCATGTCTCATGATTTGCAACTTTTACTTGTTTTATCCATTATGACCTTGAGCCAGCATTAATTGGAAGTGGATTAATATCTTTGTTAAAATGGTGGACGGATAAATTTTATACAAACTTGTTTTCACTTTTTTGACCAAATTTACAGAGTGCAATTTCTACCCCTATGCAATTTATTAGGGTGGATAATCTATAGCAGAAAAAGACATGAATAGCAGGGATGGAATCCAACAGAATCCTATAATCTCCATTAATTGATGAAGTAAGAGTCTTTGGAGGGGTGGTGGGGTGGAGGGGGGGGGGGTTCCAGGTTTATTCATTTTTTCCCCCTGCGGACAGTTTACAATTCTCTTAAAAATGGAGTCCAAATTTGGAGAAACTGTCTGGTCTGGCTGGAGAGTACATACAATTCTTTAAGCTATTTTCCATAGCACCCTTATGTAGTAGACATGTGTAGGCAAACTGAGTGTCACATGACAAGGATTCAAATTCGTGAAGCATACAAAAAGAAACGAGTTTAACAGCTCATACTGGGTTGGGAGGATATTCACAAGATAAATTTGTCAGCAAAATTAAAGCCCACAGTATTAAAGGGGCAGTGGCTGTGAGGACATGAAATAGTATTTATCCAATTTTCTTTTGAAAGTTACTATTGAATCTTTTTCTACCACCCTTTTAGACAGTGAATTGAGCATTGCACTCCAGAGCCAGTTTCTGCCTTCAGGCAGTGCCTAGTGCCACTAATTGTCCGCCGAGCTCACCTCCGACTCAATTAGGGGCTTTGCATATTAAAATAGTGGCGTGTTAGTAACGTAGACATGGCATGGGGTTGGGTCCTGGGAATGATCCGGACATCAGGTTCCCGACCCTGGATTGAAAATCGAGCCCTATTAATTTATATCAAATTATGGGCAGTTTAATTCTGTTAATTTAACACGATGAGAAATTGCATTGAGTTTGTGCAAATTGATTTTACTCGGAATTACGTAGAAACATAGAAAATAGGAGCAGGAGTAGACCATTCTGCCCTTCAAGCCTGCTGCGCCATTCATTATGATCATGGCTGATCATCCAACTCAGTAACCTGTTCCCGCTTTCGCCCCATATCCTTTGATCCCTTTAAACCCAAGAGCTATATCTAACTCCTTCTTGAAAACATACAAAGAACAAAGAACAAAGATAATTACAGCACAGGAACAGGCCCTTCGGCCCTCCAAGCCTGCGCCGATCCAGATCCTCTCTCTAAACATGTCGCCGATTTTCTAAGCTTCTGTATCTCTTTTCTTCCTGTCCATTCATGTATCTGTCTAGATACATCTTAAAAGACTCCATCGTGCCCGCATCTACCACCTCCGCTGGCAATGCGTTCCAGGTGCCCACCACCCTCTGCGTAAAGAACTTTCCACGCATATCCCCCCTAAACTTTTCCCCTTTCACTTTGAACTCGTGTCCTCTAGTAACTGAAACCCCCACTCTGGGAAAAAGCTTCTTGCTATCCACCCTGTCTATACCTCTCATGATTTTGTACACCTCAATCAGGTCCCCCCTCAACCTCCGTCTTTCTAATGAAAATAATCCTAATCTACTCAACCTCTCTTCATAGCTAGCGCCCTCCATACCAGGCAACATCCTGGTGAACCTCCTCTGCACCCTTTCCAAAGCATCCACATCCTTTTGATAATGTGGCGACCAGAACTGTACGCAGTATTCCAAATGTGGCTGAACCAAAGTCCTATACAACTGTAACATGACCTGCCAACTCTTGTACTCAATGCCCCGTCCGATGAAGGAAAGCATGCCGTATGCCTTCTTGACCACTCTATTTACCTGCGTTGCCACCTTCAGGGAACAGTGGACCTGAACACCCAAATCTCTCTGGACATCAATTTTCCCCAGGACTTTTCCATTTACTGTATAGTTCACTCTTGAATTGGATCTTCCAAAATGCATCACCTCACATTTGCCCTGATTGAACTCCATCTGCCATTTCTCTGCCCAACTCTCCAATCTATCTATATTCTGCTGTATTCTCTGACAGTCCCCTTCACTATCTGCTACTCCACCAATCTTAGTGTCGTCTGCAAATTTGCTAATCAGTCCACCTATACTTTCCTCCAAATCATTAATGTATATCACAAACAACAGTGGTCCCAGCACGGATCCCTGTGGAACACCACTGGTCACACGTCTCCATTTTGAGAAACTCCCTTCTACTGCTACTCTCTGTCTCCTGTTGCCCAGCCAGTTCTTTATCCATCTAGCTAGTACACCTTGGACCCCAAGCGCCTTCACTTTCTCCATCAGCCTGCCATGGGGAACCTTATCAAACGCCTTACTGAAGTCCATGTATATGACATCGACAGCCCTTCCGTCATCAATCAACTTTGTCACTTCCTCAAAGAATTCTATTAAGTTGGTTAGACATGACCTTCCCTGCACAAAACCATGTTGCCTATCACTGATGAGCCCATTTTCTTCCAAATGGGAATAGATCCTATCCCTCAGTATCTTCTCCAGCAGCTTCCCTACCACTGACGTCAGACTCACCGGTCTATAATTTCCTGGATTATCCCTGCTACCCTTCTTAAACAAGGGGACAACATTAGCAATTCTCCAGTCCTCCGGGACCTCACCCGTGTTTAAGGATGCTGCAAAGATATCTGTTAAGGCCCCAGCTATTTCCTCTCTCGCTTCCCTCAGTAACCTGGGATAGATCCCATCCGGACCTGGGGACTTGTCCACCTTAATGCCCTTTAGAATACCCAACACTTCCTCCCTCCTTATGCCGACTTGACCTAGAGTAATCAAACATCTGTTCCTAACCTCAACATCCGTCATGTCCCTCTCCTCGGTGAATACCGATGCAAAGTACTCGTTTAGAATCTCACCCATTTTCTCTGAGTCCAAGCATAACATTCCTCCTTTGTCCTTTAGTGGGCCAATCCTTTCTCTAGTTACCCTCTTTCTCCTTATATATGAATAAAAGGCTTTGGGATTTTCCTTAACCCTGTTTGCTAAAGATATTTCATGACCCCTTTTAGCCCTCTTAATTCCTCGTTTCAGATTGGTCCTACATTCCCGATATTCTTTCAAAGCTTCGTCTTTCATCAGCCGCCGAGACCTTATGTATGCTTCCTTTTTCCTCTTAGCTAGTCTCACAATTTCACCTGTCATCCATGGTTCCCTAATCTTGCCATTTCTATCCCTCATTTTCACAGGAACATGTCTCTCCTGCACTCTAATCAACCTCTCTTTAAAAGCCTCCCACATATCCCATGTGGATTTACCTTCAAACAGCTGCTCCCAATCTACATTTCCCAGCTCCTGCCGAATTTTGGTATAGTTGGCCTTCCCCCAATTTAGCACTCTTCCTTTAGGACCACTCTCGTCTTTGTCCATGAGTATTTTAAAGCTTACGGAATTGTGATCACTATTCCCAAAGTAGTCCCCTACTGAAACTTCAACAACCTGGCCGGGCTCATTCCCCAACACCAGGTCCAGTATGGCCCCTTCCCGAGTTGGACTATTTACATACTGCTCTAGAAAACCCTCCTGGATGCTCCTTACAAATTCTGCTCCATCTGGACCTCTAACATTAAGCGAATCCCAGTCAATGTTGGGAAAATTAAAATCTCCTATCACCACCACCCTGTTGCTCCTACATCTTTCCATAATCTGTTTACATATTTGTACCTCTATCTCACGCTCGCTGTTGGGAGGCCTGTAGTACAGCCCCAACATTGTTACCGCACCCTTCCTATTTCTGAGTTCTGTCCATATTGCCTCACTGCTCGAGTCCTCCATAGTGCCCTCCTTCAGCACAGCTGTGATATCCTCTTTGACCAGTAATGCAACTCCTCCACCCCTTTTACCTCCCTCTCTATCCCGCCTGAAGCATCGATATCCTGGGATATTTAGTTGCCAATCATGCCCTTCCCTCAACCAAGTCTCAGTAATAGCAATAACATCATACTCCCAGGTACTAATCCAAGCCCTAAGTTCATCTGCCTTACCAACTACACTTCTTGCATTAAAACAAATGCACCTCAGACCACCAGTCCCTTTATATTCATCATCTGCTCCCTGCCTGCTCTTCCCCTTAGTCACACTGACTTCATGATCTAGTTTCTTACAGGCTTTTGTTACTACCTCCTCACTGTCAACTGACCTCAATTGGTTCCCATCCCCCTGCCACATTAGTTTAAACCCTCCCCAACAGCGTTAGCAAAAGCACCTCCAAGGACATTGGTTCCAGTCCGGCCCAGGTGTAGACCGTCCAATTTGTAATAGTCCCACCTCCCCCAGAACCGGTCCCAATGTCCCAAAAATCTGAACCCCTCCTTCCTGCACCATCTCTCAAGCCACGCATTCATCCTGACTATTCTTTCATTTTTACTCTGACTATCACGTGGCACTGGTAGTAATCCTGAGATTACTACCTCTGAGGTCCTACTTTTTAACTTGGCTCCTAACTCCCTAAACTCTGCTTGTAGGACCTCATCCCGTTTTTTACCTATATCATTAGTGCCTATGTGCACAATGACAACTGGCTGTTCACCCTCCCCCTTTAGAATGTTCTGCAGCCGATCTGAGACATCCCTGACCCGTGCACCTGGGAGGCAACATACCATTCGGGAGCCTCGTTTTCGACCACAGAACCGCCTGTCTACTCCCCTTACAATCGAATCCCCTACGACTATAGCCCTTCCACTCTTTTTCCCGCCCTTCTGAGCAGCAGAGCCAGCCACGGTGCCATGGACCTGGCTACTGCTGCCTTCCCCTGGTGAGCCATCTCCCTCAACAGTATCCAAAACGGTATACTTGTTTTGGAGGGAGATGACCGCAGGGGACTCCTGCGCTGCCTTCCTGCTCTTTCTCTGCCTTTTGGTCACCCATTCCCTTTCTCCCTCAGCAATCCTAATCTGCGGTGTGACCAATTCACTAAACGTGCTATCCACGACCTCCTCAGCATCGCGCATGCTCCAAAGTGAGTCCATCCGCAGCTCGAGAGCCGTCATGCGGTCTAACAAGAGCTGCAGCTGGACACACTTCCTGCACGTGAAGGAGACAGGGTCATCAGCCATGTCCCTGAGCTCCCACATTGAGCAAGAGGAGCATAATACGGGTCTGAGATCTCCTGCCATTTTTAATCTTAAGTTTAAACTTAGTTAAATGAAAAAGGAACGAAAAGTTTTTACCAATCACAATAAAACCAGAGAAATCGAAAAAGCCTTACCTTATAAACATCCCACCGAGTCCTTTTTTTTTTGGTTAGAGGAGGAGGGCGGGTGGGAGACACCACAAGTGTGGTGTCTCGGGTTCAGAAACCGCCCAAATATATAGTGTTTTACTTACCCAGCAGCCCCCTGGCCTCCGCCGAAAAACAAAAGGAAATTAAATTTACTTTCAAACTGACTTTCCCAGCTGCTCACGCGCTGCTCCCGAAAAAGCTGCTGCACTGAAAGGAAAGTTATTTTAAACCGCCCAAATATATAGTGTTTTACTTACCCAGCAGCCCCCTGGCCTCTGCCGAAAAACAAAAGGAAATTAAATTTACTTTCAAACTGACTTTCCCAGCTGCTCACGCGCTGCTCCCGAAAAAGCTGCTGCACTGAAAGGAAAGTTATTTTAAACCGCCCAAATATATAGTGTTTTACTTACCCAGCAGCCCCCTGGCCTCCGCCGAAAAACAAAAGGAAATTAAATTTACTTTCAAACTGACTTTCCCAGCTGCTCACGCGCTGCTCCCGAAAAAGCTGCTGCACTGAAAGGAAAGTTATTTTAAACCGCCCAAATATATAGTGTTTTACTTACCCAGCAGCCCCCTGGCCTCTGCCGAAAAACAAAAGGAAATTAAATTTACTTTCAAACTGACTTTCCCAGCTGCTCACGCGCTGCTCCCGAAAAAGCTGCTGCACTGAAAGGAAAGTTATTTTAAACCGCCCAAATATATAGTGTTTTACTTACCCAGCAGCCCCCTGGCCTCCGCCGAAAAACAAAAGGAAATTAAATTTACTTTCAAACTGACTTTCCCAGCTGCTCCCGAAAAAGCTGCTGCACTGAAAGGAAAGTTATTTTAAACCGCCCAAATATATAGTGTTTTACTTACCCAGCAGCCCCCTGGCCTCTGCCGAAAAACAAAAGGAAATTAAATTTACTTTCAAACTGACTTTCCCAGCTGCTCACGCGCTGCTCCCGAAAAAGCTGCTGCACTGAAAGGAAAGTTATTTTAAACCGCCCAAATATATAGTGTTTTACTTACCCAGCAGCCCCCTGGCCTCCGCCGAAAAACAAAAGGAAATTAAATTTACTTTCAAACTGACTTTCCCAGCTGCTCACGCGCTGCTCCCGAAAAAGCTGCTGCACTGAAAGGAAAGTTATTTTAAACCGCCCAAATATATAGTGTTTTACTTACCCAGCAGCCCCCTGGCCTCTGCCGAAAAACAAAAGGAAATTAAATTTACTTTCAAACTGACTTTCCCAGCTGCTCACGCGCTGCTCCCGAAAAAGCTGCTGCACTGAAAGGAAAGTTATTTTAAACCGCCCAAATATATAGTGTTTTACTTACCCAGCAGCCCCCTGGCCTCTGCCGAAAAACAAAAGGAAATTAAATTTACTTTCAAACTGACTTTCCCAGCTGCTCACGCGCTGCTCCCGAAAAAGCTGCTGCACTGAAAGGAAAGTTATTTTAAACCGCCCAAATATATAGTGTTTTACTTACCCAGCAGCCCCCTGGCCTCCGCCGAAAAACAAAAGGAAATTAAATTTACTTTCAAACTGACTTTCCCAGCTGCTCACGCGCTGCTCCCGAAAAAGCTGCTGCACTGAAAGGAAAGTTATTTTAAACCGCCCAAATATATAGTGTTTTACTTACCCAGCAGCCCCCTGGCCTCCGCCGAAAAACAAAAGGAAATTAAATTTACTTTCAAACTGACTTTCCCAGCTGCTCACGCGCTGCTCCCGAAAAAGCTGCTGCACTGAAAGGAAAGTTATTTTAAACCGCCCAAATATATAGTGTTTTACTTACCCAGCAGCCCCCTGGCCTCCGCCGAAAAACAAAAGGAAATTAAATTTACTTTCAAACTGACTTTCCCAGCTGCTCACGCGCTGCTCCCGAAAAAGCTGCTGCACTGAAAGGAAAGTTATTTTAAACCGCCCAAATATATAGTGTTTTACTTACCCAGCAGCCCCCTGGCCTCTGCCGAAAAACAAAAGGAAATTAAATTTACTTTCAAACTGACTTTCCCAGCTGCTCACGCGCTGCTCCCGAAAAAGCTGCTGCACTGAAAGGAAAGTTATTTTAAACCGCCCAAATATATAGTGTTTTACTTACCCAGCAGCCCCCTGGCCTCCGCCGAAAAACAAAAGGAAATTAAATTTACTTTCAAACTGACTTTCCCAGCTGCTCACGCGCTGCTCCCGAAAAAGCTGCTGCACTGAAAGGAAAGTTATTTTAAACCGCCCAAATATATAGTGTTTTACTTACCCAGCAGCCCCCTGGCCTCCGCCGAAAAACAAAAGGAAATTAAATTTACTTTCAAACTGACTTTCCCAGCTGCTCACGCGCTGCTCCCGAAAAAGCTGCTGCACTGAAAGGAAAGTTATTTTAAACCGCCCAAATATATAGTGTTTTACTTACCCAGCAGCCCCCTGGCCTCCGCCGAAAAACAAAAGGAAATTAAATTTACTTTCAAACTGACTTTCCCAGCTGCTCACGCGCTGCTCCCGAAAAAGCTGCTGCACTGAAAGGAAAGTTATTTTAAACCGCCCAAATATATAGTGTTTTACTTACCCAGCAGCCCCCTGGCCTCCGCCGAAAAACAAAAGGAAATTAAATTTACTTTCAAACTGACTTTCCCAGCTGCTCACGCGCTGCTCCCGAAAAAGCTGCTGCACTGAAAGGAAAGTTATTTTAAACCGCCCAAATATATAGTGTTTTACTTACCCAGCAGCCCCCTGGCCTCTGCCGAAAAACAAAAGGAAATTAAATTTACTTTCAAACTGACTTTCCCAGCTGCTCACGCGCTGCTCCCGAAAAAGCTGCTGCACTGAAAGGAAAGTTATTTTAAACCGCCCAAATATATAGTGTTTTACTTACCCAGCAGCCCCCTGGCCTCCGCCGAAAAACAAAAGGAAATTAAATTTACTTTCAAACTGACTTTCCCAGCTGCTCACGCGCTGCTCCCGAAAAAGCTGCTGCACTGAAAGGAAAGTTATTTTAAACCGCCCAAATATATAGTGTTTTACTTACCCAGCAGCCCCCTGGCCTCCGCCGAAAAACAAAAGGAAATTAAATTTACTTTCAAACTGACTTTCCCAGCTGCTCACGCGCTGCTCCCGAAAAAGCTGCTGCACTGAAAGGAAAGTTATTTTAAACCGCCCAAATATATAGTGTTTTACTTACCCAGCAGCCCCCTGGCCTCCGCCGAAAAACAAAAGGAAATTAAATTTACTTTCAAACTGACTTTCCCAGCTGCTCACGCGCTGCTCCCGAAAAAGCTGCTGCACTGAAAGGAAAGTTATTTTAAACCGCCCAAATATATAGTGTTTTACTTACCCAGCAGCCCCCTGGCCTCCGCCGAAAAACAAAAGGAAATTAAATTTACTTTCAAACTGACTTTCCCAGCTGCTCACGCGCTGCTCCCGAAAAAGCTGCTGCACTGAAAGGAAAGTTATTTTAAACCGCCCAAATATATAGTGTTTTACTTACCCAGCAGCCCCCTGGCCTCCGCCGAAAAACAAAAGGAAATTAAATTTACTTTCAAACTGACTTTCCCAGCTGCTCACGCGCTGCTCCCGAAAAAGCTGCTGCACTGAAAAAAAAAAACAACTACTTTCTGTGGTAATGAATTCCACAGGTTCTCCACTCTCTGGGTGAAGAAATTTCTCCTCATCTCAGTCCTGAATGGTTTACCCCGTATCCCCTGGCTCTGGACTCCCCCACCATCGGGAACATCCTTCCTGCGTCTACCCTGTCAAGTCCTGTTAGAATTTTATAGGTTTCTATGAGATTCCCCCCTCACTCTTCTGAACTCCAGCGAATATAATCCTAACTGACTCAATCTCTCCTCATATGTCAGTCCTGCCATCCCAGGAATCAGTCTGGTAAACCTTCGCTGCACTCCCTCTATAGCAAGAACATCCTTCCTCAGATAAGGAGACCAAAACTGCACACAATATTCCAGGTGTGGCCTCACCAAGGCCCTGTATAATTGCAGCAAGACATCCCTGCTCCTGCACTCGAATCCTCTCACTATGAAGGCCAACATACCATTTGCCTTTTTTACCACCTGTTGGACCTGCATGCTTACCTTCAGCGACTGGTGTACAAGAACACCCAGGTCTCACTGCATATTCCCCTCTCTCAGTTTATAGCCATTCAGATAATAATCCGCCGCCTTGTTTTTGCTACCAAAGTGGATAATCTCACATTTATCCACATTATACTGCATCTGCCATGCATTTGCCCACTCACTCAACTTGTTCAAATCACCCTGAAGCCTCTCTGCATCCTCCTCACAACTCACCCTCCCACCCAGTTTTGTGTCATCTGCAAATTTGGAGATATTACATTTAGTTCCCTCATCTAAATCATTAATATATATTGTGAATAGCTGGGGTCCTAGCACTGAACCCTGAGGTACCCCACTAGTCACTGCCTCCATTTGGAAAAAGACCCGTTTATTTCTACTCTTTGTTTCCTGTCTGCCAACCAGTTTTCTATCCATCGCAATGCACTACCCCCAATCCCATGCGCTTTAATTTTACACGCTAATCTCTTCTGCGGGACGTTGTCGAAAGCCTTCTGAAAGACCAAATAAACCACATCCACTGACTACCAATGCATCCACTATTTCTAGGGCTACTTCCTTAAATACTCTGGGATGCAGACCCACTATTTTTCACTGTGGCCCGGTTTGATTCTGGCCCTTGATTTCTCTGCCTATCACTTTTCTTATCCCCCTTACTGTCTTTTGTTCTTGTCTTTGATACCCCCTCCTCTGACTCTTTGCAAAGGTTCCCATCCCCCTGCCATTTTAGTTTAAACCCTCCCCAACCACTCTAGCAAATACTCCCCCTAGGACATCAGTCCCGATCCTGTCCAGATGTAACCTGTCCAGTTTGTACTGGCCCCACCTCCCCCAGAACCAGTCCCAATGTCCCAGGAATCTAAAACCCACCCCTCACACCATCTCTTCAGCCACGTAATCGTCCAATATATCCTGCTATTTCTACTCTGACTAGCACATGGCACAGTGTCCCCAGCTGCCGCTCCAGCTCCAAAACCCGGGCTTCCAGGAGCTGCAGCTGGAGACACTTCCTGCACACATGCTGGTCCCGGACATTGGAATTGTTCCTGGCTTCACACATAGAGCACGAGGATCACATCACGGCTTTGAGCTCTCGTGCCATGACTTAACCCTTTAAATTAAACCTTTTGGAAGATCTTAATATCAAATAATATCAATTACTCTAGGGCCCTTCTTCCCTGGTCCTCGTTACTACAGAACTCCCTAAAAAACACTACTTACTATATATGAAAATAAACTGTCGACCTTTCTTACCTTAGTTACTAAGCCAGCTATTTTGAGCTATTCCCTAACAGCAGTGTTATAACTGGCAAAGAAAAGAGATTTTAATCACATTGATCTGAGCTGGAATTTGACCCAGGTGCCAGAGGTACAAAGACTACTCCAACTTATTGCATCAATCAGTTGCCTAATGTGAATAAGTGGTGAAGTTATCCACTTTGGTAGAAAAAACAGAAAACAGAGTATTTCTTAAATGGTGAGAGGTTGGGAAGTGTTGATGTCCAAAGGGACCTGGCTGTCTTTGATCACAGTCACTAAAAGCCAGCATGCAGGTACAGCAAGCAAGTAGGAAGGCAAATGGTGTGTTGGCTTTCATTGCAAGGGGTTTTGAATATAGGAGTAAAGAAGCCTTGCTACAATTGTGTAGAGCCTTGGTGAGACCATACCTGGAGTATTGTGTACAGTTTGGGTCTCATCATCTAAGGAAGGATATACTTGCCATAGAGGGAGTGCAACAGAGGTTCACCAGACTAAGCCCTGGGATGCCGAGATTGTTTTATGAGGAGAGATTGAGGAAACTGGGCCTGTATTCTCCAGAGTTTCAAAGAATGAGAGGTGATCTCACTGAAACTTACAAAATTCTTACAGGATGTGACAATTAGGATGTTTCCCCTGGCTGGTGAGTCTAGAACCAGGGGACATAGTCTGAGAATAAGGGTTAGGCCATTTAAGACTAAGATCAGGAGGAAAGGATGGCGAATCTTTGGAATTCTCTACCCCAGAGAGTTGTGGAAGCTCAATTGTTGAGCATGTTCAAGACAGAAATCAATAGATATCTGGAAACTAATGACAGCAAGGGATATGGGGATAGCATGGAAAGTGGTGTTGAGGTAGATGATCAGCCATGATCTAATTGAATGGTGGAGCAGGCTTGATGGGCTGAATGGCCTACTCCTGTTCCTATGTTCATGCATTTAAAAATATATATATTTCTAGTGCAGTCATTGGCACTGCTGAAAGGCAGTGGCTGTTTCTTGAGTATTTCAAGTTAACTTGTTCACCTTTGCTGCCTAGAGTGTGGTAAGCCTCACAGAGAGATGCGGATGAATCCAAAAGCAATTACAGCCCCTCAGATGTTTGGCCGCCTGGATGTAGCGACCAACGACTGGACTGATGGAATATTTTCTACACTGTGGAGAAAGACTCTCAGAGCCAAGAAAGGTATAAGAATGAGTCAGGGAGACGGAATGAAGAATCACCATCAATTCACCAAAATAAAATGTGAAAGATTTGAATACTTGATAAATTAATATTTGTATTTCAAGGCATTTTGTTTGTATTAGAAAATAAAGTAAGTACTAGTCTATATGTTGTGTTCACTAAGTAGATAGTTATCAATGTTACCTAATTTATGGTGAGTTAGATTTTTTTGGTGAATACTGGCTGTGAAATTCCACCGAGGTTATGGCATTTGATTGGAAACCCACATGGATATTGTGGGCAATTGAATTTTATTTCACTGCATGTCACAATGGCATAAGATATCCCAAATATATTACAAGACAGCAATGTTTCAAAAGCATTCAGAAGGAAGCTCAGCTGTTCTCTGGTCATTTAAACTGTTATATATTAAGGTTATAGTCTTGAGTATGAAATTATGCTCCATATATCCATTTTTAGTTATCTATTTAGTGTAATGTGTACAGAGGTGTGTTTTATTACATTTGGACCCCTTTTTGGTTTGCTTTTACCAGTAACTTGTACATAATTGCCTGTGCAGTCCATGAAGTTGATCTGCAATGACATTAATATTGAAGGATTAACAATTGTGAATTAATCATGTCAATTTAGTCTACCAGTTGATTATCAGGAGATAAATCAGTATTTTCACTAACATTTGTATGTGTTTCCAAATTGAACTATCACATTTTATAGGCTACAATAGAAAATTCATTGTTCTCTGGTTTGTAATATTTCTCTTAAGATGACGGCAAGTACAGCAAGGACTGTAATGGGGTAGTGTAGGGCAAGAAGGTCCCTTGGAGCATGTTATGATAGTGATGCACATGGAAATGGTCTCTTCACGGATCCATCAGAGCTTGCCTATTTGTTAGGTATGATGATTTTTCTCAACCCTCCTCCCTCTGTTCCCCATCTCTCCTAATTAGTTAGGTTCATCTCTCTATGATTCCGTTGTGCTACCATAAGTGTGGTGGAACATGATTTATGATCTGCCTCCAGCCTAAAAGGCTGATTCCCTGGGGGTATCTGGGGTAGTGAGAGGGGTCAGGAAAATTAACTAAAACTGGCTCTTCTTTGGAGGAAAGGAAGCTAAAAATGCAGCATTGGAAAGCTGCCTGAGGTGGAATCCAGCAAGCATGGCTGAAAAATATTAGGGCATTGAACTCAGTCCCTTTTATAAAACTGATGATTTAAAGTGTACAATCTGCAACCTTCTGGAGTGCTCTAGGGCATGAAACCATCCTGGAAACTCTGTGGGTCTCACTTCTGCAGGCTGCATTGTACTGGACGTTGGTATCTTGCTTGTATCCAGTACAAGCAGGGTAGAGAAGGCCGAAGTAACAAGACCTCCAGTGGGTACCACCATCCTGCAAGCCCTGCCTCCTTCTATTACGTTGGGTTTCCAAAGAGTGGATGGAACATCTGCCCAACTTTATCCTCCTTGGAAAACTTGTGATGGACTAGCTTTTGGCAGGAAATACAGTGTCACTGGGTTCTGCCCCATTTTCTGCCTCCATCATGTCAGAACTGCTAGACTTCCATCCGACGTTCTCCAAGGGCTCAGAAGGGGCATGGTATTTTAGGAAAAACAGTCACAGAGAGAAAAGGGGAAAAGCCCTCTGCTAATCAAGAGACCAAAGACAATGTTATGGAACTTTTAATGCAGAGGTTCCCTGCTTTGTGGTTTTACTTAAGGAGATGGACAGCATGTATTACTATAAATATGAATATTTTAAAATTTTACAATTAACTGACGCACATGGATATTATCTGCATACAAGTGTTTGCCATTAAATGTCAGTAACCATATAAGTATTCCAGAGAAATATAATGATTTCAGCAGTTATGTGTTTTGCTGTTACATCATAGTAATTGTTCTATGGTTTCTTTTCATTTAAATCTATACTGTATGTGCTGCAGGTGAATACATTTGGCTGGTACTAGATGGCCCTGTTGATGCTATTTGGATAGAAAATCTTAATTCTGTCCTCGATGACAACAAGACTCTCACTCTGGCAAATGGAGATCGTATCCCAATGGCCCCAAACTGCAAAATAGTTTTTGAGCCTCACAACATTGACAATGCTTCTCCTGCCACTGTCTCTCGGAATGGTATGGTGTACATGAGTTCCTCTCTGCTTGACTGGAGGCCTATCTTAGAGGTCAGTGACGGTAGCTTGAACAGTAATCAGAAAGTTTTGTTGAGGCATGCAAATAGAAGCATGAAAAACTAATTAATCTTTGCCTTTATTCTAAGTGTATATTGCTCATTATGATATAAATGTGCAAATCCAAAACTACCTACATATGGTACAAAGTGGGGCCACGCGTATTCTATTAATAGGATGACTGTGCTTATACTTTTTAAGCTACTGAACATTGTACAAAGCTCTGTAAGATCAGATGATATTAACAGGACTTGTGTGAGTGTGCAACTCTAAGTTGATGGTCTTCAGGACATTCAATTTTCGGACTACTGTAGGAAAATTGATGCTCAATTCTCTGAAACTTCTACGTTGAACAGTTCAAACAGCAAACTGTACATAGAACTTAATTCTTATTTTCTTTTAACAGAGTTGGTTAAAATTACGTTCACGTCATGAGGCTGAAATTCTCAAGAAGTTGTATGAAGCTGTGTTCCCAGAGCTTTACCATTTTAGCATACAGTCCTTAAATCAAAAGATGAAGGTACTTGAAGCCTTTGTCATTATGCAAAGTATTAACATGCTGCAAGGACTCCTACCATCCAAGGTATACCATTTAATAATGAGTCCTCAAAGGCTACTTGTTTGGATTAAGTATATGTTTGATATTATAATATAAAAACAAGAAATGCTGGAACCACTCAGCAGGTCTGGCAGCATCTGTGGAAAGAAAAGCAGAGTTAACATTTCGGGTCAGTGACCCTTCTTTGCTGACCCTTCGTCACTGACCCGAAACGTTAACTCTGCTTCTCTTTCCACAGATGCTGCCAGACCTGCTGAGTGGTTCCAGCATTTCTTGTTTTTATTTCAGATTTCCAGCATCCGCAGTATTTTGCTTTTATTTTATATGTTTTATATTGTCTGATTGGAAAAAGGATTATGTCAATAATCACTGGTCCAGCAATCGTCCATAGTGAGGTCTGTTTTAGCAGGACCCACTTACCCTGCGACTGTTGCTGCCTCTTAGTAATTCCATATGACTGCACATCATGCCTGCACCTGCAATTTCAAATCACAACTCTTTCTCCTTATTGTACTCGATGCTGGTGAAGGGCTCATTATTCCCATTTTTTTGGTGAAGAAAGGGCGTAGTTCTGGAATAGAGGACCAGAATATGGAGCATAAACCAGAGTTACACCTATTCTAAAATAAGCGCTAAGTTCTAGGACACTTGGCTACTGACAGAACCATGTGCCCTAAAAGTGGTGCATGTAGGGAAATGACAGGATAATCAGAGGAAGGCTGCTTTGCAAGAAATTCTGCCATTTATACCAGAATTGCACCTGATTTAAGTTAAGCTTGTAGAGAAAAAGGAGGAATTATCTATATAACTTGTCAAACTAGGAAGTTTTATTTATTTATTTTATTTAGAGATACAGCACTGAAACAGGCCCTTCGGCCCACCGAGTCTGTGCTGGCCAACAACCACCCATTTATACTAACCCTACAGTAATCCCATATTCCCTACCACCTACTTACACTAGGGGCAATTTACAATGGCCAATTTACCTATCAATCTGCAAGTCTTTGGCTGTGGGAGGAAACCGGAGCACCCGGCAAAAACCCACACAGTCACAGGGAGAACTTGCAAAGTCCACACAGGCAGTACCCAGAATCGAACCCGGGTCCCGGGAGCTGTGAGGCTGCGGTGCTAACCACTGTGCCACTGTGATTGTAATTTTGGCTTTGAGCAATATCAGTTCAGCTGCCCATTATATATCTCTCCTGATTTTAGTTTTCCTTCACCACTAAGGCTTTGAAAGAATTAAAGAGCTAACCCTAATGAGAACACATTGTAATATATGTCAAAACATCCCATTATGTGGACATAGATCAGCAACTCCCCAAGTGTTCCTGATAACTTTTCTGAAATCGGCACACCCAAGGACCTAGCAGGGTATCCATTTTATTCAGCTTGTGGTCTAATTCTTCAAGAACTGCTCTCTGATCTTCTTCAAAATATGTTAGAAGATGACTGTAATTGATAGGTACTTGCCAATTTAGTGTTTATCATTCAGCAGTATAAAATAGCAATAAAACACCAAAAATATTAATGCAAATAAAGCATCTTTTAAGAGGAATTAACCTTATTGGTATAGCTGCCAAAATCTCCAAGCAACCTTGGTGTTCACTTTTGCTGATATATGTCCAACAACTAAGCATTTGTTTATTGCTCTTTTCATACCATGACTAAAGGGATTCTATTGTCAATTGTAAGGATAGAGGTTTAGACTTGTATGTTCCTAAAACGGACCACTGTTTCTACACTTCATAGGGTATACAGTTGACTGTGATTGAAAACTACTACTAGTAGGGTTGCCAACTCTCCAGGATTGTCCTGGAGTCTCCAGGAATTAAAGATTGATTTCCTGGACACTGTTGCAAGCAACAAGGAGAAAAATCATAGGGGCATAAAAAATTGTGTTTCGTTAATTTTCTTTGAACACTTTCATACGTTAGTTATAAACATATTAGAGATAAGAAAATGGCTGTTTGAACAAGTGGGGCAGTTGGTGACAGGAGGATATGCAATGAATACATGCAACTAGAGTTGGCAATCCTAGCTACCCGAGATGTCTGGAGTGGTAACCCTAGAGTTTATAATTGGTGTCCACATTAATGGTGGACCAGAGGTATCAAGATGTACAGTAGAAATGTTATCAGGCCTCTATTTTAAATGGAAGCTAATTTCCATATTATCATTGCTGCACTGCATGACACTCTAGGAGCAGATTGTTGAGTTAGACCGACAGAACCTGGAGCGGTTGTTTATCTTTGGCCTCATGTGGAGTATTGGTGCCACTCTCGAGCTGGATGACAGAAGAAAGATGGAGTATTGGCTGAGAAATCATACTTATGTCAAATTGGACATGCCTGAAATTTCTTTAGATGGTGAAGAAACAATATTTGACTATCTTGTGGGACCTGATGGTGAGTCACTTCTAATATTCAAGCACATCAGCAGAACTTAAAAACTGATAATTATGATAGAAAATTATGGCTCAAAAATCCCAATGTCGTGTGATGGGAGCATTTGTGTAGCTTGAGTAGGCCACAACAGTGACAAAGGTGCATCAACATTCCTGGCCCAAGCTGGCCTGTCCTTCCAAGTTAGGGCAGAGCCCTCAGGAAACCCAAATGAGGTGGAGAAAAATCTATGAAATCCTTTGGTTCCCACAACAGCCACTCCAATTAGAGATGGTAATTGATCCTCTTTGGGATTAATCAGCTTAATCTAGTCAAGGTTTGGGGCCTTTAGAAGATTGCAAAGAACTGCCAGGTCTCAACTGCTATGGGTTCTACTGAGACCTTTCAAGCGAATAAAGGGATGGACTTCCTGGAAAAATCTGAGAATCTCCCCCAGCACATTCCCTTAACATTGGGGGAGTAGTGACAACAGGCAGAAAATTTAAAGCTCAAGTCCAAATGGGGTGGAATTCTAGTGGAGTCAGAATCTGGCCCATGTTTTGGCCCCTCACCAGGTGTAAATGTGACATAGCCACTCAAGCCCCAGGAATTTTTGTAAATGCAAAAGTTAACCCACAATTGCTGAGAGGAAAACCTTTGTACAAACAGGTCAACCAGCAGAGAGCTTCATTTTTATATTTAGTTCATCTTGGCCCATGCTAGTATTTGATACCTTCTAATTGATTCTGAAAACAGTATTAAATGTGTTTCCCGAATAGAAAATAAATTAAACGTTTAAAAGTTGGCATATAAATAATTATGAAGGGCTGAATTTTACCAGCCCTTTGAGAATAGGCTGGGAGGCGGGAAGGTTGGCAAAATGGCATGGGAAGGCATCGGGAAATGCCTGATGTCATCCCACTGCTGTACCATTTTGCCAGTAGTAGGAAAGCTAAGAGATTGGCCGCCCGCTGGAGGCCAATTGAGCCACTTAAGTGGCCAATTAAGGGTCACTTCCCACCTCCACAGGCATTTTGCCCAAGTTGAGACAGCCTGCTGCTGTGTGGGGAGACTGTCCAGTGAAACTTGGCAGCCTCCCAGCAGACTCTGGGGCACCCTTCTTTAGGGGCACTCCATGGCCCACGGAGGGGCCGCCTGGTGGCAATGACTACCCCCACGGCAATAGTGTTGCCTGCCCTCAGCGACAGCCACCAGATCACCAAGGCCTGCCTGCCAGCCAAGCTCCAGCTTCCCCCAACCCCACGTATCTGTCTTCAAGGGCGCCTGGACATTGAGGTGCAGGTGCAGCTGTAGCCTCAGCTGTTCGCAGTGGTGGTGCAGAGGCTGCTCAGAATCTGGTTTTATGATTGGGCCAGCAACCCTCGGGGGGTGGGCCTCTCCTTAATAGGACGGCAGTCCTGGCGACATCCACTTAATTGGCTGCTGCCAGCAAACTGCGGCTCTGGGTCCTGTTGCCGGCTGAAGCGGGGCTGCCTCCCACTTTTGGCCCAGGTAGCAGGACTTCTGCCGTCTCAGAAAAATTCTGCCAAAGCTTCGCTACTGCTTGTATAATGTTAAAGCAAAACATCACCATAGATTTAGTAATTGCTTTTGTCCTGTAAGTTGATTGGGAGAGTTGATTGCAACACAATTAAAATGAGCTATCTTCCATTCAAACTATTGCACTTGAGTGTTTCTTTGTTTATCAAAGTTTTGTGCTTAATTACATAAGGCAATTTTCAAAGATATTTTTCACTTTACAACAGGGAACTGGTTACACTGGAGCACACAGGTGGAGGAGTATGTTTATCCCATGGATACCATTCCAGAATATGGATCTATCCTCGTGCCAAATGTGGACAATGTTAGGACAAATTTTCTCATTCATAATATTGCTAAACAGTGCAAGGTATTTCAAAGCTACTGGATACACTGATTGTTGTATTAGTTCGCAATAATTAAACAGAATGCTGAAAATTAAATGCAATGTGCAGAGAAGATTAATAATAGGTTAAAATCACAAGATTGCAAAATGAATACAAATGAGATAAGCTTTCATTCCATCCATCCAGAAAGAAAATGCTTACAGTCCTCGACTGTGCCGCTGTTTTGTTCACTTATGTCAGTTCTTAACAATAAGTAAACCTGAATGGTGCTTTAGCAAGTCAATGATGTAATATGTTCCGTTACAACACAAAAGCAAGATACTGCAGTTGCAGGAAATCTGGAATAACAGAAAATGCTCTCTCCACAGATGCTGCTTAAACTGCTAAGTATTTCTAGCATTTTCTGTATATATTTTAGATTTGATATTTTCCATTGTTTAAAGTGATGGATACACTACGGGACCTCTATGTATTCAGTGAATAATATACAGCAGTCAGGGTTAATTGTTAGACCTGGTGTAAGCTAACTCAGCATGGCAGAAAATAAAAGGCTAATTCAATTCATTGGATAACTGACCTGAAAACTGTGGTCATGCTGGTAACATAAGAAAAAGTTGTTGGTTAAAAAGTCTTGAAGCTGGATCTTAATGAGGAGCTCATTAACAAGTTTGTCAGCTGCAGTTTGCAATCTTCAAAGGAAGGGCACAGGGCAAATGCCATGTCTGGAACATGGCAGGGTGTACAAGTCATGAACGATGTGGAGGGCCATGAGGGCTATGGGAAGGGCTGATTAAAATAAAACAAAGCTCAGCTGCTCCAAAGGTGCCATAAATTAGCCATTACTGCAGCTGTAAGACTTGCTTTTCTCAATGGTGAGTGGTAGGAATCTGGAGAGGGACATGAGGCCGCTGGCATCACTTGGGCAGCTAGTGTTGGCAGGGGAAGGCCTGGTGAACACACAAAGCCCAGCTGAGGGAGGTCAGATGGAAACAGGCTACTCTGACATTGGACACAGCAGCCAGGATGAGCTTCAGCAGATGCAACCTCCTGGACAGCTGGAGGCCCGAGGAGCACAGTAGGGGGCTGCAGGGGGAAGGTGGTGCTACCCAAAATATTGGGTCTACCACCCAAGAGTCATCTACCTGCAAATGAGAGGGTGCCAGTGCCATAGGAGGCTACACCTATCCAGGCAGATGGTCTCAGATCTGTGTGCTCTGATCTACAATATCCTGAGGCCTCACGGCCCTCGTGGCATTCTCTCACCCACAGCCATCAAGGCCACCATCGCTCTAAACTTCTATGCAACCGGGTCAATCCAGGGATCAGTTACGAACCTAGGTGGCATCTCGTGGTCGGAGCACATCACACCATCAGGCAGGTCCTGGATGCCATATTCAGGAGGGCGGGGGAAATATATCCACTTGGACATGGGCCAGCGCAAGCACTGTGGGCTTTGGGCTTTGCTGCCATCGGTGGTTTCCCTCAGGTCCAGGGGTCATCAATTGCACCCACGCAGCCATTAAGGCAGTGACAGACGAGTCAGTCAGATTCCTGAACAGAAAGGACTACCACTCATTGAATTTGCAGCTGGCCTGTGACCACAGAAAGAGAATCATGCAGCCCTGCGCCAGTTCCTGGGCAGTTGTCATGATTCATTCATCTTGCGAAAGTCCCAGGTGCAGCACCTCTTCAGGCCCACATCCAGACTCTGTGGGTGAATGCTGGGGGATAAGGGTTATCTCCTAAGAAGGTGGCTCCTGATGCGTGTTTGAAACCCAAACACGGTTGGAGAGAGGCACTACTACCAGAGCCATCTCCTAACCTGGACCTGCATTCAACAGACCATTGGCCTCTTGAAGATGAGCTTCTGTTACCTTGACAGGTCAGATGGTATCTGTAGTATAATGTGTTACATTGGATATTGGGTTGTTAATGGGTTAATTCTAAGTGGTTAATACGCGAATCATACTGTGTACCTCATCACAGGAAGTGATGTAACACCATGTGGTTTTGGTCCCTCGTACGGTCTCTTGGAAGATTTAAGCCAAAGAAGTAAGACGTGTTTCAATAAAGCTGCTGTTTCATTTACCTCAGCAGACTCATTAGATATTCTGTATTAATCTAACAATACTCAGAATATTACAGTGCTCTCTAGTATGAGCCTGCCAGAGTGTCCATATCATGGTTGTCTGTTGTGCTCTGCACAACATGACTCTGGAAAGCGGCCTGGAGTTGGATGAAAAAGAGGAGCTGTAATGCCATTCCTCCTCAGAGGAGGACTGGGAGGAGGAAGAGATTGCTTCAGAGGTGGCTGGTGCCCAGGCTGCTGGGGTCACCTGTCAATGCCATCCCAAACCTTAGGGTGAACTGCAGGCTGGCAAGGTAGCAAGGACAACGCTGATTCAGTAGCATTTCACCTGATTACCCCAAGCCCTTGTAGTTGATGACTCCAAACACACCTTCCAGAATACAGAGCTATTTCACTGCTGTGACCCTTACCTGCAAGGTCCAACTGGCAGCCATGAACATGCAAATTGAGGGTTCCTCCATCCACCATTGTCCAACATCACATAACATTTTCAGGGCCCCACGTCCTCACCACTTGCCCCACAATGCGATGTTCCCCTTTTGCAGTGAGATATCAACAAACCACCTGTCAGTGGTGAAATAAAGAAGTTATGTTATCAGGCAAACAAAATAACATGGATGTAGATAATAGCACCCAAGTGACCCATTAAGTGAATTCAACGCCATGGCAGCTTCCTCTCCCTAACATTTCTACAGGGTGCTCCCCCTGTGGCAGAGGATGAGATGGATGCAGCCTGCTCCCTACCCTGTGCCACTGGCCGTGATACCTGTGGTTTCCGACCTCGTTTTGGAGGTGCCCAGGGGTCGGTGGGGGAGGTGAGTGGCCAAAGAGTGACACCGGTGCCTGATGAAGGGCGGTCCCTTTATCTACTGCTAGGAACTTCTCAGCTTTTTCCTGGTGTCCTTGGATGCTGGACATGGCCACCGGCTGGGCCGCAGCTGGAATCCACTCCGAGCACCTTAGCACCATCAGCGACAGAGTGGTCAAAGCTACAGAAAGTTTCACTCTTTCTGTGCATATCAGTGCTCTGCTCCTGCACCCACTCACAGTGGTGCTGCATTTGACTGTCCAAGAGGTTGCCCAATCTCTCAATGGAGGAACTCATGCGATTGAATCTCTGGGTCATGACAGAGCACATGTACTGCATGGACTCCTCCATTGCCTGCCCTTGGCTCCTCAAAGTTGCAAGGAACTCTGACAGACAGGAACCTGTGACACCTGAGGCCCAACATCTTCACTGAAGCATCACTATGTCTGCCCTCCTCCTCCTCCTGCTCACGTGTACTGTGAGGTTCACCCAGGGGTCCCCATTCTATGTTAACCTGTGGCCCAAGTGAGGTGAGTGTCTCTGCACTGGTGGAAAGTGCTGAGGGATGATGTGGCAGCACTGGTTCCATGGTCTCACTCCTGGCGAGGATTTTAGTGCCGATACTGCAGGTCCGCTTTGATCCCGCTCTGCAAATGTCCCCATGGGAGACACGAGAGAAAGGTAATGAGAACTGGTCCTAGTCAACAAGTGCCACAGCAGAACCAACCCCTGAGATAACAACAGTCTAAGATCCATAGCTCGCATTGGGCAGGATTCTCCTCCATGCCCTTCACCTCAAGAAAGAGCTGTCCAATGACCCTGTTGCTCATGGCCTCTCGTCTCGCCATCTCCCACAAAATGTATCATCGAAACCCTGGCGATCTCCAGTGCCACCTCCTCCACTGCTATCAGGGTATGGAGCTGGGCCACTCCACCTCCCATTATAGCCATCTCCCATGTATTATGGGCTCCCTTCTCCTGCAGGATGAGAGGAGAAAGATTCATGAGTAGGCTGCCCTCCTTCATCTTTTCCAGCATGACATACACTTGAGTTGCCTCAGTGATGTCTCCATCCGAATGTCTCTCCATATATGAGGGTGGCTGTGTCTCAGTATTGTGACCGTTCACTTACTTTGACAGTCTGAGGGAGAACTATGGACATTCTGTGAGGTCAACTTGTGCGCTTTCTGACCACAAGAGGTCATTGAACCCTTTCCTACACTGGACTCGGGTCCTTCTCGTGGGTCCCTGGCTGCTGACCTCTGTGGCCACCTCCATCCACGCCCTGATGGTCTCGCCGGGAGATTTCTCCATCCTGAGGCTGGGAAGAACAACTCTCTCCTCTCTTATACCGAATCAATGAGTGTCTCCAGGGAGGCATCAGAGAAAGGGGATGCCATCCAGGGACACATGCCCATGCCTACAGAAGCCCTCTGATCTCCCTAGTGCTGTATTACTGAAGGCAATGGCAAGCCCAGTCATGGCTGCAACTTGCCTTTTAAAGTTGTCCTCAGTGACCCGTTCTCGCTTCCAGGACACCTTCAGTGCCTCTAATTGGGCGCCAAGCTTGCACCCAGACCAATTAACAAGTCTGCATTTAAAAATAGCACCTTATCAATAAAGCTGGTGAGGTGCAGGGTCGAAACATGGAAATGTTTTGGGCGTTGGGTTCCCGACTCCATTATGAAAATTCAGCCCTTGATGAGTAACAGTAACACCTGGTGAGTTATACGTTTCTGATCCAGCAGTGCAGTTCAATATTCAAATTGCTTTGTCTATTATTGATCCCTTTTAAAATATTAAGTGCCGAATCTAGTATTACCCTGTGATCCACTGCACCTGCACCCTTAACTATTGCTACACCATGCAATGTGCCTTCCACTTGTTTGTACTCAATTTCATGCATCACTATTCTGCTGAATTATGAATTTTATTGTGATTCTTTTGTAGGTTCCCTGCTGCTTCTTTCATGTCAATTTTCTTTCCCTGCCACCAGTTTATTAGCACATACTAATTTGACCAAAAATATTTCTAAATATAAGGTGTTAATGTAAACGAGGAATGTGGGAACTTCGGCACCCATCCCTGGGATACTACACTCAGTACTTCTCCCTGCCACTCAACCTGCTACGAGTACCCCAATAGGTTTTAAAGGGATTGCAGGAACAAGGAGATCTGGGGGTTCACATACATAAATCTTTGAAGGTGGCAGGACAAGTTGACAAGGCTGTGTAAAAAAAAAATGGGGTCCTTGGCTTTAGTGATAGAGACATACAGTACAAAATTGAGGAACTTAATGTAAACTTTTATAAATGACTGGTTAGGCCTCAGCTAAAGAATTGTGTCTAATTCTGGATGTCACACTTTAGGAAGGATGATAAGGCTTTGGAGAGGGTGCAGAGGATATTTACCTGAATGGTACCAGTGTTGAGGGACTTCAGGTGTGTGGAGAGACTAGTGAAACTGGAACATTTGCTGGTGTGATATGAGACAGTAGGTTCTTTCTGAATGTTGAGCTGAGATGGGCGAATTACCTGTACATATCTCATGAGACTGTGGTGGGAAACAAGTTGGATTTCAGGAACTGGATGAAACTTTGATAAACAGCTTTTCAAGTAGGTACCTCTTATTCAACCTAATATCAAAATTACCATCAGCCCATAGGCATGCATTATTTAAAACAGGTATGAGTCATCCTTTTCCTTGAATGCTGTACAAGATGGAATCAATTCATGGAATCATACAGCACAGAAGGAGGCCATTCAGCCCATCATCCATGTACTGGCTGTTTGAAAGAGCTATCCAATTAGTCCGACCCCCTTGTTCTTTCCCCATTGCCCTGCAAATTTTTCCCTTTCAAGTATCTATCTAATTCCTTTTTGAAAGTTACTATTGAATCTGCTTTCACCACCTTTTCAGGCAGTGCATAATAACCCACTGCATAAAAAAATCCTCATTTTCCCCCCTCCCCTGGACTTTTGGGGGAATTATCTTAAATCTGTGTCTTCTGGTTGCTGACCCTGCTGCCACAGGAAACAGCTTCCCCCTATTAATCTATCAAAACCCCTCAAAATGTTGAACACCCCTATTAACCTACTCTGCTCTACGGAGAACAATTCCAGTATCTCTAGTCTCTCCACCTAACTGAATTCCTTCATCTCTGGTACCATTCTAGTAAATCTCCTCTGCACCCTCTCCAAAGCCTTGACATCCTTTGTATTATAAAGGAGTTGTTTGTTCCTGAAGATAAAAATCTAAATCAAATCCATCTAGACTACTCCAACCCTCTGGACTTCTTTATTTAGCTAAGTTATTTTAAAATGTTAATTGTCATTTAAAATACACTTGATTGTTTATGATTTATGAAGGGCATGTGTGGTAATGTTATGAAAACTAGAATGTTTTTAGAAAGACATTTTTCAATCTTGCTCACAAGACCTTGTGTATCCAGCTGATAGTTCCCCACTGCAGCAAGCAGTTCATCTGCAACAAACTGCAAACCAGAATGTGAGGGCTAAATTGCCTGAACCTGTTCAATGTGCAGAGAAAGAAGATTTAAAGAGACTTCAAGCCTCCTCTGACTAACTTCTCATACCAATACTCCACATGGGAATGTTTTCAAGAAACTCATATAACATTCCCCATGCAACATGTGCATTTAAACAAATATCACTTCAACAGCCTAATGGACCCAACATTTCCAGATTAGTTTCTGTCATAGTTTCATAAGGTGGATACTGAAATATAAACACAACCACTGTGCTGTTCTGTTATATTATATTATATTATAGATGTTTGCATATGCAGCAGGGAAGGGGGCTGAAAACCCTTGAATCCACTTCACCACTGATCCTGCTGCAGTATTTGGGAGTCAGGGCAGGGCCATCTAACTTAAATATTTATAGTGAGCACCTCATCAGTATGGATGCATCATGAGTGACAGCAGGGAGAGGAGGGGACACAGCACTCAGAATGCAGTTAGAATTCACTCCAAAAATTTAGGCCATGCAGTTAATTGGGCCCTTTTATAAGAAAGTAAATATAAAAGCAAAATGATACAGACTCAGTTTCGGGATTTTCAACCCATGACTGTAGCCTAGATACTACTTTGGACCCCTCTCGGGCTCTTCCACAGACCTGAATGTTTCATTCCAGAATCCAGATTTCTGGGGTAATGGGAGCTATGTAAATTCTGACAAGTGAGATTATCTAACCAGCCGCATCTCCTTTTGACGTCAGGTATTTGTAATGAGAAACTTCTGCCCATTCTTAGCCCTGGTGTGAAATCTCTGTGGCTCGTTTACTGGGTGGTATCTTTGGATCCTGCTTAAATGTTTATCTCTCCTCCACTGCTCTCTTGCCCATTTTACTCTAGGAATGCATCCCTGGGCTCAAGGAAACTCTTAGTCAAGATCATTTAAATTGGTTTCTTTTCACAGGGTGTGCTTTTGACTGGTGAACAAGGCACTGCTAAGACGGTCATCGTAAAAAGCTACCTGTCTAAGTATAACACTGAGATTTATCTGCCAAAAAGCCTTAACTTCTCCTCAGCCACTACACCTTTAATGTTTCAGGTAAAGAGTCAATGAATAACTTCCTGTACTGTGTGAAAATATGATGGCACCTAACTCAGAAAGAACCCAAATCTTTTTCATAATATGGAAAATTCTTTCTGTTCTGCTCCACCCTGCACCCATCAATGAGCAATTTGCATCCTCCACACTTCCCTCCACCACCACCAACACCAGCTATTGTGCAGCAGGTTCAGGAATTTGCAACAAAGCACTCTTTCCCACATTAATGAATACAGTGCCTCTGTCCTTTGCTGTGACACCCCTAACCACTGAGAAACTTTGACATTCCCTCCTCCAGTGGGGCACCCATTCTCCAAGACACTCTAACTACACCCAGGTCATGCACTTTAGATTTTACCCTCAAGCCATGATTCCACACATTCACTCCCCACTTGTGGCAGGCACTTAGTTAAAAACTTGGTATCACACAATTTTGAAGGTGGCGGTATGTGTTAATCTGTTAATTGTGTGTCAGTGGTTTGATTATATGCAGGGGAAGGGTGCTAATTGGGGTCTTAGTTGAGCACTTATAAGCAGACGCTCACTGAAATTGGTAGAGGGTTTGAGTGAGGAGCTACATGTTTGTAATCCTTTTATTCTGCACAATAAATGTGAAACTGAGTAAATATCGGCTCCAGCATTATCCTTCCATAACAAGCTTTCTGGAGTTTAACAGTTTGCAGCAATCTAAAAGATTATTAGAATTTTTATCTTTCAAATTAAGTGTACATATTTTGACTTTTTAACTAGAGAACAATAGAAAGTTATGTGGACAAAAGAATGGGGAATGTTTATGGACCTCAAGCTGGAAAGAAAATGACCGTATTTATAGATGATGTAAACATGCCGATTATTAACAAATGGGGTGATCAGGTAAATAAAACTGTTCAGTCAGTTTGATTCTCTGTTGACTTTCTTTATATCAAATTGCCATTATTTTGTTGACTGTATTTAACAAGACTACACTTCTTTGAATGAAGTAGTTGTTTACCAAAGGTGACCAAGATGATTAAAATTGATGGTGTCTGTAATCATTTCATGTTTCTGGCATGAGCTAGGCCATTAGCTTAGAGAAAACATCACCTTATTAAATTTTCTGCGTGTTGATTTCTAAAACAAAACTCTTTGGAGATGTTGACAATGCTATATACATAGGATTGTCAACCCTCCAGGGTTGTAGGTCTCCAAAAATCAAAGATTAATCTCCAGGATACTGCTGCAATAAAAATTGTTTTCTTCATCTTTCAATGCTTTTGTTTGTTAGACATAAAAATATTGGTAATGGGAAAAATGGCTGTTTGACAGTCAAGATTCTTCCAATCGAATAATGAACATTTTGTTCACTTTCCAATTGGTGTGGAAAGGCAGGGCACTGTGGGAATGGACATGTTGGGTGACCAATGACAGGAGTGTGAGGGCAGGGCAGGTGATGAAACCTCCAGGAATGCATCCAATAAGAGTTGGCAATGCTGCTCCATATCCAAGATTAGTCTTTAAACTGTATAAGTGCTTCAGCGTTTCACTGCACTATAGTGATGTAAGCAGTACATTTATTAAAGAATCATGTACAAAAATGGGTTCCATTGAATTGCTGGTTTTATATTTTTTGCATTCCAATACTGATTTTTAAAGCTGTCATGTACTTTTAAAACTAATTAATGTAAATGGTAGCATTAGGATACAAAGGTCATAAATGTTCATGTTACACCCATATTCATTAAAGAAAATGTGTTAGCCTGGCAAGAGCAGAAGCCACAGCTTGCTGTTTTGGAAAATTTAATATAAAAACATTGGGGCAAAAAAAAATCCCAGGGGATATCTTTGAGGAGGATATTTATCAATTTCTTAAAGGTCCAATATCTAACAAGTGGCACTTGTTCTTTTTGCAATGGTGAATTGGTAAAATAAATTTTCCACTTTGATTATTTTTAATATGTTTTGATACATTGTGCAAAATTGTATGACACAATTGACTATTTACATTTAACTGTACTCAATTTCCAACAATATAATGAGATGAGACTGTATCAAGAAGTCACTTGTGGGAGTGGTGTACAGGCCACCTAACATTAACCACACTGTAGGAAGGGGTATAAAGGAAGAAATAATGGCAGCTTGTCAGAAAGGTACAGCAATAATTATGGGGGATTTTAACTTACATATAGACTGGAAAAATCAGATGGGCAGAGGTAGCCTAGATGAGGAGTACATAGAATGTTTTTGGGATAAATTCTTGGAACAATACATTCTGGAGCCAACCAGAAAGCAGGCTATACTGGACCTGGTATTGTGCAACGAGATAAGATTAATTAATGACCTCATAGTTAAGGCACCCCTAGGTAGCAACATTTATAATATGACTGAATTTTACATTCAGTTTGAGGGAGAGGAGAGTGGGTCCAAGACTCGTATTTTAAACTTAAATAAGGGCAATTATGAGGGCATGAAAGCAGAGCTAGCTAAAGTGAATGGCAAATCAGGTTAAGGAATAGGTCAATAGAGATGCTGTGGCAGACACTTAAGAGGATATTTCAGAATACACAGAATAGATACCTTTCAAAGAGAAAGAAAAATTCCAAGGGTGGGACCTGCCATCCGTGGTTAACTAAAACAGTTAAAGATAGAATCAAACTTAAAGAAAAAGCCTATAATTGTGTGAAGATGGGAGGCAGGTCAGAAGATTGGACAGAATATAAAAAACAGCAAAGAATGACTAAAAGATTGATAAGGAAGGTAAAATTAGAGTACGAGAGAAAGCTAGCTAGAACTATAAAGACAGTTAGTAAGAGTTTCTATAAATATTTAAAAAAGAGAAGAGTTAACAAAGTGAGCATTGGTCCTATAGAAAGTGCGTCTGGGGAATTAATAATGGATAATAAGGAGATGGCAGATGAATTGAACAGGTATTTTGCACTGGTCTTCACTATTGAGGATACAAGTAACATCCCAGTATTAGCTGTAAGACAGGAAATGGAAGGGAGGGAGGAACTCAAGAAAATTACAATCACCAGGGAAGTGGTACTGAACAAATTGTTGGAGCTGCGGGCTGACAAGTCCCTGGGTCCTGATGGAGTGGCTAGTGAGATAGTTCATGCGTTAGTTTTAATTTTCCAAAATTCCCTAGATTCGGGGAAGGTTCCATTAGGTTGGAAAATAGCGAATGTAATTCCTTATTCAAAAAGGGAGGGGGACAGAAAGCAGGAAACTACAGACCAGTTAGCTTAACATCTGTCTTAGGGAAAACATTAGAAGCTATTATTAAAGCTATTATTTAGAAAAATTCAAGGTAATCAGGCAGAGTCAACATGGTTTTGTGAAAGGGAAATCATTTATTGGAGTTCTTTGAGGGAGTACATGTTCTGTGGATAAAGGGGAACCGGTGGATATACTGTACTTGGATTTCCAGAAGGCATTTGATAAGGTGCCACATTAAAGGTTATTGCAGAAAATGAAAGCTCATGGTGTAGGGGGTAACATATTGGCATGGATAGAAGATTGGCTAGCTAACAGGAAACAGAGAGTAAGCAGAAATGGGTCATTTTCTGGTTGGCAAGACGTAACAAGTGGTGTGCCACAGGGATCTGTGCTGGGGCCTCAACTTTTTACAATTTATATAAATGACTTAGATGAAGGGACCAAAGGTATAGTTGCTAAATTTGCTGATGACACAAAGATAGCTAGGAAAGTAACTTGTGAAGAGGACATAAAGGGGCTACAAAAGGATTATAGATAGGTTAAGTGAGTGGCCAAAGATCTGGCAAATGGAGTATAATGTGGGAAAGTTTGAAATTGTCCACTTTAGCAGGAAGAATGAAAAAGAAACATATTATCTAAATGGTGAGAGATTGCAGAGCTCTGAGATGCAGAGGGATCTGGGTGTCCTAGTGCATGAATCGCAAAAGGTTAGTATGCAGGTACAGCACGTAATTAGGAAAGTGAATAGAATGTTATCGTTTATCGCGAGGGGAATTGAATACAAAAGTAGGGAGGTTATGCTTCAGCTATACAGGGCATTAGTGAGACCACATCTGGAGTACTGTGTACAGTACTGGTCTCCTTATTTAAGGAAGGATGTAAATGCATTGCAGGCAGTACAGAGAAGGTTTACTAGACTACTACCTGGAATGGGTGGGCTGTCTTACGAGGAAAGATTGGACAGGCTAGACTTGTATCAGCTGGAGTTTAGAAGAGTAAGAGGCGACATGACTGATACAGATAAGGTTCTGAGCGGTCTTGACAGGGTGGATGTGGAAAGGATGTTTCTCCTTGTGGGACAATCTAGAACTAGGGGTCACTGTTCAAAAGTAAGAGGTTGCCCATTTAAGACAGAGATGAGGACAAATGTTTTTCTCACAGAGGGTCGTGAGTCTTTGGAATTCTCTTCCTCAAAAGCTGGTGGAAGCAGAGTCCTTGAATATTTTTAAGGCAGAAGTAGATAAATTCTTGATAAGCAAGGGGGTGGAAGGTTATTGGAGATAGGTGGAAATGTGGAATAATCAGTTCAGCTGTGAACTTATTGAATGTTGGAGCAGGCTCAAGGGGCCGAGTGGCCTACTCTCACTCATGCTTCTAATTTGTATGTTTGTATCTTCCTCCAGTGCTAGAATTGGGACCTTCTACCATGGGAGTGGGATGGGATAAAATGCTGACAGGAAAATGTTGGTAACATATCATTTTGTCATGTTCTGAGGTAACGAATGAGATTTTGAGACAGCTGATGGAACAGAGGGGGTTCTATAACCTAGAGAAGCCAGGAGAGTTCACGCACATTGTGGACATTCAGTTTATTGCTGCGATGATCCATCCTGGTGGAGGACGGAACGATATTCCTGAAAGACTGAAGAGACACTTTTCCATTTTTAACTGTACACTATATTCCAACATCTCCATTGACAAAGTCTTTGGTAAGTCAGGTTTTATGTATATGTAGTATTTGGCCAATTTTTTTTTTGTTGCAAACTGTAACCATTATAATTTACAGATTGCAGTTTGCACCTTTTATATAAAATTCACAATAAATTATAGAGAATTCAGAGCAGGGATCAGAAATGTAATAAGTATTGATGGATTTTGGTTGTGGTCAGGGTTACGACCGAGGTGGGAGGAGTGCACTGTTTTTCTAATTCCACTTGTCCAAAGGTCACAACATATATTTAATTTTTTTCCCAGTTACTGATACGGTCAATCATTCCCAGGATCATTATCCCAGAATAAAGTACACCAACCAGGTTTCTTTAATAAACAACAAAATTATCAGCTTATTATAAAACAAGGCAGAACCAGTCATGAAGCAAAGCATTAACACACATATTGAAATATAAAAGTTCCCTTTTTGCCTTAGCCCCTCACACACATACACACACACTCACATACACCAAAAAAAATAGAGACTTACTCTGCAGAGCTCTATTACAAAAAAGAGAGAATATTTTGGCCAAATACTTGCCAATTCTTGAAGAAAAAAGAGAAGATATGGAAAGATGTCAGATGTTCTTTGTTTTAGTTTGGCATGCCAAATACGCGTAGATGGCTGTCACTGGGATCTTCCTAGAACAGTTCTTGTCAGGCAACATTGAAGATCAGTTTGGGAAGGCTTTCCAGGAAAAATACAGCAACAGTTTCAATCTGTTTCTTACACTTGCTTCTCAAAGAGATGGAATACTGGCAAGCTTTTCAAAGAACTGGAACAAGCTGAGTTGGGGTTTGCTCCCTTGGCAAGTTTTTTCCAACTGTCATAGAGTCATGGAATCGTACAGCATAGAAACAGGCCCTTCGGCCCACCGCATCCATGCCGACCATAATGCCTATTGATACTAATCCCACCTGCCTGCATTAATTCCATATCCCTCTATGCCTTGCTCATTCATGTACCTGTCCAGATGCCTCTTAAATGTTGCTACTGTTCCTGCCTCCACCTCTGCCTCTGGCAGCTCATTCCAGATACCCATTATTCTTTGTGTGAAAAATCTACCCCTTTGATCCCCTTTAAACCTCCTTCCTCTCACCTTAAATCTATGCCCTCTAGTTTTAGTTACCCCTACCATGGGAAACAGACTCTGGCTATCTACCCTATCTATGCCTCTCATAATTTTATATACCTCTATCACGTCCCCTCTCAGCCTCTTTCGCTTCAGGGAAAACAGACCCAGCCTATCCAATCTCTCTTTATAACTTAAGCCCTCCAAACCAGGCACCATCCTTGTGAATCTTTTCTGCACCCTCTCTACCATAATCACATCTTTCCTGTAGTGTGGCGACCAGAACTGCACACAGTACTCCAAGTGCGGCCTAACCAACGTTATGTACAACTGTAACATGACGGCCCAACTCTTGTACTCAAAGCCTCGGCCGATGAAGGCAAGCATACCATACACCTTCTTCACCACCCTGTCTACCTGTGTTGCCACTTTCAGGGAACTATGTACTTGCACCCCAAGGTCTCTCTGCTCAACAACACTCCCCAGGGCCCTGCCATTCACTGTATATGTCCTGCCCTGGTTTAACTTCCCAAAATGCATCACTTCGCACTTGTCTGCATTAAATTCCATTTGCCAATTCCTTGCCCACTTTCCCAGTTTATCTATATCCTGTTGTAATCTTCGACAAACTTCTTCACTGTCCACTATACCACCAATTTTGGTGTCATTCGCAAACTTACTAATCATACCCCCTACATTCGCATCCAAGTCATTAATATATATGACAAACAACAGAAGGCCCAGCACCGATCCCTACGGCACACCACTGGTCACTGGCCTCCAATCTGAAAAACAACCCTCCACTACCACCCTCTGCCTCCTATCACCAAGCCAATTTTGTGTCCAATTGGCTAGCTCACCCTGGATCCCATGTGTTCGAACCTTCTGGACCAGCCTACCAAGCAGGACCTTGTCAAAGGCCTTGCTAAAGTCCATGTAGACAACGTCCATCACCCTGCCCTTGTCAATCCTCTTGGTCACCTCCTCAAAAAACTCAATCAAATTCATGAGACATGATTTCCCACGCACAAAGCCATGCTGACTATCCCTAATCAGACCTTGCCTTTCCAAATGCATATAAATCCTGTCTCTCAGAATCCCTTCCAATAACTTTCCCACCACTGATGTAAGGCTCACCGGCCTGTAGTTCCCTGGTTTATCCCTGCTGCCCTTCTTAAATAAAGGCACAACATTAGCTATCCTCCAGTCGTCCGGTACCTCACCCGTGGCTAACAATGATACAAAAATCTATGCCAGGGCCCTAGCAATCTCCTCCCTTGCTTCCCATATCTTAATGCGCTTCAAAACCTCCAACACCTTCTCCTTTGTAATGTTGATATGCTCCAGGATATCGCTGTTCCCTCCCTTGAACTCACTAGCTTCCATGACCTTCTCCATGGTAAATACAGACAAGAAGTATTCATTTAAGACCTCGCCCATTTCCTGTGGCTCCACACATAGATTACCACACTGATCCTTAAGGGGACCTAATCTCTCCCTAACTATCCTTTTACTCTTAATTTGCTTATAGAATCTTTTAGGATTCTCCTTTATCTTATCTGCCAGGGAAATCTCATGTCCCCTTTTCACCCTCCTAATTTCCTTCTTAAATGTACTCCTACATCCCCTGTATTCCTCGAGGGACTCGCTCGATCCCAGCTACCTATACCTGACATATGCTTCCTTCTTTGTCCTGACCAGACCCTCAATATCCCTCGTCAACCAAGGTTCCCTAAACTTGCCAGCCTTGTCCTTCTATTTAACAGGAACATGCCAGCCCTGACCTCTTCCTATCTCACTTTTAAAAGCCTCTCACTTGCCAGACATCCCTTTACCTGTAAACATCCTCTCCCATTCAACTTTTGAGAGTTCCTGTCTGATGCCATCAAAATGAGCCTTCCTCCAATTTAGGACTTCAACCTGAGGACCAGTCCTATCCTTTCCCATAACTATCTTGAAGCTCACAGAGTTATGGTCACTGGTCCCAAAGTGCTCCCCCACTGACACATCAACCACCTGCCCATCCTCATTTCCTAAGAGGAGGTCGAGTGTAGCCCCTTCTCTAGTAGGGCCATCCACATACTGCTTCAGAAAACTATCCTGGACACACTTAACAAATTCTTCCCCATCTGATCCCTTAGCACTAAGGCAGTCCCAGTCAATATCAGGGAAGTTAAAATCACCTACTATTACAACCCTATAATTCTTACACCTTTCTGTGATTTCCCTACATATTAGATTAGATTAGAGATACAGCACTGAAACAGGCCCTTCGGCCCACCGAGTCTGTGCCGAACATCAACCACCCATTTATACTAATCCTACACTAATCCCATATTCCTACCAAACATCCCCACCTGTCCCTATATTTCCCTACCACCTACCTATACTAGTGACAATTTATAATGGCCAATTTACCTATCAACCTGCAAGTCTTTTGGCTTGTGGGAGGAAACTGGAGCACCCAGAGAAAACCCACGCAGACACAGGGAGAACTTGCAAACTCCACACAGGCAGTACCCGGAATCGAACCCGGGTCCCTGGAGCTGTGAGACTGCGGTGCTAACCACTGCGCCACTGTGCCGCCCAATTCCCTCTGACTATTGGGGGGCCTATAGTATAATCCCATCAAAGTGATCACCCCTTTCTTATTTCTAAGTTCTACCCATATGGCCTCATTGGACGTTCCCCCCGGGATATCCTCTCTAAGTACTGCCGTGATGTCCTCCCTAATCAATAGTGCAACTCCCCCTCCTCTCTTACCTCCACCTCTGTCTTTTTAATACTCTCCATATCACCAACTCACTGTCCAAAGCGAAACCAAAAACATCTTAGGAGTCAAGTCTCCTGACCCCTATAAATCTTGACCTGTCAGCTCTTTGTAAACATCTTTCCCCAAGTCAAAAAAGCCCTCTGCTGGGTATTTATCTGAAAACAGGCACTTTCCAGTAACTTAAATAAAAGCAAAATACTGCAGATGCTGGAAATCTGAAATAAAAACAAGAAATGCTGGAAATACTCAGCAGGTCTGGCAGCATCTGTGGAAAGAGAAGCAGAGTTAACGTTTTGGGTCAGTGGCCCTTCTTCGGAAGAACTCTGCTTCCGAAGAAGGGTCACTGAGCCGAAACTTTAACTCTGCTTCTCTTTCCACAGATGCTGCCAGACCTGCTGAGCATTTCCAACCTTCCAGTAATTGTTCTTTACAAGCTCAGACAGAAGATCTTCTGGTGACCTCTTGTCTTTAAAAAAAAAAGTTCCAGCATCTATGGAATCATTTTTCAATTTTAAAACACAAATCCTCATAATTTAACAAAAAATTGGAAGCACTTGTAAAATCAGAATTATATTTTGTCAGGCAATGTGATATTTAGGAATAGGTTGGGAATAAGAATTGTGGGCGGCACAGTGGCACAATGGTTAGCACTGCAGCCTCACAGCTCCAGCAACCCGGGTTCAATTCTGGGTACTGCCTGTGTGGAGTTTGCAAGTTCTCCCTGTGTCTGTGTGGGTTTTCTCCGGGTGCTCCGGTTTCCTCCCACAAGCCAAAAGACTTGCAGGTTGGTAGGTAAATTTGCCATTATAAATTGCCCCTAGTATAGGTAGGTGGTAGGGAAATATAGGGACAGGTGGGGATGTGGTAGGAATATGGGATTAGTGTAGGATTAGTATAAATGGGTGGTTGATGGTCGGCACAGACTCGGTGGGCCGAAGGGCCTGTTTCAGTGCTGTATCTCTAAACATAAACAAGTAATCATTGGGCTAAGAAATATTGCTTTCAAAAGTATTTTTAAATAATTGTGAGCTTTTCTCTGCTGTAACATTATTTCCTGATTGTTGCAGGTATCATTGGAGTGGGCCATTTCTGCAAACAGCGGGGATTTACTGAGGAGGTTACAGACTTGGCAGCTCAGCTTGTTCCCATCACACGCAAACTGTGGCAAGTTGTCAAAGTTAAGATGCTTCCCACGCCAGCCAAGTTTCACTACGTGTTTAATTTACGAGATCTCTCCAGAATTTGGCAGGGCATGCTCAACGCCACTGCAGAGGTCATTTGTTACAAAGAGGTAAAGATTTCTATAATAACAATGGTGACTGCACTTCAAAATTTATTAATTGGCTGCAACGCACTGTAGGACACCTTGAGTACATGATAAGACATTCTATAAATGCAAGTTTTTCTTTCATCTTCCTTCCTTCCAAATAACAGCGCCATGCTTCATAATGAGAAATTTTCCTTTTGTTCACACATCTCCGAAACTTCCTAATTTTTATTCCCCAGCTTTAGATTTCTTCACAATTGCCTTTGCTATATTGTGGGCTGAATTTTACAGACGCCCCCCAACGTCGGGTTTCGTGGTGGGGGGAAGGGGTGGGTGGGTGCGGAAAATACCTCTGGCAGAGGCCCACCATGGGCCTTGACACGGGAATGCCAGGCTTGATATTGTGGGCGGCGGCAAGGCCTCGTGGTGGCCCCCCTGCCGCTCGGCAACGAGAGCCAAATTTAAATAAATTTACATGAACAAATAAACCTACCCGCACCCGCCGTCTGTTCCAGAGCGATATTGGTGCTAGTGGCCAGCACTCCTGCGCCTTTGGGTCCGCGTCTGGGGATCTGAGGTGGAACACTGATGGGGAGGGGGGGAGCAGGTAGGTTTTTCAGTCCGGGAGCAGGGCTGGGTGGGTAGCAGTGTCAGAATGATTTCATTGGTGTAGGGGATGGTGGGAAGGGGTAAAGATTAAAGTTAATGAACTTTGGGAGGGGGGAAGGTCAGGTACACAAGGTAAGTATTTTGGTGGGAGGAGATGGCAAGGAATTAAATCTATGGTTGTTGGGGGGTGTGGGAGAGGGGCAAGATCAATTTATTTAATTTTGTAACATCCATTCTCCTTTAAAAATTTAAATTAACGGTAGGGCTCGAAGCCCTTTAAAAATGGTGTCAGCGCCTGCACAAAGGCAGCTGACGCCATTGCCAGGGACGGACCGCCTGCCCCTTCCACATCATCGGGGGGTGGCGGTCTGCCCCGGCCATTTAAATGAACCACCGCGTTTAACACTGCGGCGGCTCTGCCACATGTGGGCCACACGGGCGGATTGCCATTATTTATGTCAGCCGCCGATTTCAGCGGCAGAAATGTAAAATGCAGCCCTATGTGTGGGCTTATTTGGATGTAGAGATCTGGGCACCAGGATCCATTTTGTCTCTCATCCAAGTTAATAATCTCCAACACAAAGGCAAAACACTGCAGATGTTGAAAATCTGAAAGAAGCACAGAAAATACTCAAAGGAAAACTGAGTTAATTGGCTGGATCTTATTCCAGTGACAGGGGTCCCAGCAGTGGGCCAGAAGGCGGGGCAAGACCCAGCCATCTGCCAGACCCCATAGTTATTACAAAGCGGGCAGGCAACTAACTGCCCACTGTTGGGGACACCGTTCCTTTAAAGGACGAGCTCCTGCCTCCAGAACTGCTGGCCAATTGGAGGGCCGGCAGTTCTGCAGTACCAGCAAGTGTTGCTAGGAGCAGTGACCATTGCCGATACTGCAGGAGGCCCTGCAGAGTAGAGCTGTGATGAAGACCCTAGGAGAGGGTCAAGGTGGTGGCGTAGGGGTCTTCCTGGTGGGCTGGCCATTGCTGCCTGGGAGGGGCTTCTGGGGGCTCTGGAGTTCCCCCAAAGGAGGACCCCTCACCCTAACCCTGCTAGGAGGCTGCCAGGTTTTACCTGGTGGCATCTCCTGCGCAGCGACAGGCCCTTGCATTTTCAGTACAATTGAGGTGAAAGTGGGAAGAGGCCCGCAAGTGACTATTAATTGGCCAATTAAGGACCTCTATTGGCCCAGGGTGGGAAGGCTGTCCTCAACCTTCCCTGCCCTGGACTAAATTGAAGGCGTCAGGAAGGAAATGGGCTCTCCACCTCCGCCCCAGGTCTGCACTCCCTGCCTTCCCTCGCAATTTTATCGCCTTCCCCCACCTCCATTCCCATCCCTAGTGTCATGCAGACTCCCCACCTGCAAAGAATAAGGCATATTAATTTTGTCACATGAACATTGATTTGAAAACTGTTGCTGAACTGAAGAAAGGACTTGTTTAAAAAAAACACCAGGCCCTTGGCTTGAAATATATTTGCATATTAACAGACAGTGCTTGTGGAGACAAAGGGGTTACTTCCCTTATCCAATTTAACCCACAATGGACTTTGAGCACCAGACATTGAAGGTGAGGGAGCTCAAATTTCAGGATGACTGCTGGGATGGCCGAATCCACAAACAGATGTGGTCAGACCAGGTGATCACGTGAGTCGCCTGCTTGACAACCTTGTTTTTCTGAATTGTACAAACAGTTTGAGAAGAGACTGCAGTATGCTCCTGGACTGAAGAAGACCTCTGTCTGCTCCCTTCTCTTTCTCACAGAACTCCAAATCCACTGAAGACACATGAACCCCAAGACAGAAAAGTCTCCTACAGCAAACAGGGTTTAAGAAGAATACTGGGCCCCAATGAAAGGCAAGATATACCTATAATCAGGGACTCTACAGTGAGCTCGAAGAATCGTAATCAAAACCCTCTACAGACATTGCCTCAAACCTCTTCCATTTTAGTTCTTCTGCTCTTTTCTGTCTCTATCTGCATGTGTATATCGCGTATGCTTGCTAGCGTGAGCGTGTTGCATATCCGTTGGCATTAACCGAATTAGAGTTTAAGTTTAATAAAGTTCAACCTTTTTTCTTTAAACTTAAGAAAACCTGTTTGGCTAGTTTCTTTGCCTTATAATTGGAAGTTAGTGAACAAGGATTCACAAAGGTGGAGCTAAAAAATGGTGCGTTTAAAATTAAACCCTGTTAAGCTAAGACCAAGTGAAGGCTGAGATTAAAACCCTAGATCCCTTTCTCACCTGGTCGTAACAATAGGAAGCCAATAAAATGCAGCCCAACGTTCCACGGCAATGACCTTTGAGAACTGAAAAAAGCTTGAAATGTAACAGGTTTTAAGTAAGTACAAGGCAGGCAAGGGGTAAAGCGTGTAAGAACACAAGAGAAGGTCTGTGATAGAGTGGAAGGCAGGAGAGATTAAATGGCAAAAGGGATGATGGTGCAAGGCAATAGGAGATGGTAATGGGACAAGTGAAAAAACAAAAATAGGTCTTTTGGAGGTGTAAATGGGAATAGCATAATCATTGCCAACAGCTGCTGTCTGAAAAAATGGGGGCAAAGGTTATGATCTGAAATTTGTTACGGCCAGGTGAGGAGGGGTTTCAGGCTCCCCTCTTTCCCTTCTTTTTATTTGACCGCAACAGGGTTTATTCCTTTTAAACCGTGATTGTGCTGACCACCTCTGAGTGTTTTACCTTTTTACCTTTACTGTGATCACGAAAGAACCAAGCAGCTAGGTTTTCTTGAGTTTAAACAAGAAAGAGGTAAGTGTAACTCTAACACTGATTTAAAATAATTAAAAATATGCTACACATTCACACACACATTCACATGAGAATCACATGCACACAAATAGTTTATAGAGGGAAAGATAGATTTGGTGGTTGGATTAAAGTCCAGAATAAATGGAACTTAAATTCACAGTCTGTGAAGTGATCTGGTAGTCCTCAGCTAAAGCTGTATTCTTGAAGTCTTCGCTGGTCAAAATGCACTTTGGTTGGCCTGCTTTGCTCAGGATTTTCTTAAAGGCAGATTGTGGTTGGGTTTCTACCCCTGGTTGCTAACTGTAGCAGTTTGTAGTCGCAGTCACAGACGGTTTTAAACTTGATTTTTTTCTGGGGAGAGAGAAAGAGAGAGATAAAGGGAAGCACACAGCTTTCTGCTGCTACACACTCTGAGTTACTGCTTGTCTTCTGTGAGTGTAATGAAACTTCTGTTTTTTCAGAGGTGGACAGATGGTCACATGGTTCTCTCAATCCCTTTTGTTTTTAATGAGATACAAGGTTCAGAATCGGGTCCACAAGTTCCAGGATGCCAATAGCTACACTCAGAGGGGTTTGCTCTTTCAAAGTCAATGTGTCAGGATGGCCTTGACTGCCATGCTAATGAAGCAATCCTAGGTAATTCAATTACGAGAGAAAGCCATTGATCTGGGTCTAGGGCTTCCCAGACTTATGTCTGCAGTTCGATCTCCTGGTATTTCAGATGCAAATTGCAGTGGACATCTTGGCTGCTGTTTTTTTAAAAAATTACTGTAGGATTTTTTCCATTAAAAGTCTAATGTAAGTTTGCAACCGATGAAATTAATATTTCTCATTTGGCATATGGGGTTTTCTTGACAAATTGTTGAATTCAATGTTGAGTCTAGATGGCTGTAAAATACTTAATTGAAAGATGAGGTGCTTTTCCACAAGGTTATGTTGAGCTTCATTGGAACAGTGTAGGAGGCCAAGGACAGAGAGGTCAAAGTGGGAGTGGGGTACAGATTTAAAATGACAGGCAACCAGAATCTCGGGGTCACATTCGTGGACTGAATGGAGATGTTCCACAGTCAGCCAATCTGCATTTGTTTTCCTCAATGTAGAGGAGACTGTGTTGTGGGCAGCGAATATTGTATGCTAACTTGAAAGAACTAAAAGTAAGTTGCCATTTCACCTGGAAATAAACTTCATGATTGAAAGCATTAATTGAATACTGAGGATCTCTTTTCACCGGTGATATTCAAATGCTGACTCCACTATCAACTATCTGCTGAGAATACAAGCACTGTAAATGCAAATTTACTTGTCAGCTTAGAGATCAACTTTTGCTATTGAGTTAGAAGATTGCAGGTTCAAGTCTCACGCCAGGATTTGAGCACGTAGTCAAGGGTGACAGTCCAGTGCAGTACTCAAGGAGTGCTGCATTTTCAGAGCTGATCTAAACCAAGGCCCCTTCTGTCTGTTCAGCTTAATGTGAAAAGATCCCATCGCATTATTCAAAATTGAAAAGTGGCCTGGTCAATATTCTTCCCTCAATAAGCACTAAACACCACCAAAAGCAAATAAGCTGGTCATTTGTGAAATCTTAGGGTGGAATTTTCCCAGGCAAGTGGTAGCTGGTTTAGGTATACACAAGGAAGTTAAATCCTCTTAAAAGTGATATCACATCAGGATCCTGATGTCATCCCGCCCTCTTCCAGGTTTCACTGGAGTGGGATTGAAGGCGAGTGGGGAACTCACATGCAGTTGTTGGGTAAATAATTAAAATATTCAAATAGGTCATTTAGTACTGTTTTAACCCTCAGTTCTAAGGGACAACCTTCCCAGGTCTCCTCTCCATCCCTGTGGGTACTGCAGTCTCAAAACTTCAAGTGTTGGTGAGCCATTGTAACCCATGCCGTGGTCCCTTTTAATTAGAAATCCTTTCTTTGACAGATCCAGCACGTCATCGCTCCTGCCCACCCTGATTGGCTAGGGAATCCGGAGGCAGGATGCTAATCCTGTGGCTCAATTAAATAGCCTCAGCAAAGCCTGTTCTTTCGCCATTCTAATTACCGACCCAGGGATTACGTTGGGAAAATTCCATCCTTACTATGTGCAAATTGGATGCTGTGCTTGCTTACAAAACAACAATGACTGCACTGCAAAAATATTTAATTGGTTGTAAGAACATAAGAACATAAGAAATAGGAGCTGGAGTAGGCCATTCTGCTCTTCAAACCTGCCCCACCATTTAATAAGATCATAACTGATCTTCGACCTCAACTCTACCTCGCCACAATATTCCCACATCCCTTGATTCCCTTAGTATCCAAAAACATATCAATTTCTGTCTCGAATATACTCAACAGCTGTGTATCCACAGCCCCCGTGGAACAGAAAATTCCAAAGATTCAGAACCCTTTGCGTGAAGAAATTTCTCCTCACCTCAGTCCTAAATGGCCAACCCCTTATTCTGAGACTGTGGTTCTACGCTCACCAGCCAGGGGAAATGCCCTCCAAGTGTCTACTCTGTCAAGTCCCTTAAGAATTTGATAAGTTTCAATGTGGTCACCTCTCATTCTTCTAGGGAATGTAGACCAGGTCTACACAATCTCTTCTCATAGGACAACCCTGTCATCCCAGGAATCAGTTTACTAAACATATGTTGCACTTCCTGTTAGGCAAATATATCTTTCCATAGGCAAGAAGACTAAAACTGTATACAGTACTCCAGATGTGGAGTATTCACCAAGGCCCTATTTACTTCCCTGAAGACCTCTTTACTCTTATACTCCAATCCCTTTGTAATAAAGGTTAGCATATCATTTGCTTTCCTAATTGCTTGCTGTACCTGCAGGTTAACTTTTTTTTAATTCATTCTCGGGATGTGAGTATCACTGGCAAGGCCAGCATTTATTGCCCATCCTTAATTGCCCTTGAGAAGACTTTCTGTGATTCATGTACAAGACCACCCAAGCTCCTCTGAATACTACCATTTCTCAGTTTCTCACCAATAAAAAAAATTCTTCTTTTCTTATTTTTTTCTATTTAAGTGGATAACTTCATATTTCTCCACATTATATTCCATCTGCCATACTCTTGCCTACTCACTTAACCTGTCAATATCCCTTTGCAGCCACTTTGTACCCTCCTTACAGCTTACTTTCCCACCTAGTTTTGTATCATTAGCAAACTTGGATACATTACACTTGGTCACCTCATTTAAATAATTGATAGAGATTGTAAGTAGCTGAGGCCCAAGTGCTAATTCTAGCAGTACTCCACTAGTCACAGCCTGCCAACCTGAAAATGACTTGTTTATTCCTACTCTCTGTTTTCTACCCATTAACTAGTTCTCAATCCATGCTAATATCGTACTCCCCAATTCCATGAGCCTTAATTTTATGTATTACCATCTTGCGTGGCACTTTATTGAATGCATTTTGAAAATCCAAATGTGCTCCATCCACTGGTTCCCTCTTACCTACCCTGCTAGTTGAATGCTCAAAAATCTGTAATACATTTGTTAAACAAGATTTTCTAAGTGCCATGATACTATGACCTTACAATGGATTCTAGCATTTTCCTTTTGACTAATGTCAGGCTAATTGGCTTATAGTTCCCTGTTTTCTCTCTCCCTTCTTTCTTGAATAGTGGGGTTACATTTGATATCTTCCAATCTATGGGGACCATTTTAAAATCTAGGGAATTCTAGAAGATTGAAACCAATGTATCCGTTATCTCTGTAACCATTTCTTTTAAAACCTTAGCATGTAGGCCATCTCGTCCAAAGAATCTGAGATTTTAGTCATATTAATTTCTCCAGTACTATTTCTTTACTAATATAATTTTGTAAAGTTCCTCATTCTCACTACCCCCTTGGTTCCCTCTTTTTCTGGAATGCTTTTTTTCTACCATGAAGACAGATACAATGTTGGGAATTTTATGGGACCTGCGAGGGCGGAATTCGTGGCAGTGTGACTTAATTAGGGGGGAGGTGATATTTCAATTTTTTGATGGTAGGTTCAATTTTAAAGATTAAGTCAACGGCGTGTTTGAGGTGGGTCAGGCCTCGCTGTCATGTGGCGAGTTACAACTTTTCATACATTTGCATACCATGAATACTCATTACCTTATAATTAATTGAAATTAAGTCCACCTCCCAGATTCAGTCAGCGGCACACGGGAATCTCGTGGCACCCAGTTCACGTTCGCTTAAAGGTGGTATGCACCAATCGGCTTTGTGTAGTTGTGGCTAAGGTCAGTGCTTTTATTTCTTCAACTCTTCAGCACAAGGAAGGGCAACATTGGAATGGATGTTTGGCTGCAGGCCCAGGACCAGCAAGAGTGATTCTTATGGGGGGAGGGGGTTTGAGAGGGTGGGGTTGTGGTGTGCCGGAGGTGCAGAGGAGGGAATGGCCTAGCATTCTTGATGTGGAGTCGGTGGTGGTGGTGGTGATGGACAGATGACGACAAAATAAAAGGGAGGTGGTGATGATGTGGGAGAGGTGTAAAGACAGGTGAGGATGGGTAAGAAATTACACTAATTTAAGGGAAAGAACCTAGAAATCTCTTCCTCCTGAAGGAAATAGGCAAAGCTGATGATCCTCCGTGGTTGCAATGAAGACTGATTTATAACCCTGCTGTAAATAGTGCTTAGCAGAATGATTTCAGGTTCCACAAATGAAAAGCTTTCCCTCCCCCGCCCCCGCATGATCACATGTCTGTCCCATGTCTGCCACCAGAACTTTATTTTTAAATAATAATCATGTGGGAACTAGTAAAAAGGGATGGAGCGGAAATGCCGCCAACGTCCAGTTCCATCATCAGAAAAGGCACGAAATGGATAAAATCTCACCCATAGTATTCATTTAATGTCTCTGCCATTTCCTTATTTCTCATTATAATTTCTCCTGTCCCTGTCTGTAAGGGACCCACATTTACTTTCAAAGTAGTTTCCATGTGAAGTGGTTTGGGACATCCTGAGGATGTGGAAGCGACTATGTAAATTCAGGCTCTTCTTTCTCTTAACCCATGAAAAATTAGGCTCTGTTGGCCTGTGATTTCTCAAATAATGCTCGCTGCTTCTCTCCATTCTGGGAGCACATGATTAAGGAATCAGCCTGACTGTCTCGCCATATTCTTATCTAAGGACTGCTCATACCTGTGCTTGTTAGTATGGTAGATGTGGTTGTTTGTCAAAGAAAATACGAAGTGTAGTTATAATTGGTAATGTACTCCAATATTAAACCTACTATATTGCAAACACTGTTTTAAATAGACTCTTCTGAAGCTCTGGAGACATGAATGTACACGAGTGGTGGCTGATCGCTTTACAAACTCTGAAGACTGTGAATGGTTTGATAAAACATTGATCCATGTTGCCGCTGAAGAACTTGGGGAAGAGATCAAGGGTGTCATCAATGCAGAGAGTGAAGACTTCTTTGTAGATTTCTTGCGTGATCCACCTGAGGCCACAGGTCAGGACATTATTTGCATACAGATTCTCACACAGGATGTACCACACACTAGATTATTGGACATGGCTATCTGAATTTTAAGCTCATGTGATTGACTACATTTGTCATTGCAATTATGACCCATATACTTGATTATAAATATATAAATGTTTTCTTTATTTTTGAGATTCTTTGCTTTGCAGCGAAGATCATTCATCTGTTTTTCCTATTTTCTCCTCACTCAGGTCCTCTTTTGGACTTTGCACTTCTGTGGAGTAGAGGTAGGGAGGGCAGTCAGCTCTTGAAAGCACCATCAATGCTGCTGCAAGCTGGCTGTCAGGAGATATGCGACAGCAGCCTGACGTGCACATGCTGTTTGATTATACCTTTCTTTTGTATATATTCTTTGCCTTCACCCAGATCATTTGAACAGATTTACTGCTGTAGTGTTAATATTTAGTTCAGTATCATGGTTTGGGAGCTGAAAATTTACAAAACCATTCCAGAGACTGGAATTTTTCTGGACCTGTTGACAATTTGAAACATACAATTGTTGTTTTTCAATTAACCATCTGCTAGGTTTTTAAAAACTCCCTTCTATTTTCTTTCAATCCTAAGTAAACACAGTGCAGATGTGTTTGTGCTCCCTTTTGTTTCACGTATCAATTTTGCATCTCTGGAAGTCACCTCAGATTGTTCGCTAGCAGCCTGTGGGATTTCCATCAGAGAAACTTGTAATCCTAGAATATAATTATTTATACTGCTGACATATTTTCTCTGCTCAGTTAATCTATTTGCTTTTGAATTTTAACATTCAAATATTAGGGGAAAGATATCTAACCTTTTTCTTTCTTTGAATATGCCCAATGTACAATGGCTATGTAGCTTTTAAAACGTACATAATAGTTTGTTCTTTTTCTTTCCATTTCCAGGAGAGGAACCAGAGGATACAGAATATGAGATGCCGAAAGTGTATGAGACCGTAGAATCTTTAGAAATGCTGAAAGAGAGGCTGGACTTGTTTATGTTCCTTTACAATGAGACTATGCGAGGGGGGCACCTGGACTTAGTCTTCTTTGAAGATGCTATGATTCACCTAGTTAAGGTAGGGTATGGTTAACTTATTTTCTCCAAATAATTCAGTCCAACTTTAAAGTTGTGCATTCTGTGCTTGTGTTTTTAAATGTGAGTTTGGTTTGATATTATTTGTTTATAGTGAAGTACCAGAACCAATGGCAATTTTGGAAGTAGAGAACTAGAGTTGGTTGAATATAGTTTTTAGGTATCAGCCTTGGCTCAGTCATAGCACTCTTGTCTCTGAATGAGAAGGTTGTCAGCTTAAGGTCCACTCCAGGGACTTGAACATATAACCTCGATTGATATTTCAGTGCAGTATAGAGGGAGAGCTGCACTGTTGAAAGTGCAATCTTTGGGATGAGGTTAAACTGAGGTCCTCTTCACCTTCTCAGGTGGACATTAAAGATCCGATAACACAATTCAAAGAAGAGTTCTCCAAGTCTCCTGACCAATATTTATCCTCAGCCAACATCAGTAAAAACACTAAAATAAAAGCAAAATACTGCAGATGCTGGAAATCTGAAAAACAAGAAATGCTGGAAATACTCAGCAGGTCTGGCAGCATCTGTGGAGAGAGAAGCAGAGTTAACGTTTCAGGTCAGTGACCCTTCTTCAGAACTGGCAAATATTAGAAATGTAAAAGGTTATAAGCAAGTAAAGCGGGGGTGGGGCAAGAGATAACAAAGGAGAAGGTGTAAATAGGACAAGGTCACAGAATAGCTGACCAGAAGGTCGTGGAGCAAAGGCAAACAATATGTTAATGGTGTGTTGAAAGACAAAGCATTAGTACAGATAGGGTGTTAACAGACTGAAAATTGAACAGCCGCAAGTACAAACATGAAAAAAAACAGTGGGTAAGCAAACTGAACAAACTAAGATGAAATAAAATAAACACAAAAAAAATTAAGAAAAGGAAAAAGAAAAAAATAACTGAAAATAAAAGTAAAATGGAGCCCGTCATGCTCTGAAATTATCAAACTCAATGTTCAGTCCGGCAGGCTGTAGTGTGCCTAATCGGTAAATGAGATGCTGTTCCTCAAGCTTGCGTTGATGTTCACTGGAACACTACAGCAATCCCAGGACAAAGATGTGAGCATGAGAGCAGGGGGGAGTGTTGAAATGGCAAGCAACTGGAAGCTCGGGGTCCTGCTTGCGGACTGAGCAGAGGTGTTCCGCAATGCGGTCACCTAGTCTGCGTTTGGTCTCTCCAGTATAGAGGAGACCACATTGTGAGCAGCAAATACAGTATACTAAATTGAAAGAAGTATTCACCTTTTACATTTCTAATATTTCCTCGTTCTGAAGAAGGATCACTGACCTGAAAAGTTAACTCTGCTTCTCTCTCCACAGATGCTGCCAGACCTGCCGAGTATTTCCAGCATTTCTTGTTTTTATATCAGTAAAAACAGTTTCTCTTGTCATTTATCTCATAGCTTAAATCTGGTGTCTTTTTGTTTCTGATTTTGAGCAGTTTTTAGTGGCTGTTTTTGTTTGATAGCAACATTGTGGCCTCAGAAATTTACTGCAGTCCCAGCAGTAATGCACTTATTTATCTCCAGGGTTGACTCCACCAGAAGTTGCGGCATCAGTGGGAGGGCATCTCATTTGCATGGAACCAGCAGATTCTCCATGGTCGTATTGCTGCCGGAATCAGGAGATTATGCCGGGCCTTTGCTGCAATCCATGCAGTCCTCTTCACCTGTGAAAGGGGGCTAATCCTACCACTTAAAAGAAAGTGTGACCTCATCTTTGGTGGAGTCCTGACCTGGAATCTTCCACCGCCCCTCTGTCCATTTACACTCTTGTGGGGCTGATATACCTCATCTCACTTGGCTTAACCAGGCCCCTAATGGACCATGGAAGAGGCAAGTCCAGCCAATGGAGTCCTTGCACCTGAACCTATCTCTCCTTTGAAATGCTGTCAGGAGTAAACAGAGGCTCTGTCCGTTATAAAGCAATCAGGATTTGAGGTTGAGATCCAGTATACTTTATGAAACCTTTCACCTCTATAAGATCTCTTAATCTTCTGTTTTCTAATGGAAAGAGACAAGGTTTCCATGGGGTCTCATAACTAAAGCCTCTCAGCCTGGATTTATCTTTGTGAATCTTTTCTGCTGCCTCTCCATGGTCTTGACATTTTTCTTAAAGTAGGGCAGCAATATTGTTTCAGCACAACTTTGAATGCAACATATTACGTTTGTACACTGCCTTTAATGTAGAAAAACATAACAAGATGCACCACAGAGGCATAATTTTATTTTTTAATGGATGCTGAGCTAAAGAAAGAGAGGTGTCACACTCATAAAGAAAGAAAGGTGTCACACTCATAAAGGGGACAGTTATGAACTAAAGTGAACTGGAGCAATTACAAACTGTAAAAATGAACTGATGAACTAAACTCCAAAAAATGGGCACACTTTTGCTGCAGACAACATGGAGCAAGAGGTCAGGTGACCTCTCCTGTCCTGCAAATATACATCGGGACTGTTGGAAACTAAACCCATCATCACATCTGGACTAGTCCTGGGGAAGGCATATTAAAATGCTAAACAGCCCATCCAATGCTAAATGGCTCCTATCTCCAAGGATTGGATTGACACAGGCCTTCACAGACAGGGAGACTCCAGATTCAAAGCCAAGATAATAAGTGGGACATAACACCACTTTATTTATCAAGTTTAGTCCACATTCAAACCCCGTTGTGTAACAATGGCCCCATGTTCAAAGACATTGTATGAACACACCTGACCAAAACCAAACCTGATAAGGTTTTTTCTTTAAAAAAGAGACTTCTCTGAAAGACAGATCAGGAAGTCAGGCAGCCAGGAAGCTGAGAGATTGATTTCAACCAAGAAGAAGACCCTGCCTGTAACATCTTTAAACCATCGAGGCAGAGACACTGCAAAGTGACCTTGAAAACTCCCTACCTGAGAAATCATAACAGGTTTCTCGCCATCGACTTTGACTGAATCTTAACCAGAGGAGTCTGCAATACTTCAGTGAACCAAGAAAAGGAACACCAGGCCTGTACCGCTGCTAAAAAAATTCCTCCTGGAATATCAAGAAGATTTCAAAGTGAACTCTTTTTACAACAATTAGACTTAAATGCATGCTATCCTCTAATATCTATCTCTTCTTGTGCGTGTGCATGTGTGAGTGAATGAGGTTGCGAATATTTCCGGGTATTGTTTAATAAATGATTTATCTTTCTTTTAATCCTACGAGAAACCAGTCGTTTGCCTGTTTATTTGACCACTAAAACACTCAGGGACTAAAACAATATTTAAAAAAAAACAGTTTACAGTCAGTTGACAGGTAAAAAGTGGAAGCCATCCACACCATCTGCCTCCTGTCCATAACACAGGAGAGCAGTGACCAAATGCTTGGTCAAACAGATGCGTTTTAAGGAAGATCTTAAAGAGAGAAATGGAGAGATGGAGGGTCTTAGGGAGGAAATATCCAGAGCGTGGGGCCGAGACAGATAAAGGCACTATCACCAACATTGGGTCGAAGGGAGGGGGGATGCATGTCAATCCTTTTCCTAAACGTATCTAGGGGGAAAGGGTGTACAGTGAAAGACAGAATTCTGCCACCACTGTTGGAATTGATACCAATGACAATCACACAGTGAAAACTAAATGAATTTTATGGTGTGACATGATCTTATGTGTTGCTGTTTGTATATGTAAATCATATTTGAATATTTTGCAATTGATATTCATCCCTCACTCAATCGTCCTTACCTACATTACAAATTTTTTTGGGTGATAAGTTTATAATTTTAACCATAGTCTTGGGATTTACTTATAGATATCCCGTGTCATCAGAACTCCTCGAGGTAATGCTTTGCTTGTTGGTGTGGGTGGGTCTGGCAAACAGAGCCTTACAAGACTCACTTCATTTATTGCTGGATACCAGACATTCCAAGTCACTCTCACAAGGTAAATTCACAACTGAAATGTTAATGTTTCTTGGGTTAGGCAGCCTATCAAGACATAATAGCAAACTATATATCCAATCAGTATATATTGTATGGCGATGTGTGTGGGTGTGTGTTTGTGTGTGTGTGACAAAAAGGTGGTTTGTATTTTGCTGTGTTGAACAGCCATGCATTTATGTCGCAGTGAAAATGACTCTGCTACAATGTTGAAGTGCCATTTCCACCACTGGAGAGTTAGGGGGTGCAGGATAGATTTTCTTTTCGGTTTTCAGTCCTTGCTTTGTGTTGTATTTGTACCTCTTAAGTTAATCGAAGTTCAACAATACAACAAAGCAGAGTGCCATAGGGTGACTCACTGCCTTTTCATTTTAACTAATTTTTAATAGGATTTGCTCTCACTTTATGTTTAACCATCTTTTTAGAGTCCTGTTTCAGAAATGGCTTTGAGTGTGCAATAAATTTGTCACTTTTGAAATCTTTGGAGCAATATTCTCAGCTGCAGTTCATATTCAGAAATTTGTCCTAACTATAATGTAAATTGTTTAATAAGCCAGACTGAACAATTAACAAAACAGCATTTTACTAGAAATGAATAGTGGTGAGAGGGTTAAACTATATTGCAATAGATTTATTTTTTATGGTTTTCTTTTTCTATATTAAACAATAGAAAACACTGAAGCACAAGAGAATAGGTATTGGAGCTTTTTTATGTGCAACTTCATTTATATATACTTAGGTCATACAGTGCCTCAAACCTGCTGGAGGATCTGAAGTTTCTGTACAGAACAGCTGGACAAGAGGGAAATGGAGTGACCTTTATCTTTACAGACAATGACATCAAGGATGAGGCTTTTCTGGAGTATCTGAACAATGTTCTCTCCTCTGGAGAGGTATGGTGCAGTCATTAATATTCTTCAGTGTATTTTCAAAATAGATACCTGCTTTATTATTTTCTGCCCTGTTGAAATATGTTGCAGTTTTATTCCTGTCCTTGCTGATGAATGTTAGAGCACACCACTCTGTGGAGACTTCCCCAAATTAAACAACTCTGGAAACCACCAAACACTTCTACAATCCCAGCAAGAGCCAGTAGAAATCAATCAGCAACTTACTTGAAAGTAGTTGATGATCCCTTTAAATAATGCTGGCGGAGGGTCCTTCCTACTGCTGAAAATGTGTTCAGCTGTGCGAGGTTAAGAGAAGGCATTAACTACAGCATTGAGCGCTAAAGTTCCAGCACAGCTGGCATCAAATCAGCATTACACGCTGATTGACAGTGTAACTGGTACAACCTGCCTACTCTGCATTCTTGCAGCAGATACTCCCTGTGTGTACTAATGTCCTCACCAAAATGGCATCCAGCATGGCAGCACCAGAAGTGTAAGCATGCACCCCAGACGCCATTTTAGAGGTAAAACAGCATCCATAACGCCAAAGAAATGGGTGCTATGCATCTGAATTTTGCAGCATACATCTTAATTTTTGCCACAATAACAATAGTAAATTGAATTTATTTAGTTCCTTCAAAGTAGAAAATTGGCCCCAAGCATTTCACAGAGGTGAAATCAGACAAAAATAAACCAAAGAAGGAGCTACTTGGAGAGGTGACCCAAAGCGTGGTCGAATAGGTGTTTTTTGGAGCATCTTAAAAGAAGAGAGGGAAGTGAAGAAATGGAAGAGTTTAGGGAAGAATTTTCGGTGTGTGGAGCCTGGATGGCTGAAAGCACAGCTGCCAATGGTATGGCAAAGGGTGGGGGTGTGCACAAGAGTCAGAGGATCAGAGAATGCTGGATGAGGAGAGGAGCATTTTGTATGGCTGGAGTTGGTTACAGAGATTGGGACCATCAAAGCCATGAAGGGATTTAAACATCTCTACATGACAAAACATAATGGTTACGAGAAGTAACAGGAGATAGAAACTCAATAGTAAATCTCCCTCACACCAAAAAATGATATTAAACAGAATGAGGTTTCAAATGGCTGGGATCATGTTGCGGGACGTAACAGAATCTTTAGTCCTGACATTGTGCAAGCTGCTCCAAGTTACACTAACACTGCCAATTATGCAAATGTCTTGAGTGATGTACAGCCTTGCAACAATCACACCTCTATCTGCAGAAGGTCTAAGTGCTAAAATATCACGGCACAAAACTTGAATATAAAAATACTAACTAGGTAAGGTGTAAAATTGGGACTCGAATTTTTGTACATTGCGAGCATTTTATAAATGTGGAATTTACTGAAAAATATTCCTTGGAAGCTCCTGTTTCTCAAAAATAATTGACATTTAAGAAATGAGTTTTACACATAATGCAGTAAAGAACTTTTTTATACGATAACTAATTCAGGGATCTGAAAGGGAACCTTTAATAATTCTACTCGTATGTAGTGAGAGTACATTCCACAACTTTGGAAGAGCTTAGAATTCGGAAAGAAATGTGAACAACCAAAGAGAGGGTTGTTCTTTTCACAAGTTCTGTAACTGACTTTGCAAACAATGAAGCTTTATATTCATTGTTTTACTGGCGTTATGATTATTAGCCTGGATTTCAGCTAGGGCCACCTTGCTGATGTAAGACTGAGTAAAATTCCCATCCGTCTTAGCCCGAAGCTATTGACTCCATCCCTAATTGTGAGGACATGTTCAGTTGTATGGTCCGAGTGGGTCATCAATTCCTACAAGGATGCATTAGCAGTACCTCCTCTGATCTACTGTGTAAGACAGAGTGGCCCAAAACATGAGGTTCTCTAAGGGATCGATTACCTTACCTTTCTAAAGATTTGTGGCTTTTCAAAAGGCCTCAGTGGAATTCACACCAGCTCTCAGCATGTGGACCTTACATTCCTTATGACCCAGCGAGACCAAGGAATCGTAACAATGTACTCTGCACATTGGTTCCTGGAATATACCACATGAATTCTCCTCTCTTTGAAAGTGGACTGCATGTACACTCTTACCAAATTGAGATGCAGGCTTTGAACCAACAAGTGATTTTGTTTCCATAAGGCAGATGAATGAACAGTAACCAGTAACCAATATGCATTTCTCTATTCACCTTGAATATATAAAAATAATAAAGGTGGCATAAGCTTTTTCTCCAAACACAGACCTTGCTGTAACCTCAGTATAGCCCACATCCCTGGTGAGGTTGCCATAGCCCTTAAAACTAGTGGATCTTCTGCTGAGAGCTGGCGTGGCAGGTTGTTTTTAATTTGTATCTTTTTTTAGGTTTCCAACCTGTTTACTCGAGATGAACTGGATGAAGTTAACAATGATCTCACTCTTGTAATGAAGCAGGAGTTTCCAAGGCGACCTCCAACCAATGAAAACCTGTATAATTACTTTATGCGCCGGGTCCGGCAGAACTTGCATGTAGTACTTTGTTTCTCACCAGTTGGAGAAAAGTTCCGCAATCGAGCTTTGAAATTCCCAGCACTGATTTCTGGGTGTACCATCGACTGGTTCAGCCATTGGCCAAAGGACGCTCTAATTGCAGGTAGTATCATATGTGCAGCACACAGGACATTATATAACTGAAGGTGAGATTCAAGATTAAAAACATTAGTTACCCTGGTTTCTACCATTTTGCTCATTTGAAACATTTTTAATTGCCATTTTATTACCTTTTCTTTATTCTTTTGCTGCAGCCTTAGACTCATTTTTGGATTCAGACTGATGCAAACAGCCCTCTGATACCTTGCCGAGGTGAACATTCTTCATGCATGAGCCACAGGCTAACTGATCATGGCAGAAATCCTGTTTTCACTCAATGTCTGTCAATGTACACCTTTCAGCAAGAGGTACTCGAGAGTGACCAGGATCAAGAATCTTGGCTGACTTTCCTTATCCCATCACTGAGTCCAGGGTCCTGGGGGCAATTGATGCCTTTGTCCACTGAATCATCAGGGAAACTCCTAATTTTCACCTTCAGCCAGTCGGTCATCACATTCACTTTCCCAACTAAGTGAAGTTTATTTAGCAGAGCAAGGGTTAAAGTGGTGAACTGACTTTTTTTTATCTTGGGCTGGGAAGCAGTAATCTAGCAATAAGCTTTTAACATCCTAGTGATATTCTTGTTATAGTAACATCCTGGTAAATGTACTTTATGTTTTACATATTAGGGCAACTAATTTTCATGTCTAGGAAATAAAACATTTTTGAAAATACTGCAAATTGCTGATATTTTAAAGAATGATGTTTCCCACTGCAAAAAAGTCAAATCGCTCAGCAAAATTGGATTTAAGTAACTCGATAAATGGGCAGGGCAGACTCCAATTGGACTTGTTTCTCTTAAGCACTGAAGAATTAAATTTGAAGACAGGCCAATTTTAAATTAACTTTATCAGTATATATTTGGGACATTGCTTCTTTCCTGGAGCAAAATAGAAAGAAGATTGTTTCATAGAAATTAAATGGCCAGTAAATTATGCAGTAACCTGGTGTTGAAATATAAAATTACCACATTCATTTTCAACATAATAGTCTTGACAATTTCTGCACATATTGCCCTCAACATTCATATCAGAAGCCATTATGACATTTTTAGAAAATCCAATCAATGGAGAAATGGATAATGACATTTCCAAAGGAATTTATAGCCAAAATAGAGCAGTGAGTCATAGAGCTAGGTTACAAAACATACTTTTTAGAATTAGTCTTGGGCCAGCGAGGTGATTGGAATTGAACCAATGGGTGGAATTTTATGCTTTCCCCCGCGGTGGGTTTGGAGGCGGGGAAAGCATAAAATCGGTGGGATAGTGGCAAAAGGGACCCTGCCACCATCCCGCATCTGCCGAAATTTAGTTTGGGGGGGGGGAACGGCCTTTCTGCCCCACTGCCAATTGAGCCCTTTAACTGGGTAATTAACCCCCAATTAAGGGCCTCTTCCCCAGCCACAATAACCCGTGCGGCGGGCGGCCTTGTCGCCGCATGGGAAGCACTGCATAAAAAACCATGCAGGCTGCTTCCCAGCTTGGGGGTGCGGGGGTGCAGTGTGGGGGGGGTGGTGTGGTGGACATTTGTTCAAAGGCACTTAGTGCCTGAACGAGGGACCCGGCATCTGGACGGGGGTGCCCGTTTAAGTCCGCACCCTTGCTCTTGCTGCTGACCCCCCCCTCCCCTGGGACCCCCACCCCGTGAGACCCCTCCTGCCCTCACCAACCTTAAGCCTGGTTCCAGCGCCACTCTTTGGTGTCTGGTAGGAGCAGCCACTGCATCGGCAATGGTGCTGCAGCTGTCGGCCTCTGATTGGCCAGCAGCTCTGCAAGGCCAGGACTTCTGGTGACAGGGTTTTAAATCTTATGAAAGGCCTGCCACTGTCCAGTTAAGTGCCTGATTGGCAATAAATTCAGTGGGCCTTCCAGAAAAAAGGCAACATGGGGATCTCGCTGTTGGTTTTCCCCAACATCGGGACCCTCGCTGCCAGCATAAAATTACCCCCAATGATTTTGTGTCAAGTCACAGATGAAAATCTCATCTTGGGCAAAAGAGATATATATGTGTCTGAATTTTGTACTCATCAAAGTGATGCATGTTATTGTTGGGAAAGGAACATATTTCATTTCGGACATCTACTGTCAGCACTCCCAATGCTCCACATTGCCCTAATAATTTACTTATGTTTCGACCACACTTTCTTTTTGTGTGTCTTTTTTCCATTTCAGTTGTCCTGTAATCTCTTTGAGATTGGCAAGGGTAAACTTCCTGATTGTGTGATCTTACAGAAACTGTATGACAAAAAAAGTAACAATAACAACAACTTGTATTTATATAGCAGCTTTAACAGAATAAAAAGTAACAAGGCACTTCACAGAAGCATTATAAAACAAATTTGACACTGGGCCACATAGAGATATTAGGCAGAATAAAAGCTTGGTCAAAGAGGTAGGCTTTAAGGAGTGCCTTAAGGGAGGAGAGAAAGGGAGGGGCGCAGAGATGTTTAAGAAGGGAATTCCAGAGCTGAGGGCATTAGCAGCTGAAGGCACAGTCGCCAATGGTGGAGCAATTAAAATCAGGGATGCTGAAGAGGCCAGAATTAGAGGAGAGCAGATATCTTGGAGGGTTGTGGGGCTGGAGGAGATTACAGAGATAGGAAGGGGGGGGGGTGACATGCAGGGATTTGAAAGCAAGGATGAGAATCTTAAAAAAATCAAGGTGTTTTGCTTAACTGTGAGCCAGTGGAGGTCAGCGAGCAAAGGGGTGATGGATGAATGGGATTTGGTGCAGTTAGGACACGGACGGCAACATTTTGGATGACGTAAAGTTTATGGTGGGTAGAACATGGGAGGCTGGCCTGGAATAGTCAAATATAGAACTAACAAAAGCATCGGTGAGGATTTCAGCAGCAGATGAACTGAGGCAGGTTTGGAGTCAGGCAATGCTATGGAGGTAGACGTAGGCAGTCTTAGTGATGGCGCAGATATGTGATTGGAAGCTCACCTCGGGGTCAAATGTACTACCAAGATTCTGAACAGTCTGATTTAGCCTCAGACAGTTCCCAGGGAGAGGGATGGAGTCAGTGGCTAGGAAGCAGAGTTTTTGGTGGAAACCGAAGACAATGGCTTCAGTCTTCCCAATATTTATAGAATCATAGAATGATTACAGCACAGGAAAGAGGCCATTTGGCCCATCATATCCATGCCAGCTCTCTGCAAGTGCTACTCATCTAGTCTCACTCCCTGCCTTTTCCCCGTAGTCCTGCAAATTTTTTCTCTTCAGATAATTATCCAGTTCTCTTGTGAACGGGTCGATTAAATCTGCCTCCATCATACTCTCAGTGCAGATCCTAACCACTCGCTGCGTAAAAGGTTTTCCTCATGTCACCTTTGATTCTTTTGCCGTTCACCTTAAATTGGTGTCCTCTGGTTCTCAACCCTACTACCAATGAGAACAGATTCTCTCGATCTACTCTGTCCAGACCCCTCATGATTTTGAACACCTCTATCAAAGATAGGGGAGATTATTCTCCCATCTGTCTGGGTTGCATTCAGACCCAGGACCCAAAGATGAAAGGCCAGTGAATTACCCATTGCACCACTTATTCCCTGTGTGCCATTATTTTAAAACATTTGTAAATCTGTAATTAATTGTGCTTTTTGTTGCAGTAAGGTACTGTACTCCTAATCTATTTAGGTCTATTACAGAGAAAAAGGGTTAATTTTAACAGCCAATTACCAGTGGGTTGGAGTTGTGTGGGATGTAAACATTTTTTAAAATTCAACCCGCAATTCCAACTTACTTCCAGCCAGCCCACTTTTGGGTTTAATAGAGGCACGCTGGGGGCATGGGCAACTAACGCATTTCCAGGAGGTGGATTGGCCATTTAAATATTATGTTGAGGCTGCCTGCCTCACATTTAGTTTGTATTCCTAGTGTAACCCCGGCCAGCTGAGTTTCCCATCCTCGGGAAACTGGCAAGCTAAAGGGAAATGAGGACTGTGTTACGGCCAAGGCAGGATGAATGCACTGTTAATTCAGTCCCACTTCTCCACAGGCCACAGCATATCAATAAATTTTCCCCAGAAACCGAAACAGCCATTAGATACTCTATTTGTCCCCAGAATAAAGCACACCAACCAGGTTTCTTTAATAAACAAGAAAATTATCCGTTTATTATAAAACCAAGTCTTAACCAATAATGAAGTAAATATATATGTGAACCGAAATATTAAAGCCCTGTATTTTTATATATATCCTAGCCCTCATGCACACGCACATACATCCAAAAACTGGTTAACTGGGAAAAAAGGGATTGTTTCAAAGGAATAAAAGGAATTTAAAAAAAACTTAGACTGCGATAATCTGGAAGAAAGTTCTTTGGTTTGTTGAGGTGTCCCAAAGTCGAAAAGTTGGCTGCCACTAGGAATTTTTCCAGGCGATGTTGATAAGCAGTCAGTTTGGGTAAGTGTTCAAAGAAATTCAACTGTAGAAGACTTCATATAGGTTTTCCATCAGGTGTGCAGCAACAGGTGTCAGTTCTCACACATTTTCGATGCAATAGTCCTTTTTTTAAAGATGCATGCTTTCTGCAAGCATTCAGGATGTCTTCAAAATTAGAGGAGGCAACAGTACTACTTCATACAAGCTTTTGCTTTTCCAGAGCAGGGATTCTTTAAAGAGAGGTAATAGCTTTCTAGTTTTTCTTCTGCACTTCTGGCAGGTCCATCTCAAATTCCAATTGCCTGCTTTAGTCCAAACCCACTAGCTTTTAACTTTCAAAATGAAACTACTTTTCCAAGCAAGTCTCATGCTAAGTCATAAATTCTCTCTCGTCATAACAATGGGCAGCTCTTGGGTCAAAACCCCCTGTGGTTTCCTTAAAATCACCTGGTTTCCAGTATTTGTTTACTGGTCAAAACCAAGAACCTCTCATTGACCTTGTTTTTTTTTTGAAAGCATCCATAAAGTTCAGCTTTCTCCAGGTGTTTCACTGTCCATGAAATCTTTTTTAGTTTTTAAAAATATAGATTCCAGTTTTAACAAAAAAAAAATGGACTCTTGTAATAACTGTTACGTGGAAAAGCTAAGTGCCTTTCCAGCATGGCTTGTGGACCCGGAGGAGCAGGAGAGCTTTCCCCCAGCCCCACTGAGCTTAACTTCATCTCTGTCATTGGCCCCACCCCAAAGACCAATTGATACTCCTCGGGATCAGACCCCTCCTGGGATCGGGGACTCAGCCTCCCCTCCCCCACAAGGTCCAAGATCCAAGATCACCCTACACTCCCACTAACGCAACAGAAGTCTTCCTACCTGTTCCTGGGGCTGAAGCTTCTTCCAGAGTTCTCCCTGCCTAACAAGGAGCCAAGTCTGTCAATCAGACTGGATTCCAGTGGGGTCCTGATTTTTAAAAAAGATACACACTGGGAAATCAAAACTGCACATCATCCAGGGAAACCTCAACTTCCGTGTTTTAAAAAATGTATTTGTTTTTCCTTAGTATCTGACCACTTCTTGTCCTCATTTGAGATTGATTGCACAATGAAAGTGAAACAGCAAGTGGTGGAGTGCATGGGTACCTTCCAAGATGGTGTAGCAGAAAAATGTGTGCTGTACTTCGAAAGGTGAGTCAACCAACCAACTGATAAATAGCCAATGAATTCAGAGAAATTAGTGATGGATAAATGTGAAAATCTTTTAATGTAAGGGTGCTTACATCTAAATAGCATCAGTCCAGTGGAGATTTTACATATAACATAGTCACACTTGCACTCCAACATTGTTCACCTGTAAGCATGAAAAGGGCCGCTTACTGAGTAATTCATGTGGAGGAGATACCTTAAGCCCAGTTAACATCAATTAGAGAGTCATATTTTCAAAACCTTCAGAATCTTTGGCTAAGTTCCAGTGTAGTGATCTGCCATATCATTCTTGAACAGCAAACAGTATCCCCAGTTATGCTGACTGTTTAATTTATGGCTGGCATGTGAATCTGTTTAGTTACAAGCTGAAGTATGGATTCCCAACATAGATCCTTCATATGGGAACTATCACAAAAGTAAGTTTTCCCTTAGCATGTTAGTCTTCATTTTTATTCCAGATATTTATTGAAGCCATTCCAGGGAAAACCCTTCTATTGCAGATTCTCCAGAATAGTTTAATTTTTAGCCATTATTTATGTTTTTGTCATTTATTTTTAGTTGAATTTTATTTTTCAAAGAATTGACTTGAGCATAGCCATTTTTATGGTTATATAGATTGGGAAGAGTAGAATCAATTTTATTTTGATAAATATGTTGTGTGTCTAATAGTTACGCAGAAATATGAAACATGACTTTGAGATGTAATGATCGTGCATGCAATTCTGTGTAAAGCGTAGAGTTGACCTCTGTAGCATAACAACCTGATGCAACATGATTGGCGTAAACTTGAAGATATCTGTAAGAATTAATGTTAAATGTTTTCCTCAGTAACTATGATAAACGGTAGCAAATTATGTTCCTGCAAATTTTGTCACAAATACAAAACTATTAATTGTATTTAGATAACCAGCTTTGATTTTCCGTTGACAGATACCGGCGTTCAACCCACGTTACACCCAAATCCTATCTGTCCTTCATTCAGGGCTATAAAGCTGTATACCAGGAGAAACGGTCAGAGCTGCAGACTGTGGCAGAAAGGTAGCATAAGCTGACTCATCCCGCAATATGCATTCTTTGTTCTTTTTAAAATGTATCACATGTGTTCTTGCAAAAATAGAAAAGAACTTGCATTTATCTAGCACCTTTTGCAACTTCAAGATGTCCCAAAGCGCTATACAGCCAATAAAGTACTTTTGAAGTGTAGTCACTATTGTAATGTCGGAAACACGGCAGCCAATTTGCTCACAGTAAACTCCCACCAAAAGTAAATTAATGACCAAGTAATCTGTTTGTTAATTATGTTGATTCAGGAATAAATTTTGTCTAGGATATCGTGCGAACTTCCTACTCTTCTAGTGCCTTAGGATCTTTTAAATTCACCCAAGAGGACAGCCAGGGCCTTGGTTTAATGTCTCATCCAAAAGACAGCACCTTCAACAGTGCAGCACTCCCTTAGTAGTACACAAGAGTCTCAGCCTTGATTTTTGTGCTTAGGTCTCTCGTGTGGAACTTGAGTCCACAACCAGAAATGATAGTGCTACCACTGAGCCCTGGCTGACACCTAAGAGGATGGGAGCTAGATTTAGCATTCAGAACGGCCATTTTATTCAGTTATCTTGGGCTGTTTTCTTTCTGTTAGTTAAAGGCATAAGTGGAACTGGGAATAATGTTCTTGTCTTTTTTTCTGCTAAAGAATGAAGACTGGTTTACAGAAGTTGAAGGAAGCTTCGGAATCTGTCGTGGCACTCAGCAAAGAACTGGAAATAAAAGAAAAGGAACTTAAAATAGCTAATGACAAGGCTGATATGGTAATGAAGTGTGAAACTCACTTAACAATGAAAAGAGGTTAAAATGCATCAATTTCAATTTTGTGTTTATTCAAAATCTTGTTCTTTGGAGAATTTTTAATTCATGATACATTTGAACAAAGTTATCTACGCCAACCTATATCTTATGATACTGATTTTGAATCAGTACTAATAGTGCAATTTTTGTTCATATCTAATTAAGTGACTTAAAATACTATAATCAATGTATACTGTTGCTTCTATCCCACTTTTATACCAAGGCTGTGATATTTATAGTAGTATCAGGGAAGAATGATTAACGTAGCTCTCATAAAATAAAGGGACATTCTCTTACTGTTACCCCTACCCCCCAGTTCTCCTCTTTCTGAAAGGTTTAAATATTTACTGGTATGTTAAGAATGAACACAAAGCATTGAAAATAGTTGTCTAGAGTTCTTTCACAACAAATATTGGAATAAATTTTAGAAGTTGATTTTGGTGTCCTGTGCTTCAATCAGTGGGTTGCAGTGTAAATCTACCAAAACATTTGGAATGGTTCTGACACACATGCCACAGATTGGTAGGATGCATGCCTGAGCCCGAGTCACAAATACGTTCTCTGACTTATTAACCACTCCAATTCTCTGCTGGCCGGCCTCCCATCTTCCACCCTCTGTAAACCTAAGGTCGTCCAAAACCCTGCATCTCATATACTAACTCACACCAAGCCCCATTCACCTACTACCCTGTGCTCATTGACCTCCATTGGCTTCTGGTACACCAGCACCTATGCTTTAAAATTCTCATCCTTATGTTCAAAATTTTGCATCCTTATCTCTGTAACCTCCTCCAGTGCTACAACCCTCTGCGAACTCTGAATTCCTCCAATTCTGGCCTTGTGCATCGCCAACTTTCTTCACCCCACCATTGATATCCCAGCCCAAGGCCCCAAGCTCTGCCATTTTCTCCCTAAACCTCTCCATTTCTCTCTCTTTTCCTTTAAGACCCTCTTTAAAACTTAACTCTTTGACCAAGCTTTTGGTCACCTGTGCTTATGTCTCCTTCTTTGGCTTGGTGTCAGATTTTGTCTGACTACAGTCGGTCAGGTGCCTTGAAAATATTTTGTTACTTTAAAGGTACTATATAAAGGCAAGCTATTGTTGACGGCCCTTCAGAAATGGCATGAAGAATTGGTGCAGGACAGAAGAGGTTAAAGAGAGGCTAAAATAAAGATTTTAAAAAGAGAGGAATAAAATAGCTGCCAAAAGCACCAAAATCCACAGATGTAGTCATGGAGTGCCTCCTTTACTACACATCCATGCAGCTTTGGAAGTGCCAGCACAACATGATTTAGACATATAATACTTTGGATGTGCTGTAGTGTATTCTTGTCATCGTATACATGGCACAAGTAAGATTATTGTTGCAGAAGGACAAAGTTGGAAAGATTTAGTTACAGATTCTTTAATATGAGTAATTAATAATGGCATTTATTAACTGTTGTATCATAGGTACTGAAAGAGATGACTCTGAAGGCTCAGGCTTCAGAGAAAGTGAAAATGGAAGTACAAAAGGTTAAAGACCGAGCCCAGGCGATTGTGGACAGTATATCTGCGGATAAGGCAGTGGCTGAGCAAAAACTTGAAGCCACCAGACCAGCACTGGAGGAAGCTGAGGCTGCACTCCAGGTGAGCAAGGGCTATGCATAGTGTCATATCTGTGAAAGTACTTCTGTGACAAGAATCACATACTAAATATTATAAAATTATGATAGCTCAAAAAATACTTGCAGCGAGGCATTTTACATGTTTATGTGCAATTCTGATTTGCTGTGTGCAGTCCCCAGTGTTGATACTTTCTGATATTATTTTGAAGCATGTACAATAATGCAGTATCCATTTAGATTGAGGGAACTTTTTATCCTCAGTAATGCAGTCCAGTTAATATCAAATGTCAAATATTGCAACATTGCTAGAATGGGGTTTAGTTTTATCCGTGTTACATCCGAATACATAAAAAATTATGTCTGAGCACTTAGGCAAAGCATTTTTATTGGGCTCAATATAAGCTGTGGGAGTTGCCTTGCTCATGTTCACAGGTAGTATATTTTTACCACAGTGGGTTTCGGAGATGAAATGAGTCCTGTTTAGATACAGGATAATTGGGTCACCAGCATATTAATGGGGCTAAACCCTCATTAGTTAGAAGCACCCTGGGAGCAAACATTTTGAAGGGCAGCATTAGCCTTTCTGTATCGTCCTTCTAGGAGATATTTGTACACAGGAAGTAGGAGATGATCAATGGAAACTGATGGCCACCATTGCCTTTATGGCATTACAGGAGCAGAACTTCATGAAAAATGAATGAAATTGCTGGTGAGAAGCAGCCTTGCAGTAAAGTAAAGCACTTACTCACAGGGAGGCTGAGAGATGATGATGTGAACTTATACCACATCTCTTTATAAGAGTATGACAGTTTGATGGAAAGTATTTTCATTAAGGTGAATCTGATTTTGTTTAAATTAAATGTACCTCACTAAAGGGTTGGATGCTTCCAATATTTTTTTAATTAATTTTTTTTCTGCGAATGTGCTGTGCCGCAAATAGGCAGGGCATGAGTCTGATCCACATAACGAGTTCCTGAACTTGATAAGGTTGTTGGAGAAGTCTCATGCCATCAGGTCAAACATAGTCAAGGAAACCTCCTGGTGATTGCAACCTGCTGCCCTCCCACAGCTGATTAATCAGTGCTTCTCCACTTGGAAGAAGCACTGAGGGTAGCAAGGGCACAGAATGTATTCTGGGTGGGGGACTTCAATGTCCATCACCAAAAGTGGCTCAGTAACACCACTACTGACCAAGCTGGCTGAGTCCTGAAAGATATATCTGCTAGACTGGGCCTGCGATAGGTGGTGAGAGAACCAACAAGAGGGAAAACCTAGTTGACCTCGTCCTCACAAATCTATTTGTCACAGATGCATCTGTCCATGGCAGTATTGGTATGAGTGACCATCGCACAGTTCCTGTGGAGATGATGCCCATTTTCAGGCTGAGGAAATCTTCCATTGTGTTGTGTAGCACTACCACCATGCTAAATAGGATAGACTCAGAATAGCTCTAGCAGCTCAAAACTGTGTATCCATGAGGCACTGTGACCACCATCAGCAGAAGAATTATATTCAACCACAATCCATTACCTCATGGCCCAGCATATCTCTCACCCTACCATTACCATCAAGCCAGGGGTTCAATGTGTGGAGAGCATGCCAGGAGTAGCACCAGGCATAACTAAAAATGAGTTGCCAACCTGGTGAAGCTACAACTTAGGACTATGTGCATGCCAAACAGCGGAAGCAACATGCAATAGACAGAGCAAAGCGATCCCACATCCAACAGATCAGATCAAAGCTCAGCAGTCTGCCACATCCAGTCATGAATAGGTTGACAATTCAGCAACTAACAGGAGGAGGAGCTTCCACAAACATCCCCATCCTCAATGATGGGGGAGCTCAGCACATCAGTGCAAAAGACAAGGCTGAAGCATTCACAACCATTTTCAGCCTGAAGTGCCAGGTGGATGATCCATCTAAGCCTCCTCCTGAGGTCCCCAGCAACGCAGATGCCAGTCTTTAGCCAATTCAAGTCACTCCATGTGATATCAAGAAACAGATAAAAGCACTGGATATAGCAAAGGCTATGGATCCTGATAACATCCTGGCTGTAGTACTGAAGACGTGCCCAAAATTAGTCACAACATTAGCCAAGCTGTTCAAGTACAGCTACAACACTGGCATCTACTCGAGAATGTGGAAATTTGCCCTGTATGACGTGTCCACAAAAATCAGGACCGCCAATTACTTCCCTATCAGTCTACTCTAGATCATCAGCAAAGTGATGGAAGGTGTTGTCAACAGTGCTATCAAGTGGCACTTACTCAGCAACAACCTGCTCACCGATGTTGAATTTGTGCCCCTTGAGGGCCACCTGGCTCCGGACCACATTACAGCCTTGGTCCGATCATGGAGAAAAGAGATGAACTCCAGAGGTGAGGCGAGAGTGACTGCACTTGAAATCAAGGCAGCATTTGACTGAGTGTGGCATCAAGGAGCCCTAGCAAAATTGAAGTCAATGGGAATCGGGGGAAAACTCTCCACTGGTTGGAGTCATATCTAGCACAAAGGAAGATGGTTGTGGTTGTTGGAGGCCAATCATCTCAGTCCCAGGACATCGCTGCAGGAGTTCCTCAGGGTAGTGTCCTAGGCCCAGCCATCTTCAGCTGCTTCATCAATGACCTTCCCTCCATCACAACGTCAGAAGTGGGGATGTTTGCTGATGATTGCAAATGTTCAGTACTATTCGCAACTCCTCAGATACTGAAGCAGTCCTTGCAAGCATGCAGCAGGACTTGGACCACATTAAGACTTGGGGTAATAAGTGGCAAGTAACATTCGCGCCACACAAGTGTCAGGCAATGACCATCTGCAACAATAGAGATTCTAACCATGTCCCTTTGACAATCAATGGCATTACCATCACTGCATCAACATCCTGGTAGGGTTAGTATTGACCAGAAACTGAACTGGACCAGCCATATGAATACTGTGGCTACAAGGCTGGGACTTATTCAATGAGTAACTGACTTCCTGACTCCCCAAAGCCTGTCCACTATCTATGAAACGCAAGACAGAAGTGTTATGGAATATTCTCCACTTGCAGCTCCAACAACACTCAAGAAATCAACACCATCCAGGGCAAAGCAGCCCACTTGATCAGCACCCCAGCCACCATTTTAAACATTCACTGCTTGCACCACTTGTCACAGTAGCAGCAATGTGTTCCATCTACAAGATGCACTGCAGCAACTCGCCAAGGCTCCTTTGACAGCACTTTCCAAATCTGTGACCTCTACCACCTAGAAGGACAAGGGCAGGAGACGCAGGGGACCAACATCGCCTGCAAGCTCCCCTTCAAGCCACACACCATCCTGACTTGGAACTATATTGCTGTTCCTTCACTGTTGCTGGATCAAAATCCTGGAACTCTCTTCCCAGCAGCACTATGGATGCACCTACACCACATGGACTGCAGCAGTTCATAAAGAGGCTCACCACCACCTTCTCAAGAACTATTAGAGATGGGCAATAAATGCTAGCCTTGTCAGCAACACTCACATCCCAAGAATGAATTAAAAAAACGTAAAAGCTGCTCAAGTGCCTGCTCCCTTGATCGGAAGACAGGTCGAAGCTGCAGGGAACCGTGAAATAGGTAGAGTGGTTATGCACTTCATCTTATTTTAATTTATTGATGCTGAGGTCTTACACTCAACATATTAAGCCTTTTCCTCTAAACATTGCAGACAATTAAACCAGCAGACATAACCTTAGTGCGAACACTTGGTCGCCCTCCTCATCTGATTATGAGGATCATGGACTGTGTGCTGCTGCTTTTCCAAAGGAAGCTGAACCCAGTGAAACTTGATGTAGATAGGAACTGTGTTACACCATCATGGCAGGAATCACTGAAACTTATGGCGGGAAGCCTCCTACAAGCATTACAGGTAAATGCAAATGTGCTGGGGTTTCAGTAGTGACTAATATAGTTAAATAACACATTAGATAACAGTGTGCTGGTATTGATAGTCAGGAAAATACAGTGTGTTCTGCAAGGATGCAAGGAAAATTAGAAGCTTTCATCCTGCTCAAAAACTGAAAGGTCCATTCAAAATATTATATAATCTTTTCCAGAAATTACAGGTGAAATTGTTTTTTCAATGGGTTTAATGGCTTTATTAGCAGGAAAAGCCAAAAAATCCTATTGTTCTATACATCAAGGCATCTTAAAGAATTAATAAACTCTTTTACTCCCAAGGCTTCTCTCTCCCTCCCAGTTGCACTACATTGGGCTTCTGGTCAGAGTGGAACCGGTAGCTTGCTAACCAACTGTACAGAAACCGTTATAATTGAAGATATAATTTCTGACTCAGTTTGGCCCCTTCCACTTCACCCAAAAGATAGTGCAGAGCTTGCTGCTTGTTCTAATTCTGGGCTCTTCTTGTTTCCTGTAGCCTGTTGGTTATTTGATTTAAATTCCTTTATTTATTTGTATATAAAGTGAAGCCTAGATGTTTATAATGCCATGCAATAGCAAAGAGCTCATAAGCATGGCACATGGTACTGAATGTCTGGTGTCTCAAACTATTTTTGTTTTATCTTACATTGTCCATCATTTCATTTGAACCTGGTAACAAAGATGAGGTTAGAACCTGTCCTGGACAAGAAGACCATGCTAGTCCCTGAGAACCTGTCTTTTAATTTAACATTTCTGAATTTATCTGTCATCAAAATAATTCCTTTGTTTTCATAGCAATTTCCCAAGGACAGCATCAATGACGAGACTGTAGAACTGCTCTGCCCCTATTTTGAAATGCCAGATTATAACATTGATGTTGCCAGACGGGTCTGTGGTAATGTTGCTGGTCTTTGTTCCTGGACTCAAGCCATGGCTTACTTTCATGGAATAAATAAAGAAGTGTTGCCGCTTAAGGTTTGTTATACTTTAATGCACAATAATAGGGACACTGTAGAATATGTTAAGATTTTCATTTATACCTAAAATAATGTACCATAGTTTGCACTAGCAGGGCATCTAACACCGTCTGCCATTAGCAAAGCTTGCCCTTACATGTTTAGGTTTTTAAATTTTTTGCATGGTAATGTTGCCGTGAGAGAAATGAAGCATCTGAGACCTGAAAGATTAGGAAAAGCAACTTTGTATCTCCTTAACCAATCAGATTGAAGGATTGTGAAATTAACTGCAAGGGCTGAGAGGGAGTGCAAATTAGAGTGAGTGAATTCAATGTCAAATCAGGTATAGAGAGAGAAATGGTGATTAAGAAAGATTGGGTTAAGAGAAAGAGAAAAATGAGACAGAAAGAAATAAGAAAACAAATTAAAAATTTGATGTTTTATTGAATCTCAAACAACAATTAAAACCTAAAGGAATGAGACTGCACACTTGTAATAGTTAATTTTCTGTGCCAGAGAGGTTGCCTGACAGTAATTAATACTTATCAGATCATTAAAAGGGTACTTAGAGTGAAGTGGACAAGATTTAATTGACTGTGGTGAGTTCATATCTACCATGCAATTGCAGCAACTTCATGCCATTCAATCTGCTTCAATGATGGGGCACACAGTGGGATGCCATTTCTGCAAAGCTAACTGGGGAGCATCACAACTTAGAGAGCAACTTTTGGATATCCATGTTTATCCACACATCTGCCCCTCGCCTGAAGTTGCAGGAGTATTTGCACATAAAGAGCCGCAAATGCTATTAGTTTAAGATTATTTTAATTGCAAATTCTGGCCGAATGTGATTTCTGATCATTCTAATTTGTAATAGAAACTTATGCAGATTGACAGGAAAAACTGTAATGGAACAATGGGTCATCTTTAAGGAGGAGATGTTTAAGATCCAGGCTGGGTACATTCCAACAAGGGTGAAAGGTAAGGGAACCAAAGGCAGGCCTCCTTGGATGAGGAGGGAGATATAATGAAACAAAAAAAAAGGGTGTATCATACATGCCAGGTGAATTCTTCAAGCTGGGGTTATTCTCCTTGGAGCAAAGGAGATTGAGGGGAGATTCGATAGAGGTGTACAAGATTATGACAGTTTTGGATAAGGTAGACAAAGAAAAGCTGTTCCCATTAGCTGATGGAACAAGTACTAGGAAGCACAGATTTATGGTTTTGGGCAAGAGATACAGGGGGATGCGAGGAAGAAGTTTTTTACATAGTGAGTGGTAATGACCTGGAACTCACTGCCTGTGAGGGTGGTGGAAGCAGAGACAATCAAAGATTTCAAAAGGAAATTGGATGGGCACTTGAGGAAAGTAAACTTGCAGGACATCAGGACTAGAGTGGTGTAATGGAACTGATTGGATTGCTGCACAGAGATCGGGCATAGACTCAAAAGGCTTCCTTCCTGTGCCATTATGACTCTATGTTTAATATTGTGCTATACTGTGATAGCTGTCATTTATAACTGCTTTATTCAACATCTTCAAGGCAAACCTTACCATACAGGAAAGTCGCTTGGCCATTGCCATGGAAGATCTGAAGAAGGCTCAACATGAGCTTGATGTCAAACAAGTTGAGCTTGATATTGTGCAGGCAGAATATGAGCAAGCATTGAGAGAGAAGCAGGTAAATGGGAGATTTCTAGTTATTTGACTGAGTTATATTGTGCTTTTGTCAGTATTTTGTTCTGCTATGTAAGAAAGAAAGAACTTGCATTTATAGACCACCTTTCATAACCTTAGGACATCCCCAAGGCATTTTACTTTTGAAATGTAGTCATTGTTGTAATGTAGGGAAATGCAACAGCTAACGTGCGCACAGCAAGGATCTACGAACAGCAATAAGACAATAAGATAATCTGTCTTTTAGTGATGTTGTTTGAGGGATAAGTATGTATCTGCAATCAGACCTTCCTGTAGCAGTGAGTTGGAACAGACAATCGAATTAAGTATCAGGGCGTAGAACAGGCAGTCTATCCGATACTACCCGCTTTGCGTCGCCTCCCAAGGCAAATTTCTAAACCGGAAGTCTTTTAATATATTTAGCAAAAAGGGGTAGAACCTGATGTTTCAAGTGAATTATAGGCCATTAACTAGTCATCTATACTTTTCAACTACAGAAACCAACAGAGATACATTCAAAATGCCAACTATTGCAACATGCATTTCACACAGTAAATATCAGAGCTCATTACAAGAAGCCAAATATATTGAAAGAAGTCAAAGCAACCTCAGTTATATCCTGATGGGCCAGAACTTGTTTTAATATTGATTGTTTTTATGGATTAATGTTCTGTTTTAGAATTAGGGGAAGCTAAGATTAGATTAGGTCCCTCAACTTTCACTTTACCCAACTTGTCCTCCCGCCTCTTGGATTCCTTCCTTAATTGGGTCACGTTAGCTATGAGGGATTGTTTGCATTTTTTAATTTATTTGTGTTCTCTCCATCCATGCCACGCCACACCAATGATCTGTTAGAATGGCTAGCACAAAATCTGTTACCAGATTTCTTGAGGTACTGCACTGTACTGACACTGGGGTGATCATGACAGCATCCAAAGATTATTTGTCCCTCAACTGCTACTTGGCAAATTTCCTTGATGATTCATCAGAGGCACAGTAATTTACTCTTTGTGAATGTGTATCCTACTTAGCAAAAACAAAATATGTTATTAAACCAAGCTTGCTGCCTCAGCAAAAGAAACTTTGGGCTGAATTTTATTCAGCCATCAGCAGCGGGATTGGAGGTGTGGGGGGCCGAAATATTGGCGGGGACGTGCTTGCCTAGAAACCTGACGTCGTGATGTTGGTTCCGGATTTTGTCAGCAACAGGAAAGGTCCAAGGCAACATTGCCACTCCGATGTGGTGGGACTGCAATTTGAACTGCTGAGTAGGTAATTAGTATGCATGTGCATGGACGTCAGTCCAGCATTATGAAGGGTATTGAATTTAATCAACAGCACACAGGGATCATGTGCCTTCTGATCCTGACCCGGTTAAAGGTGGCTCTACCGAGGCAAGGCCTCAATGCTGCCCTTGGAAAGCAGCCATGGGAACTGTTGGATGATTTCAGGAAGGGGAACCGAGGGGTGCAGCGGCCATTGCCCAAAAGCGCTGCTGCCCTCGAGGCAAGGGTGGGCTTCATCTCAGATGGTGGGTTCTGTCCAAGCATGGGTGCTGAGGCACATTAACCCGTGTCCGGAGGGGAGTGGCAAGGGGAAGGTTCCAAAGGCAAGGTCCTCTCTCCAGGGACAGCACACAGGAGGGTGAGCAACCCCTGGCATGGATCTCATACACCCATTCTTTCTCGACCCCCTAGCGACTTAGAGGGAGGCAGGGCCAGGCGGTGGCTGGGCAAGTTGGTAAAGATTGACGAGGGGAGCCACAACAACGAAGAAGAGCGTATCCGGGGCAGAGTGTGTACCGAACCTGCCTCAGCTACCTCCAAATGTCCGAATGGTAGTGTCAACAAAGACTGAAACTCTCCAGGGAGGCTCTCACCAACTTTCGCGCCATGCTGCAGAGTGAGCTGTGACCCATGGGCTTTGGTGGACATCCAATGCTTGTGGGCCTGAAGATCACTCTGGCACTCAACTATTATGCCTCTAGAACTCTCCAGGGGACATGTGTGGTGTGTCCCAGGCAGCAGCCAATGCTGCATCAAGGAGGTGACCAATGCCCTGTTCAAGAGGGTCAGTGATTATGTGTGGTACCGGACCAACCCTGACAGTCAGGCAGAGAAAGCCATCATATTCGGAGCCATCGCTGGATTCCCCCAGGTGCAGGATGTGATAGATTGTATGCATGTGGCCAACAAAGCTCCAACGGAACAGCCAGCTGCCTTCATCAACAGGAAGGGCTTCCATTCCATCAACATACAACTGGTCTATGATTTCAGGAAGGGGAACTGAGGGGTGCAGCGGCCATTGCCCAACAGCGCTGCAGCTCTCGAGGCAAGGGGGGGCTTCATTGTGGGTGGTGGGTTCTCTCCAAGCATGGGTGCTGAGGCACATAAACCCATGTCTGGAGGGGAGTGGCAAGGGGAAGGTTCCAAAGGCAAGGTGTTTCCTGTAGGTGTGTGCCCACTTCCCAGGAAGCAGCTACAACGTCTAGATACTTCGGCAGTCCCAGATGCCACAGCTTTTCCAGGCCCCCGCTCGCCTTCAGGGATGGATTCTCGGGGACAAGGGCCACCCATTGAAGACATGGCTACTGAACTCTCACACTGCAGCAGAGGTGAGGTACAACATTTGCCACGGGTCCACCCAAGCAACCATCGAGCAGGCCATTGGGCTACTGAAGATGAGATTCCGGTGCCTGGATCAAACAGGTGGAGCACTGCAGTATGCCCCAGTGAGGATTTTACATATCGTGGTGGTCTGCTGTGCTCTGCACAATCTAGCACTGCATACAGGGGAGGCCTTGCATTAAGAGCAAATGGTTGATTGCCACTCCTCACCCGATGAGGAGGATGTGTAGGAGGATGCCAAGCAGGCAGCGCAGGATGATGAAGGCCTTGTACCGGAGGTGAGGAGCATGGAGAGATGCACAAAGGAGGCTTGGGACAATCTCATACATATCCAGTTTCAGCCACCGTGATGCCTGTTCCAAGTAAACTCAATAAATACCCATCTCATTGTATTACATGTGTTGCCTCTTTCCTAACGCACTCCCACACCTTGCATCCAGGTGCCCACACAGAGCTGAGACAGTGACCCTTCGCAGCCTGCCCCTGCACTGCAGCCCATTGAGGGAGCAAATGTGCAGGTGGCATCTGAAAAGACAGCAGGGAAAGCATGAGAGATTCTCAGCAATAAAAGTGTTTCCCATTTATTTAAACATTCACAATACCCAATAGCAAGACCAAGTTGCACATACCCGTGAAACCCCAAGTGTGTCTAGGTGCTCTTTTTTACGTGCTTCCATGAGCTTCTACGAAGTGCTCCCCCTGCACTGACAGCTAAGGTGAAGGCAGGCTGCTGAGTCTGCTGCCCCATGGCCTTCGATGACTTTGGTGGGCATCCTCTGGCAGCCTGAGATCTGGAGGGCATCGGCTGGCTGAGGGGTTGCTGCACAGGTGAAGGAGCTTCCTCCGTCATCGCAGCTACTGGAGCTGGGCTACTGACGAAGGGGCTGAGGAGCTGCTGTCCACACTCAGAGCAGCCTGAGGGGAGCCCCCTGAGGTGGAGGTCAGTTTCTCCTCCTTTTTAAGGCTCACTTGAACCTATCTGCTAACCATATAAGCACGTAGACTTGGAGAAGACTCCAGGCACCTCAAACCCCTCTTGCCTGGCCGCTGCTGGGTTGAGCTCATGGCCCAGGTTAGGGTATGCAGGCTGCATGAAGCTTTGGGATTTGGCTCTCAGTGAGGTTGCCAACCTCTCGATGAAGCTATGCAATCACATGCCTGAGACATGGCAGCACTCATGGCATGGATGGACTCCTCCATCATCCGCGTAATACTGTGCATTGCCTCTGTGAGCTCCGTCAGATGTTCCCTTACCTCCCTCTGCAACTCCAGCACGTTCTGTGCTCCCAACACCAGAGGCTCGTCATCAGCCTGGGGCTTAGCATGGGCCTGGCCACGCATAGTCCTTTGACTGTCAGTGGCCTCGCCAGTCACAACCTCTGTCAGCTGTTTGAATGTGTGTGTGGGACTCTTAACCATTTGTAACCCTGCCTCTAAACCCGAGCACATAACCAATGATGTGAGAGTATCTGCGCTGGTAGAGGGTGCAGGGGTACGGTGTAATGGTGCACCTTCTGAGGATTCTTCCTCCTCGTCCTCAGGAGTGATGCCAGTGGTGCCAGCAGACGATCTTCACTCTGAGGTGTCATAACCTGCATCAGTAAACACAAACACTTAGGGGTTCTGCTGCATGGATCTGCGCATGCCAACCATACATAATGTTATTTAGAAGGGCAGTGGTGGGCACATGAACACAATGCCTCGTCATTCTCTTGGGTGGACACTCCAGTCTCTCCATCTGCTATGGAATGGCCGCCCTAGGACCCACTAGTTCCAGGGCCTCCTCTGATGGGGTCCGTTTTGGATGTCTAGGATCCCATCTCCCATTCCCTAGAGTTGTGAGCTGTTTTCTCCCGCGAGCTGAACAAGGGACGCTGTTAATCTTCCCATGGAGACCAGCAGGACAGTCGTTCTGATGGCAGCCCTTTGGTGCCTGATGGGGGCTCCTGAATGCCTCCTCCTCATGTTTGCTCTCAAGCGACGTGCAGGGGGAAAGCTAGGACAGACAGCTGGATGTCTTGGAGATGCAACCACATATCTGACACGATCTGCTGTTGCCATAGCCCCTTGCCATCTCCGTTGCTGCCACTCCCTGACCATGTTACGCTCCCTCCCACATGGCCACATGCAAGCCCCAAAGATGAGATAGACAGGGTCTCCAGTTAGGGGGGTCAGCAGCACAGAGTCTCCAAACAGCAAGCACAGGGTCTCCAGCCAGGAGGGTCAGCAGCACAGGGTCTCCAAACAGCAAGCACAGGGTCTCCAGCCAGGGGGGTCAGCAGCACAGAGCCTCCAGTCAGCAAGCACAGGGTCTCCAGCCAGGAGGGTCAGCTGCACAGAGCCTCCAGTCAGCAAGCACAGGGTCTCCAGCCAAGGGGTCAGCAGCACAGCAGAACAGGGTCTCCAGTCAGCAGCACAGGGTCTCCCGCCAGCAGTACTGAGTCTCCAGTCAGCAGTACAGGGTCTCCAGTCAATAGCACACGATCTCCAGTCAGCAAAACAGGGTCTCCAGTCAGCAGTACAGGGTCTCCAGTCAGCAGCACAGGGTCTCCAGCCAGCAGCACAGGGTCTCCAGCCAGCAGCACAGGGTATCCAGTCAGCAGCACAGGGTCTCCAGCCAGCAGCACAGGGTCTCCAGTCAGCAGCACAGGGTTTCCAGCCAGCAGCACAGGGTCTCCAGTCAGCAGCACAGGGTCTCCAGCCAGCAGCACAGGGTCTCCAGCCAGCAGCACAGGGTCTCCAGTCAGCAGCACAGGGTCTCCAGCCAGCAGCACAGGGTCTCCAGTCAGCAGAACAAAGGCAAAGCAGCAGCAAACTCACTAACTGAAGCAGCAGTTCATGCAGGGCTGCCAGTGTTTTAAATATGGCGCCAGCACCTGTGTTCATCTCAACTGACAACGCTATTGACGTTTCGATGCCGCCCCCAACCTCCAGTGGGATGGGCCCTGTGCTTCCTGTATTCAAATGGGCTAGCCGCTACATATTCACGATCAGTTGGCCGCAGACATGGCATGCAATGATGCCACCCTCATCCGGTGCCACCGCTGTGACCCATGGCAGGCTGATAAAATTCAACCCTTTGAAGGGGGAACTGGTGTGAGATCGACATAGTGAATTGAATTATCCCACATTGCAGGTAGTCTCTGACCTTAGCTCATTCAATAGATGGCGTTCATCTGAATAGTCAGAACAAATTAATGGCATGGTTAATGCTCATGTTGAACAATGAAATAATTTTGTGACTTGATTCTCAGACATTACGAGATGATGCTGAGCGCTGCCGGCAGAAGATGCAAATGGCTTCGAGTCTAATAGATGGTTTGTCAGATGAGAAAGAACGTTGGACTGAAGAAAGCAAAGAATTTGCTGCTGCGGAGAAAAGACTTGTGGGTAAGCAGCAACAAAGTAATTGTCCCATGCTATGAAAACATCCCTCTTATTTTTTAAGAACAGCAACCTATCTAATTCATGAAAATGTATGAATAAATAACACAAAATTGGAATCAAATTTTAGTGTTACAGTCTGAATTTTTCCAGAATCGCATTATATCTTGTAAATCGCACCAAACCCTGTACACCCACCATGTCTGCTCTCGCTGATCTATATCGGCTCCCGTTCTGGCAGCGTTTCAACTTTAAAATTCTCATCCTTGTTTTCAAATTCCTCTATGGCCTTGCCCCTCCTTATATCTGTAACTTCCTCTAGCCTTACAACCCTCTGAGATCTCTCCCCTCTTCCAATTCTGGCCTCTTGTGCATCACTGATTTTAATCACTTCACCATTGGCAGCCATGCTTTCTGCTACCTAGTCTCTAAGCTCCAGAATTCCCTCTCGAAACCTCTCTGCCTCTCTACTTCTCTCTGTTCCTTGAAGATGCTCCTTAAAATCTGTCTTTATAAAACCTACCCTAATACCTCCTGACATGCGCGGTGTTTAGATGCATGTTTTTGTTGATCAGATAATACTAAGCCAGAATAACACAATAACTGCAATTCCAGGGCATTGTCTCTAGGCAAAGATTTTTTTTAATGTTTAGGTAGAAGACCTGTTCATTACTTTCACCACATTGATGTCACGCAGGTTTTGCAACGCTGCATACCAATATGAATTACATTATGTGAAGAAATGGAAAAAGTTTGCAAAACACTCTTTCCTGAAGATGGTATTCCTTTAAATTCTCCGCAAGGATGGTGTAATTCCTTTTCTCCTGATATTCTATTACTTAGTCATATAGTACAGTTGAAATCCCAGTTGAAATTTTATCAGGTTTATTCTTTGTCTATTTACCCCTTGCAACAGATAGGTTAAAGGAGAGGAGTGATTTTCTTTCCTTCTGTTTAATAGACTTCAATAGGGCAGAGTTCATGATTAAATAGATTGGTCTGTGAAAGGAGTGAGCTTTATGAATTGAATGACCTCCTCATTCTATGCTTTTCTTATGTCCTTATGTTTGTTACAGGTAATGTTTTGCTGGCTACAGCTTTTCTGTCTTACTCAGGCCCATTCAACCAGGAATTTAGAAACCTGTTGTTGAACCAATGGCAGCAAGAAATATTATTACATAAAATTCCATTCACCATAAATCTAAATGTCTCAGAGATGCTTATTGATGGGCCCACAGTTGGAGAGTGGAACTTGCAAGGCCTTCCAAATGATGACCTCTCAATACAAAATGGAATCATTGTTGCAAAGGCAGCTCGCTACCCACTCTTGATTGATCCTCAGGCTCAGGGGAAGGTCTGGATAAAGAACAAAGAAGCTAATAACGAACTTCAGGTAGTGGACATGAACTGTCATGTTTGCAGTACTTGCGGATCATCTTACACCGTGTTACAGCATGACAATCAAGTCACTGCATGATACTTTGATAATACTATGCAATCCAAGTGAAGTGGACATGAATGATTTTCAAATGAATTATTATGAGTAATTAAAATGAACTAGTTAACCAGACAACCGAGCTGCAACAACACTCGCTTTTAGTCAAAAAGTTATAAATGTAAATACAGAGCAGCTTGATACTTAAATTGCCCTGATACTATTTAGCATTTCATTGGCACTTTACCAGTAGGTTAATGATGGCAAAATATTTAGGGGAAAGAGGAGGAAAAAGTGGAAGAACTCATTGTTCCACTTTGTAGTGGTACTGTTTGCCAGTCGGGCATTGAGCACCAGTTCCAAGACCTCATTGGAAGGGGAGTACAGAATAGGAGAGGAGAGTGAAAAATCTACAGCAATGGTGGATAGAGACAGAAGAACAGACAGAGAGCAGAAAAGGTCATATAGCCCTTCAAGCTCCTTATTTTAGGAAGGTCAGAAAAGAGAAAGCAGAATTGCAAGCCCTGGTGTAAAGTTCAGCTAAAAATGGTAAATGTTTTAGAATTGATTTATCTAGTATAAAAGGGAATTTTCTAGATTTTAAACCTATAAATAGTAAATGTAATGCATCATATAATGCAATAGAGGTTTGCCCCATTTTTTACAGGCAACATCACTAAATCACAAGTACTTTAGAAATCACATGGAAGATTGCCTTTCACTGGGAAGACCAATATTAATTGAGGATGTAGGGGAAGAACTGGATCCAGCATTGGACAATGTACTGGAGAAAAACTTCATCAAAACTGGGTCCACACATAAGGTCATTTTAAAATCTTTAAATAGTGTTCTCTGTGTGGATAAATGACACAAATTAAATTAGATGTTTACATTGTCTGTGTGGTAATATTTAATTTGCAGCCTTGCCAAAATAATACTTTTTAAAATATTTATTCTTGGGATATGGGCAAGGCCAGCATTTATTGCCCAAAATTCCTAATGTTTTTTCTGTAGGTAAAAATAGGAGATAAGGAGATGGATGTCATGAGTGGTTTCAGACTATACATTACCACAAAACTGGCAAATCCTGCTTATACTCCAGAAATAAGTGCTCGTACTTCAATTATTGACTTCACTGTCACCATTAAAGGCCTAGAGGATCAACTGTTGGGACGAGCCATTCTCACTGAGAAACAGGTGATGTAAATCCTTTAATTAATGAATTATGGTAAATGGGAGTACAGTCTAGGACATTTACAAAATAATTGCAGTTGTTTTCAAACCACAGGTTTAGGATTTCTCACCTCATTATTAAGTATGGACTGTAAATATGCAATGCATTTAGGGATTAGCAATAAAAACTGTACCATTTTACACTGTGGGATTTTGCTGGAATGCTGGGGAAAGAATGATCACACTCACACACAGCTGCAGTTATCTTTACAGTGTAATGGCTGTTGTTATATAGGCCAATGCTTTCTAATCCCATTCATTTCTGCCAAACCTACTGGTTTATTCTCAGAAATGACCATCTCTGTTCGTATTGTTTGACATCAGTTGGAACCTGTAGTAGGAATGAATTTTTGACGAACATTTACAAGTATTGAGACGAAAAGAATGGAAGAAAAGGTTTGATTTGGGTTAGAATGTTCAATGCAGTTTTTAAAATATACAGATTAATAAAATAATGTATTTTTAGTTTTTGGGACATAAAGTTCTCAAGTAGGAGAGGTATTTCCTTTAAAACCAGGAGTAGAGCTTACTCCATGATTTCTTTTGGGCCTCCTTATCTCGAGAGACAATGGATACGCGCCTGGAGGTGGTCAGTGGTTTGTGAAGCAGCACCTGGAGTGGCTATAAAGGCCAATTCTGGAGTGACAGGCTCTTCCACAGGTGCTGCAGAGAAATTTGTTTGTTGGGGCTGTTGCACAGTTGGCTCTCCCCTTGCGCCTCTGTCTTTTTTCCTGCCAACTACTAAGTCTCTTCGACTCGCCACAATTTAGCCCTGTCTTTATGGCTGCCCGCCAGCTCTGGCGAATGCTGGCAACTGACTCCCACGACTTGTGATCAATGTCACACGATTTCATGTCGCGTTTGCAGACGTCTTTATAACGGAGACATGGACGGCCGGTGGGTCTGATACCAGTGGCGAGCTCGCTGTACAATGTGTCTTTGGGGATCCTGCCATCTTCCATGCGGCTCACATGGCCAAGCCATCTCAAGCGCCGCTGACTCAGTAGTGTGTATAAGCTGGGGATGTTGGCCGCTTCAAGGACTTCTGTGTTGGAGATATAGTCCTGCCACCTGATGCCAAGTATTCTCCGAAGGCAGCGAAGATGGAATGAATTGAGACGTCGCTCTTGGCTGGCATACGTTGTCCAGGCCTCATTGCCGTAGAGCAAGGTACTGAGGACACAGGCCTGATACACTCGGACTTTTGTGTTCCGTGTCAGTGCGCCATTTTCCCACACTCTCTTGGCCAGTCTGAACATAGCAGTGGAAGCCTTACCCATGCGCTTGTTGATTTCTGCATCTAGAGACAGGTTACTGGTGATAGTTGAGCCTAGGTAGGTGAACTCTTGAACCACTTCCAGAGCGTGGTCGCCAATATTGATGGATGGAGCATTTCTGACATCCTGCCCCATGATGCTCGTTTTCTTGAGGCTGATGGTTAGGCCAAATTCATTGCAGGCAGACGCAAACCTGTCGATGAGACTCTGCAGGCATTCTTCAGTGTGAGATGTTAAAGCAGCATCGTCAGCAAAGAGGAGTTCTCTGATGAGGACTTTCCGTACTTTGGACTTCGCTCTTAGACGGGCAAGGTTGAACAACCTGCCCCCTGATCTTGTGTGGAGGAAAATTCCTTCTTCAGAGGATTTGAACGCATGTGAAAGCAGCAGGGAGAAGAAAATCCCAAATAGTGTGGGTGCGAGAACACAGCCCTGTTTCACACCACTCAGGATAGGAAAGGGCTCTGATGAGGAGCCACCATGTTGAATTGTGCCTTTCATATTGTCATGGAATGAGGTGATGATACTTAGTAGCTTTGGTGGACATCCGATCTTTTCTAGTAGTCTGAAGAGACCACGTCTGCTGACGAGGTCAAAGGCTTTGGTGAGATCAATGAAAGCAATGTATTCCATGATTATACTATAAATAATTCAGTCGGCAATTTTTTTAAGGAACTGGAGCGAGAGCGAACAAACCTGATGGAGGACGTAACTGCAAATAAAAGGAAGATGAAGAAGTTAGAAGAGAACCTACTTTATCGTTTAACAACTACCCAGGGTGCCCTAGTGGATGACGAGAGCCTGATTATAGTGCTTCAGAACACCAAGCAGATAGCTGAAGAAGTAACACAGAAGCTAAAGACAGCAGCTGAAACAGAAATGCAAATAAATACTGCTCGGGAGGAGTACCGGCCAGGTGGGTTGGAATTTTCTGGGGAATCGGATGCATCACGTCCATCAGTACATACATTTAGTTTATTCTTCATGGGCTAAGCATTTGGGGCACCAGTTTACATGTTTCAATTTGAGTTTATTCAGATTCTAATGGTCCTTACTTTGGCTTTAAAGATCTGGCTTGAAAAAAATTCAAGTTTGAATCAGACTGTAGTTTTAGACTAACAGAAGGGAAACTCTTGGGGTCAGCACTGCCTATTTTTACTTCCACATTTATTTTTAATTATTTGAAAATAATTAAGTTGCTAGCCTGTCATTATCTCTTTTATAACATCCTTCTAAAGTGTTCCGTACAGTTTCCGGAAGTGAATGTTTGAAGCTAAAAGGTTTAATGTGTCAATCCATAATATTAATGCGAAAGTTGGAATGTAATTTCCTGATCCAGTTCTTTGAAACAATATTGAACTTAAGGCAAGACTGAGCTTACAAATACTTTCAAACAACGTTGTTTTTTTTTGTAAAAGGGGAGTTTCTGAGAAATAATTGGGACACAGGTGCCGGAAAAAGTTTAGATTTGACATTAACCTTGTGTTACAATGAGTTATCATTGTATTAGGTGAATTATCACACATCTCTTTATTTTCATACAGTTGCTACAAGAGGCAGCATCCTTTATTTCTTGATTGTTGAGATGAGTATGGTGAATGTGATGTATCAGACTTCTCTGAGGCAATTCCTTGGGATCTTCGACCTGTCACTAGTCAGGTCTGGTACCATAGTTGTATTTACTTAGATTCACCAATTAGACTTATTTTCTTTCTCTCTGCCATCCTCACTCTAATTTTCAATGTGATTTTTCTTTTAAATCTATGCTTGACAGATTTAATATACTTCATTTAATATTTTTTTCAAAACCAACTCTACCAGGTCCGCTAAAAGTCCATTCACCAGCAAGCGAATAGTTTACATTATTGATTATATGACGTATGAAGTCTACACATACACAGCTCGTGGATTGTATGAGCAACACAAGTTCCTCTTCACACTTTTGCTCACTTTGAAAATTGACATGCAGTGCCACAAAGTTAAGCATGATGAATTTCTCACGCTCATTAAAGGTACGTTGATTCATACGTAGATGAAGTGGAACCACAACTTTTAAAAAATGTTACAATGCTTTTGTGATGGCTAGTTGGAGAGCACAGGAACAAGAACTAGTTTTTAATTGTAGTATAAGTTGAATAATTGGGTTTTGCTGTGATAAGAGTCTGCCACACTGCTTTGTATCAATAACAACTTGCATTTATATAGTGCCTTTAACATAATAATACTATCGAAAAGCAATGAAATGTAAATCAGTATCTTTAATTCTGAAATTCTATAATTACAGTTGGGCATTGCTGAAAATAGAGACATGTTGTTGAAGCTTTTCATCTTGCACTCATCAGGACAATCTGCAAGAATAACCAATGTAAGGGAAAACAACAACTTTATACTGTGTGAGAAGAGAGTGCTGATAGGTTGGCAAGTCAACTCCGATTGGTAGAGGCATTGCCATGGAGAATGCACCAGTTTACAGTGATTGGCAGTTAACTGCCAAGCTTTGTTTGAAATTTAAACCAGGCAGCTTGACTCTGATTGGTCAGGGCATTGCCCTGAAGAATGAACCAGAAATGGCTGTCACTTATTTTGTTTAGATGAAACAGGCACAATGTGTGTACATGTTCTTTCTGTCTGCAAAGAACAGGGCCCTGTGTATTAAGATATGTTGCTTCCAGTACACACAAATGTGCCACACTGCAAGCCCTACTGACAATCTTAAAAATTCAAAACACAGTGGTCCAACGTTAGATGTGATTCCGCAATTGGACAACATTTGCTAAATTATCCTCAGTGTGCTAAGAATTATACTGACAACCAATTTAGGAATGTCAGTAGGGCTTGCAGTGTGGCGCATTTGACCAATCAGAGTCAAGCTGCCTGGTTTAAACTTCAAACAAAGCTTGGCAGTTAACTGTCAGTCACTGTAAAATGCTGCATTCTCTATGGCAATGCCTCTACCAATCAGAGTTCACTTGACAACCAATCAGCACTGTCTTCTCATACAGTATAAAGTTGTTGTTTTCCCTCACATTGGTATTCTTGTGGATTGTCCTGCTGAGTGCAAGACAAAAAGCTTCGACAACATGTCTCTATTTTCAGCAATACTCAAGTTCTGTACTACCAAACGACTAATTACAGTTGGGTTAGTTTTGTTAAATGCGCTTGTCCTTGCTCTCCATTTTCAAAATTTTTGTTTGATTTTTATAGCTTCTGAAATTTTACCTAACGAAATGATTCAATTAAATGAGGCAAATTAAACGAGTGTATGGGCTGAATTTTACCAGTCCCCAAACATCGGGGGTCGTGGCGGTAGGGCCCAGAAAATACTTCTGGGTGACGCCTGCCATGGGCCTAGACGCCAGGAAGGCCCGCCCCATTTTACTGGCAGTGGCGAGGCCTAAGGGTGCCCCCCTGCCGCTCGGCGGCAGAGCCTTCATTTAAATATCTAAATAAATTATAATGAATGCATAAACACTTACCTTTTCCCGATGGCTGTCCCATGGCGATATTTCGGCCAGTGGCCGGAACCCCTGCGCCTTAGGATCTCTGAGGGGATGGTGGAAAGAGGTTGAAGGTTAAAGGAAAGAAAGTTTGCGGGGGGGAGCAAAGAATGTGATCAAAAAGTTACTTTTTTGGGGGGGATAGGACAAATAATAAAATGATTATTCATTGGGGCCGGGGGTGGGAGGAGGGGATTGGTAGTGTGAATGCATTTTTATTTCAATTTCTTTCCAAACCTGTACTTTAAAGATTTCGATGAAACTGAAGTGCTTGAGGCCTTTTAAAAATGGCGCCTGCGTGATGGTGCTGGATGCCGTTGCTGGGGATGGAGCGGCCACCCCTTCTATGTCATTGGGGACAGGCATTCCGCCCCCTCCATGTAAATGAGCCGCCGCACGAAATATTGATATCGTGGATACAGGGAGGATGTTTCCTTTTGTGGAGAGACTAGAACTAGCCTACACAGTTTAAGAATAAGAGATGAGGAGAATTGTTTTTTCATTAGTCTGTGGAATTCTCATCCCCAGAAAGCAGTGGAGGCTGGGTCATTGAATTTATTCAAGGCTAAGTTAGATTATTGATAGACAAGGGAGTTAAGGGTTATAGGGGGCACACAGGAAAGTGGAGTTGAGACCACAACCAGATCAGCCATGATCTTATCGAATGGTGGAGCAGGCTCGAAGGGCTAAATGGCCACAACTGTTCCTATGTTCTATTTACAGGCTGTAATTTGTAACATCTGAGTTGTCTAACATAGATTTTACGAATTATTTGCACCATAATTCCATCAATGATAATTTTGTTTTTAATTGGATCGGAAACTTATTTGGTTTAACATGGGATTTGTTGATAAGGCATAAACCCTTGAGGCATTTAAGATGCCGATGTTTTCCAGACAGATGAACTAAGATAGGCTGGTCTTCTGCACTTGTATTTATCTGGTTATCTTACAGAAATTCTAATGTGTTTAATTAAAATTGCTGTTAAACATTTAAGGGATAATTTTGGCTTTGTGTGGTGGTGTAAAACATGTGATACAATTTTTTATTTCCATTGACTTCAATCAGGAGAGATGGAAAACAGGCTGCTGATTCGCCTTCACCCATTTTACACAAACACACAGAGTCAATATCACCCCCTTAGTTTTTTCCATAGAATATTTAATGTTTGTGACAGAACTGATGCAGGAAGTATCTCTCCTCTGGATCATCTCCTTACATTAGAAAACACTCTTTCCACTGAGACTGGAGTTATGCTGCAGACGGTGCAAACTCAAACAAGCATGAGACCGCCACCTGCAGGGGGTTAAAATCTCACAGCTTTATATATGTTCAGCAATCTCTTGGGTTGCACAACTTGTGTGCTGCCTATCCAAAATCACTTTGCATCAGTGCCAAAGTGGATATATAGCAGAGCCCTAAGTAGTAATTGATATTAGGAATGTAGTGTGCTGTATGTGTCTTCCATTTGGTGTTGTACAGCAAGAAACTAGAACCAAACTTGCTGTTTTGTTATCAAGTAAAATCCATAAACTCCAAAGCTTAGTTTTTCGATTTGTGAATATATATGGGGAAAATACGTTGTGTGGGGGGAGGAATGACTTTTATCTTACCTCATAACATTGTCTTTATATGTCTTTGATCTTCTAGGCATTATTCCCCTGGCAGGGAGAACAAACAGCCTGCTCTGCAGCTGTTGCTCTGTTCACAACTGCCAGGAGGTCAGAGACACTGATCTCTATATCCCATCAAATTGATAGATTGAAATGTATCACTGCTGAACTTAACATGTTTTTGAGTGTGGTCTACATTTAAATGTATATATTATATGTATCCTGTCATGTGAATTTCAGGTGGTGCCTCGCTGGACCTCAAAACGTGTCCTCATAAACCTGCCAAATGGATTGTTGATATGACTTGGCTAAATCTAGTTGAACTTAGTAAGCTTCAGCAGTTCTCAGACATACTTGTCCAGGTAAGGTTGAAGGCAACTGGTTGAACATCATTGGATGTGTTATTGTGCTGTTTAATAATAATCTCCTTTCATCAAGTTATGGATTCAAATCTCGGCAAATGTTGGTGCATGAGATTTATGTAAAATTCATTGATGTAGTTGACCCAGCAGATCTAATAGTGGACTTGAACTTCCAATCAAGGCTGTAGATTCAAATTCCAACTTTGACATTTGAACTCACCAACCTCCAGTTTTAGCAATTGGCCAAATTACAAGTAGGAGCACTTGACAAGGTTCCCATCTCATGAAGAATGGAACTTCTATCTTTCACTATAAAATAGATTGTTTGATGCTATGCCTGGGTAACTTGCATCGTGTCGTTACAGTTCTTTTGTGTTTTTTTTGTTTGTTTGAACACATTTGTTTTTTTTAATTCATTCTTGGGAGTGGCATCACTGGCTAGGCCAGCATTTATTGCCCATCCCTATTTGCCCTTGAGAAAGTGGCGGTGAGCTGCCTTCTTGAACCACTGCAGTCCTTGGGGTGTAGGTACACCAAAAGTGCTGTTAGGAAGGGAGTTCCAGGATTTTGACCCAGCGACAATGAAGGAACGGCGATATAGTTCCAAGTCAGGATGGTGTGTGGCTTGGAGGGGAACTTGCAGGTGGTGGTGTTACCATGTATTTGCTGCCCTTGTCCTTCCAGGTGGTAGAGGTTATAGGTTTGGAAGGTGCTGTCGAAGGAGCCTTGGTGAGTTGCTGCAGTGCATCTTGTAGATGGTACACACTGCTGCCACTGTGCGTCTGTGGCGAAGGGAGTGAATGTTAAAACATAAGAACATAAAAACTAGGAGCAGGAGTAGGCAATTCAGCCCCTCGAGCCTGCTCCGCCATTCAATACGATCATGGCTGATCTCATTTCAGCCTCAACTCCACTTTCCTGCCCGTGATTGGGGTGCCAAAGGGGTGCCAGCAAGCGAGCTGCTTTGTTCTGGATGGTGTCTAGCTTCTTGAGTGTTGTTGGAGCTGCACCCACCTAGGTTAGTGGAGAGTATTCCAACACACACCTGACTTGTGCCTTGTAGGTGGTGGACAGGCACTGGGGAGACAGGAGTTGAGTTACTCGCCACAGAATTCCTTCTGACCTTATGGTTCCTTTGACTTTGCCTCCTTGTTTGGAGATATATAACCCAATATTTTGAGCAAATTGAATACGAGTTGTATTTCTTTGCATGTGCACAGCTGCTTTTTATGTAGAATACAAACTGGGCAGATTGTTTGCATTCATTCCGTGTGGGTGTTTTCATAGCAAACTCCGGGAAATATATAACTGAGCAAAAGATCAGTAAATTTCTTTCACTCCCAAGTAAATCTGCAGCAGTACTTAATGTTACTGAAAGCTTTAACTTAAATAAACATGTATAAATTTGGGCCTCTTATTTATAAGCTTCCTTCTTATTTGATCCTTCCTGTTTATTAACTGATTTCTGGTGGCTGCCTTTGAGACCTGTTGCAGACGCACAAAATAAAAGAAGTGCAGCTGCTTTAACCATTTAAAAATAGGTTACAAGTTATATATAAACAGGTAAAAAAATAACAAAACTTTAAAGTGCAGAGCGATTCACTTGTCAGAGAGACGGTATGGTCAGGGAGTAAGCTGCAGGGGTGACAGTGGCTGGTGAATAAAAAAGTGGAAAGAATAAAAATGGTTGAATTAAAAAATGTAATCAAATAGCAAGTCCCTTTAATGATTGGCCATATAAAAAACATATTGTAAAAGAACTAGGACGGATGCTTTGGGAGCGAGGAAGAGATCAGCAGGACTGGTGCGATATTGTGGGAGATCAGAGCAGATTTGTAGTGGTGGGTTTAGTGGGAACTGGGAACAGACCAGTTGGACTGGTTAGGATGCTGGGGGAGCTGAGTGCAGAGAATGGATGGAAGTGGCCGAGAAAGTGAGCAGCAGGAGTGTGGTCCCTTGAACCTGGATACAGTGACCCAAGAGGTTTAATGACCTCAAGAGGACAGGAAAGGTGAGTGACATCCCACTTTCAGGTGTCAACCCCCACAATCTGACTTCCCCAGCATTCTCCTGCACTTCTCAGATTAATACACCTTGCAGCTTCACTCATTCCTCTCTCTCCAGCACCTTCTCACACCCCCATCTGAACAGTACCCATACCTCACCATCACCCTCCACAACTGTTGCCCTTGCACATTGCCTTTCCGCATAATCCATTTTCACATTCATTACCCTCTGCTTTCTCTCCTTGCAGGAGAAGAGAGCGCACACCTCCAGGGAGAGGCTGAGAACCGGCCCTCCAGCGATAGCAAACTTGACAGCCACTGGAAATGCATACCCTCTGGGCCCACAATGAAGAAGGTCTTGTTTCAGGAGGCTGCAGTTGTTAACAATGACCTGCTGTGAAAGCTTGAGCCTTATGAGGCACTGGTGCTCAGACTGGTGCTCAGGAAGCTGATCCTCTGCGTGTAGACCATGTGTTGGGGGTATTGCCTCCTTCAAGCTGGATCTCTGTGTTCATCCCGCCTGTCCTGTGGAATGCATGTGCTTGAGGAGAAGGCAGCTGGTGCTGCATTTGGTGTTGCTCATACTGATTTTGGTGTTGCTGGTGCTGCTCCTCTTGTTCCTCATCAGAGAGCCAAGATACAGATGCTCCCTTGCTGTGGTGAAGTCTGACAGCAGGGAAATGCAGATCAAGGTGATTAAAGTCCAAGGTGGGTGAAATGACTTCCAAAAAGTTGGAAATCACATGTGAAGCAGTGAAATCTAGCTCTCTGAACAAGTGGTGTGAGCACAAGCCTTTCACATAGATAGCCCAGCAGCTATGCAATTTCACTGTTTAAAGGCTTTCCAGCCTCTCAGTTTCATTGAACAATGGCTCCCCGCTGTGTTCTCACCTTGTTGACCATGGCGAGTTCCACACTGATCAGGAAACCTGTTCACTGGCTATTAAAGCCAGAATCCTGGGTCACGTTCAGAATTAATTGGCTATTTAAATATTGAAATTACTTACCAAACTCCAAACACTCCCCAGTTAAACCCAAAAGTGGGTAGGATCATGTCAGGTTCCTCACTGCTAGCACTTTTTGGAGCTTTAACTCCCCTACCCGCACCTGAACGCACCTTGGCAGTTAAAATTCTGCCTCATAAACCAGGTTTGCTATCACATTAAAGTTATACTTTGGGCTGAAATGACAGGATATTAGCACCTGCAGGAATTCGTGTTCAGTTTCATCTGGTCCTTACTCCTGCTATACCCTAAAATAAAAGCAAAGTACTGCAGATGCTGAAAATCTGAAATAAAAACAGAAATTGCTGGAAATACTCAGCGGGTCAGGCAGCATCTGTGGAGAGAGAAGCAGAGTTAATGTTTCAGGTCTGTGACCGACTGAGTATTTCCAGCAATTTCTGTTTTTATTCCTGATATACCCTTTTAGTATTCGTGCAAAATGGAAATTGTTTTCCACCACATAAGAGTTGGAGTGTAAATACACTGAATAAAATTTCCTTTTCAATTTATATTATACTGTTTTGATTTGCTTGGCGACAGGTTTAGATGAATGTATCATCAGCCTTTGCTCAACGCTTTCTTTTAATTGCTTGCCACACCAAGCCCATTCTAATAATTTTCATGCATTAGCGATCTCCTATTTAGACGAAGATCCGAGATTAGAAGATCCAAGTGAGAACTCCAGAAGTGGAGCAATTGGTGGCTAAGGAAGACTGCTGCGGGAAAACCTAGTAAAGAGCAAGTGTTTTTGACCAGTATTTTAAAAAATATCTGCTGAATACATGGGACCTGCACTTCAGTAGTCAGTGGCACGTGAACAATATAAAAGTGACATATAATATTGGTTTTGGCAGACACTTCATTAGAACAAGGGTTTATTCCACGTTTATGTCTTTTATAATATGTTTATACCTTCTATGTTGTAAAGGCACTTTTGTTAATCAACTTTAAATTGCTATTCTTTTGTTCCTGTCCTTGCTTTAAACTGTAATTTTTCAGTGGGGCTTCTGAATGTTTCTGAGCTCACTTTCTGTTTCCAAACATGCACTTCATTCACATATACATCAGGGTTCATATGTAAGCATTTGTAAAGTGCCAATCAGTGGCACTTTGTAATATATTTATGATTTACCCTTGGGGGAATCCAGTTGGTGTTTTACACTCACTGTTAAATTGATGAAGTTGTAATAGTAGTTTTTAACAATATAATATAAATATAGGATACCAGAAGATTTACAGTATATTTAATAATCTTTGGAATACTATCTGAGCCACAAGCAAATTGGCATAAGATCAGAGAGTTGCATGAATAGGTAGAAAGGGAAATTAGGTAGGATAGCCTATTAATAAAGGATGAGATCAGTACATTAGTGAGTAATGATCTTGGCATGGAAGATCAAGATGTGGGGAAAACTTTTGTGTGGATCTCAGGAACGGGAATGGAGCCAGTGTGGGGGGAGGGGGGGCATAAAATTGTCTTCAGATGTGGTGAAAGTGGCAGATGGGAAAGACAGTTGGCTCCCCCACACAGAAGGAGGTACCCTCCAGAGAGGGTCCACCGGTCGAGGCTCAATTACCTGCTAGTGGACTTTGTTGTGACGTCCTATCCTGATTTTAACAATGGCAGAAAACATGGATAAGGAGATCAAACATCGATGTGGCAGGCAGGCAATTAGGTACTTAACAGGCCTATTGACAGCGATTTTATTCTTAGTTTTAAATTTTATTAACAGTGCACAGGATTCAAGGGGCTTCCGAGCCTCACCTGGTTGAAGGAGGTGATATGGAGGTTGGAGCTCGTTGCTGGCTGAAAGGGGATGCCATCAGGAGAGACAGCACAACTGCCAGGCAGGATGGAGAAAGGAGGGCATCGGAAATTGTCTGAGCAATGGGGGCAAAGGTTCCAGAACAGCGGGGGCAAACTGAGGGGCAACTTGGAAGTGCCACCTTGTCAGAGTTGACAAGTGGGGGGAAGGAGAGTGGTCATTAGCAGTGAAGGCCTTGTACTTAGGGAGAGACCATCTATCATGGGCCTCATTCATCCAGACTTCAGGGAACCCATTGAAGAGGAGGCAGAAAAAGGATGGGTGACCATCAGGCGGAGTAGTAGGCGCAGGCAGGTAGTGCAGGAGTCCCCTGTGGCCATCCCCCTCGCAAACAGATATACCGCTTCGGATACTGTTGGGGGGGATGGCCTCCCAGGGGAAAGCAGCAACAGCCAGGTCTGTGGCACCAAGGATGGCTCTGCTGCACAGCAGGTGGGAAAAAGGAGTGGAAGAGCTATAGTGATGGGGGATTCTATTGTAAGGGGTACAGATAGCCGTTTCTGTGGCCGCAAACGTGACTCCAGAATGGTATGTTGCCTCCCTGGTGCTAGGGTCAAGGATGTGACGGAGCGGCTGCAGGACATTCCGAAGGGGAAGGGTGAGCAGCCAGAGGTTGTGGTACACATTGGTACCAACGACATAGGTAGAAAAAGGGATGAGGTCCTGCAACAAGAATTTAGGGAGCGAGGTAGCAGATTAAAAAGCAGGACCTCTAAGGTTGTAATCTCTGGATTACTCCCGGTGCCACGTGCTAGTGAGTTTAGAAATAGGAGGATAAATCAGATGAATGCGTGGCTGAGGAACTGGTGCAGGAGGGAGGGCTTTAGGTTCCTGGATCACTGGGTCTGTTTCTGGCAAAGGTGGGACCTGTATAAGTTGGACGGGTTACACCGGAACCGGAATGGGACAAGCATCCTTGCTGGGAGATTTGCTAGTTCTGTTGGTTGGGGGGGTGGGGGGTGGGGGTTAAACTAATTTGGCATTGGGGTGGGATACAGAGTGGAGGTACAGTAAGGGGTAAAATAGAACAGAAAGTGAGTCTGCCTAGAAGGCAGAGCAAATATGGACCTGGTAAGGCACAAGGGAAAAATGCAAGGTTGGATTGCATCTATTTCAATGCAAGGAGTCTTACTAGTAAGGCAGATGAATTGAGGGCGTTGATTAGCACATGGGAGTATGATATTATTGCTATCACAGAGACATGGTTGAGTGAGGGACAGGACTGGCAGCTCCATATTCCAGGGTATAGAATCTTCAGGCGCGACAGGTAGCAAAAGAGGAGGTAGCATTGCACTGTTGATCAAGGAGTCAATTACTGCAGTAAGGAGGGATAACATCTTAGAAGGTTCCTCAAATGAAGCCATTTGGGTAGAACTTAAAAACAAAAAGGGGGCAATCACTTGGCTGGGTGTGTACTATAGGCCTCCAAACAGTCAGGAAGAGATAGAGGAGCAGATATGTAGGCAAATCTCTGAGAAGTGTAAACATAATAGGGTAATAATAGTAGGGGATGTCAACTTCCCCAATATTAACTGGGACAGTCTTAGTGCAAAAGGCTTAAAAGGAGCAGAATACTTACAATGCATACAGGAGAGCTTTTTGAGCCAGTACGTAGAAAGTCCTACGAGAAGGGGCAGTACTGGACCTAATCCTAGGGAATGAAGCCGGTCAAGTGGTAGAAGTGTCAGTGGGGGGGGCGCATTTCGGGGATAGTGACCATAACTCTGTAAAATTTCAGGTAGTTATGGAAAAGGACAAAGATGGACCAGAAATAAAGGCAATGAATTGGGGAAGGCCGATTTCAATATGATAAAACAGGATCTGGCCAAAGTGGACTGGGAGCAGCTACTTGTAGGAAAGTCTACATCACATCAGTGGGAGTCATTCAAAGAGGAAATTGTGAGAGTTCAGAGCCAACATGTACCCGTTAAGGTGAAGGGTAGGACCAACAAGTCCAGGGAACCCTGGATGTCAAGGGATATAGAGGTTTGGATCAGGAAAAAAAGGAGGCTTACGGCAGATCCCAAGTGCTGAAAACAGCGGAGGCACTAGAGGAGTATAGAAAGTGTAGGGTGGCACTTAAAAAAGTAATTAGGAGAGCGAAGAGGGGACATGAAAAAACACTGGCGGGCAAGATAAAGGAAAATCCCAAGGCGTTTTATAAATATATTAAGGGTAAGAGGATAACCAGGGAAAGAGTAGGGCCCATTGGGGACCAACATGGCAATCTTTGTGTGGAGCCGGAGGACATAGGTGAAGTTTTAAATGATTACTTTTCATCGGTGTTCACTATGGAGAGGGACGATGTAGGTGTAGAGATCAGGGAGGGGGATTGTGATATATTTGAACATATTAGCATTGAAAGGGAGGAAATATTAGCTGTTTTAGCAGGCTTAAAAGTGGATAAATCCTCAGGTCCAATGAGATGTATCCCAGGCTGTTATGCGAGGCAAGGGAGAAGATAGCAGGGGCTTTGACACAAATTTTCAAATCCTCTCTGGCCACAGGAGAGGGACCAGACGACTGGAAGACAGTGAATGTGGTACATTATTCAAGAAGGGTAGTAGGGATAAACCAAGTAATTACAGGCCTGTGAGTCTAACATCAGTGATTGGGAAAATATTGGAAAAAATTCTGAGGGACAGGATTAATCTCCACTTGGAGAGGCAGGGATTAATCAGGGATAGTCAGCATGGCTTTGTCAGGGGGAGATCGTGTGTAAATAACTTGATTGAATTTTTCGAGGAGGTGACTAGATGTGTCGATGAGGGTAAAGCAGTAGATGTAGTCTACATGGATTTCAGTAAGGCTTTTGATAAAGTCCCGCATGGGAGATTGGTTAAGAAGGTAAGAGCCCATGGGATCCAGGGCAATTTGGCAAGTTGGATCCAAAATTGGCTTAGTGGCAGGAGGCAGAGGGTAATGGTCGAGGGCTGTTTTTGCGATTGGAAGCCTGTGACCAGTGGTGTACCACAGGGATCGGTGCTGGGACCCTTGCTGTTTGTAGTGTACATTAATGATTTAGACGTGAATACAGGAGGTATGATCAGTAAGCTCACAGATGACATGAAAATTGGTGGTGTTGTCACTAGTAAGGAGGAAATCCTTAGATTACAGGGAGATATAGATGCGCTGGTAAAATGGGCAGAGCAGTGGCAAATGGAATTTAATCCTGAAAAGTGTGAGGTGATGCATTTTGGGAGGACTAACAAGGCAAGGGAATACACGATGGATGGTAGGACCCAAGGAAGTACAGGAAGTCAGAAGGACCTTGGTGTACTTGTCCATAGATCACTGAAGGCAGCAGCACAGGTAGATAAGGTGGTTAGGAAGGCATATGGGATACTTGCCTTTATTAGCCGAGGCATAGAATATAAGAGCAGGGAGGTTATGATGGAGCTATATAAAGCACTCGTTAGGCCACAGCTGGAGTACTGTGTACAGTTCTGGTCACTGCTCTATAGGAAGGATGTGATTGCACTGGGGAGGGTGCAGAGGAGATTCCCCAGGATGTTGCCTGGGCTGGAGCATTTCAGCTATGAAAAGAGACTGAAAATGCTAGGGTTGTTTTCCTTGGAGCAGAGGAGACTGAGGGGGGACATGATTGAGGTGTACAAGATTATGAGGGGCATTGATAGGTTAGATAGTAAGAAACTTTTTCCCTTAGCGGAGGGGTCAAGAACCAGGGAGCATAGATTTAGGGTAAGGGGCAGGAGGTTTAGGGGGGATTTCAGGAAAAAAATTTGGAACGCACTGCCTGAAGAGGTGGTGGAGGCAGGAACCCTCACAACATTTCAGAAGTATTTAGATGAGCACTTGAAATGCCATAGCATACATGGCTACGGGCCAAGTGCAGGAATATGGGATTAGAATAGTTGGGTGCTGTATGGCCGGCACAGACACGATGGGCCGAAGGGCCTGTTTCTGTGCTGTATAACTCTATGACAAGTGGCTCTGCCACGCAGAAGGAGGTACCATCCAGAGAAGGTCTACCGGTCAAGACTCAATCGCCTGCTATTGTCTGAGAGGCAGTGCCAACAAAGACTCGGCCTCTCCAGGGAGGCCATCACTGACCTATGTACTATGATGCAGGACGAGCTGTGCCCCAGGGAACTTGGTGGAAATCCAATGCCAGTGGAATTGAATGCATCTGTAGCACTGAATTTCTACACCTCTGTATCATTTCAGGGATCCACTGGGGACATGTGTGGGATCTCACAGTCAGGGATCCATTGGTGCATCAAGGAGGTCACCAGTGCCCTTTTCATGAGGGCAGGTGACTATATGTGCTTCTGCACAGATCCTAACTCTCAAGCTGAGAGGACCATTGGGTTCAGGGCCATCGCTGGTCTCTACCAGGTGCAAGATGTCATTGACTGCACGCATGTGGCCATCAAGTCTCCTGAACACCAGCAAGTGGCCTTCATCAACAAGAAGGGCTTCCCTTAATGAACAACTTGTCTGTGACCACCATTAGTGGATCCTGCAGGTCTGCGCACGCTTCCTGGGAAGTTGTCACAATGCCTACATTTTGAGGCGGTCCCAGGTGCCAGAGCTTTTTCGGCCACTCGCACAGCTTCAGGGATGGATCCTTGGAGACAAGGGCTACTTACTGAGGGTATGGCTACTGACGCCTGTGAGGAGCCCCTGCACAGATGCAGAGGAAAGATACAACACCGGCTATGGGATAACGCAAGCAACCATAGAGCAGGCCATTGGTCTGGTCAAGATGAGTTTCAAGTGCCTAGATCGGTCTGGTGGAGTCCTTCAGTATGCCCCAGTGAGGGTCTCATGTATCATGGTAGGCTGCTATGTACTGCATAACAGTGCTACAAAGGGGAGAGGTGTTGAACAGTGAGGAATGCAAGAAGCATGCTGCCTCCTTGGACAATGAGGTTGCGGAGGAGGAAGCTGGCCAAGCATCACCAGATGGACCCCAGGGACAGGAGAGATGCCATGAGATACATGCAAGGGAGGCTCGCAAGGCTCTTTTCCATTCACGTTTCCTTCCATCCTTACTGTCAGTTGTATGTTGACCAATAAAGACATACCTTTATGCAGCCCTGTTGTCACCTTCTTTCCTTCAAGAAACAATCGCTCATTGATCAGCTGCGCAGTGCTGAGCTGGCCAGGTTTCAGATTGGACCCCTCGCAACATGATACCTCGTCTCGAGCCTCTTCACAGAGGCTGGATTGATATGAAGTGTCAAAGGCCATACAGAATAGGAAGTAAATCTTGTTTACTGGAAAAAATACATTACTGACTGTGAAAGCAAATACTACCCTTTCATCTACAATACACATTCACCTGTGAAAACCCTGTGCTTCCAGGTGCTCTTCTTCATTCTTTTGTGTGCACACCTACGAGGTGCTCCTCCTGCGCTGTCAGCTGAAGTGAAGGCAGGCTGCCGACCATACTGCCCTTTGGCTTGGGATGACCTTGGTGGTCGTTCTCTGGTTGCCTGAGGTCTGGTAGGCCCCGGCATTTTGGGGTCCTCCTGCACAGAAGCAGTAGCATCCTCTGCCGCCAGTGATGATGGAGCCCCTAGCATCATTGGTAGAGGGTCAGAGGAACTGCTGGCTGCACCAGGAGCGCCCTGAGAAGAGCCACCAGCAGCAGTGGCCAGCCACTCCTCCTACCTTGCAAGGCACACTTGTGCCTCCCTGCTGCCCTGAGAGGATGGAGGACCTGCTGATGACTCCAGGTCCCCTTTCTCCCTCTTGCCTTGCCACTGCTGCCTTGCGCTCATGGTCAAGACATGGGTATGCAGGACTGCATGATTGTCCTGCAGACACTGAATGCTATGCTGGATGTGGCTCTCCAGGAGTGCCACCAGTCTCTTGATGGAGGACACCACTCATGCACCAGTCAGAGACAGTGTAACAGTCAAGGCCTGAATGGACTCCTCCATTATCCATGCTTGGGCATCCATTGCCCCTGGCATCTCGGCCAGATGTCGCCCAACCTCTTGCTGCAACTGAAGAGTTTTCTGTGTGCTTGTAATACCAGAGGCACATCATGAGCCTGCAGCTCAGCATGGCTGTCGGAGACCTGGGCTGTCACAGCCTCCGTCAGCTGCTCGGGCTATGTGTGCTGAGCTGACCAGGTTGTGCGCCAGAATCTAACTGCGAGTGCATATCCTCTGACATGAGAGTATCTGCGTTGGTGGAGTGTGCAGAGGTATGAGGTGACGCTGGACCCTCTGAGGCTCCTTCCTCCCCCTCTGAGGTGGCAGGCTCTCCCACAGTCTCGGAGGCACTTTGAGGAGGTTCTGCGTGACCTGCATGAGAGAACAGAGACATTGAAGGGTCCAGGGCCTCCCCTCCTGGCATAGCACACACCCCTACTTTGGAGATCCCTTTAGGTACCGGATGTCTGATGAGCAGCATGGCTTCATCACTGCAGATGCACCCTTGTGCCCCATGATGATCTTAGTCACTGTCTTGGGAAGGAGCCCCTGTCTCTCCATCCACAATGCTTCTTCCATCCTGCAGTCCAATCAGCTACATGGCTGCCTCCTCCATTGGGCTGAGGATATGGAAAATCGACCGCCCACTACCAGTCTTGGCCTGCTCTCTGTGATTGTATGCAATCTTCTCCTGCAGGCACAAGGATGAATGTTGTTGGTCTCCCTGCGGGAACAAGCCCAAGACATATGTTGGTGTTTGTCCATCAGTTATGGATGGGGGCACACAGATGCCTCCTGTGTCCAGCCCCTTTCCAGGGATCTCGTGAGGGTCTCCAATGTCAAACGGCCTCCGTTCAGAGCCATTTCGCCATGCCTCAAGCTGTTTATCTGCAACCCTGACTCTTTGCCCACGTCTAGGTGGGCACACCCTCTCTACCCATCACACCCTCCTCTTCTAACTGATGCAAGACCCAAGAACTGAAGGCTTTAAGAGGTGCTCACATTTGCTGCCTGGATGAAGTCATTGAGCCGTTTGCAGCACTGTATCCCAGTCCTTGGGGTGACCCCATGGCTGCTGACCACCTCCACAATCTGCAGCCAGGCTTGCTTGGTCAAGCTACCAGCTCTCTTCCTTCCTCTTTTCCTGGCTGCTTGTAACAGCACCTGGAGCGAGGCATCATGATGGCATGGGGCCACCCGGGGTCTACTGTCGCCATTACACTGCAGCCTTTCAGCACTCTGCAAATCCTATTAATACAGACTGCGACATTGAATGCAGGTCTGGTAGCCCTTTAAAAATGGCACCTTCATCTGCCATGACTTCAGCTAGTGCTGGCATCTCCGCATCTACCCTGCCACGGTCCACATAATCGGTTGGCCCCCATGCCTCGTTCATCTTAATTGGCCGGCCTGCGCTGCTCGTGGCCCCGACATAAGCCGAACATGCTTCCAGTCTCTACGGCGAGACTGGTGGCTTCATCATGAAATCTGGCTATAGAATCAGTTTGGGTGGAGATAGGAAATAGCAAGGGAAAGAAGTCACTGATGGGAGTAGTCTATAGGCACTCTAACAATAGATACACTGAAGAACAGAGTATACATCAAGAAATAATGGGGGCTGGTAAGAAGCATACTTCAATAATCGTGGGCGACTTTAATCTTCTTATAGATTGGACAAATTAAATTGGCAAAGGTATGCTTGAGGATGAGTTCATAGAGTGTGTTAAGGACAGTTTCTTAGAACACTATGTTATGGAACCAGCCAGGGAACAGGCTATTTTAGATCTGGTAATGCATAACAAGACAGGGTTAATTAATTAACTCATAGTTAAGAATCCTCTAGGGAAGAGTGATCATAACCTACTAGAATTTCACATTCAGTTTGAGGGTGAGAAACTTGGGGCTGAAACTAGTGTCTTAAACTTAAATAAAGACAATTACAAAGGTATGAAAACAGAGCTGGCTAAAGTGGACTGGGAAAATAGGTTAAAAGGTAACATGGTAGATAAAGAGCGGCAGGCATTTAAGGAGATACTTCATAATTCTCAACAAAGATATATTCCATTGAAAAAGAAAGATTCTATGAGAAGGATCAAGCATCCATGGCTAACTAAGGAAGTTAAGGATGATATCAACTGAAAGAAAAGGCATATAGTGTTGCAAAGATTAGTGGTAGGCCAAAAGATTATGAAAATTTTAGAAATCAGCAAAGGATGACTAAAGAAATACTAAAGAGGGAGAAAATAGATTATGAGAGTACATAAGAAATATAAAAACAGACAGTAAGAGCTTCCACAAGTATATAAAAATGAAGAGAGTAGCTAAAGTAAATGTTGGTCCCTTAGAGGATGAGACTGGGAAACTAATAATGAGAAACAAGGAAATGGTAGAGACTTTGAACAAATATTTTGTATCTGTCTTTACGGTAGAAGACAAAAGCACCCCATAATAATAAAAAGATCAGGGGGCAAAAGGGAGGGAGGAAGTTAAAACAATCATTATCACAGGAGAAAGAATACTAGGCAAACCTATGGGACTAAAGGCTGAGAGGTCCCTGGGACCTGATACCCTGCATCCCAAAGTCTTAAAAGAAGTGGCTTCAGAGATAGTGGATTCATTGGTTGTAATCTTCCAAAATTCCCTAGATTTTAGAAAGGTCCCTGCGGATTGGAAATCCGGAACTGTAATGCCCCATTCGAGAAAGGAGGGAGACAAACGGCAGAAAACTATAGGCCAATTAGCCTAACATTTGTCATTGGGAAAAAAATGAAGGAAATAGTAGCAGGACATTTCAAAAAGCATAGCACAACCAAGCAGAGTTAAAATGGTTTTATGAAAGGGAAATCATGTCTGACAAATTTATTACAGTTCTTTGAGGATGTAACGAGCAAGGTGGATAAAGGGGAATTAACAGATGTAGTGTATTTGGATTTTCTAAAGGCATTTGATAAGGTGCCACATAAAAGATTACTACACAAGATGGGCTAGATTTTATGGGTCCGCCTGAGGTGGATTTGGAGGCAGGGGACCATAGATTCATGACAGGTGGTGGGGGCAAAGAGACCGTCGCCATGCAATTTTGCTAGGGTCGGATAGGCCGACGATGTGCATCCCACCCAGAGGTCAATTGAGGCTGTTAGGTGGCCTGTTGATGGCCTATTAATGACCTCTTCCCTCCACCACTGGCATTTAACCAGTGCCAGAGGCTGACTCTGCCCTGCGGGGAGGCTGTCTTGTAATACAAGGTGCCTTCCCTACGGGCTTGGCTTTGTCCCTCCTCCATGGGCAATCTGTGGCTCATGGAGGATCCCCACTGGCAAAACCTCCACCTCCATGGATCCCTCTCCCCTTGGACTTCATGCCCACCCCTCCACCCCACCTTGCCAGGTCCTTCCAGACTGGCCCCAGCGACCCTGCATCACATACCTGATGTCTGGGGTTCCAACGCTGGGCCTCCATTCAAAGCTTCTGTGATTGGCCAGCAGCTCTTGGAGGCTGGATCCCCATCGTTAAAGGGACAGGGATCCTGGTGCCAGGCTGTTAATTGACCCAGCACCAAAGAATCACTCCAGGGGGTCTCCAGTTGGCCAAAGCAGGAATCCCCCTGCCATTTCAGCCCGGCACCGGGAGCCCCACCGTGGGTACAAAATCCAGCCTCTTAAATGCACATGGTGTTGGGGATAATGTATTAGCATGGATAGTGGATTGGTTAACTGACAGAAAACAGAGAGTCAGGATAAATAGGGCATTTTTAGGTTGGCAAACTGTAACTAGTGGAGTGCCACAGGGATCAGTGCTAGAGCCTCAACTATTTACAACCTATTTTAATGACTTAGATGGAGGGACCGAGGATATTTTAGCCAAATGTGCTGACAATACAAAGATTGGTGGGAAAGCAAGTTGTGAGGAGGACACAAAGGGAAGAATTTTGGAAGTTTGCCAGAGGTGGGAATGAAGTAGACAGACCCAGAATGCTGGTTGCGTGGTCCCGCCTCTGTCATTTTTATGGAGGCCGGGGGAGCCGAGACAGCTACCTTCCTGCAAGCAGTGGGTAGCCAATTGAGGCCATTAAGGGCATTATGAAGGTGATTCCATTACTAATGTGTTTTTTGAGGACTCGTGTTTAGAAGATTGTGGAAATTGGTTCATTTGAAAGACTGAAGAGATTCCATGGATGTGTTTTTTTCATAAAAAAGGTCACTGAAAGGACACTTTGGATTTTTTTTAAAACACTTACTGGAAGAGACAATGAGTGTTAAATAAACATAAGGAGCCTTGCTGGCTATTGGAGTTATTTACAGAGAAGTCACATGTCTAGGTTTATGGTCGTCAGGGGTTTTGGGCTTTCTGACTTGGGGTGTGGACTGTTTTGAATGTTAGTTGGGATTGCAGCCTGCTGAGAGAAACACGCAGCTCATCTTGTACCACCTCTTTGAGAAACACTGAGAATCCAGTGTGACAAATAGAGAAACTGATGCAGCATTTCTCCTGAAAAGCCTGCCAGACTAATTCTCAACGTCACCTGAAGAGAACTGCTCAAAAAAGATCCCAATGACTGCCGTCTATGTGTATCTGGACTCCAGACCAAAGGGCCAGTTGGGAACATTTCATATCTTATCCTTTTTCAAGAATTAACAAGTATTTGGCCAAAGCATTTTTTTTTTACTTTTTTTGTAAAGTTAATCTCTGCAGAGAAAACTTTTTTATTTTTCCGTTAATCAGTGGGTGTGCATCGGGTTATTTTAGAAGGCTATATATTTATGCTTACATATTTCAAACTGTGCTAAAACTTTGCATCTTTATTGAATGGGTCTTTTTTTTAGAGATACAGCACTGAAACAGGCCCTTCGGCCCACCGAGTCTGTGCCGACCATCAACCACCCATTTATACTAATCCGACACTAATTCCATATTCCTACCACATCCCCACCTGTCCCTATATTTCCCTACCACCTACCTATACTAGGGACAATTTATAATGGCCAATTTACCTATCAACCTGCAAGTCTTTTGGCATGTGGGAGGAAACCGGAGCACCCGGAGGAAACCCACGCAGACACAGGGAGAACTTGCAAACTCCACACAGGCAGTACCCAGAATTGAACCTGGGTCGCTGGAGCTGTGAGGCTGCGGTGCTAACCACTACGCCACTGTGCCGTCTTGTTTTATAATTTAATAATTTTGTTGTTTATTAAAGAAACCTGGTTGGCGGATTTTGTTCTGAAACTAAGGTGGGTAGAGTATATAATTGGCCATATCGCTAACTGGGTAAAACATGTAAGTATATGTTGTGACCCGTGGAGAAGTGGAACTAGAGAAAGACAGTGCACTTCTCCAGCCTCGGTTGTAACAAGGGGCTTACTAAGGCCCCTTCCCCATGCAGACTGGAATTTTCCAGTCAACAGGCCGGTCCTCTGCAGTGACCAAAAGCTGGCCAGAGAAAGGAGGTGGCCTCCCGGAGGCAGACTGGGCGCTGCATTTCATTATTTAAGCAACCCTTGCAACTGACTTACAAATGGCCTCAAGCTGCTCTGTGGAGGGCTTCCCCCCCAGAAAGGGTGTCTGGCAGCTATGGCCATTTGTGTTCTTGAAGATTTTAAAAGTGCTGAGAGGGTGCCTCCATCTTGAGCCGCCCTCTCTGCCCCTTACCTGTATCGGCACCTAATGGCCCTCCAGCATCTAGAGCCCACCCACCATTCTTAATTGGACGGTATGCCTAATGGCCATTAATTAGCCAATCAAACACTAAAATTGCATAGGACGTGTCATGCCATGTGGGTTTGGGACCTGGAAATGATCCCAATGTTGAGGTCCCAACCCCAAAACAAAAATCCTACCCAACTAGTCTGCAAAGGGATATAGATAGGTTAAATGAATGGACAAAAAATTAACAAATAGAATATAATGTGGGAAAATGTGAGATTAGCAATTTCAGTAGGGAGAAAGACTACAGAATGCTGTGGTACGGAGGGATCTGGGTGTCCTCATACATGAAGCACAAAAAGTTAGCATGCAGGTACAGCAATAATTAGGAAGGCAAATGGAATGTTGGCCTTTATCACAAGAGGGAATGGAATATAAAAGCAGAGAAGTCTTGCTACAACTGTACAAGGTGTTGATGAGACCACACCTCGAGTACTGTGTAAAGTTTTGTACTCCTTATTTAATAAGGAATATACTTGCATTGGAGGCAGTTCAGAGAAGGTTCACTAGACTGATTCCTGGAATGAATAGGGTTGTCTTATGAGGAAAGGTTGAGCATTTTGGGCCTATACTCATTAGAGTTTAGAAGAATGAGAGGTGATCTGATTAAATCATATAATATTCTGAGGGGACTTGGCAGGGTAGATGCTGACAGGGTGTTTCCCCTCGTGGGGGAATCTGGAACTAGGAGGAACAGTTTCAGAATATGGAGTCTCCCATTTAAGATGGAGATGAGGAGGAATTTCTTCTCTCAGACGGTCGTGAATCTTTGGAATTCTCTACCCAGAGAGCTGTGGAGGCTGAGTCATTGAATATATTCAAGGCTGAGAGAGACAGATTTTTGAACTATAGGGGAGTCAAGGGTTATGGGAAACAGGCTGGAAAGTGAAGTTGAGGCCATGATCAGATCAGTCATGATCTTATTGAATGTCAGAGCAGGCTCGAGGGGCTGTATAGCCGGCTCCTGCTCCTATTTCTTATGTTCTTATGTTTAATGGATGTCAAAATGATGGTTAAATATGGCATTTATGAATTAAAAGCAGGGATAACTGAAGCTCTCTTAAAAAGGTATAGGGTGGGAAATATGATTAGATCAAAGATGTAAGGCTCTGTAATGTAAAAATTAAAAACAGTTAAAAAAATTATTTAGATCATAAACCCACAAGATATCAAAACAATCGTGTTTATTTTAATCCAACATTGAAATTTCTTTTATATCCTTTTTTAATGGTTTAAAAAAACTGCAGAATTTTACTGAATAGAGTTGACTGCGGATGATCCCCTGAATGGCTTAGCAATTTAATCATTTTATTATTAAGTGGCATTCAGCTCAACCTTATAAAAAATGTAAACTGACCAAAGATAAATATCCACTCGGTATTATAAGGGTAGATTTTATGTATTAGTACACCCTGTGCAGAGATTTGTATGTTTGTAGCATAAACCAGAGCATCAGGCACAGAGGTTGGTAGACTCATACTGCAGCCTGGCTAATTTTGGAGCCATTTATCTTAATGAAAGTAAATTCAGGTGGGCTGTAAAATGGGCAGGCTGAACTCTGTGCCTGATATCCTGATTGGTGTTCCCAGAGCATGAATGTGGCACTGTGAGGGAGTGCTATGATTTTGCACCTTTGTTAATATGTCAGAACTTTCTTGAATGGAATGTTACAGAAGAATTCCATTTCTTACTTACAAGAGCTTAAGTACCCTTGATAACTGTTTATCTATCACATTTGCAGATTGCTCGAAATGAGAAGCAGTGGAAAAACTGGTATGATAAAGATGCTCCAGAAGAGGAGGAGCTTATGCCTGACAGTTATCATAAATCTCTGGATTGTTTTGGCAAGCTTTTACTCGTCCGATCTTGGTGCCCGGACAGAACAATTGCACAGGTGGGCCTTTTGGAAAAAAAAACTGGTCTAATAACTTCCTTCAGTAAAACCATCATTTTGAAGTTGAATTACTTGGTAATTATATAATAGAAGCTGGCTGTTCCACCCAACCAGTCCACGTTGTTGTTTATCCTCCATACAAGTAGTAGTCCTAATCCTATGTCCTATATTCCCTTTTCTTTAAACACCTATTCTTAAATGACATATGGTCTCTACCTCAATCTATGTCCATCTCCTTATAGAACTCCCACCACTGGAAGTAGTCTGTTTCTATCTTTACTGTCCCACCCCTTCCCAATTTTAAACACCTCTGTAAAATTACTCTATAATCTCTCTGTTCTAACAAAGACACCCCCAATTTTTCAAGTTTTTGTTCATATTTTTCTTCATACCAGGCTGCATCTTTGTGAATTTTCACTGTAACCTCTCGATTGCCTCAACATCCTACCTGTAGTGTGGAGTCCAAGACTAAATTCCAACTGTCGCCTTACTAGGGTTTTATTCACCATTACATCAACTTTTATATTCTGTATCTCTTGCCATCAAAGTTAGTTATACCATTCGCTTTTATTTTTGATTTTTTCTGCCTGAGATGATACACTATGTTGTGAGGCTGAACCCACAAATGTCTCCGCTTTCCCAAGGTATAACTATTACTTTTGATTTTTTTACCAAAATGTACCGTCTTCCATTTACAAACATAGAAATTCATCTGTCAATTTTTGCCCTTTCCACCTCTTATCCATATCCCCTTGCAGCTTCCTTTGGTTCTCAGAATTAGTTACTATGCCTCCTATTTTGGTATCATCTCCAAATTTGGATGCAACTCTTTCTAGGGCTGTATACAAAGCAGTGAACAGATGCGGTCCCAAAACAGAACCCTTTGAGATACCGCTACCTACTACCAACTACTCTGAGAAACTCCTACTCTCTTTCTAACTCCTTTTTAATTGAAATTGGTACCCTCTCCCTAATTCCATGTCATTTAATCTTCTCCAATATCTTATGTGTAGTACCTTGTCAAAAGCTTTCTTAAAGTCCATGCACACTACATGCACTCATTTCCACATATCTGTCAGTTCTCAACGTACCTATTCCCACCAATGTCTGCTTATCATTTACTACCTTATTATCCTCTCCTCTCAGATGTCCCACCTCACATTTAACAATTCTCATTTTACTGATATGCTTGTAAAATATTTTATTCTTTTTAATATTTTTTGAGATTCTCCACTCATACTCCTTCCGTGCTTTCATGATCCCTTCCTTAACCTCTTATTTCCTCGTATTCTGCCAATTTATCATACATATACTCCATATACCTTCATCATATGTTTTGGGTTGTTTCTAACCTTTTTATATATCCATAGCATTCTGAAGCTTGAAGTATCCTATTTCACTGGTATATATTTATTGTACAACTTTGCATCTCCTTTTTAAAAAATTAACTAAATGTTGATCAACAATTCCGTGTGCTAATTTCTCTTTCTATCTTACCTCAGCTAGCTCACTCTTCATCTTTCTAAAATATTCTCATGTTTTTATACTAACTGTTTCCTTTTCAATTTAAACCTTAAACCATATCATATTACAGTTATGACTCCCAAGGTGCTCATGCACATTTAACACATCTACCTGATCTATTGTATTGTTCATAACTAGATCTAGCAATACTGCTCCCCTTGTAGGTATATGGGCATACTGCTTGAAGAAGGAGTGCTACATAAATTTTAGGAATTACATTCTCTTTTCTACATTTAGTCCCTCCCTCTTCCAATCAATGAGGAAGTAATTCAAATCAAAGCAAAATACTGCAGATGCTGGAAATCTGAAATAAAAACAAGAAATGCAGGAAATACTCAGCAGGTCTGGCAGCATCTATGGAGAGAGAAGCAGAGTTAACGTTTCAGGTCAGGGACCCTTCATCAGAACTAGCAAAGGTTAGAAATGTAATAGATTTTAAGCAAATAAAGCGAGGGTGGGGCAAGAGATAACAAAAGGCAAGGTGTTGATAGGACAGGGTCACAGAGAATAACTGACCAGAAGGTCATGGAGCAAAGTCAAACGGTACGTTAATGGTGTGTTGAAAGACAAAGCGTTAGTGCAGAGAGGGTGTTAATGGACAGAAAAATGAACAGCCCTGGCCCAAAGCACAAACATGAAAAAACAGTGGGCAGGCACATGGTAAGAAAAATGAATGATGAAACAAACTGAAATAAAATAAAATAAAAGTAAAAAAGAGAAAAGAAAAAAATAACTGAAAATAAAAGGCGGGGGGGCGCCCGTCATGCTCTTAAATTATTGAACTCAACATTCAGTCTGGCAGGTGTAGCCTGCCTAATCGGTAAATGAGATGCTGTTTCTCGAGCTTGCGTTGATGTTCACTGGAACACTGCAGCAAGCCCAGGACAGATATGTGGACATGAGAGCAGGGGGAGGTGTGTTGAAATGGCAAACAACCAGAAGCTCAGGGTCATGCTTTCGAACTGAGCAGTGGTGTTCTGCAAAGCGGTCACCCAATCTGCATTTGGTCTCCCCGTTGTAGAGGCAACCATATTGTGAGCAGCAAATACAGTATACTAAATTGAAAGAAGTACAAGTAAATTGCTGCTTCACCTGAAAGGGGTGTTTGGGGCCTTGGATAGTGAGAAGAGAGGAGGTAAAAGTGCAGGTATTACACCTCCTACGATTGCATGGGAAGGTGCCGTGGGAAGGGGACAAGGTGTTGAGGGTAATGGAAGAGTGGACCAGGTTGTCACGAAGGGAATGATCCCTTCAGAATGCTGACAGAGGAGGGGAGGGGAAGATGCATTTGGTAGTGGCATCACGCTGGAGGTGGCAGAAATGGCGGAGGATGATCCTTTGGATGTGGAGGCTGGTGGGTGGAAAGTAAGGACAAGGGGAACCCTGTCGTGGTTCTGGGAGGGAGGGGAAGGGGTGAAGGTAGAGGTGCGGGAAATGGGCCAGACACGGTTGAGGGCCCTGTCAACCATGGTTGGTGGGGGGGGGGGGGTGGAATCCTTTGTTGAGGAAATAGGAAGACATATCAGAAGCGCTGTCATGGAAGGCTTCATCATCAGAGCAGATGCGTCGGAGATGGAGAAACTGGGAGAATGGAATGGAGTCCTTACAGGAGGCAGGGTGTGAAGAAGTGTAGTCGAGGTAGCTGTGAGAGTTGGTGGGCTTATAATGAATATTATTAGACAGCCTATCCCCAGAGATGGAGACAGAGAAGTCGAGGAAGGGAAGGGAAATGTTGGAAATGGACCATGTAAAGGTGAGAGAAGGGTGGAAATTGGAAGCAAAGTTGATAAAGTTTTCCAGTTCGGGGCGGGAGCAGGAAACGGCACCAATACAGTCGTCAATGTACCGGAAAAAGAGTTGGGGGAGAGGGCCTGAGTAGGACTGGAACAAGGAATGTTCGACATATCCCACAAAAAGACAGGCTTAACTAGGACCATGTGGGTACCCATAGCAACACCTTTTACTTGAAGGAAGTGAGTGGAATTAAAGGAGAAGTTGTTCAATGTGAGAACATGTTCAGCCAAGCGGAGGAGGGTGGTGGTGGATTGGGACTGGTTGGGCCTCTGTTCAAGGAAGAAGCGGAGAGCCCTCAAACCGTAAAGGTAATTAAAATCTCCTGGAACAATCATTTTGATATTCTTACTCATCTTGATCGGTCTGCAGATTTCATTTTCTATTGCCTTCCCTCCATTAGAGATTCTGTCATACAGCTCCATTAATATAGCAATCCCTCTATTGCCTTGAATCTCTAACCATATTGACTCTGTCTGAACCTCTTTTTTGTGTACGTCAATCCTTTCTACACTGTGCATTTGCTCCTTCACTAATATTGTCACTCCTTTTCCTTTTTTACCTATCCTATCTCACCTAAAAACATTCTAACATGATTATGTTTATTTTCCATTCCTGTCCAGTTTACTACCAAGTTTTGTTCGTGATATTAGCACTATATCTTCCTGTGATATAAGCACTTCCAAACCACCCAGTTTATTTCCAAACTCTCAGCATTGCAATACTAGTACTTTGTCAGGGCAGTATCAACTCTCCTATTCCAACTACATGTCTAACTGAATTGCCAATCTTCCCCTTCAAGAGTCATTTCATATTGTATAATTCCATAACAATCCATTTGATAGTCCTTTTCTCACCTTTCCAACTGGAAGCCAGTGCTTCAAACTAGTTGGAGAGGGTAATTTGCCCTGGATGTTCCTGGTGTAGCCTGTCCCTCCTTGCTTTCCTGACATCTGGATAGTCACCACTCCTTCTTTGACAACTACCAGCTCCCTGCCTCTCAGCCAGGTGACTGCCTCTGAAACTCTTGTTCTAGAAACCTATCTCCTTCCCTGATATATTGAATTGTCTCCAATTCCACCTCAGTTTCTGAGATCATAAACTGAAATAGTCTAAGTTGGAGAAAATTTTGACAGATATGTTTGTCCACGTTAACTTGAATCTCCCACATCTTGCTGGAACTGCACATCACTGCCCTTCCTGTGATGCCATTCTTAAAACTTCATATAGCCTGTAAATAAATGACTGCTCAATTCTTCAATGAGAAAGGAAGTCACATCCAATGAATATTGCTTTTGAGATTTACTAATTGGTATTATGTAGGAAAATGCAGAAGCCTAGATTATGTGGAACGGAGTTTGACCCATAACCTTCTGATTCAGAGCCAAGAATGAAAATAGTAGCAATTGGGCCAAGCTGACAATAGTTCTAGATTTAACTGTTTCTTAAATTGAGTGACCTTACTGCCTCCTTGACAGGTCAGGGAACTGTCCCATAGTGTTGCATCAGGTGCTGCATTTACCCAATGGATTATCAGAGATTCAACAGTTTAATGGGGTGATTGTCACAGAACATCATTGTATTTGTATTCAGCTACAGTAAAAACTGCAGAGATGTTTTCACTTACCCATCATTTTAAATTTTTGTGAACATTTAATGTCAGATATACGTACAAAATAGATACAAAATATTTGGCTTTTAAAATCAAAAGCTCCAATAATTATTTTTATACATCTAGGCCCGCAAATATATCATCGATTCCATGGGTGAGAAGTACACGGAAGGTGTTATTCTGGACCTTGAAAAAAGCTGGGAAGGATCTGACACCAGGACCCCTCTCATCTGTTTCCTCTCCATGGGCTCTGATCCTACAGACCGTATCATTGCCCTTGGAAAAAGAATGAAAATTGAGACTCGCTATGTTTCTATGGGTCAAGGCCAAGAGACACATGCACGCAGATTGCTGCAGCAGACCATGTCAAGTGTAAGAGGATTATCATTCATCAATTTATGTACAAACCAATTCCTTACAGAAGCTGAGATCTGTGTCATCAAAGGTAGTATATTTATCTCTGTTCCCTTTAAATTGGGGATCCAGTTCAGTTAACACATTTCTCTGAGACCTTGTAATTTTACAATACAAGGGTCTTGAGAAGAATCTACTGTTGTGGTGATCCGAACCACCTCCTGTGTCAGTGTAGTATCACAACACAATGAAACATCAATATGAGAATGCTGAGAATTGAATATATTCCCATTCTCTTTTACTGGATAAGCTCCTCCTCTCAGCAAAGTAATGAAGAGAATTGCCAAGTGGAGGTCAGCCACTAACCAATAAAGAGAGGTGGAAAAATCAGGAAGAGAGTCAACTTAGGGACGTTAGTGTAAAAATGCAAAAAAAACTAACAGAAGGTGAAGAGTAAAGTATTACATATTTCCATCTTTAAATAATAACAATGCTTTTTGTTGGTTTCTAAATTCATATGCAATGAAGTTAATTGGCTTTGGGGATTCATTTTTAGGGAGGTTGGGCATTACTGCAGAACTGCCACCTAGGACTGGATTTCATGGATGAATTGATGGACACAATTACAGAAAATAAGACTATTCAGGACTCATTCCGACTGTGGATAACAACTGAGGTCCACAAGCACTTCCCTATTACACTGCTGCAAATGGCGATAAAGTTTACCAATGAACCACCACAGGGATTAAAAGCTGGTCTGAAACGTACTTACACAGGTAGAAAAGTCATTTTCTAGATTAGCATGCGCAGTAATTTTATGCTTTAATGGCTTCCTATGTGCGCATGCAGACACAGACTGGGTTCAAACCTGAGGAAAGTTTGAAAATTATTTTCATCCCATTGATGTTCTCCTCTCCTCAACATGCTGACTGTGCCGGTAGGTGGTTCCACTAGCTCTGGCTGCCTTCCTTTTACCTTATCTAAGTCACCATTCTTCATATGTAAGCCTTGGCAGTGAGTGTCAGCAGGATATCCAAACATGGGGAAAGAAGGGATATTGTATCCCAATCGTGTTCTCACCCAATGTCCACACATGCTATATCCTCCATCAGAAGTCACCACATCGATAGTGATCAGGAGCAGGAACCTTTTAAATTTAAAAAATTGGATTGTTTTTGTTAATCCAGCAATTATACAAATCTGGAATTGAGTTTTTTAATTAAAACTATCCAAATTAATTACTTGCAGATAATGAAGTGCTAAATTATTGGAATTTGAACTGGAAATGCATAATCGGGAATCAACTTTTCTCTATATTGCCATTCATTTTTGAACAAAGCTTGAAAATGGAGTAAGACAGGAGTTTATGTAAGATGTTTTCAGCACAGTAAGGCAGTCAGACTAGGATGTAACAGAATACTGCACTAATTTCATATGAAGGTGGTGAACAGTGTCCACATTAATAAACTCAACAATGCCTACATGGAAAATAAAAAGTAACCTTATGCTTAATTGATAAATATATACCAACTCAATACACTTTGCTCTTCCTCTACTCATGGCCACATACCTACTTATTCTGAATAGTCTCTCCTTTTCCTTTTAATACAATGTCTTTACCTTTTACTTGTCTTCATTGCAAACATTTCAATTGACAGCTAGAAAAGCTACATGCATCTTAACCAAATATGCGATTATATTTTTAAGTCTAAGTAGTTTAAACATTTTTGTACCTTGGTATCCATTTTAGAAATAATAACTTGACCTTTGTGCCTTATGCACTGTTCTATTTCTTGTTGAACACTGAGCTGGACTTACTGAACTGTTTCGATAATTGCATTGTGCACATTGATTAAATGTCATTCGCAGACCAGCATTCCTTGCATGTTGTAAGAACTATAGTTTTCCAACATAGTTTCACTTGCTGTAGGGTCAAATTATGATGTGGGAATTCAGTAGAGTATTAAATGCAGTTCAGAACTTCTAAATGTAAATTGAGACACTCTCACACTAGGAACTTAATTTCCAAGCCTCACCTGATATTCATACTATGTTATCCCTCAGCATCCTTTGTGTTGGCACAGATTGCCACATTGACAGCAGCCAAGGAGAATTTCCAAATCTTCCTACTTTCTCAGCGGGAGGGCAGTAGATGGAGATATAAAAAGAGCAGAAATTGCCAGATCTTAGAAATGCAGTTATCAATTGAAAATCAAATTGAAAATTATATTTGTAGACTTAATGCATTTTCTGCAGATCTAAAGTCTCTAATGATATTGTATAGGTCTGATAATGAGACAAAGAACGCAGCTGTTTTAAATATTCATTTTCGGGATGTGGACATCACTGGCAAGGTCGATATTTATTGCCTGTCCATAGTTGCCCTGATAAAATTTGATACACCTGTATGGCTTGCTAAACCACTTTAAAGCGCAGTTAAAAGTCAACCACATTGGTGTGGAACTGGAGTGATATATAGGCCAGATCTGGTAAGGACGGCAAGTTTTTTTTCCCCTAGAGGACATGTTTTATTTCTTGGTGAACCTAGGTGATGATAAGGCTTTATGGATAGAAATTTTTTGAACAACTATCTGTATACAGCAAAACCCTGCTTTTACACTAACTCATCTATCTATTTATAGTGTATTTAAAAGCTTGCACCTGTGTTCACAAAATCTTATTTTCTGTTATGTTTTTGTCTTACTTTTGTGTCAACTTTCCCATTATGAATTTCTACGTCCACAGTTTTAATATAAACTTGTCCTGCTATAGTTATACCTTTTTGCAAATGTTGAAACTGGCATTTCTCAATTTTGCATCTCCCAGCTCCTCAGCCCATGCTACAGAGAAATTTCTATTCTCCAATGAATCTTACTTCTCTCCTTCCCAAAATGCCATAATGTTTGCTATTTAGCTAGAAGTAATATATTAATGTATGATATCAAAATAAGGACAGAATGCATGACTTCAGAATGGGAACTGAATCATGCATGTGTGCCCTGCACTAATTATTTAATTCAATAACTAGGAATAATAAACTGAAAGAAATACTGACAATTTAAGAAATAGTACAGCAATAATCAATAGTGTTCAGGAGAAATATATATCCCAGTAAAAAATAACAACCCAGCCAATAATGCCACAACAATAAAGAAATAAGGACAAAATTGAAACGAAAGAAAATGACAATAGACAATAAAGGAGAGGATGACAGAAGGGAATATGAAAAGATTAATAAAGAAGTCAAAAAACATTTAGGAAGGCAAAGAGAAACTACAAAATAAAATTATGAAGGAACATAAAAAGAGATAGTAAAGCATTATACAGACACATGAATAACAAAAGAAAAATCAGGTTAGTGCTGGGGTCACTAAGAGATACACACAAATAAACTCACAATGGACAGCAAAATAGCAGAAATATGAAATAATTACTTTGCCTCAGTATTTACCCGGGAGATGAACATGGTGGACGCGACATTCGAAAAAGAGATCAAAAAGATATAAAAACCTTTAAGATAAAAATGGGAGATAATTGATAAACTAATTGAACTTAAGAAACATAGAAACACAGAAAATAGGAGCAGGAGTAGGCCATTCGGCCCTTCGAGCCTGCTCCACCATTCATTATGATCATGGCTGATCATCCAACTCAGTAGCCTGTTCCCGCTTTCCCCCCATATCCTTTGATCCCTTTAGACCCAAGAGCTATATCTAACTCCTTCTTGAAAATATACAATGTTTTGGCCTCAACTGCCTTCTGTGGTAGTGAATTCCACAGGCTCACCACTCTGGGTGAAGAAATTTCTCCTCATCTCAGTCCTGAAAGGTTTATCCTGTATCCTTAGACTCTGACCCCTGGTTCTGGACTCCCCGACCATCGGGAACATCCTTCCTGCATCTACCCTATCAAGTCCTGTTAGAATTTTATAGGTTTCTATGAGATCCCCCCTCACTCTTCTGAACTCCAGCGAATATAATCCTAACTGACTCAATCTCTCCTCATACGTCAGTCCTACCACCCCAGGAATCAGTCTGGTAAACCTTCGCTGCACTCCCTCTATAGCAAGAACATCCTTCCTCAGATAAGGAGACCAAAACTGCACACAATATTCCAGGTGTGGCCTCACCAAGGCCCTGTATAACTGCAGCAAGACATCCCTGCTCCTGTACTCGAATCCTCTTACTATGAAGGCCAACATACCATTTGCCTTTTTTACCGCCTGTTGTACCTGCGTGCTTACCTTCAGCGACTGGTGTACGAGAACACTCAGGTTTCGCTGAATATTCCCCTCTCTCAGTTTATAGCCGTTCAGATAATAATCTGCCTTCCTGTTTTTGCTACCAAAATGGATAACCTCACATTTATCCACATTATACTGCATCTGCCGTGCATTAGCCCACTCACTCAACTTGTCCAAATCACCCTGAAGCCTCTCTGCATGAGAGGATAAAATTCCTGGTCTGGATGGATTGCATCCACACATATTAAAAGAAGTTGGGGAAGAGATAGCAAAGGCACTGTTGCATTAAAAGAAGTTGTGCCAGAGGACTGGTGGACAGCCATTATGATTCCTGTATTTAAAAGGCGAGACAGAACAAGTCCAGGGAACAATAGACCAATTAGATTAAAGTCGGTGGTATGAAAGGTAATGGAATCCTTACTCAAAGATGTAATAGAAAAACATCTAGAAACTGAAAATATAATAAAGAGTAGTCAGCATGGATTTCAAGAGGAAGGGTCATATTTGACTACCTTTATTGAATTATTTGAAGAAGTAACAGAGAGGGTAGAAAAGGGTAATGCAGTGAATGTAATATTTTGAAAAGGCTTTTAATAAGCTAGAAAGCTAATGACTAAGGTCAGAACATGTGGAGTCGGGGGACAAGTAGCAAACTGGATAGAAAGCTGACTGCTAAACAAAAAAAAAGTTGTTAAAGGTAGTTATTCAGACAGGCAAAAGGTGAGAAGTGGTGTTCCACAAGGATCAGTGCTGGAATCACTATTTTCACATAAACGATTTGGACTCAGGAATCATAAGCACAATTTCAAAATTTGCAGCCGACACCAAATTGAGGGGTGTAGTTAATACAAAGGAGGACTGCGACAAAATACAGGAAGACATGAATAACCTTGCAGAATGGGTGTGCAACTGATAAATGAACTTCAATATAGATAAGTGTGAGATGCTAGGTTCTGGCAAGAAGAATTAAAAGACCACATAATCCTTGGAAAATACGTGTCTAAATGGGGTAGAAGAACATAGGGATCTGTGGGTACAGATACACAAATCACTAAAAGTAGAACTGTAGGTTATTAAGGTCATAAAATAGCAAATAAAGCACCTGGGTTCATTTCTGGAGGGATAGATTTGAAAAGCAGAGAAGTTGTGTTAAACTTGTATAGAACATTGGTTACACCACACTTGGGCACATTTCTAATCTCCATATTATAAAAAGGATATAGAGGCACCGGAGAAGGTCCAAAAAAGACTTACTAGTATTATACCAGAACTGAGAAGCTATACCTAGCAGGAAAGATTGGACAGGCTTGGGACTCTTTTCTCTAGAAAAGAGAAGACTGAAGGGTGACCAGACAGAGGTCTTTATGATTATTTATTTATTTATTTTTTATTCGTTTATGGGATGTGGGCGTCACTGGCCAGGCCAGCATTTATTGCCCATCCCTAATTGCCCTTGAGAAGGTGGTGGTGAGCTGCCTTCTTGAACCGCTGCAGTCCATTTGGGGTAGGTATACACACAGTGCTGTTAGGAAGGGAGTTCCAGGAATTTGACCCAGCGACAATGAAGGAACGGCGATATAGTTCCAAGTCAGGATGGTGTGTGACTTGGAGGGGAAATTGGTGGTGTTCCCATGTATTTGCTGCCCTTGTCCTTCTAGTTGGTAGAGGTCGCGGGTTTGGAAGGTGCTGTCTAAGGAGCCTTGGTGCATTGCTGCAGTGCATCTTGTAGATGGTACACACTGTTGCCATTGTGCGTCAGTGGTGGAGGGAGTGAATGTTTGTAGATGGGGTGCCTATCAAGTGGGCTGCTTTGTCCTGGATGGTGTCGAGCTTCTTAAGTGTTGTTGGAGCTGCACCCATCCAGGCAAGTGGAGAGTATTCCATCACACTTCTGACTTGTGCCTTGTAGATGGTGGACAGGCTTTGGGGAGTCAGGAGGTGAGTTATTCACCTAGGATTCCTAGCCTCTGACCTGCTCTTGTAGCCAGTGGGGGATTCAGCGATGGTAATGCTGTTGAATGTCAAGGAGAGATGGTTAGATTCTCTCTTGTTGGAGATGGTCATTGCCTGGCACTTTTGTGGCGCGTATGTTACTTGCCACTTATCAGCCCAAGCCTGGATATTGTCCAAGTCTTATGAACAGGTTTGATAGGGTAGATGTAGAGAAGGTGTTTCTACTTGCTGGCAAGACTAGAACTAAGGGCCATTAATATAAGATAGTCACTAATAAATCCAGTTGGGAATTCAGGAGAAACTTCTTTATCCACAGATTGGTTATAATGTGGAACTCGGTGTAGTTGAGGCAAATAGGATAATTCCATTTACGGGGTAGCTGGATAAACAAATAAGGGAGAAAGGAAGAGAAGGATATGTTAATGGGGTTAGATGATGAAGGGTGGGAGGAGGCTCATTTAGAGCATAAACACTGGCAAAGACCTGTTGGGCAAATATGCTGTAAATACTGGAGGCTGGATTTTCAATCAGGGGTTGGGAACCAGAAATGGGGCTAGTTCCAGGAAGCGGCGGGCAGCCAATCTGACCCCAGGCCACGCTCATTCAAAATGGCTTGGGGCGGGATCATGGTGGTGAACCGACACAGATGCTGGCGATGCCAAATTGCGGGCCTTCCCACCTCCAGTCTGGACCCAGAACAGATTTAAAAATCCAGCTCTGTATTTATGAAATTTATTTTATTTTACACCCCCCCCCCCAAAGAGCGGGATGATGGCAGGTGGGGTGGGGGGGGGGTGGGGGGGGGAGTAAAATGGAGCAGGAGGCTTGGGGGGCTCTTCCCGCCATTTTACACAGGGCAACGGCGGCGAAAAATGGCCCGCCTGCCCCAGGCCAATCAAGGCCCTTAAGTGGTCAGTTAACGGCCACTTAAGGGCCTCCGCCCACCACCATGGGAATTTTACCTTGGCTGGCTGGCTGGCATGCTAGGCCCAAGGAAAGCCACCTGACAAAAGCAGACGGCTTTCTGATGGCCTGGGAGTGGGTGGGGGGGGGGAGTGGTGCCCTCCTGATCAGGCACCCTGTGCCCGACAGAGGGCTGCCCCCAATGTCTTAACCACCTGCAACGCCCAACAGGCCCCCCATCCCTCCAATTGACCACCCTTGCCTCGCTGGGGCCCGACCGATTGCCCCCGGCGAGGCCCCAAAAACCTACCCGTTCTCCAGACTCCCCAACATTTTCCATCTTCAGCTGGGTTGCAGTCCCAGCAGTGGCCACCACTCCCAGTGGCGCTGCTGGGACAGTGCGGCCAGCCCTCTGACTGGCCGGCAGCTCCATTAGGTGGGATTTCCTGCCTCAATGAGGTGGAAGTCCCGCGTCAGACCAATTAAAGTCCTGGAAACTGCAAAATGCAGTCCGTGATCACAAGGCCAGGGGGAGGTGGATTCGCCACCGATTTTTCAGTTGGTGGACAGCTCCCATCCGCCAAGAAAAAAATTCTGCCCAATATCTTTCAGTGCCTTCCTTCAAATTTTTACTTCAAGCTCTCAAACTTTCTCAAAACACGTGCTTGGACTTGCTATTTTTTATCCCAAACGAATTAGAGAGAGTTTCCAATAATACCTGCGCATTCTCGGCATGTGCAGTTTTCAGATTTTACCAGCATACATCAGCAGGTTTCCAACTTGAAGGAAAGAGAGTGTCCCCTCATCCTTTGTCCCACCTGCTGAGAGCTATCAGCCAATTAGAGGCCAGCTTTTTTTTTTGCACCTATTATCTTTTTATAGTTGCAAATGATCTATAAAACATTACATAGATGAAACTAATAATTACAATTGTTTGTGATTTTCTTTGCTTTTTCCAAAATATTTATAAACAAACTGGATATTAAATTCTCAAATATTTATTTCAGGAAAGTCTTATTTAAAATATTAACAAGTGCTCCTTTTCGATTATGAACTGTTCATTTATACCTATTATTGACACATCTGTAATTGGCAGCATCTGTGATTTCTTTGTTGGCAGAAAACCAAGGAAACATTGTTTATTGAGATTGTATTTTTCTCAGTCAGTAGATTGAGGGGGATCTCACTTTATTTTTCTGAGTGACTTAAATGCTGCTGGAGGAGCAGTTTGAATTACTGATTGATTTCTGTTCATCTCAGTCTTGGCAAGCCATCTCCTTCTTTGTTTTGGTTAAAAATTCAGTTAAAATGTCTTTTTCTGCTGTATTATGTTTAGGGGTTAAAGGTAATTTTTGAAGATTAAAAACTGAAAACAGAGTAAACAATGAACTTTAGAGTATTTTTGAGGTAATTTTTTTCCTATATAGAAATTTATGCTTATTAAAGACTGTATAAATCAGCAAACTCATGAATAATCTGTGAAGTGCTTTCTAGAAACAGCTGACATGGAAAGCGGTGGGCAGGGGTTGCCTGACAGAGCAAAAAGAATGATTAGGGAATGAAGCTGCTGAGCAGAAAATTGTTTTTCCTTCATGGGATGTGAGCATCGCTGGCAAGGTCAGCATTTATTGCCCATCCCTAATTGCCCTTGAGAAGGTGGTGGTGAGCCATCTTCTTGAAACCCTGCAGTTGGTGTGGTGTAGTTGCACTTGCAGTTCTGTTAGATAGGAAGTTTCAGGATTTTGACTCAGCACAGTGAAGGAACAGTGCTATATTTCCAATTCAGGATGGTGTGTGACTTGGAGGGGAACTTCTAGGTGATGTTGTGTCAGTGGTGGAGTCAATTAATATTTAAGGTGGTGGATAGGGTGTTAATCAAGCAAGCTACTTTGCCCTGGATGGTGATGTTGGAACTGCACTCCTTCAAGGAGGTAGGGAGTATTCCATCACAGTCCTGGCTTGTACCTTGTAGATGGTGGAAAGGCTTTGGGGAGTCAGGAGGTGAGTCACTTACCTCTGAATAGCCTCTGACCTGCTCTTGCAGCCATAGTATTTATGTCACTTGTCCAGTTTAGTTTCTGGTCAATGGTGACCCCAGGATGTTGATGGTGGGGGATTTGGCGATAGTAATCCTGTTGAACGTCAACAGTGGCGCAGTGGTTAGCACCGCAGCCTCACAGCTCCAGCGACCCAGGTTCAATTCTGGGTACTGCCTGTGTGGAGTTTGCAAGTTCTCCCTGTGTCTGCGTGGGTTTCCTCCGGGTGCTCCGGTTTCCTCCCACAAGCCAAAGACTTGCTGGTTGATAGGTTAATTGGCCATTATAAATTGCCCCTAGTATAGGTAGGTGGTAGGGAAATATAGGGACAGTGGGGATGTGGTAGGAATATGGAATTAGTGTAGGATTAGTATCAATGGGTGGTTGATGGTCGGCACAGACTCGGTGGGCTGAAGGGCCTGTTTCAGTGCTGTATCTCTGTAACTGTAACTGTCAAAGGATGGTGCTTAGAATCTCTCTTGTTGGAGACAGTCATTTCTATGGCACGAATGTAATTTTCTACTTCCCAGCCCAAGTCTGAATGTTATCCATGTCTTGCTGCATGCAGGCATGAACTGTTTCATCAACTAAGGAATTGCAAATAGAACTGAAAAATGTGCATTCATCAGCGAACATCCCCACTTCTGATCTTACAATGGAGGGTAGGTCAGTGATGCAGGAGCCCTGAGAAATTCCTGCAGTAATATCCTGTGGCTGAGATGATTGACCTCCAATAACCAGAACCATGTGATGGACTGGTAAAGCCTGATGGTTCAAACGTAGCCAAGGACAATTTGGGTCCCATTCTCTTTGGGATCTCCACAGAAAGCTGTTAGACGCTTCCTGTTCCAGTACTGCCAGACATTAGCCCCTCTAATGTTCCCAGCACCCTTAATCAGTGCTGCTGGACTGCAGGAGTATCCTCTTCTGCTCTTGCTCCCTCCAACTCCCAACCTGGGATTTTTTCTTGGCGCTGGGGGTCTCAACCAACGGCAAAAGTGCTGGCGTGAACCCCACATTGCCTCGTCTGGGGAAGGCCTGTCTGATCAAGTGCCAATTACGCACTTAAGTGGACAACAGCGGGCCTTCCCTGGGATCAAGGATCCTGGCAATGGAAGTCCCGCCTGCTGAGAGCTGTCAGCCAATCAGAGGCCAGCAGCCCTTTAACTGAGCTGCACCACTGCGGAAATCGTAGCTGCTGCCAGTAGAGCACTCACCCGAGGCCCTGGAGCCAGGCCACAGCTAAGTCACAGTGGGAGGGGCTTCGTGGGGTGGGGGTTGCGGGGGTGGGGGGGTTTAGGGGGGTCGGCAGCAAGGGCAGCGGGGTGGCTGTCAGCGGACCCCCCCTCCTGATGCCGGGTCCATCGTTCAGACACGAAGGGCTGAATTTTATTCAGCTCCTAATGTTGGGCTCCGTGGTGGTGGGGTGGGGTCGAAGGGGGTGGGCTGTAAGATCAGAGTGGCCGTGGCCCACCACGGAGCCCGATGCCAGGATTGCCAGGCCTGATCTTCCTGGTGTCGGCGTAGCTCCGTAGCAGCCACCCTGCCACTTAGGGTAGGTCCGTAGCAGCCACCCTGCCACTTGGGGTAGCTCCGTGGCAGCCACCCTGCCAGTTGGGGTAGCTCCATGGCAGCCACCCTGCCACTTGGGGTAGCTCCGTGGCAGCCACCCTGCCACTTGGGGTAGCTCCGTAGCAGCCACCCTGCCAGTTGGGGTAGCTCCGTAGCAGCCACCCTGCCAGTTGGGGTAGCTCCGTAGCAGCCACCCTGCTACTTGGGGTAGCTCCATGGCAGCCACCCTGCCAGTTGGGGTAGCTCCGTAGCAGCCACCCTGCCACTTGGGGTAGCTCCGTGGCAGCCACCCCGCTACTTTAAATATTTAAATAAATGTCATGAATACATTTAAATACAATTCCCCTCAATCTTACCTGTAGTTCGGGATTTTCCGTGTGACGGGTGGCGCTCTCACGCTTTCACTTTTCCATCCAGGAAAAGCTGGCGCCACCAAGGTGGGGAAGGGGGAAACATAGGATTTTTAGTGTAGTGGGGGGGGCAACTCTGCATTTGTGATGTGGGGGGGTGGTGAAGGGGTGAACTGCGCACATTGTGTCGTTGTTGGAGGGAGAGGGAAACTCTGCAAGCTAAGTGTTTTGGGGCGGGAACAGTTAGTTGCGGTGTAGTGGTGGGGGGGGGGCGTGGTGGGGGGTTCAACTCTGCAGTCTCTGGGCAGGTCTGGCAGCCCACCATCCCCAGCAGCAGTATCCCCTGGACTCCATTCCAAGTGTTCCCAGAACATGAAACCTCCCTGAATGTCCCATGAAATCCCATCCCATCCCATCCCAGAATTGATTCCCCTTCCCAATGCTTTTCGCTTGTATTGATGAACCGAATGCTGATGAATCAGCTGCCCCAAGAATACTAATTGGCACATCACCTCTGTTTTCATTAAATTTGCAACTTGTAGTGAGCAATTCCTCAGGAGATGCACTGGTTTATACAAAAAAGTTTTGAGTTTCAAACTTACAGATGTAAAGCAATTATAAAAAATGTTAGAATGACAAGTTATTTTCTGCTGTTGCCTGTCTCCAGAAAAATACTTACTCTCTTAACGACCTCATTCCTAAGAGGAATTGGCCATTAATTGACCACTTAATTTAGCTATTTATAGCAGTTAAGTCTTGTAAGCTTAAAGGGACAGGCCAATGTTATACATAGCTGCAATTTAGCAGCAGAATAATACACAGCGTGTTTCTTGGTATGTTGCCGTATCCTGCTCTGACATAACATGAGGATCATCATGGGAACTCCACCAATGCACTTCTAATTTTGTTGTCTTCCAGGTATCAACCAAGACCAACTAGATGTCAGTAACACACCTCATTGGAAACCCATGCTATATGCAGTAGCTTTCCTTCATTCCACAGTGCAAGAAAGGCGTAAGTTTGGGCCTCTTGGCTGGAATATTCCTTACGAGTTCAATCAAGCTGATTTAAATGCCACAATCCAGTTTGTGCAAAACCACCTTGATGATACAGACAACAAAAAGGTACAAGAAATTTTTCTCAAAGCTGAACAGTTAATGTTGTTAACCATTCCCATTCTGACTTTGTCTGAATAAATGTACTTGTAATTTTATTCCTCCTAATGATGAATTCATGCTTGCCCTCCTGCAGCTACTACAGACTAATGAGTTGCTCCTCATTTCTGATTTTCCCAAATCCTTCCCGGTTCTTGCAGCATATTGGTAACAGATTAGTCATATTAGGAATTTGGGTGCAGTTGTATTTTGCTAGTATAAAAGGGGTAGGGCAGATTTATAAAACAAAGCCTAAAATTAATCTGTACTATGAAATTATGTAGACTGGAAATATTACCATATGAAAGCATCAATATTTATAATGTAGTTCAATGAAAATGTTAAGTACTGAATAGCCTTTTAAATATTTTGTTTGCAACAACAAGTTGCATCTGTTTAGCGCCTTTAATGTCGAAAAACCTCTCTAGGCTTTCACAGGAGCCTTATCAGGCAAGGTTTGACACCAAGCCACAGAAGAACACGTGACCAAAAGCTTGGTCAAAGAGGTAGGTTTAAAGGGTGTCTTAAATAAGGTAGAGAGGCAGAGAGATTTAGGGAAGGAATTGCAGAGTTTAAGGCCTAATCAGCTGAAGGCACAGCTATCAATGATGGGACGAAGAGAATCGGGGGTGCACAAGAGTCCAGAATTGGAGGAAAACAGAGTTCTAAGATGGCTGAAGGAGGTTATGGAGATAGTGAGCGATGAGACCATGGAGGGATTTTAATACAAGAATGATCATTTTCATTTCATGGTTTGCTGGACAGTAAGCCAATGTAGGTTGGTGAGCACAGGCGTGATGTCTGAGTAGAACTTGGTGAGAGTGAGGATTCAGGCAACAGAGTTTCCAATGAGCTGAAGTTTATGGAGGGTGAAAGGTGGGAGGCCAGCCAGGAGCGCACTGCATTATTTCAAATCTTGAGGTAACAAAAGGATGGATGAGGATTTCAGCAGCAGATGGGCGGAGAAGGATGATATTACAGAGGTGGAAGATGACAGTTTTGGTGAGAGAGAGAGGATAAGGGTTCAGATGCTCATCTCAGGGTCAGATAGAGTGCCTTTCTCCTTTCCCAGTTTTTCTGCATTGACAATATCTGAAAAGGCAAACAGGCAGGCAAGTGCTGTCAGGCCTCAACCTGTGCCACTAGTGACAACCTGCTCGGAGTTGCATGAGAGCGGTTCAGTACAACTTTCCTCTCCGTTCTTTTCCTTCCTCTTCATGCCTCCCCTCTGAGATTATTCAGTGTGGGGAATCAGAGACACAAGTCCAAATCCTCTTATTCCTGGCACAGCACATGGAAATACCTTTGTACTTTGGTACTGATCATAGCTACCTTATGTCATATGATAGAAGATGTCAATTATTTAATGAGCATCAAATGTTTGTGGCACTGTAAAATAATGTAAGTAAAAGTTCTGTACTTAGTTCATTCCATTAAATTATAATTTCCTTCCCCTCTTCGGTCCTCCACATCATGCACCATTCCCCAGGCACTGCCACTGTCACTGGGAGGGCAGATTTCTCCTGACTCTATGTCATTGACATCTATTATTAGCAATTCTATTGATTTTCTTGGAGTAGCTAATTTGGAAAATGTCACTGATACATAGTAAACATTTTCTTTCTATCATTTTCCCACGTATCTTCATGTGAAGGAAGTATCTGCCATTAGCTCAGTACCTTCCTGTTGTGCCCTAACCAAAGCTGGAAGCTCGCCATGTGAAGGGTCTATTCTATGACACAAATGTTGGCATCAGTTTTATCTGTGTGTTGCACCACTACATCTCATCATTTGATTTCTTTTTTTAAACTCCATATTTCCAAAAGCATTGTTATGAACGGTAAATTATATTTCCAGCTGTTATCCCCAGTTTCAGTCTGGTAATGGACTAATTGGTGAATGCATACATACTTTGTCCTGTTTAATAGGGCATGTCTTGGAATACAGTTTACTACATGATTGGAGAAATCCAGTATGGAGGTCGTGTCACAGATGATTACGATAAGCGACTGTTAAACACTTTTGCTAAAGTGTGGTTCAGTGATAATATGTTTGGACTAAACTTCTGCTTTCATAAGGATTACACTATCCCAAACTGTACTACAGTGGAACAATACGTACAACATATACAGGTTTGCTTTGCATATAATAAAGCAAAATTTATTGGATTATATATGTGGTTGTAATGTGAATTTTTCATGACAATATTTTATGCAGTTGGTAAATAAGCAATAAGATAAAACCTCTGTAAAAATAAAGTTATGCTGCATCAGTCTGATGTGACTGCAGAGGTCCCTAGCTTCAGTTGATCAGTTTACAAGTCTGACATAATTGGCTGGGAGAAGGGAACAAAGACAAGATGGTGACTAATGTCAGTTAATGGACCCCGGGTCAGTATTCGCCATGGTGTGCATAACCTGTCCAGGAGCTGCAGTGCCCAGTGATTTCATGCCTTTCATTCCTTTGAGAAATAATGACATACTTTAAAAAAAAAACAAAAAAAAATGAAAAGTCACCCAAAAATGGGTTTGAGGCCAAACCATTTTGCTTTTGGAGGAAACCATCTATATCTGTATACGTAATAAGGACATCTGTGCCCACATTTCCTGTCGATCTTTTATCATACTTCACTGTCATGCTTAGTTATAGGCAAATGTACTCAAGGCAAATTTCTTATGAGTGGCTAATGTGCACATTCTACCAATCATCTTTTCAAAAAAGAAAGAAAACAAGAAATTTAATCCAAAATTCTGACTTGCAGCCTGAAGAGTAATTAAAGAATAAATGACCTGACCCTGCATAGGTCCATTATGAAATGACAATTAAACTCTCATTGGTTTTAAGGCCATGTTAACTTTTCAAAAATGACATTTTGCAGCCTTAAAGTGACCTTAACAGTAGAATAATACATTATGCTTTTCATGTTATAATACTCCTATTCTTTTGAACTATGTCATCCAATTTAACATGACCACTGCCACAGAATATCTGCTAGTTTATATATAAACTTGCATTAATATAGCTCTTTATCATGTCTATGGGAGTCCCAAAGTATTTCACAACCAATTAAGTACTTTCAAAGTGCAGATGCTATTATGATGTAAGGAAATGCAGCAGTCAATATGCCCAAAGCAAGCTCCCAGAAACAACACATTTGGTGTTGAAGAATTAGCTTTTTGTGAGTGGTATTTTGAAAGAAGACTCTTGGAGAATTCCTGCTTTTCTTTGACTAGTGCCATGGAATCTGTTACATCCACCCACACCACTGACATGTGTTCTTATAATGAAATACAGCTTCTAAACTTCTTAATTTAACATTTATTTTATCATTAGCTGGAGTTAAAAATGTTCCTCTGGGGATTAAGAGTAAAGGAAAATAATCTACATCAAGACGTTTTTACCTTCTGTAATCTCATCTATAGATACAGTGGATCAATTATGAAAATGTAATCTGATAAATGGCTGCATGCTTGTTAGGATTGATTTGTTAACATAGGAAGAGGAGTAGGTTATTCATCCGCTTAAGCCTGTTGGATCCCATTAGTTGCACAAAGAGAGATGAAGTCCGACTGAGGCTTTAAGAAACTTTATTGCAGTACTTAATTGTTACATCTTCAGAAAACTTAACAATGAACTGAACTAAACTGCACTAAACTAAAACTAAAAGCAACACACACACTGAACTAACCCACCTTTCGCACCAAATCAAGCCTTATTATAGTTATTCATACAAATCAGTAACACCTACTCTTTGTTCCCAATTGGTCTACAAACTTCTGCAGTTTCTTGGTGTCGGGGACTGCCTTGTCAATTTGTTTTAACTTCTTACTCCAGTTTCCCATCCCCTTATCTCCTTGTGAACTGTTAGGCTGACTGTCATACAAAGGGTTATTATTAAGCAGTATACAGCTGTCCTAATAGTTTCTGTTTGTTAGTCAGCTTTTGCTGATAAGCTGCCTCTGCAGCTCACTTTAAATGTTCTCATTGTTCTATCCCCATCGTTCTGTTCCCACATCTACCATTCAGATAGATCATGGCTGACTGTACCACAATTCCATTTATTCGCTGTTGCTCCATAACCCTTGATACTCATACAAAAATCTATTGATTTCAGTCTTAAAAATTTCAATTGACCCATCCTCCACACCCTTCTGGGTTTGGGAGAAACCCTATATACAGCTAAAAATGGCTATCAATGCTGCTTCTCCAGTGCTTCCAATGAAGTTACGACAAACCACACAAATTCTCCCTCTAACCTACAACCCGAAATCTACAAACAAGTTGATTTTTCATAACTCAAATAAATAAGTTGGAAATTATGTCTGTAGGCTTAATATATTTTTGTCTTAATAGAGTCTGCCAGCATATGACACACCAGAGGTCTTCGGCCTCCATCCTAATGCTGACATCACTTATCAAAGGAAACTAGCCCAAGATGTGCTTGATACAATTCTCAGCATCCAACCAAAGGACAGTTCAACAGGGGTCGGAGAAACACAGGAGGCTGTTGTTGCCCATCTAGCTAATGACATGTTGATGAGATTACCTCCAGATTACATAATTTATGAAGTAAGTTGTGTGGGAAATCCTAATTCTTAGTATTTAAAATGGTAATCTTAGATCTTTCATGTGCTTGAAAACACAGACTAACTGAAATTTCATTTTGCAAAATGTATTTGTAGATCTGGAACTCACAGGATGAAGGTATTGCATGTAAACACTATGCATGTTTTATGTCATTGTAGAGTTGGATTAGATGAGTCAGAAACTATTACAATAACACTGCTCAATTGTGCATTATTAAAATAATTAAACAATACGAAGTGTTCTCACATTCAGTATCCTTATTATTGCTTTTCAATATTATAACAAAGCTGAAAATGTGCTGAGAACATATAACATAAAATGTATTAATTTCTTAAACAAAGCACAACAATATTTAACAAAAAAGCTGCTCTTTGTGAAATACATGCATATATTGGGTTTTCTATTATCTTGTCCATCCCAGGTTTATAGCATGTATGCCAGAATTTGACTGTTGCATGATGTTTGCCCCCAAATATTGGTGATGTTTGTATATTGCAGGGAAGGTAGAGTGCTTTGAATACAAGTCTATCCAAGGCAACTCTAAACAGACACGCCAGTATCATACCATCAGTGAAAAAAATGGGAGGAAAAATTAACAGCCCCTTAGTATTAACAACTGGTCACCCTGCAGCAATGAACACTGACTCCTAGCAGTAAACCTGCTGTTTAACTCACTGGGCTGAATTTTACCGGCCCCTTGACGCTGCAGGTTTCGGCGCAGGGGCCGGTAGGATTCTGTGGGGAGAGGTCCGTCTCGACCCACGACGTCAAGATGGGCTTGCTGCATATTACCGGTGGAGGGGGGACCTTGGTGCGGCATCCTGGCCACCTGGCGGTGGGCCCTTCATCTTCATATGTAAATTAATATTAATACTATGCAAATAAACTTACCTGCAGGCGGCGGTCATCCCATGCCGATTTTACGGCTGCCATTCGTGCTTCGCTCGCCTTCGGAATTCCATACGGAGTTCCGAGGTGGGAACCTGGTGGGGAAGGGTGAGGAGTAAAATTTTCAAGGCGGGAGGGGTGGGGGTGCAGGAAAAACAATTTTGATTAGATGTGGGGATGGTGGGAAGGGGTTGAGGGGTAAGGTTGGGGTAAGGAAAAAGGTATGTTTTGGTTATCTCGGGCAATGAAATGACCATTGGGGGCAGTTAGGGAAGGGCCTCCATCACTTAATTTTATATTCAATAAAAATTACTACTAATGTACCTTTAAAAATTAATTGTAAGGGCTTAAAGCCCTTTAAAAATGGCACCGGCGCCTGTGCGGTGGCACCGGATGCCATTGCTGGGGCCACAGCGGCCGCCCCCTCTACGTCATTGGGGGCAACCGTTCTGCCCTCTCTATTTAAATCAGCCCCTGCACGTAATATCGCAGGGGCTCAGGGATGGCGCATCTGCGTGGGATGCACACCGCTATCAGAGTACGCCACCGCGACCTGTGGCGCACTTGTAAAATTCAGCCCACGATAGTTTTCAGTTTTTCCTAGGGTTGCCCATGATCTGTAAGACTTGTGACCAAGGATCAAATTTGTTGCTGTTGTCTCATCGTCTAGCAGGAAATTGTGTGCAAGTGTCATGACTGTTATTTTTGCATTGTGAATGAGATGGTTATTTTCCATAATAAAAGCAAAATACTGCGGATGCTGGAAATCTGAAATAAAAACAAGAAATGCTGGAACCACTCAGCAGGGGGTGTTTGGTAGGAATATGGGATTAGTGTAGGATTAGTATAAATGGGTGGTTGATGTTCAGCACAGACTCGGTGGGCCGAAGGGCCTGTTTCAGTGCTGTATCTCTAATCTAATCTAATCTAATCTAATCTAAAACAGGTCTGGCAGCATCTGTGGAAAGAGAAGCAGAGTTATTTCCCATGTTTGTTCAAAGCTGTAACTAACAACTCTGCAGGCTGATGCTCCAAATTATAGGTTGCCTAAAGTCTGCAGATTCCCTTGAGCTTTTGATTGTGCATGTGATTGTGATTGGTTGTGAGGTGAAGATAAATTAGTATTTGTTAAGGGATAAATTAATTAAACTGCCATAGGATATTGTATTTTTTCTATTAGAATTTCTATTTAGAAGATTGAGAAAGTCCACAACTAATGGTATAAAAGACATTCACTGTTATTACGTTAGGTGGTATGCTTGGTTCTGAGATGAATGTTTGTATGTTCAAACCCACTCCAGGATTTCAGCACATATTCTAGGCTGGCATTCCAATGCAGTACTGAGGGAGTGCTGTATGTTTGAAGGTGGCACCTTTGGAGGAGATGCTAAACCAAATTGTTAAAGATCCCGTGGCATTGTTTGAAGAAGAACAAGGAGTTTCCCAGCATTCTGACCAACATTTCTCCCTCAACCAGTGCTACCAAAAACAGATGAGCAGATTGATTGTCTCATTTTCCATTTGTGAAAAAATGGCTGCTACATTTACCTATGTAATGATGGTGACTACAGTTTGAAATAATTTGCTGTGTGTGAAGCCCTTTGAGATGTTTCTGAACCACAACAGTGTGCGATATAAATATAATTAATTAATATTGTCTCATTACTTTCCTTACTTCAGGTTAAAGAAAGATTGGCAAAGATGGGTATTTTTCAGCCAATGAACATCTTCCTCCATCAGGAAATCGATCGCATGCAGCAAGTGATTTCATTGGTGCGCAACACACTAATGGATCTGAAACTGGCCATAGATGGTTCGATTATTATGAGTGACAACCTGCGAGATGCACTAGACTGCATGTATGATGCACATATACCAGCCAGGTGGCTAAAAGTAAGAAAGAAGCTTCATAAATATGCACAATATTTCTTTCTTGTGGTAATTGGGATGGAGTAGCTTCCAAACCAAACTATCATTTTTACATCACTCTTCCACACAAGTTCAATTTCTGCCAGAAGATGAGGCAACAAACTTCTTCCAGAAGTTTGGCCTGATTAATTCCTTCATCTTTCTTAAATGCCACTCCTCAAATAACCTGAAAGATATAATGAAATTACTTGTGGATCACAGGCACAAGTCCACATCCTACCCTTCTATGATGTAGCACACTGGTACACCAACATACAGTGGCATCAGGTTAAAGTCGTTGTTCATTTACTAACTATGTAGTTGTGGCAAGTGATTAACATTAAGAATTAAACTGTTTATAATTATTATGTGATCTAAGTAGATGTTAAAAGTTAGCTGTAACAATGCTATGATTGATGTGTTGGAAGTTAAGCTCAGTAGTCAGATTTATAATCAAGAAGAGAGGTTTCCCACAGGAGGCAGGTTTCACAATTTGTTGACCATTATATGTGTATCAGGAAGTTGATCAGAGACAGAAGATCATCTATTGACCTGAAACTCATGTTCAATTTCTGATGTTGAGATAAGAGGGGAGCTTAGCAGATCCTATAACCGTACCATTCCCTTTTGTCTATTGTTATTCTCTACTCTATTTTGAACAAATGCTGACTTTTTAAACTTATATTTTATAAAGTCACTATGCAGTTGGTCACGTAGCACTTAGAGAGGGCGACATGGGTACTAACAGAAGGGTACATTGGGGTAGTCAGTATGTTGTGCATATGCTGGGATCAGCACACAGTTTGACAGGTTCTACACCCACTCTTAATCCATTGTAGGGCCTAACAGTTTCACTATGACTACCATAATGTAGCCAAATTTCCTTCCTTATCATGTACAAATTTAATCTTAATGCTTATATTCCTGTTGATGATGCTTTCTATCAGCAATTTCCCCCACTATTTTTATATAGTTGTCTCTGCAGTGGACTCTGCTGCTTCTAACGTGTATGATCGCGGATTCAATTAACTTTTCTGGTTCTACATAGCATTTCCAAAATAAATCACAAATTGGATTCCATACAAACACTTATAAATTAATCGATGTTTGATTATTCCTGAAGCATGGTCAGCCATAAGGATGTGTGGTCTGGGAAACAGAAATTGTATTCCAGTGCAATACAGGGTGTTCTTCTGAGGTTATGATTAAAGTTCTTTACTTGGGCAGTGCAAAGGGAGATACAACCTATGTTGAAATTATACTATACATACCAGTTCCTCTTCTTAGCAAGATGAGTCAGTAGATTGAATGAATATTTATTGATGTGCCCATGCATTTCTCAATGTGTTTACACCATCAAAAAATGACCTGGAAACATTCCAACAAACAAAGAACAAAGAACAGTACAGCACAGGAACAGGCCATTCGGCCCTCCAAGCCTGCGCCGATCTTGATGCCTGCCTAAACTAAAACCTTCTGCACTTCCGGGGACCGTATCCCTCTATTCCCATCCTATTCCTGTATTTGTCAAGATGCCTCTTAAACGTCGCTATCGTACCTGCTTCCACCACCTCCCCTGGCAGCAAGTTCCAGACACTCACCACCCTCTGTGTAAAGAACTTGCCTCGCACATCCCCTCTAAACTTTGCCCCTCGCACCTTAAACCTATGCCCCCTAGTAACTGACTCTTCCACCCTGGGAAAAAGCTTCTGACTATCCACTCTGTCCATGCCACTCATAACTTTGTAAACCTCTATCATGTCGCCCCACCACCTCCGTCGTTCCAATGAAAACAATGCGAGTTTATCCAACCTCTCCTCATAGCTAATGCCCTCCAAACCAGGCAACATCCTGGTAAACCTCTTCTGTACCCTCTCCAAAGCCTCCACGTCCTTCTGGTAGTGTGGCGACCAGAATTGCACGCAATATTCTAAGTCTGGCCTAACTAAAGTTCTGTACAGCTGCAGCATGACTTGCCAATTTTTATACTCTATGCCCCGATCGATGAAGGCAAGCATGCTGTATGCCTTCTTGACTACCTTATCCACCTGCGTTGCCACTTTCAGTGACCTGTGGACCTGTACGCCCAGATCTCTCTGCCTGTCAATACTCCTAAGGATTCTGCCATTTACTGTATACTTCCCACCTGCATTTGACCTTCCAAAATGCATTACCTCACATTCAACAGTTGAATGTTTTGCAAAAAAAGAATTCTTACACAAATATATATTGTGCAATATCTTTAGCAATGTACAGTTTCTAGTTATGAAACATTTGAAAGTATTGAATCTGTATTCAATGTGCTGGTATTGTTTTATAGTTTCCTTTTCAATTTTATAAAGGCATCTTGGGCTTCAAGTACTTTGGGATTCTGGTACACTGAGTTATTGGAAAGGAACCATCAGTTCCACTCTTGGGTTTTTGAAGGGAGGCCAAACTGCTTCTGGATGACAGGTTTCTTCAATCCTCAAGGATTTCTTACAGCTATGAGACAGGTCAGACAATAACCCTTCATTTACATCTAGTTAATCTCAACACAGAGCAGTTTAACTAAAATAAGAACAAGAAATGTTGGAAATACTCAGCTGGTCTGGCAGCATCTGTGGAGAGAGAAGCAGAGTTAACCTTTCAGGTCAGTGACCCTTTATCAATTTAACTAATCCCACTTCCCCGCCTTTTCCTCTTAGCCCTGCAAAGCTTTTCCCTTCAGGTGCTTATCCAATTTCCTTTTGAAAGCCCTGATTGAAGCTACCTCCATCACCCTTTCAGGCACTGCATTCCAGATCATAACCACTTGCTGAGTAAAAAGGTTTTTCCTCATGTTGCCTTTGGTCCTTTTGCCAATTACCTTAAATCTGTGCACCCTGGTTCTCTACTCTTCTGCCAATGGGAACAGTTTCTCCCTATCTACTCTGTTTGGACCCCGCATGATTTTGAACATCTCTACCAAATATCCTCTCAACCTTGTCTGCACTAAGAACAATCCCAGCTTCTTCGATCTACCCACATAACTGAAGTCCCTCATCCCGAGAGCCATTCTCATAAATCTCTTCTGGACCCTCTCTAATGCCTTCACATTCTTCCTAAAGTATGGTGCTCAGAATGGAACACAATACTTCAGACGAGGCCAAACCAGTGTTTTATGAAGGTTCTTCATAGATGCTTTGCTTTTGTACTCTATGCCTCTATTTATAAATCCCAGGATCCCGTATGCCTTCTTAACCACTTTCTCAACCTGCTCTGCTACCGTCAATAATTTGTGCATATATACCACCAGGTCTCTATTCCTACACCCCCTTTAGAATTGTACCCTTTGGATTATTTTACCTGTCCTTGTTCTTCATACATAGATTTATCACTTCACACTTTGCATTAAATTTGATTTGACACCTGTCCACCCATTGCACCAACTTGTCTATGTCCTCTTGAAGTCTATCACTATCCTCCTCACAGTTCACAATACTGAGAAATTTTGTGTCATCTGCAAATTTTGAAATTGTGCCCTGCAGACCCACGTCTAAGTCATTAAAATAGATTAAGGAAAGCGGTGGTTCTAGTACCAACCCCTGGGGAATACCACTTCCTCCAGCCCAAAAACAGGCATTCATCACTAGTGTCTGTTTCCTTTTACTTAGCCAATTTTGTATCCATGCTGCCAGAGTTCCTTTTATTCCATGGGCATCAACTGTGCTGGCAAGTCTATTTTATGGCACTTTATCAAACGACTTTTGGAAGTCCATGTACACCACATCAACCACATTACCCTCATAAAACCTCTCTGTTGCCTGTCAAAAAACTCAAGCAAGTTACTTAAAGATGAGTTGCCTTTAACAAAGCCATGCTGGTTTTCCTCAATTAATCCATATTTGTAAAAGTGACTGTTAATTGTGTCCTGGACTATTGTTTCTAACAGCGTTCCCACCACGGAGGTTAAACTGACTGGCCTATAGTTGCTGGGCTTATCCTTACATGCTTTTTTGAACAAGGGTGTAACATTTGCAATTCTCCAGTCCTCTGACACCACCCATGTATCAGAGGAGAATTGAAAGATTATGCCCAATACCTCCGCAATTTCCACCTTTACTTCCCTCAGCATCCTTGGGTGACTTATGAATTTTAAGTACAGTCAGCCTTTCTAGTAGCTCCTCTTTATCAATTTTTAGCCCATCAAATAAATCAACTATCTCTGCTTTCACTGTGGCTTTGGCAGCATCTTCTTTCTTGGTAAAAACACATGCAAAATATTCATTTAATACCTCAGCCATTCCCCCCACCTCCATGCATAGGTCTCCTTTTTGGTCCCTAATCGGGCCACCCCTCATCTTACTACCTTTTACTATTTTTACCCCGATAGAAGACTTTTGTATTCCCTCTCATGTTAGCTGCCAGTCTCTTATTATACTCTATCTTTGCGCCTCTTACTTCCTTTTTCATTTCCCCTCTGAACTTTCTATATTCAGCCAGGTTCTCACTTGTATTATACACCTGGCATCTGACACATGCCCCCTCATGGGAAAGCAATTTGGTTGTTCCCAAACCATTTCCTCTTTAAAGGCAGCCCATTGTTTGATTCCAGTTTTCTCTGCCAATTTTTGATTCCAGGTCAGATCCACTCTGAACCCACTGAAATTAGTTCTCCTCCAATTAAGTATTTTTACTCTAGATTTCTCCTTGTCCTTTTCCATAGCTAATCTAAATCTTATGATACTATGAACACCATTCCTTAAATATTCCCCAAATGACACTTGATCCAGTTGACCCACCTCATTCCCCAGAACCAGATTCAGCAATGCCTCCTTCCTCGTTGGGCCAGAAACATACTGATCCTGAAAGTTCTGCTGAACACATTTCAGAAACTCTTTCCCCTCTCTGCCCTTTACACCATTACTATCCCAGTCTATATTAGGATAATGGAAGTTCCTCATTAACACTGCACTATAGTTCTTGAACCTCTCTGTAATTTCCCTGCAAATTTGCTCCGCTATAACTATCCCACTAGTTGGTGGCCTATAGAATAAATCTAGTGTGTAATGGCACCTCTATTGTTATTTTATGTAGGTTAATATGGCAACCAATTTTGCAAAGCAAGGTCTCAAAAACAATAAATGAGAGGAATGATCAGTTCATCTGTTTTTAGTGGTGTTGGTTGATGAAAGAATGTTGACCAGGACATCCCTGCTCTTTTCCAAATAGTGTTTTAGGCTCTTTTGCATTCACTTGAATCACCTGAACAGACCGGCAGATCCTCAGTTTAACTTTTGATCCAAATACAGTACCTCTAACGTATAGAATTTCCTGAATTAGAGGCGAGACTGCTACCAACTAAACCAAGCTGATAATTGAGTATTCTGTTTCATAATAGATGTCCATACTTTACCACCTTACACTCTGGAGAGAAGTTCTAAAAATAGTCCAAGAAAGCTCAGAATCCAGTTCACGTTCAAAACACCAAAAATGAGCACTACAAGTGCTCCTGCACAAGGACATCATAGTTGATCATCAGAGCACACTATGTTAACTGTGCTGACCCAGTTACAATGTGAAATGATTCAATGTCAGCAAAAAAGTGTTGAGGTTTTCTGCAATTCGTACAATTCAGCTCATACCCAGGCCTTTAGCAACATGTGGTACTGAAGGAGGCTCAGCATTTTCCAATGTCAAAGTAACATCTCTTTGACTTCAGGCAGTATTGCTCCAAACTTTCAGTAATGCCATCTTGAACAAATTCTCCATCCAGAGTGGTATTGAAGCTACATGAATTTCTCTACAAGAGCAAAACACTGCAAATGCTGGAAATCTGAAATAAAAACAAAAAGTGCTGAGAATACTAATCAGGTCTGGCAGCATCTGTGGAAAGAGAAACAGAATTAACATTTCAAGTCGGTGACCCTTCGTCAGAACTGTGAACACTTAAAGATGTAACATTTTTTAAGCAATCCAGGGAAAGTGGGGTGCACGGGAGGGGAGGAAAGAACAAAGGGGAAGGTCTGTGATGGGTCCGTCTCAAAGTACTCCCCGGTCTGATGAAGGGCCATCAACCTGAAATATTAACTTTTTTTCTCCACAGATGCTGCCAGAACTACAGAGTATTTTCAATATTTTCTGACTTTTTCTACACCCTGGTTGACTCTTTTAATACCAGCTATAAAATGTGAAATCCATTCAATGTGGTTTGAGGCAATAAAGATATGATGGAAACTTTGCAGCCTTTGATTCACATATATCAACAAGAGACAATTTGGACCACAGTAAAGCAGGTCCTTAATTTCCTTGGAGGGACAGATGAAAAATATCCTCCTTGCAACAGCTACCTGAAAGAAGGCATCAAACTGATTGTTCTATTCACAATAGCCAGGTGGCAAGGGATAGAACTGGAGCCTTTTCCTTACATACTTAGAAGCTTTTATTTATCAACACATACATTACAAACATGCACCTCCAAACCCAATCACTACAGTTTCAGACTGCCCCTATATATCGCACAAGTGAATTCCCAGTTAATGCCCACCAGCTGAACACAATTAAACACTCAATTAATATACAATTAACACTGATGATGATTTCAATTTCATTGGTAAGTCAGTGCCAACATACTTCTCTTCCCTTCTTTGCACCTGCTATAAGAATTCTATGTGCAATACATTTGAGCTGTATCAGCTCAGTTCCTCGTGAGCGTGGGGCGATAGTATAAAATTCTCCATAGTTCTGCATTAAATTAATTGTATCATTTGGAGAGGGCATAATGTTCACAGTTGATGTACATTAAATTATTTACACTACTTTGTATCAGAGAATGTACATCTGAGGTAGAAGTTAAGGACACAGATGAGCAGAATTAAGATAGCTTTCTGATGCACCTGGTTATATTGTGTGTGACTTGCCAATCTTAATGTTATCTCAATTGGATTTTGCATTTTTCAGTGCTGGCCTTCTTTACCTTGAAGAGTGCAAAATTCACCAAAGGAAAAGTACAAAGTTTGACTTCTTTACAATGTCTCATTAAAAGGCCAAGACTCTAAAGTCACCACTGATGCCATCTTTAACATTTCAAGTCACGTTGAACAGATCCAATGCTTTGGTTGACATTTTATAATTAGTATTTAACAAGAATCAACTAGGGCCTTCAAGGGAGTCTTGTGGGATCAATACCACTTTAGATTGTTGCTGCTTAATGGCAAGATGATTAGTCAACTTCCTGTGCATTGTGTGTTAACATGAGATTTTCTTTTAACTAATAACAGGAAGTTACTCGGCTGCATAAGGGCTGGGCTCTGGACAGTGTGGTGCTTCACAATGATGTCACTAGATCATCAAAGGAAGATATTATGCAGGCTCCTTCTGAAGGAGTCTATGTCTATGGCCTGTATCTTGAAGGTGCTGGATGGGATCGGCGTAACAACAGACTGACAGAATCCAAACCAAAAGTTCTGTTTGAAATTCTGCCCATTATTCATTTCTCTGCTATTAACCGCAACAGTAAGTTGGAAAAATTGTTCACACTTAGCACTGCATTGAAATATATTGCACTTACAATTTGTCTTATAGCATTGGCAGTTGGATTTTAAAGTCTTCAATTCAGTCTCCACAGCATTTATGTCACAGAAATCCAGAAGTTGCTCTCAGTGATTCCCTGCTGCTCCACAGGGTGCACTGTTGAAGTCTTACAGATGGAAACTTTCTGAAATCACTTGAATTGACATTAACTACCACTTTTACGCTATTAGTCTCACTGTTAAAAAACCTTGAAAAAGTTAAGCTTTATTGAATAGGACGTAACTGGATTTCTAACGGTTTAACTGGTATGTACGGATGCCAAAGTTGCTGTCAGTTTCACAACAGTAATGACGGGTTTTGCCATCATTACAACTGCAAAATCATGGCCCACATATTTCACAATCTCAATTTTCCATCATTTTTGTTTCACATCTTATGAAATAAATCCATGCAGAAGATCACAATGTAAAGAAATATGCACCAAATGTGCATGTGTAGAACATGTAATTTACCACCATGTTGAGTGTGTCCATAATATTTGGTTAAATCACTGGAATATCTATAGGTACAGGAAAATATTGCAAGTTGCAGTAAGAAACCAAGTGCAAGAACAAATAACCAGCCCAAAAACCAACCAATGGGGTTGATTTCAGCGCTATCCCAAGCAAATTTTCTGAGGTTGGGAGGAGGTTCATTAAGTTACCTGCCAAAATTTCACTGATTGGTGAGTTAATAACTAAAGGTGCAAATTTAAGATAATCAGCAAAAGAATGAAGGGAGAAGTTAGGAAATTTTCTTTATACATAGGGTTGTTAGGACATGGATTACCCTACCAGACAACAACACTGCTAGAGAACAACTGTCATACTGGGCCTCCGTGCATGACCTAAAACTTGTGTACTATGCAGAGCAGCCTGGCACATTCCATTCCACCAGGTGGAAGAAGGACTACTCATCTGATCTTTGCTTCACAACCCATGACAACAACAGCCAAACGCTGATGTGGTCCCAACAAGTGCTGCTCATCTACCCCACTTCCAACATCGCCCAAGCCTCATCCATATTGGCCTTCAGCTACCATCCATAAATTCAAAGCCAAAACCTGGCTGGAATCTGTGGAATGACAACTGGGATGCCTACAGCAGATACATAGAAACTGCCATCAATTCTCGCAACGGCCCACTTCTACATACCAGTGACCTCTCTCCCACAAAGTCACGACTTTTCATATATGCTGACGACTTGGCCTTGGCCTACCAGGCTAAAGAACTTCAGGACATTGAAGAAACACTCACTGAAGATCTGTGTTCTCTGGAAGCCTACTTCAGAAAACGGAGACTCCGACCAAATGCTGCCAAGACTGTCATTTCAGCCTTCCACCTGAACAATTCGAAGGCCAGGGAAGGACTTCACTTCCAGTTCTGTGGATGACCAGTCACCCATGACCCAATGCCAAAATACCTTGGCATCACTCTTGACCATACATTGACTGACTGGCAACATCACCAGAACCAAAGTCAAGACAAGAGTGAATCTCATAAGGAAACTGGTGGTACCACCTGGGGCAGCAAAGCCAACACACTATGCATTGTTTCACTCGTCTTGGTCTACCCAACAGCATTGTACTGCTGCTCAACTTGGCTCAGGAGCCGCTACACAAACATGGTAGATATCACCTCCGGGAAATCATGAGGATTATTTCTGGAATGTTGAGACCAACACAGCTCGGGTGGCTTCCTGTATTAGCACACGTTGAGCCTCTTGATAACCGCAGGGAAAACATTCTCTTCAAAGAGCACCACCGCCTGACAGCTAAAGTAGTACGCCCATTGATACAGGACCTCAAAAAAACCTCCATGCACTCGCCTGAAATCTCATAACCCCTACAGGAACGCACTCTACACCCTACAAACTGACGACAGACCCACCTCTCAATGGTGCACCTCTTGGTTGACTGCTAACATCACCAACCGCAACCTGGTAACTGGCCAGAGTGGTGAAATCCCAGGTTTCAACCTCCCACGGAAAATCTGGACAACCCTCAATCGCTTGAGGACGGGCCAAGGAAGATGTGGCCACTTGTTCCACAAGTGGAACATGAGGACCAGCTCAAATTGTGACTGTGGCCATCCTAGTCAGACCATCACCCACATATTGAACTCTTGTCCTGACAAATCCATTCCTGGTGGCATTACAACTATTCACACTGCGCCAACTGAACCGTTGAATGGATTGTTAACCTCGACATTGAACTATAACTGCTTCCCCAGCCATACGAATATATAAAATATATATATATCCTACCAGAAACAATGATGGAAACAGAGTCAAAGGGAAATGGATAAATATTTTTGAAGAAAAAATTTGAAATGCGAGAGAAATGGTAATAAATGAATGGCTGTTTAAGAGACCTGGTTAAGATGCACTGGGCCGAAAAGCTTTCTGTGCTAGAAAATGCTGCTTTTAATGAAAGTGGAGGATCTGATTTGCAAATACAGTTGGTACTAGAATAAAATATAGATTCAGCATACAGCATCATAGCCAAAATCAGATGAAATATAAATCACATCATAGCCTACTGTACAGCTTTTATTGGCTTGATCCAATCCTTTATATTTCTTGGATAAAACTTTATCACAATTGGTAGCCTATGTTTTTTTTGTCCTTTTTACAGGTTCTAAAAATACATGGGTGTATTCTTGTCCTATTTATAAAAAGCCTGTGAGAACAGATCTGAACTATATTGCCACTGTTGACTTGAAAACAAACCGGTCTCCTGATCACTGGGTACTGAGAGGTGTTGCATTGCTCTGTGATGTGAAATAAGATGGACAGATGAATTCTACATACTATACTGTATGATGTAATCATGGGAATGGACCAATTGCAGGACACAAATGGTGAGGGATCTATGTTGACCAGAAATTATCACTGGTATACACCAACAACTATACTCCAGTTGACTATTATCCAATTGCAATGTATGAATTGTCATTCTATCCTCGTATTATGATTGATTTGGCAACAGATGAAAGCTATTGGTTAAACATACAAAAATGATATCTTTTTTTTGCAACCTTAAGTACTTATTAGTAATTGTCACACACAGCCTGGCTGAGTAATGTTCAACTATAAATGTTAGTGATTAGGGGTTTTGCAGCAAAGATCTGGTTCCAAACACCTGTTCTGGTTCCATATCATCAAAAGGTCTCAAGTGCCTGGCATTACTCATTGAGTGAAATTTGTTTGTTGTAACAATTAAAATGAAGCAATTGAACCTAGTTAAGTGTTGTATTGCAGTGCTTTAGTGATATATGTTTCCCCTGAGAACTGGGTGACATAGTAGGTTTGAACATCATCCACCTCAAGGACAGTGGGTTTAATAGGAGCAAATTAACAGAACAAAAGCTTCACTTTCCCAATACTTTTTTGATTGTGTTAACATAACTGGCCAATGCAAGTGTGGTACATTAACTACTACTATCTCACTCATCTATGTCAGATTATCTAATCATTGCACACTCTTGATTTTTTCCAAGCAGTGACTTTTTAGTCTTCATTCTACTCACCCTAACTTGGGCAGCCCTGACCTGACTCAGCTTTCTGCAGCTGGTGGTGAAATGCTAACTTGTTATAGAGGAAGTATTCAGCTGTGACTTACCCCTATGAAGGCTTGTAACTTGCTACAGTTAATATCTCAGCCAAGAAGTTCATGAATTGTATCCATTTATTTATCCCAGAAAAGCCTCTTGATGCTTTCATTGTCTATTCCCTGACTCTCCAAGCTCCAAAGCTGTTGGGCAGAACTGGAGAAACCTCTTAGAGTCATAGAGAGATACAGCACTGAAACAGGCCCTTCGGTCCACTGAGTCTGTGCCGACCAACAACCACCCACTTACACTAATCCTACATTAATCCCATATTCCCTACCACATCCCCACCATTCTCCTACCACCTACCTACACTAAGGGCAATTTACAATGGCCAATTTACCCATCAACCTGCAAGCTTTTGGCTGTGGGAGGAAACTGGAGCACCCAGCGGAAACCCACGTGGTCACAGGGAGTCTTGCGGATGCTTTTAAAGATGTGAATTTCTTCTCATTAGGAGTATCATAATTGAGTTACTTTTTTCTCCCTTCCTTGATGTACTTGCAGGGAAGAACAATTTTACTCTGCACTTTCTGCGAGATGGAATGTATTACAAGTAGCAATCAGCTGATGGGCTATTTAGGACACACTAGCTGAGTCACTTGTTAAAATATTAAAATGCACCTAATGAGCTCAAAAATGACTAAGCTTTGCTAATGATGCTGTACAGTCAGCATGCTTCTCGTGCTTTTTATTTAATTGCTGCAAGTGTGGGAACCAACTGACTCCACAGAAGGCCCTGCATTCACTTGGTGCCTTAATGATAATCCTTCCTTCTGGAAATAATAACGTAAAATCTGTGGAGAGCTCCTTGTTGCCTATTTGACTGGAATTATCAGTGTCAATATACATAACCACTGGTTAGTAATTATTTAAAACTGCGGGGAAGTAATTACTTTGAGAGACATCATGTGTTTGCTGGAGAAAGTAACAGAAAATGTGATTCAAAATGAGGATGTGCATTTTCACTGCATCGTAAAAATTTCCATTATTTTGCACAGTAAGTAATGAAAGTGATGAAGCATGCAAGTATTACTGCCCTTGAATGGAGCTTGTTACTGTAATAATTAAAGCTTTGGTTTGCCTTCCAAAATCTTATGCATTAATGTGGAACCACAGCTTATAAATTTTGCAACTTGACATTGTAATTTGTTGTTTTTCATTGCACCTGGGGTTTCACCTCAGGATCACTAACTGACTACCACATGAAACTAAGAATCGTCTTATTTATAATGTGACAGTATCTTCACACACACACACACACACACACACACACGTTTCATTAAACATAATTAGCTACGTGAAAATGCAGGATTCTATAGGTCACAAAAAAGTTGTCAGTGCTTTAGTACACTGCCACAATGTGCTTTATACTGCAAGGTGGAACAACTCTTCACTATTCTAGTTGTTGGTGCATGTTTAGTTATAGTAGCAGGGGTCAACTCCTATATTTGTTTGAATCACTTTGATATTTAGCAATCTGTAAAAATATACGCGATGCTTCAGCATTCTTTTGGGTTTGAATACCTGCATTCTGTGGATTACCTTGAAGTTTTCTAAATGCCCTGCTATAACGTCTTTAATAATAGCTTCCAACATTTTCCCTAAGACAGATGTTAAGCTTACTGGCCTATAGTTTAATAAAATCAAAATACTGCAGATGCTGGAAATCTGAAATAAAAACAAGAAATGCTGGACATACTCAGCAAGTCTGGAGAGAGAAGCAGAGTTAACGTTTCAGGTCAGTGACCCTTCAGTTTCCTGCTTTCTGTCTCTCTCCCTTTTTGAATAAAGGAGTTACATTTGCTATTTTACAATCTAACGGAACCTTCCATGAATCTAGGGAATTTTGGAAAATTGAAACTAATGCATCAACTATCTCACTAAACACTTCATTTAACACCCGAGGATGAAGTCCATCAGGACCCGGGACTTATCAACTCATTGCTCCAACAATTTGTTCAGTCCCACTTCCCTGCTGATTGTAATTTTCTTGAGTTCCTCCCTCTCTTCCATTTCCTGACTTACAGCTAATACTGGGATGTTATTTGTATCCTCAATAGTGAAGACCGATGCAAAATATCTGTTCAATTCATCTGCCATCTCCTTATCCATTATTAATTGCCCAGACTCACTTTCTATAGGACCAATGCTTACTTTGTTAACTCTTTTCTTTTTAAAATATCTATCGAAAATCTTACTATGGCCGGAATTTTACTGTGGATGGACAGGAGCCGAAGTCCAATGTGAAAGTCGGTGGCAAACCTGCTTCCGCCTAGCCTGGAGATCCGTCCCGTATTTTACGGATCCCCAGGCTTTAATTGTCCCGAGGCGGGGCTTCAACCACTTGAGGGAGGAGGTCCCGCCTCAGTGAGCTGCCGGCCAGTCATCGGGCCGGCAGCTCTTAGTCCCAGCAGCGCCACCTGGAGCGGTGGCCACTGCTGGGACTGCAGCCAAGCCGACACCATGGATCCAGGAGGGAAGGTAAGTAGGGGCATGCCTCACCAAGGGGATCTTGGTCTTTCTCGGTCCTTCTCTGGTGAGGCTGGAGTGGTCCTTTGGTGGGAGGAGGATGTCTTGGGTCCCGGGGGTGGGTTGGGAGGCGGGGGTGGCCCTCAATCGGGCACCCTGTGCCCGACTGCCATGCCCCCCTCCATCCCCACGTCCCCAGCACACTTGCCTGCCATGGGTAAAATACCCGTGGAGGTGGGCGAGGGCCCTTAAGTGGCCGTTAAGTGGCCACTTAAGTGTCTTGATTGGCCTCGGGCAGGCGGGCCATTTCTCACCACCCCCCTCCCCCCCCACCCCGCCCCCCCATCTAACCTCCATAAACTTGTCCGGAGGCGGAATCGGGGCAGGTAGGCCTCCCGGAGCCTGCCACTCAATTTTACGCCACCCCCCAAGCCACCATCTGACCCGCTGGGTCGGAATTATTTCTATATTTCTAGCTAGCTTTTTCTCGTACTCTAATTTTACTTTCCTTATCAATCTTTTAGTCATTCTTTGCTGTTTTTTATATTCTGTCCAATCTTCTGACCTGCCTCCCATCTTTGTGCAATTATAGGCTTTTTCTTTAAGTTTGATAATATCTTTAACTGTTTTAGTTAACCACGGATGCTGGTCCCACCCTTGGAATTTTTCTTTCTCGTTGAAATGTATCTATTCTGTGTGTTCTGAAATATCCTCTAAATGTCTGCCACAGCATCTCTATTGACCTATTCCTTAACCTGATTTGCCATTCACTTTAGCTAGCTCTGCTTTCATGCCCTCATAATTGCCCTTATTTAAGTTTAAAATACTAGTCTTGGACCCACTCTTCTCTCCCTCAAACTGAATGTAAAATTCAATCATATTATGAATGTTGCTACTTAGGGGTGCCTTAACTATGAGGTCATTAATTAATCGTATCTCGTTGCACAATACCAGGTCTCGTATAGCCTACTCTCCAGTTGCTTCCAGAATGTATTGTTCCAAGAAATTATCCTGAAAATATTCTATGTACTCCTCATCTAGGCTACCTCTGCCCATCTGATTTTTCCAGTTGATATGTAGGTTAAAATCCCCCATAGTTATTGCTGTACCTTTCTGACAAGCTACCATTATTTCTTCCTTTATAACCCCTTCCTACAGTGTGGTTAATGTTAGGTGGCCTGTACACCACTCCCACAAGTGACTTCTTGCTTTTATCTCTACCCAACCTGCTTCTACATCCTGGTCTCCTGCACTTAGGTCATCCCTCCTTTATTGCGCTAATACCATCATTAATTAACAGAGCTACCCCTCCACCTTTTTCTAGCTTCCTGTCCTTCCTAAATGCCACGTACCCTTCAATATTCAGGCTCCAATCTATGTCGTCTTGCAGCCACATCTCTGGCTGTCAGATTGTATTTATTTATTTCTATTTACGCTCTCTGTTCATTTGTTTTGTTTTGAATGCTACTTGCATTCAGACACAGAGCCTTTAGTTTTGTCCTTTTATTATTTTTGTAACCTCTAGCCTTATCTGTTGATTTACTCTTAGAATTGTACGCACTGTCCCTTCCTCTGTTTGTTTATCATTTCCCATATTAATACCTTTCTCTCTTGCCTTGTCTCTACTCCTTGATTTACCATATCTTCCCAAATTTAATCCCTTGTCCCCACTAGTCAGTTTAAAACCCTCTCGACTTCCCAAGTTATGCGGCTCGCTAGAACACTGGCCGCAGCTCGGTTCAGGTGTAGACCGTCCCAACAGTACAGCCACCACTTTCCCCAGTACTGGTGCCAGTGCCCCACAAACCAGAACCCACTTCTACCACACCAGTCTTTGAGCCACGCATTAATTTCTCTAATCTTATTTGCCCGATGCCAATTTGCATGTGGCTCAGGTAATAATCCAGAGATTATTACCTTTTGAGGTTCTGCTTCTTAATATATGAATATATTTTATTAAGCTTACCACTAGTTCCTTTACTATTTTAAAGGTTAGGATTAGAATGGACCTTAATCACTTACCAGATACTCACCAAACAGGTAGCTTCTTCCCAAACCAATCACCTACCTGCTTGCCTCTGATGTTTGATTTAAATTAAAATTAAATTAAAAGCTTAATTAAATTAAAACAGATTGAATCATCCTGAGTTTACTTTGGGTTTGGAGAGATGATGCTTTTAAAACAAATCTTTTTCCTTCGTTTCAAATCACATTTTTTTTATTCATTCATGGGATGTGGGTGCTGCTGGCTAGGCCAGCATTTATTGCCCATCCCTAATTGCCCTTGAGAAGGTGGAGGTGATCTGTCTTTTCGAACTGCTGCAGTCCATGTGAGGTAGGTACACCCACAATGCTGTTAGGAAGGGAGTTCCAGGATTTTGACCCAGTGACAGTGAAGGAACGGCGATATAGTTCCAAGTCAGGATGGTGTGTGACTTGGAGGGGAACTTGCAGGTGGTGGTGTTCCCAAGCATTTGCTGGCCTTGTCCTTCTAGTTGGTAGAGGTTGTGAGTTTGGAAGGTGCTGTCGAAGGAACCTTGGTGCATTTCTACAGTGCATCTTGTAGATGGTACACACTGCTGCCACTGTGCGTCGGTGGTGGAGCGAGTGTATGTTTGTGGATGAGGTGCCAATCAAGCGGGCTGCTTTGTCCTGGATGGTGTCAAGCTTCTTGAGTGTTGTTGAAGCTGCACCCATCCAGGCAAGTGGAAAGTATTCCATCACACTCCTGACTTGTGCCCTGTAGATGGTGGAGAGGCTTTGGGGAGTCAGGAGATGAGTTACTCACTGCAGGATTCCTAGCCTCTGACCTGCTCTTGCAGCCACGGTATTTATCTGGCTACTCCAGTTCAGTTTCTGGTCAGTGGTAGCCCCTAGGATGTTGATAGTGGGAGATTCAGCAATGGTAATGCCATTGAATGTCAAGGGAAGATGGTTAGATTCTCTCTTGTTGAAGCCTGCTGACATTTTTCATTACTGAGGAATGTGTGATGTTGTAACATTTAAACACAACAGTATGTGAAAATCAGCAATAATGGGAAAAGCAATGTCATTATTCCTAAGAGGGAAATTCAATTACTTCATGATTTGTTAAGTCTCCAGGCTCATTTGGCTAGCTGACAAAGATCCAGGTATGCTCTCGCTTCATAATGCACTTTGAAACTGAACTGCAAAAGGTCAGTCTTTACATTACCGTCTGAGACATCAGATTTTGTTGTGAAATGCTGTATTTTTCCAGCCACTTCAACTCAGTGGTATAATGAAGGGCATGGAACAAGTATCAACTTTTAACTTCTGTTGACTCAGTTCGTAGGAACTAAAAATGGCAGCAAAACACTTGTCAGCCCCCATCATGCAGAGTCTTGTTGCAATAAGAACTTAAATACAGCATTTCACAACAAAATCTGATGTCTCAGACGGTAATGTAAAGACTGACCTTTTGCAGTTCAGTTTCAAAGTGCATTATGAAGCGAGAGCATACCTGGATCTTTGTCAGCTAGCCAAATGAGCCTGGAGACTTAACAAAAACTTAAAGCAGCAAGTGTTTAAACATAAGCTGCATATTGTGCGCAGAAATTCTCCCAAAAACAAACATTCTTATCTGTGGTAGGCATCCATGTTCCAATCATGTCCATTTTTAAAGCAGTGGTGATGGAATCTAAACAAGTGATCAGAAGAGACATCACTCACTGGGGAAAATAGTGAAAGAATGGCAGTATAGAGTGGTGTGCAGCAGCAAGCGAGCTGGGGAAGTAAGGATAGGAAGTCAGGGGAGATGGTTAGATTCTGTCTTGTTGAAGCCTGCTGACATTTTTCATTACTGAGGAATGTGTGATGTTGTAACACTTAAACACAACAGTATGTGAAAATCAGCAGTAATGGGAAAAGCATGTCCCCTTCTGAACGTGAGGCACTCTGTTCTCTCAGGTCTAAACCCGACATGGTCATCAAACCTGCAGACAAGGGTGGTGCTGTTGTTGTATGGCGTACCGACCTCTACCTTGTAGAGGCTCAGTGCCAACTTTCTGACATTTCTTCCTACCTGCCCCGGACCATGACCCCACCACCGAACATCAAGCAACTGTCCACAGGACTGTCACTGACCTCATCTCCTCTGGAGATTTCCCTCTACAGCTTCCAACCTCTCAGTCCTGCAACCCCAGACAGCCCGCTTCTACCTCCTTCCCAAAATCCACAAACAGGACTGTCCCGGCAGACCCATTGTGTCAGCCTGCTCCTGCCCCACTGAACTTATTTCTTCCTATCTTGACTCCATCTTTTCTCTGCTGGTCCAGTCTCTTCCCACTTACATCCGTGACTCTTCTGACGCCCTACGTCATTTTGACAATTTCCAGTTTCCGGGCCCCAACCACCTCCTCTTCACTATGGATGTCTAATTTCTCTACACCTCCATCCCCCACCAGGACAGTTTGAGGACTCTCTGCTTCTTCTTTGAACAAAGGCCCATCCCCATCCACCACCACCCTCCTCCGCCTGGCTGAACTTGTTCTCACATTGAACAACTTCTCCTTCAACTCTATTCACTTTCTTCAAGTAAAAGGTGTTGTAATGGGTACCCGCATGAGTCCTAGTTATGCCTGTCTTTTTGTGGGATATGTCGAACACTCCTTGTTCCAGTCCTACTCAGGCCCCCTCCCCCAACTCTTTTTCCGGTACATTCATGACTGTATCGGTGCCATTTCCAGCTCCCGCCCCGAACTGGAAAACTTTTATCAACTTTGCTTCTAATTTCCACCCTTCTCTCACCTTTACATGGTCCATCTCCGACACTTCCCTTTCCTTCCTCAACTTCTGTCTCTATCTCTGGGGATAGGCTGTCTACTAATATCCATTATAAGCCCACCGACTCCCACAGCTACCTCGACTACACTTCTTCACACCTTGCCTCCGGTGAGGACTCCATTCCATTCTCCCAGTTTCTCCGTCTCTGACGCTGCTACCTTACATGACAGTGCTTCTGATATGTCTTCCTTTTTCCTCAACCGAGGATTCCCCCCACTGTTGATGACAGGGCCCTCAACTGTGTCCGGTCCATTTCCCGCACCTCTACCCTCACCCCTCCCTCCCAGAACCGCGACAGGGTTCCCCTTGTCCTCACTTTCGACCCCATCAGCCTCCCTATTCCAAAGGATCATCCTCCGCCATTTCCACCACCTCCAGTGTGATGCCACTACCAAACGCATCTTTCCCTCCCTTCCCGTCAGCATTCCAAAGGGATTGTTCCCTCCGCGATACTCTGGTCTACTTCTCCATTACCCCCACCACCTCGTCCTCTTCCCTTGCAAGCGCAGAAGGCGTAATAACTGCCCATTTACCTCCTCTCTCCTCACTATCCCAGGCCCCAAACACTCCTTTCAGGTGAAGCAGCAATGTACTTATACTTGTTTCAATGTAGTGTACTGTATTCGCTGCTCACAATGTGGCCTCTACATTGGGGTGACCAAATGCAGACTGGATGACCGCTTTGCGGAACACCTCCGCTCAGTCCGAAAGCATGACCCCGAGCTTCCGGTTGCTTGCCATTTCAACACACCACCCTGCTCTCATGCTCACATCTCTGACCTGGGATTGCTGCAATGTCCCAGTGAACATCAACGCAAGCTCGAGGAACAGCATCTCATTTACCAATTAGGCACACTACAGGCTGCCGGACTGAACATATTGTTTGCCTTTGCTCCATGACCTTCTGGTTGCTTATTCTCTATTGCCCTTGTCCTATCTACACCGTCTCCTGTTATCTCTTGCCCCACCCCCACTTTACTTGCTTAAAACCTTGCACATTTCTAGTAATTGCCAGTTCTGAAGAAGGGTCACTGACCTGAAACATTAACTCTGCTTCTCTCTCCACAGATGCTGAGTATTTCCAGCATTTCTTGTTTTTATTTCAGATTTCCAGCATCCGCAATATTTTGCTTTTATTCTGGGGAAGGGATGGCTAGTAGCGAAATGATCCACTTTCTCAAACAGCATCCTCTTACCCATAACCAATGCTGCAACCCATCCATTTCCTTGTAAAAGAGCATATTATCTGACTTCCCATGAGAACACAAGTTTTATTTAACTAGATTTTTAATTTAATATAATAAAACATCACAAGGCACTTCAGAGGCATTATAAAACAAAATATGACAGCAAGCCTTATAAAAAGATATTCAGGCAGATGACCAAATGCTTGGTTAGAGGTGGGTTTTAAAGAGTGTCTGAAAGGTGTAAAGTAAGGAACAGACGTGGAGAGGTATAGGGAGGGAATTCCAGAGTTTAGGCCAAGGCAGCTTTAAAAAAAAATTTCGTGGGATGTGCAAGGCCAGCATTTGTTGCCCAATCCTAATTGCCCTTGACAATTGAGTGGCTTGTTAGGCCATTTCAGAGGGCAGTTAAGAGTCAAGCACATTGCTGTGGGTCTGGAGTCGCATTTCGTCCCAGACCAGGTAAGAATGGCAGATTTCCTTCCCTAAAAGGAATTAGGGAACTGGATGAAACCCAAAATCAATAATAGCAGTGGTGCCATGAAACTAAGACTAGCTTTCAATTCCAGATTTGGGATTTGAACCAGTGTCCCCAGGGCATTAGCTTGGGCCTCTTATAGTTCAGTGACATTACCACTCTGCCACTATTGGTAGTGATTTATAAAAAAAAATCAAGATGCTCAAGAGGCCAGAATTAGAGGAGGCAAATGATTGTGGAGCTGGAGGAGATTAGGAGGGTCAAGGCCATGATAGGAATTTGAAAACAAGGATGACAATTTTTAAAATTGAGGCATTCCTTAACAGAGAGCTAGTGTGGCTCAGCGAGCACAGGGATGATGGATTGAACAGAACTTGGAGAAAGTTAGGACAAGGGCAGCAGAATTTTGGACAACCAAGTTTATGGAGGCTGGCTAGAAGTGCACCAGAATAATAAATTCTGGAGGTAATAAAGGCGTGGATGAGAAGTCACAAATACAAATATCTTGTGATAGGTGGGCAAACAACCAAACTTAAAACCCTCAAGCCCATCTCATCATCTTCCAGTTCACTCTGTAGAGTTGGGTTCTCTTAAGGCAATGCACATGTAGTACTAAACCACACCTGCCAAGCAAATGCCAGATTCAATCACATGCTGATACTTAGCTCAGCAAATCAAATCAAGTGAGGGGTACTTTAGAATGGCCCTTGGCCAATAGCCAGAGAAGAAGTCAGCCTCCCCTGTTTCTAAACACTTTGCTACTAAAAGTGCTCCTGTTTGAATAACGAGACACCAGCATTGGGTTCACTGCTGCCCTCTTGTCCCATAGTCAAAGAAGCTTGTACACAAGGGAGAAGCCACTTGGCCCATCCTGGAAGGTTACCAACAAATACAGAACACAACTCCAGTCTCAGTTACCACCTTCAGTGGAGAATGGGAGCAAATAGTAACAAAAAGTAGACAAAAGGAGTTCAGTCATGTCCTCTGTACCTTTTATAATCAAATAGTCCCAAACTTTTATTGCAACAATTTCTTTTTCCAGTTAGCCATCTACTCATAGAAATGTCTAACATAAGGGCAACAACTACAAACATGATAGGTTTTTCTAAGTTCATGTGGGTGTGAACATAATCTTTGAAAACCAAATCAATAGTCAATGTTGCTCCAGTATTTTTCTCTGTGGTAACTGCAGGAAGCTCACTGGCAAAAGGAAGCCATTTAGAGGTAAAACAATTGAATACATTCCCCCCCACCATAAAAGTGTAACATAAAAGTACACAAGTGAGAAAAATGACCTGCATCATAAAGCATGCTGTGTTTCTGTCAAAAGCTAAGCAATTACAAACCACAACTGTTAATTTAATAAAATTTATTTTGTATAAATATATTTACCAGCAAATGTCACCAAAATTAGCCATGTAAGTAGAAAAATAAAATTTTGATATCCCCATGTTGACAATATAAATTTCAAAACAAACATTTGATCGTTACACAGCAGTAAAAACCCATAATAAACATTTAAATTCACATTGTTAGACATGTTTAAGGAGCAAATTTAGTTAACAACCTTATTTGATTTTCGCAGAACAGCTCATTTAGAGAGAGAAGTTACTGGTTAGAGGCTTCCACTACATATATTGAGTGTTATATAAAAAGGTACAATTAACTCAAATGAACAGGGCTTACAATGAATGCAAGTGACAATGATTAATTACAAAATATTTGCTAATGTGGTTTAAACTTGTGACCAACACCAAAATTAGGGTGCAAACTTACTTTGAACATAAGACTATATTACAGGCACTAGATAAATGACTGTGGGCACAGTATTGCAGACATCTATATTCTACCCGGTGCACTGGTAGCATCACCACTGTTAACTATGCATTACTTTGTAAGCAAATTTGAGATGAAACACAAAAGATTGTGGAAATGTTCCTCTGGATAAGAGAGATACAAGGAGGAAAAGTGGAATTTGAGGATAACATGACTGGAAAGGGAAATTTTTCTGATAAGTGAGTTTACTCAGTATTCTACTGTTCCTCAATGGCTGGGCTAATGTTTTATGGTGACTGAATAAGTCAAATCTGTTTTTATCACTGGGGGTTTTACTGGTGTTTTAGGGGTCAGTCTAGAATTCCATCTGTTTTTCCATGGAAATCACAAACCAGCAGTCCACTCACTGGATATATTGTTGATACAATATGCATTTTAAAAAAATTAGTGGAATAAATTTAATGTGACATCATACAAGGCAATTCCCCATCACAAGTGCTAATTTTAACAAACAAGGCCAACACTTAATTATGTATAAAGGAGAGGGATGGCAAAGGAAAAAGGGGAGAGTGTTGGAGGGGAAGAGATGAGAGCCAGGAAATAAATGGGAGATAATGGAAGAAACAAATGAAGGGGGAGGGGTAAAAAAAAAAGGACTACATATAGAGTAAATAATAGGGCAGTGGGAACAGTAGAACCACAAGGCCGGGTGGAAACCAGAGAATTTGGGTTAGTCAGTACTCCACTCTCACACTCACTTACTGTAGCCCAGTCTAAAGGAACATAAACAACCTCGTACCTAGAGTCTCCTATTGCCATTTTATAACCTGAATGTATGTATTAGCCAACTGTGATTTTATCTTTCAGTGAAGATGAAGAAGCATTTTACCTCCCCAGGATAGTTGACATCAGGAAGGGTGTGATGAAGATGCTGAAATGGACCCTCATCCTACCACTTCCTAGTCAAGCACATTAGGCTGAGCCTGACTGCAAACAGCAGTCAGTGTAAGTTAGTGTGGCCCATTCACCACAGTTACTGTTATTACAAGAGTTAAAAATATTATTTCATAGCCATTACATCGCCACGTGTGGTATAAACAAAAAACTATGTTCAAAACTATTAGCATCTCCAAGTTGGAATGTTCTTTTTGTTCAAATGGAGAAAGCGGAGGTAAAGGGACAACTATGCAAGTTCTTAGTATATTTTGTCAAGGGTGATAGAATGATCAAATGGAGACAACTACTCAAGCACAATGTAGGTGAGAAGAGTCCTTTTCTCACTCATTTTAAACTAGACCCATGAACAATTGTTTATACATGGTACTAAAAATGGACAAAACTAACAATGCTCCTACTTGAACAGGTTGAACATAAATAAAATTTTCTGCAAAGGTGTATAAATATTCAAATGCTTGTTGATTTTAAATACTAGAAAAAAATTAAAATGGTTGGCACACCTGAATTGTACGTTGCTGCAGTTAAACACAAGCTGACTCAAATGCTGTCTTTTTAATGGACATTACTTCTTTCCAAGTTGCAAGTCAAAATGAAAAACAAAGTTCACACACTGTCTTCATTAATATTCCATCTCACTTCCAAAGTCATGCCCTACTTTCTACTTGTGTAACCAAGCAGCAGTACCAGGGTAATTAGCTTTGCGTGTGGATGACATTCTTGTTCATTGGCTCAGCAAAAATACTTGCAGCAGCAATGCTACATTAAGAAAACCACACTTATTCATTTGTCATCTTTAAAGAAGCCGAGTGTATGATCACTGGAACTTAAGGCTACCCTGGGCCCTAGTTTTGGCTATTAAATGCCACTAGAAAAAAAAACACAACACCTTCTGTTTTACATCAATATACATGTAATTAAATATCACTGAACTCTAGATTTTAGTTAATTTTCTGTACAATGAAAAAAAGAGGGGGAATGATGAATGAATAAGATGATTTACCAGTATGCATTTAAGTGAGTTGAATGCACGATGAGGGCTGATTAAAATCATGAATTCATTGGTAGGTACGAACGATAGCATTTCATAATTACTATCAAACACAATATTCAGTTTTTATTTCCCAAAGGAAGTTATGAAATTGCCTGTAAATAAAATATAAAAAGGAGAACTCTCAGAAAATATAGAGTCCATATATTGTTAGGTAGAGTAGGAATTGTTCACCTTGTTCAAGCCATGAAGCTGCAATACTTCAGTTCGTTGGGGTATATACTTAAGAGGCCTAGCCTTTGGTAAACTTCAGTTGGAAGGGTTTTGTTTGCCTTTTCATAATTACCCCAATTACTGAAATATTGAAATGTGGTAGGTTAAATCAAAATACAATTTTTGTATTCTTTAGAAAGAAAACTTGTAGTCTGACTTTCTAATCCTACAATAAACATGCATACTTTATAATAGTCTTCACATTAAAAACTACCTGTACAGTTTGAAACGTGCAAAAAATGATTCTACATGTGTATCTTTTAATGTAAATATTACCTCTTTTGGCTTTGAATTTTTTTTTTATATAACAAAGAACAAAGCTCAGCACTTGAGATATTCAATAAAAACTAGTCCGTGCCTCCTTTGTTCTTCAAGCTTGGCAATCCATGGAAATCTACAACATTTGTGCTGTTGCCAATTCCTGTTACTTGAGCAGCATTGATTGGCGTGGACCCTGGTTTGGATTCCACAGGTACGGTGCAATCTTTATGCAGCCAGAAGTTGGAGAAAGTTGGGATACTGAGGCTTTTGTGCCCGGGTCCTCCTGGATGAGATCACTTTCTGCTATAAAGTTGCTAAAATTCGTAGAAAGGCTATCACCACAATGAAAAATACCTGTCCAACTCCCAGAACCAAAGCTTCAAGAGGCACCATTTGCTTTGTAGCAGCTCTGTAGACACCAGCAATAGCGGCACCTGCAAAAGAGTTCAGTGGTTTGTTATTTGGCAATGGTGTATGTAACATTTATATAGGAGTACATAGATACATCCAAGAAGCTGCAAAACAATCAAGGGGCTCTGATGACACAACGCATCAACAAATCCAGTCAATATGTGACAATACCTTGCATTTATATAGTGCCTTTAAACACAATAAAGTGTAATAGACCCACAGGAGTGCAACTGAGAACCAAGCCAAAGGAGGAGACATTAGGATAGGTGACAGTGGAAAATGTCATCAGTGGTGCCTGGAGAGTCATCAGACCTCTAATGAAATCACCGAGTGCCTCTCCAGAAATGCCCAAGAGCAGTTTAAGCAAGCAATATCTAGAAAACAGATGTGCTTTGAAGACTTATTAGGAATATTAATAACTGAGAAATGTACCATGCTGCACATTGGTGTAATTACAAAGTGTGGTACACTTTTGTTACTTCTAGACTTGACTATTCCAACTCACTCCTGGCCAACCTTCCATTTTCTACCCTACATAACTGGAGACCATGCAAAACTCGGCTGCTTATATCCTGACCTTCACCAAGTCCTGTTCCCCCATCATCCATGTGCTTGCTGACCTACATCGACTCCTGGTTAAGCAACACCTCGATTTTAAAATGCACATCCTGGTCTTCAAACCCCTCTATGGGCTCATCTATTCCTATCTCTAACCCTCCAAGATCTCTACATTCCTTCAATTCTGGCTTCTTGAGCATCCCAGATTTTAAATCATTCCACCACCGGCAGCTGTGGCTTCAACTGCCAAGGCCTATGCTCTGGAATTCCCTCCCTAAACCTCCATCTCTCTCTATCCCTCTTTCAGACATTCTTTAAAGCCTACCTCTGATCAACCTTTTGCTTGTCTGCCCTTAGTCTCTCCTTTAGGTGGCTGTGTGTCAAATTTGGTTGCTGACACTCCTGTGAAGCATTTTGGGGTGTTTTACCACATTAAAGGGGCTACATAGATACAAGTTGATGTTATGTACTGCACCTCAAATGTGCACAGTACAGGGAATGAACTCTTATGATGGAGTGCAAGTATTGGATCTGTTGTTTCAAAGGAATATATAAAATCCAGGGAGATCAAAAACAATATCCCCTTGTCCTGGAGAAGGGAGAAACAATTAAAGATTGTTAATGACATCTCTCAAACAAATACAAGGTCAGTAATATTTTGATCAAATTAACTTGGGTTTTGTCACACACTGAAGACTACACTCCTCCCAAAATGTTGTGGGGAATAGGCGCAGATAATGTGATATGCTCCACCAGCTGTTTTTTTTAAAAAAAAACTGCAATGCTGCTAGACCTTTAGCAGGTCGTGTGACAGGTGTTACGACCAGGTGAGGAGGGGGTCTCAGGTTCTACTTTTGCCCCTTCTCTGGTTTGACCGCAACAGTGATTTAACTTACCACCTCAGTGAGCACTTACTCCTGTTCCTCTAATATAATTGCAAATGAACCAGACAGATTTTCTTGAGTTGAAACAAGAAAGGTGCAAGTTTATTAACCTCAGCACTCTAAACCAGTTAAAATTACTATAATATGCTACGCATCCACACCCACATTCACACGAGAGCCACACACACAGACAAATAGATTGCAGAGGGAAAAAAAACATAGTTGAGAGGTTGGCGTAGAGTCCGTAATGAAAATGGAATTTAAATACAGAAGCTTAGTCCCAGAGTCCTTAGCTGAAGTTGTAGTCCTGAAGTTCTCTCTGGGCCACATGTACGGGAAGGGTTTGTTTCTGGAAGGCAAAAAGAGGGGCTTTATCCTTGTCCTCTAGTTGCACGGATCTGTAGACTTGGCTTCCACCAGATGCAGTTTGAGACTTCTCTGGATCTCTGCTGTAGAGAGAGCACGAGAGATGTTCCCTTGCTGGATCTCAGTTACCGTCTGAATTCTGAGAAATCATTCACAAATCTCCAGTGACCCAAGCAGTGTTGTGATGTGACCATCTTTCTTTTTGAATCAGCGTCTGGAATGATCTCTGAAATTCGAGGCTCTCCGACTAGCTGTTCAGACATACTTGGTGGTGGTGGTGGGGGTGGGGTTTGGTTCTTTTAAAGGCTTTTGACAACCCCCATTGATAAGGTTATCCTAGATAAGTGAATCAGAGAGCACCCCCATTGTTCTGGCTAGGCTGAGTAATTACATTAGTCTCCAGCGTAATCCTTTGGGTTTTGCATATGCAAATTGTGGTGTCCATCTTGGCTGCTAGCTGTTCTGTTTTTAAAAAGTTATTTGTAACAATGTCCAGTAAAAGTCTCAGGCAAAGTTCCATACGATGAAATTAATATTTCCATTTGGCATGTGGGGTTTCCGACACACCTCTGTACCACCCCGAACTGAATGTGACAATGGGTGCCTTTCATTATAAGAGCTAAAAAGAGAAAACACAGAACACATGCATTTTTTCATTTACTCAGGAATCTTAGAATTGTTGCAGCTTGTCCTATTCTCTCTGTAGCAGCAGGCATGATATAAACTGCCCTTTTTCCCTTGCAGTTGGTCTGGGATGGCAAGGTGTTGTCCAATGGGTTTAAAGTTTCTTTAGTATTAGTGTCCTCAGTACCTTGCTCTACGGCAGCGAGGCCTGGACAACGTATGCCAGCCAAGAGCGACGTCTCAATTCATTCCATCTTCGCTGCCTTCGGGGAATAATTGGCATCAGGTGGCAGGACTATATCTCCAACACAGAAGTCCTTGAAGCGGCCAACACCCCCAGCTTATACACACTACTGAGTCAGCGGCGCTTGAGATGGCTTGGCCATGTGAGCCGCATGGAAGATGGCAGGATCCCCAAAGACACATTGTACAGCGAGCTCGCCACTGGTATCAGACCCACCGGCCGTCCATGTCTCCGTTATAAAGACGTCTGCAAACGCGACATGAAATCGTGTGACATTGATCACAAGTCGTGGGAGTCAGTTGCCAGCATTCGCCAGAGCTGGCGGGCAGCCATAAAGACAGGGCTAAATTGTGGCGAGTCGAAGAGACTTAGTAGTTGGCAGGAAAAAAGACAGAGGCGCAAGGGGAGAGCCAACTGTGCAACAGCCCCAACAAACAAATTTCTCTGCAGCACCTGTGGAAGAGCCTGTCACTCCAGAATTGGCCTTTATAGCCACTCCAGGCGCTGCTTCACAAACCACTGACCACCTCCAGGCGCGTATCCATTGTCTCTCGAGATAAGGAGGCCCAAAAGAAAAGAAAAGAAAGAAAAAGAAGTATTAGTTTGTAATAAGCTGGGAATGGGCATGTTAATAAATATGTGGTTGTTGGGGAAGCTTGGTGCCTGCAAATTTCCATAATTGTCTAGGGTGTAAGTTCTCCTTTGTGCACAAGCTTTAACCCCTTAGCTGCTCTTTCTGCAACATGTGGTTCTAACCCTTCAGGTTCCAGCACCTTGCTAATTTCTCTCCCTATGGTGATATTGGGTAATAAATTGGTTTTAAGTCCGTTAGGTATCGGAGATTTCCTCTGGGCCTTTGTTCTTGCTGGAGTCTGAAGTAATACTGTGGAATTTGATTAGCTCTGGGCTTCAGCTCTGATAATGGGAGTCTGCATTGGGTGGATCCATGCTGACCTCACTTTCAGTGCTCAGCTGAGTCATACAAATGCTGCTCACTTTAGGGCATTTTTGTTTCCCTTCTCTTGATTGTGGGGAGGATCTCTTTGCTAGTCTCTCCCATGTCTTCTGCGACATTCCTGCTCACAGGCATCTGTCCAGCTTCCACTGCACACCCTTGTGGCACTTTGACTAGGTGAGGCATTGCCCTCACTGTTGGTTTGCCCTTTTTGGGATTTTCTTTGTTCCTGCAGGATTCTGTAAAGGTTGTTAGCAGCCATGGTAGGGTGCTCCATTTGTCTACATTTACATAGGAGGGTGTGGGGTCTAATTTTTCCAACATATAAAGGTTGGCTGACTGGACAGTAGGGGGTTTTGTTTGGGAATGCTCCCAGGCCTCTTTTAATCTGTCCTCGCTGTCCTTCTTGTCCCCTGCCTCCATAACTGTCTGCCAGACCTGTGTTTGTCTGCCCCCTTTTGTTCTTGGCAGGGGTCCCTCACAATTCACCAGTCCTCTGCTGGAGGGTTCCCCAGAAGCCGGTACAGGAATTAGGGGTACAGGTTTTGTTGCAGGTTGGGGCTTCCTTACAAGCTGGCACATGTGGCAAATCTTACAGCACCCACTACATCTTTGTGGAGTTTGGGCCAGTCAAACTGCTGTCTTAAGCAGGCTTTGGTTTTTTCGTACACTGACATGTACAACCATTGCAAGTTCAGGGGCCATTCCTAATATTTCTCTATGGTACCTCAGCGGCACCACTAACTGGTGAACCACTGTCCACGCTTTGTCCTCAGGTCAAATGGTAGCAATTGGGGACTCCCTGCTTCAATTTCAGTTTGGGTAGCCTGTGCAAACATTCTTAATACTGGGTCGGCTTGTTGAACCTCAACTAGGGAAGATTCATTTAACCCATTCCCTGGGTCCCCTAACTCCCCAAAGAAAGTTTCAGACAATCAGACAGCATGGTTATCTGTCTGCAGTGCCATTCAGTCTGCTCTGAGAGCGCTGGTTTGGCCATGGCCTCAGTCACTACACAACCAGGGGTAATGCAGGTTTCCTGCCACTGCCCTGTCTCTGACCTCCATCAGTCTCTCTACCACTACTGGGGAAGCTACCACCTTCGCCCCCGCCAGATCATTACCTAGGAGCAGGTCAACGCCGTCCACAGACAAACTAAGGACAATCGCTATGGTCATTGGTCCAAAAACTAGGTCGCACTCCAAGTGCACCCAATGTGAAAGGTACAGGCATACACTGGACTCCGATACCATTCACTGCCATTTTCACATTCACTGCACTCTCTGGGGGAAAAGGTTATGCCTTTTCCCAGCAAAAGGGATCTGGTGGCCCCTGTATCCCCGAGTTTGACAACGGGCTTGCTTACCCCACTCGAGTGGTATGGGGTTACTCTCCCTTCAGATACAAAATCCTGATAACCTTCAGGGATCTCGTTAAATTTTCCTGAATCCACAGCAGTATTTTTTCTGGGTCTTACCATTGCTGCAGTTAAAGCCACAGCCTGCTCAGGTCCCTTCTCCTGCATTGGTGGGGTGGGGGTGCCCTGATTAACCCTACAGGCTTCCCCCGTAGTTTCCAGCAGTCAGCTCTGAATTTACCTACCTTATTACAGTGGAAACACACAGGTCTCCGGGTCTTACTCCTGCTTTCAGCACCATCTTTTTAGGCTTGAGGAGGGCCCCCCGTGTGTCCAGCTTTTCTCTCCCTCCCAGGACTGTTTGGGCTCCTATAACCCTCCCACCTCATTTCCTTTTCAGGGTTGTGGGGGAACCAGGAAAAGGTTTTTCCCTGGGGTATGGACTTGTACGAGAGCAAACTCAACAGCCAGAGTTGCGGCTTGCCTCGCCCTTTGCATTTTCTGTTCCTCCACATGGGTCTTTATAGAAAGAGGGAGGGAGTTTTTCAATTCCTCAAGTAGAATCACCTCTGACGTTTTCATACGTGGGCTGCACTTTAAAGGCCCTTAACCACTGGTCAAAAGCCAGCTGCTTACTTCTCTCAAACTTGAGGTCGGTTTGATCAGCTTATTTCCGGAGGGTTTGGAATTTCTGGCGGGATGCTTATATGCTCAGCTCATATGCCAGAGGATAGCATTTTTGGTCAATTCATAATTAAATGAACTTTCATCGGGCAACAGTGAATAAACTTTTCCTGTTAGCTTGCTTTGTAGCAATAGTGTCCAGCTCTCAGCTGGCCATTTTAACTGTCTAACAAGTTTTTCAAATACCTCATAAAATGCTTCCACGTCTCCCTTATTGAACTTTGGGATCAATTGGGAGAACTTTAAGAGCTCAGCACACGGTCCTGAGTTAAGTGTAGCTTCCATATTGACCACGTTTTCACTGGGGTTACCATGTCGCCCCCAAGCTAATTCAAGCCATTTTAACTTCCTTTCCTCTTGTTCCTTCTGGAACATTCTCTCTCTCCCGGTCTTCCAATTCAAGTTTCATTTGTTCCAATTGTATTGTTGCTCACATTATCCTGTCTGAGTCAGACACCAACCTGGTCTCCGAATCTTCAGGTTAGAGTGAAAAATAGTTGGTCACAGTCTTAGGATTTCAAATTTCTTAGCTTTTGCACAGAAAGTGATCCCACACTGCCCAGTCACATTTTTGAACTCTTCCACAGATAGTGCTTTTAACTTATCCCAAGTTACTTCAGCTTAGCTTGGGAAGGTACTGATTTTGGATGCGGACATGTTAGTACGCTAGCAACACAAACCACAAGAAAACCGATAGTGAAGTTTTTGTTTGATTGGGATCAATTTGGTTTCCCACTTCCAGTTTGTTTGTGGGTATAATGCCAGACTACAGCCCCCAAATTTCTGTTACGACCAGGTGAGGAAGGGTTCTCAGGTTCCCCTTTTGCCTCTTCTCTGGTTTGACTGCAAAAGGGTTTATCTTTTTAACACAGCGATTTTTAACACAGTGAGCACTTGCTCCTGTTCCTTTAATATAATTGCAAATGAACAGACAGGTTTTCTCGAGTTTAAACAAGAAAGATGTAAGTTTATGAACCTTCTAAAACATAGGCCTTTGTCATGCATGCGAATATCTTGAAAAATGCAGAAATTGTGGAAGAATGCCATAATTCTGAAGCATTTGCATCAGCAACGGGGAAGGTTTAAGATTTCTGCTGCCCAAGAGTTTGCCTTCCAAATGGTGTCTGCTTTTTTGTTCTACTTGTTCATAGGATGTGGGCACCTCTGGCAAGGCTAGCATTTATTGCCCTTGAAAAGGTGGTGGTGAACCGCTTTCTTGAATCACAGCAGTCTGTAGTGTAGGTACTCGCACAGTGTTGTTAGGTAGAGAGTTCCAGGATATTGAGCAAACAGTGAAGGAGGAATGGCGATACATTTGCAAGTTAGAATGGTGTGATTTGGAGGGGACTTATAGCTGGTGGTGTTTCCTCATGGCTCCTGGTCTTGTTCTTCTATGTGGTACAGTTCAAAGGTTTAGAAGGTGCTGTTGAAGAGGCCTTGGCGAGTTGTTGCATTGCGTCTTATAGACTGTACACTGCTGCCCGTGCACTGGTGGTGGTGAGAGTGAGTGAATTTTTAATGTGGCGGACTTCTTGAGTGTTGTTGGAGTGGGAATCATCCAGGCAAGTGCAGAGTACTGCATCACGTTCCTGATTTGTGCCTTGCAGATGGTGGAAAGGCCTTGGGGAAGTCAGGTGGTGAGTCACTTGCCACAGAATACCAAACCTCTGATCTGCTCTTATAGCCACAGCATTTATATGGCTTGCATGGTTAAGCTTCTGGCCAATGGTGACCCCCAGGATGTTGGCTGTGGGGGATGTGGTGATGGTAATGTTGTGGAATGTCAAGGAGAGATGGTTAGATTCTTCTTATTGGAGATAGTCATTGTCTGGTGCAAATGTTACTCGTCACTTATCAGCCCAAACCTGAATGTTGTCCAGGTCTTGCTGTATGCAGGCACGAACGACTTCATTAACTGAGGAGTTGCAAATGGAACTGAGCATTTGTACAAATCAGCAAACATGTCCACTTCTGACCTTGTGATGGAGGGAATGTCATTGATGAATCAGCTAAGATGTTTGGGCCTAGGGCACTGCCCTGAGGAACTCCTGCAATGATGTCCTGGGGTTGAGGTGATTGACGTCCAACAATCACAGCCATATTTCTTTGTGCTAGGTATGACTCCAACCAGTGGAGAGTTCCACCCCACCCCCAATTCCCATTTTACTCGGGCTCCTTGATGGATAATCAAATGTTGCGTTGATCTCAAGGGCAGTCACTTTCACTTCATCTCTGGCATTCAGCTATTTTATCAATGTTTGGACCAAGGCTGGAATGAGATCTGGAGCCAAGTGGTCCTGGTAAAAACCAAACGGAGCATCAGTGAGCAAGTTTACTTTTCATCCTTACATCTGACTCAGACTGACCAAGATTTACCTGTTGGTCATCTCTGGTTTAGGCAATGGAATCAAAAATGAGATGAAAATAGGAGAAAGGCAGATTAACAAGGTGGACCATTCACTTATTTCAACACAAGAATTGAAAGTTTGCCCAGGAATATCCATTGCTGAGACAAATGCTTTCTTTGGTAAATAGGCTAAATCTTAAACACCTAATATTTTATTGAAGATTCACATATTACATCCCAAAAAGGAAAAAGGCAAAAGAATAAATGGTTACCTTAGATTTAATAAATCTGCGATAGCTTGTACTTCAGTTACTATACTACATTTTGTAACATGGAAACTTTAAAATATTTGGAATTCAGATGCTTTAGGATAGGAGAAACTATTAGGAGAATATTCTTAATTAATGTGTGAAATAATTAAAGCTATTGAACAAACACCTACTGGTCAACACTGCTGCAGCGATTGGTCCCAGGATTCCTGCCAGGATACCCAGAGACATGAAACGTCCATATTTGTGGTGCCGCAGCATTACAAACGCCAGTAATCCAGCAGGAACGTAGATAAAAACCGTGGACAGCAAAGCCCAAAGGAACACTCCATACCACATCTCTGTAATGCACAAAAATAAAAAGGATTAGACTAAATTCAAACCGTACCATTGCGGCAGCGAACCTGATGTTGAAGAGGATCCATAAATGAATCACATGTAATGGTGTACAACCTCCTCTGGAAAGATAAATGTGCAGACTAAGAGCAAAAGAACTTCTCGTTAATGTACACCTTGTCCCCGGATAAATACATAAAATAGGAGCAGGAATAAGCCATTTCACCCTTCGAGCCTGCTCTGCCATTCAACATAATCATGGCTGATCTGCTATTTCAACTCCACCTTCTCACACTACCGCCATATCCCTCGATTCCCTTCGTATTCAAAAATCTAGCAATCTCAGTCTTGAATATATTCAACAACTGAGCATCCATAGCTCTCTGGTGCAGAGAATGCCAAAGATTCACAACCCTTTGAGTGAAGAAATTTCTCCTCACTTCAGCCCTAAATGGCCAACCCTTTATCCTGAGACTATGACATAGTGTTCTAGATTCCCCAGCCAAGGGGGACATTTTCTCAGCATCTACCCTGTCAAGTCCCTGAAGAATTTTATATTTAAATCATCTCTCATTCTTCTACACTCCAGGGATTACAGTCTCTATTAGATAATCTCTCCTTGATAAACAATCCCCTCATTCCAGGAACCAGTCTAGTGAACACTCCCTCCAGGGCAAGTATGTCCTTCCTTAGGTGAGGAGACCAAAACTGCACCCAGTTCTCCAAGTGTGGCCTCATAATGGTGGTGTTAAATGTTCAACGAAAAGGAATTCTCCTTCTACCACAATTCGCTTCATCGAACTCAACAAATTACTTCATGTACCAATTCTTTCACTGCCCCAACTTTGGCCCTTATGCTATCACTTCTGAAGATCAATTTGCTCTGCAGTGCACAGGTAGTGGTAGCCCTTTGTTACAGCTAGATGAGGAGGGGGTCCCAGGCTCCCCTTTCGTCTTTCCTCTTGTTTGACCGCAACAGGGTTTATTCCTTTTTAAAAATAGTGGTTGTGCTTACCAACTCTGAGTGTTTTATTTTGTTCCTTGAGCGTGATTGCAAAAGAACCAAATCGGACAGGTTTTCTTGAGTTTAAACAAGGAACAGGTAAGTTTATTATACTCAACACTAACCCGATTCAAAATACTAAAAATATGTTACACATTCACGTGAGAGTCTCACACACACAAAGATTACAGAGGGAAACAGATTTGGTGGTTGGATTAAAGTCCAGAATAAGTGGAACTTAAAATACCGTCAGTAAATCCAGTAGTCCTCGGCTGAAGCTGTAATCTTGAAGTCCTCACTGCTGAAAGTGAACTTTGCTTGGCTTGCTTTGCTCAGTCTTCCTGAAGGCTGAATTGGTAGTTGATGCTCTTCCCTGGTTGCTGGCTGTCGTGGTCTGTAGGCTTGGAGGGTCCCCCAGTCGCAGCTGGTTCTTTCCTTGATATTTTCCTTGGGGAGGTGGGAGGGGGAGACACACACACACGGGAGCAGCCCCCTGCTTTGTTGCTGTATATTCAGCTACCGCCTGCTGCTATTTGTGTGACAAAACTTCCAGTTTCTTCACAGATGAGCAAGCAGTCGCATAGTTCTATCAATGCCCTTTGTTTTTAACGAGGTCCAAAGTCTAAAACCCAAAACTCCTCTTGGGGGACTTGCCAGTGTGTACCCCCCAGAGGGATGTCTCCACTTATGAATGCCTCGCTAACGATGATTATCTGGCTAATCTACTCAGTTAGCCAAAGCATTGTTCTGGCTGGGTCTCTCGTTAGACGGTCTCCAGTCCAATCTCCTGGTATTTCAAATGTAAATTGCAGTGGCCATCTTGGCTGCTAGTTGTTTTAAAAGTTAACTTGTAGGATTTTTCCCATTAAAAGTCTACAGTAAGTTTCCAACCGATGAAATGAATATGTCCCATTTGGCATATAGGGTTTTCCTGACACCTTGCACAAATCATATTCGTCAAAGGTGACCCAGACATTGAGCGCCCAGAGACTATCACAACGTACAACTACCTTCAGGATATTGCAACATTCGAATCAGGAACATATACTACACGTAATGCAGGCAGAAGTCAAATATATTCATCTCTGGATGCAACTGAAGACAACACAATTGAATGCACTGTACAGAAAATTAGGGTAAGTTCAGAACTGACACCACCTGCCATTGATACCAAAAGGAACGACTACATATTCCACTTGATACTAGAGGTCTAAAAATGTTCATATTTTTAGTATATAGCTTTACTTTTACTAGTATTTACTGAAGTAGATATTAATGGCCCAGAATTTGCCAGAGTGAGACATCTTGCAATTTAAGATTTCTCTCCTCATCCAACAGCTTGCAAAAATTTTACACAGCAAATTGCAGGAATTGAGCTGATAATGAAATGGCAAGGTCAAAAGGGCATCTGGAATCTTGGTAAATGACTTGGGACTAACAATCTATCTCCCAAACCAAGGAGATTTAAGGATAACGAATGCAGCAATTTCTTGAAACTCATGGGAGGTTGATGACAAACAGCCGTTTCCACAAGGCCAACAGTGGAGAGGCCCAATTTGTGGCAATTCACAACTCATGGAATATCTCTCCTTCTTGCCTCAAACTGCTAGGTTATTACACATTAGTAAATGCATTAAACTCACCATTATATAATTGAACAAATTCTGGGCCATTTTATTTCACTCAATTTTAAACTGAATTCAGCATGGACAAAACAGAAATTATGACAATACTCAAGCCATTGTAGATTCCAATTTCATCCAATGAATTCTAATTAAATCTTCGTTCCTTATACAATTGGGAGGGAAAATTCAAATTATTTAATTAAATTAACAATCCTGCTGGACTTAACATAAGAAATCAGATAAGACACTGGTATGCTGCAGAAGTGCTATTCCATCTTTATACTTTTCATCAGAGCCTTGCTGCTGTAACTTGTCAAATTAAATTGCTTAAAAGCACTACAGCCCTGTTTTGAGAGTATATGGAGCTGTTTCTCCATGGAACCACCATCTATTTATATAGTGCCTTTGATGGGACCGCCCTCTGATTGCCCACTGCTCCTCCTCCAAACAGACACCTCCCCTAACTGCTGGCAAACAGACATTGCTTCCTCTCTGCCTGGGTAAAAAAGACTTACCATAGCTTGCTGCTCCAAATCTATCATTGCCACATTTCCGTCCCCAAACACTAGCACGTACTATAGACCAGTTTACAACACTCACTGACACCACATCTTTTGCTATCTTCTCAGCCATACATCCTCTTTCAGCTAGGTGGGCTTAGCTGCAAGCTTTCCCATGTCAATCAATGCCGGTCCAGCAAAAGCACTGATTTGAGTGCTGTATATTCTAAACTGGTCTTTTTAAAAAAGACACCTGAAATGGGTAAATGAACTGAGCAAACATTGAACACTAACCTGACAAATGTATAAAATGTGTCTACACAATAGTCAGCTGATTTGAAGGTTTGAACTTAAAAAGATGATAACAGCTCTAAGGTGACTGTCAGCAAGGATCTAGCTGATGGGAATTGAGTGGTCAGGCAGGAGGGTGGGTCAAGGGACAACCTAACGATCAGAAGGAAACTCAAGTGACAGATAATTCTGGTCAAATAAGACTGCACTGTGTTTCTCTTAGTGAATGAACTTGAAAACTGATGGCCGTAATGCAAATGCATTTAGATAAAACCATCCTTTCACAGATGCATCTATCCATGACACCATTGGTAGGAGCAACCACTGTATAGTCCTTATGGAGACGAAGTCCTGTCTTCAGACTGAGAACACTATTGTTGTATAGCACCACTGCCCACCGTATCAAAAGGGGTAGATTCAGAACAGATTTAGCACCCCAAAACGGGGCATCCATCGGGTGCATGGACCATCAGCAGCAGCAGAATCATACTCCATTACAATAGAAGAGGGCCTTAGAGTGCATGCCCACAGATCTCTGAAGGTAACAGGACAATTAGATATGGTGGTTAAGACGGCATCCGGGATACTTTCCTTTATTAGCCAAAACACAAAAGGAGGCCATTTGGCCTATCGTGTCAGTGCAAGCCAAAAAAAAAAGATCCACTTTCCAGCTGTTGGTCCGTAGCCCTGTAGGATAAGCACCTGAAGTGCCAAAGTTCTTCTGCACTTCCCAGTATGTGACCATTTGTTGTGCATTCCCTTACCTTGTTGGTTGAAATGCATTTGGGGAGGACAAACTTCTCCAGATTGAATTCCATTTGCCATTTTTCTGCCCACCTGACTAGTCCACTGACATCTTCCTGCAGTCTACAGCTTTCTTCCTCACTTGCACCAATTTTTGTATCATCTGCAAACTTCTTAATCATGCCCCCCACATTCAAGTCTAAATCATTCATTATACACAGATCACGAAAAGCAAGGGACCCAGTACCGAGTCCTGTGGAATCGCATAGAAAACAGCCTTCTGGTCACAGAAACACCTATTGACCAATCTGTAACCTTGTAGCCTGGTATATCCTCACTCTACCGTTGCCATCATGCCCGGGGGATCAACCCTTGGTTCAACGAGTATAGAAAAGCATACCAGCAGAAGCACCAGGCATACCTAAAAATGAGGTGTCAACCTGGTGAAGCTACAACCCAAGACTACATACATGCCAAAGAGTGGAGGCAACATGCTACAGACAGAGGCAACCACCTGATCAGATCAAATTGAGAATAGTGGTGGACAATTAAGCAATTGGCGGCAGAAGGAGGCTCCATCTACATCACCATCCTCAATGATGGCAAAGCATAGCTCTGAGTGCAAAAAGACAAGGCTGAAGTGTTTGCAATCATCTTCAGCATGAAGTGCTGACTTGACGATCCATCTTGGCATCCTTCTGAGATCCCCACCATCATAGAAGCCAGTTTTCAGCCAATTCAATTCACTCCACATGATAAAGAAATGGCTGAGCAAACTGGATATAGCAAAAGCTGTGGTCCCTGACAACGTCCCAGCTATGCTAAAGACTTGTGCTCCAGAACTAGCTGCGCCTCCAGACAAGATGTTCCAGTAAGTCACAACACTAGCATCTACCAGACAAGGGAACCATCGCTTGGTATGTCCTGGCCACAAGAAGCAGGACAATTCCATTCTGGCCAATTACCGTCCAGCAGCCTACTCACAATCAAAGTGATGCACATTGTTATTGACAGTGCTATTAAGTGGCACTTACTCATCTGCTCACTGATGCTCAGTTTGGGTTCTGCAAGGTCCACTCAGCTTTAGACCTCATTACAGCCGTGGTACAAATATGGACAAAGGAGCTGAACTCCAGAGATGAAGGGAGAGTGACTGCCCTTGACTTCAAGGCAGCACTTGACCAAGTATGGCATCCAGGAGCTAGAGTCAAATTGAAGTCAATGAGATACAGGGGGAAACTCTCCACTAGCTGGAGTTATACTCAGCACAAAGTAAATGGTTGTGGTTGATGGAGGCCAAGCATCTCAGCCTCAAGATATTGCTATAAGAGCTCATCAGGGCAGTATCCTAGACCCAACCACTTTCAGTTGCTTTATTAATAACCTTCCCTCCACAAGGCCAGAAGCAGAGATGTTCGCTGAGGATTGCACAGCATTCAGTTCCATTTGCAGTTAATGAAGCAGTGCGTGCCCACATGCAGCAGGACCTGGACAACATTCAGGCTTGGACTGATAAGTGGCAAGTAATATTCGTGCCATTCAAGTGCCAGGCAATGACCGTCTCCAACAAGAGAAAAAGCATGTGGCCCCCTTGACATTCAATGGCACTACCATCTATCGCCAATTCCCCCACCAATATCCTGGGGTCACCACTGATCAGAAACTGAACTGGACCAGCCACATAAATACTGTGGCTACAAGAGCAGATCAGAGGCTGGGTATTGTGCAGCGAGTAACTCACCTCCTGACTCCCCAAAGCCTGCCACAATCTAAAAGACACAAATCAGGCATGTGATGGAATACTCTCCACTTGCCTGGATGACTGCAGCTCCAACACTCAAGCACACCCTATCTTGGACAAAGCAGCCTGCTTGATCAGCACCCCATCCACCACCTTAAACATTCACTCCACCACCACTCCCCATCACCAATGCAACGTAACTGCTGTTCTTACCATCTGCAAGATGTAATGCAGCAACTCACCAAAGCTTCAACAGCACCTCCGAAACCCATGACCTCTATTGCCTAGAAAGAGGGAAGCAGGCACATGGGAACACCATCACTAACAAGATCCCCTCCAAGCTGCATACCATCCTGACCTGGAACTGAATCACCATTCCTTCACTGTTGCTGAATCAAAATCCTGGAACTTGCTACCCAACAGTACTGTGGGTGTTCCTACACCATAAAGCCTGCAGTGGTCCAAGAAAGCGGCTCACTACACCTTCTCAAGAGCAATTCGGGATGGGGCAATAAATCCTGACTTTGCCGACGATACCATATCCTATAAAAAAAAACTGGACTAAGGCTTCGAAGCTAGCATCCTGAGTAAATGCACACAGTTACATGACAATATTGTTCATTGTTGGTAAACTGAATTATTACACAGAATGTACAACACGGAGACAGGCCATTCAGCCCAACTGGTCCATGCTGCTGTTTATGCACAAGTGTCCTCCTGCCCCTCTTCTAACCCTATCAGCATAACAGAAAACAGCAAGTGCATCGTTGAGTACAAGACACTAATTTCTCATTCTATGTTGCTGAATCAACAGTAAATTTTGACTATTGAGCATAAAAAACACTATCTTTTAAAAAAAATTTCAATCTTTAGGCCAAGTATGTTTTATGTAGAAGTAAAGTTGTTTGAGACACACTAAATGCCTCTTCCCTTCACAATATGATTCAAAACAAATACACTGACATTCCAGCAGTAGGCAGTTCATCTGGTCTCAAGTACAATGAGTATTTTTGATGGGCCACAGTAAAATTGCGATTCTGTTTCACCATTGTGGAAGAACTCTTCATTCTCGATAGACGTTAAAGTCCCATTGTTATGTGAGTGATTCTCAACTGAAATATAAGATTAATTTTTCCACAGCAGTGTTTCATATATCTTATGTCACAACTGAAGTGCTTTTTATTAGTGGTCGATATTAGCATTAGCTTCAGAATGATATTACAATTGTTTGTGGAAAATGAACCATGTTATTACTATACGGAGGTAGTTTTTCCTCTTGTTGCTATAGCAACAGGTATGCTCTATGCTGCTACTTGACTTGCGGTTTTAAAAATTACTTTTTTCCCCAACTTGCTTTTTGGCTGTGGTCCAACAGAATTGAAAGCAAAATTATATGATTTTGTATTTCAAAAGCCAAGTATTGTTCTGCTCTTATTTTTGAGAGTACTTTCTGGAATGGGTTATATTTTTACAGGAAGCAGATAGAAGAGGGTTCACATCAAATACCTTCCTTAGGGAGACATCACTAAATTTTCAGGCAGGGGCAGCCACCCAAATGAAGCTAGCAGAATTAAATTTAAATGGCATGGTCAGGAAATCAAATCAAGTACTTTACAGAAGACATCCAGTGGTCCAGTCGACTATGCACGTCAGTGTCAACTGCATACCAGAGCTTGAAACATTCCAGCAATTGGAGAAACCTTGCCCGGCCATCATAGACATGTGAATTACTTCCTGGAATTTAATAAAAATTCTTTCATGGGCTGTGGGCATCGTTGGCAACGTGAGCATTTGTTGCCCATCCCTAATTGCCCTTGACAATTGAGTGGCTTGCTAGACCATTTCAGAGGACAGTTAAGAGGTAACCACATTGCTGTGGGTCTGGAGTCACATGTACACCAGACCTGGTAAAGACAGTTGATTTCCTTCCCTAAAGGAAATTAGTGAACTAGATTTTTTTTTAATGACAGTCGATGATAGCTAGTCTCAGTAATGGTGCCATTAAACTTTCAATTCCAGATTTTTATTAATTAATTGAATTTAAATGCCACCAGCTGCAGTAGTGGGACTTGAACCCATGTTCCCAGGACATTAGCCTAGGCCTCTGGATTACTAGTTCAGTGACATTACCACAACCCATCATCTCCCCGAATGATCAAACCAATGTACAAGCTCTAACGAGCATTTTGCAAACACCAGGACTTTGAAAGAAAATAGGGATTGAAGGTGGTCAGTTTGTAAAACTGAGATCTCCCAAACAATTGTTTAGGTTAGAACTGACGAGTAGGGTGCCACACTCACAGTAAAGCGGACTCATTTTTGAAAAGGAACTGCCATACTTTGAGGCTCAATCGGACAAATAAATGCAACAATGTATCAGTAGCATAAAACTATAAAACAATGGCTTAAAAAGTTCATTTTCGCACGGACAGACTAGACCATCCGAGAAAGCAAAGTGTTCCCAACAGGTCCTTGTCTGTCTTAAGTCGCCATTATTTAACAGAATGGCAATTTTAATCAGAAAATGTCCTTGTAGCTACAGTATTTATGTGGCTGGTACGGTTAAGTTTCTGGTCAATGGTGACTCCGGGTTGTTGATGTTGGGGGATTTGGCAGTTAGTGCCATTGAATGTCAAGGGAAGGTGGCTACGCTCCCTTTTATTGGAGATAGTCATTGCCTGGCACTTGTGTGGTGCAAATGTTACTTGTCAGCCCACACCTAATACAGGTCAACAGTCTGCTTCACTACCTTAGGAGTTGAAAATGGAACTGAACACTGTGCAATCCTCACTGAATGTCCCCACTTTTGACCTTATCTTGGAGAGAAGGTCTTGATGAAGCAGCTGAAGCTGAGCATGGTACACTACCCTGAGGAACTCGTGCAGTGATGTCCTGGGATTGAGATGATTGACCTCCAACAACCATAACCATCTTCCTTCGTGTTAGGTACGACTCCAACCAGTGGAGAGTTTTCCCCGATTCCCATTGACTTCAATTTTATTCTGGCTCTTTAAAGTCACACTTGGTCAAATGCTGCCTAAAGGTCAAGGATAGTTACTCACTTCACCTCTGGAATTCAGTTATTTTGTCCTTTGGACCAAGACGTTAAGTTTGGAGCCGAATGGTTCTTGCAGAACCCAAACTGAGCATCGGTGAACAGGTTATTTGTAAGTAAATGCTGCTGGATAGCATTGCCAATGATACCTTCCATCACGACGACGGAGAGTAGGTTGAAGGGAGCTAATTGGCAGGATTAGATTTGTCCTTTTTTGTGGACAGGACATAGCTGGGAAATTTTTCATTTTGTTGAGTAGATATTAGTGTTGTAGTTGTACTGGAACTGCTTGGTTAGAGGTACTGTTAGTTCTGGAGCGCATGTCACCAGCACCAGCTATGCCTTGGTGGTAGCACTCTTGCCAACTGGATCAGAATGTTGTGAGTTCAAGTGCCACTCCAGAGACTTGAGCACAAAAATCTAGACCGACACTCATGACCGGCACTACTGAGGGAACACTGCACTGTTAAAAGGTGCCATCTTTCGGATGAGACATTAAACTGAGGCTCCATCACCCCCCTCAAGTGAATGTAAAAGACGCTACTGCATTATTTTGAAGAGGAGCAGGGGAGTCATCCCAGTGTCCTGGCCAATAGTTATCCCTCAATCATCATCACAATAACAGATTATCTGGTCACTATCACATTTCTGGTTTATAGGAGCGTGCTGCATGCAAATTGGTTACTGCATTTGCTATCTCACAACAGTGACGACACTTCAAAAGTACTTAATTTGGTTTACTGTCATTTGGGACACCAAGGACGTGAATAGACGCTGTATAAATGCAAGTTTTTTTCAGTACTACAACCTGGATTTTGATAGGGCTCGTAGCTTTTGCTGCATCCAGTGTACTCAGTCAATTCTTGATATCACCGACTACAGCAGAATATTCTAATGTGAATGCAGGATTCATTTACACTGTGGAGTCCTAGATTCAATTATGGCCAGCATGCCACAAAAGAAAACTGCAAAGGGGATGACGTAAAACCTTTAAGTCTTGTGAACTAGAGGAGGATAGTGATAAACTTCAAAAGGACAGACAAGCTGGCAGAATGGGAGGCAGGGGACAAGTGGCAGATGAAATTTATTGCACAGAAGTGTGAAGTGATGCATTTTGGTAGAAAGAACGAGGAGCGGCAATAAAGGATACAATTCTAATTGGGATCCAAGAGCAGTGAGAGTTGGAGGTATATGTGCACAAATCATTGAAAGTAGCAGGGCGGATTGAGAAAGCATTTAATAAAGCATACGGGATCCTGGGCTTTATAAATAGACGCATAGAGTACACAACCAGGAAGTTATGACAAACCTGTATAAAACACTGATTCAGCCTCAATGGGAGTATTGTGTCCAGTTTGGGGTGTTATGAGGGGGCTTCTATTTTTGTAAAATATGCAGTTGAATTATGGACATTGATTCATCTGGAAGTTTGAAGAGATGCTGAACATTGTTTTTTTTAAAAAGTCACCAGAAGGATTCCTGGACTTGGCTCGTAAACAAGCCCTTACTGGAAGGCACCTGTTTTCAGATAAAATACCAGCAGGGATATTGTTGTTTTGACTTGGAGAAGCTCTTGGAGAAGTGACAGGTCAAGATTTATAGAGGTCAGGTTTCGTGACTTCTGGAATGTTTTTGGTTTCACTTTGAATTGTTAAAAAAGACAGTTGTTTTTTGCCTGTCAAGAAAAACCCAGCTCATCTCTCTCTTGGAAAGAAACCCTGCATATCCAGTTTGTCAGTCTCCTCTTTCTTCCTGTATTTGAAGAAACCCTGCGTATTGAATGTGTGGGAACTGAAACCTCTGTAGCTGCATTTCTTGGAAAGCTTACCCAAACTGATCTTCAACATTGCCTGGAAAGAACTGTTCTCGGAAGATCCCAATGAGAGCTGTCTACACGCATTTGGTACGCCAAACCAAAACAAAAAGGACATCTTTCCATATTTCCTTTTTCTTCAAGAATGAGCGAGTAAATAGCCTAAGTGGTTTTTTTTGGTAACAGAACTCTAAAGCAACATTCCCTTTTATTTTCCCGGTTTAAAGGACACGAGTGTGTGTGTGTGCGCGTGTGTGTGTGAGGCTAAGGTAAAAAGGGAACTGCTATACTTCAGTCTGTGTGTTTATGCTTTACTTCATTACTGGTTAAGACTTGTTTTATAATAAACTGATAATTTAGTTGTTTATTAAAGAAACCTGGTTGGTGCGTTTTTATTCTGGGATAAAAATAGAGTATATGACTGACCATATCAGTAAGTGGGAAAATTTAAATATACGTCGTGACCCATGGAGAAGTGGAACTAGAATACAACAGTGCACTCCTCCCGTCTTGGTTACAACAAATAATTAGGAACTCTGTGGGATAAACTCAATGCCAATGACGTACAATTGTAAGCAGGGTAATAATAATTGAAAAAGGAAAAATAAAGAGAACCAGATTTCTTGTGTAATGGAGTAAAGTCTACATCACCAGAATGTCTTTAACAGCTGCTGTGACTTTTCTGGGACGGAAGATGTATCCCTGAATGATTTGAGGAACTTAAACAAGGTTAAGTTAATAGCATTGGCAGCAAAATTGGGGTTAGAGTTAAAACCAGGAGCCAAGAAAGCAGACTTAATTGAAGCAATAGCACAACATTTACAATTGGAAGAAAAAAAATAAACCAGAAAGTAGTGCAGCTGAATTAGTTAAAATTCAGTTACACATGAAGCAGCTTGAGCAGGAAAAAGTAGAGAAAAACTTAAGCGGGTGACCAGAAAAAGGAGGAAAAAGAATTGAAAAATATTTGAACTGGAGAAGAGAATTGACATTGAAAAATCTTGAACTTGAAGAAAAGCAAAGAGACAAAGAGAACGAATAGAGATAGAGAAGGAAAGGAATTCAACTCGAAAAAGATGGAACTAAAACAAAAAAGAGTGGCCTTGACTCCAGTGAAAGTTTTGGTGAGGAAAGATCTGACTCCAGCCCACGACTCAGTGGAGAGGTGTTTACATTTGTACAAGCCTTCCCCAAGTTTGAGCAAAGGGATGTGGAGGCATTTTTCAATTCTTTTGAAAAGATAACCAAACAGATGAAGTCATCAAAAGAAAGCTCGACACTGCTTATGCAAAGCAGGATGATGGGCAGAGCTCATGAAGTTTATGCTATGCTTTCTGAGGAGGCTTCTGCAGATTATGAGATGGCACAAAATGCTATTTTCACTGTATGAGTTAATCCCTGAAGTGTACAGGCAGAAATTTCAGAACCTCTGGGGACTGGGCAGACTTAGAATGAATTTGAGAGGGTAAAACAAATTAATTTTTATCATTGGATACGGGACTAAAGATGGAAGCTATGTATGAAAACCTTAGGGAACTAATTCTCCTGGAAGAATTTAAAAATTCACTCCCTCCATTAGTAAGAACCCACGTAAAAAACCAGAAGGTTTCAACGGCCAGATAGGCAGTGGAAATTGATGATTACGAGCTTGTGTATAAATAAGCCCAAACCCTTTGTCCATCACCTGCACAATCCAGAGAAGGATAGAAAGTGGGAGGGTGAAAGGAAGGCAAGTAGCAGGGGACAAGAAGGGACAGCTGGCAACACCCCAGGATCTCCTCCTCAGGCTAGAAAGGAAGATGCTGAGGGTGGAAGTGAAGTCCGCAAGCCTAAGTGTTACCATTGTCACACGGTGGGACATCTTTGTGCAGAATGCTGAAAGTTATGGGGCAAACCTATGGGACTTATTGGGGAACACAAAGTCAATGTAGAGAGAGGGACCCTGACCGAGAGTATGATAGATCAGGCTGTAGCTCTGACTGCAGCTATTAAGTCCAAGTAAAAAATAAACAATGCGAGTGCAGGGGTTGTGAATAAGACACCCGACAGTTATAGGGAATTCTTGTCAAAAGGAAAAGCAACTCCTTATCCCTCAAATGAGGCAAGTAAACCTATAGTTATACTTAGGGATACAGGAGACACCCAAACTCTTTTGCTGGGGAAAGGCATAACTTTTCCACCAGAGAGCGCACTGAATGCTAAAGTTTTAGTGAATGGTATTGGTGGGAAGTATATACCCATACCTTTGTATCGGGTGCACCTAGAGTGTGACCTAATGTCTGGAACAGTCGGAGTTGTCCATAGTTTGCCAGTAGAGAGAGTTGACCTACTCCTGGGGAATGATTTGGCCAGAGCAAAAATAGTAGCTTCTCCAAAAGTCACAGAAAAACCAAGAAGTTAAACAGACAGAACAGCTACAGGAAAAGGTTCCAGGAATTTTTCCTTCATATGTAGTAACCCGAACAATGGCTAAACAAGTTCCATTGTTGGAGGTAAAACTGGCACCACAGACAGCCGAATATCGGAAACTTTCTTTGGGGATTTGGATAATCCAAAGGAAATGTTTAAGTCTTCTCTGATCACAGCTCAACAAGCTGATCCAGAGTTATATAAAGTGGCACAATTAGTTCGAACAAAAACTGAGGCAAAAGGAGTTCCAGAAGGCTATTATTAAAAATGGGATTCTGATGAGGAAGTGGAGACCTCCTCACAGACCTGCGGATGAAGAATGGATAGTAATTCATCAGATAGCGGGACCGCCAAAATATCGTCGGGAAATATTTAGGATAGCCCATGAAATTCTTAGTGTAGGGATCCAGAAGATCACATCACATATAAGTCGACATTTTTACTGGCCAGGTCTTTCCAAAGATATGGTGCAGTTTTGTAAAACATGTCATATGTGCCAGATTGTGGGAAAACCGCAACCTGCCATAAAACCAGCACCTCTAATTCCCATACTAGTTTTTGGAGAACCATTTAGTAAGGTGTTGGTAGACTGTAGGACCTTTGCCAAAAACAAATGCGATACACCAATATATACTCACCATCATGGATACAGCTACTCAGTTCCCAGAGACCATTCCCTTGAGAACAATTTCTGCTAAGGTAGAGGCAGAGAAGATAACCCAGTTCTTCACTAGATATGGATTACTGATTCAGATTCAGTTGGATCAAGATTCCAATTTTTTGTCTAAAATTTTTCAGCAAGTTATGGGTAATTTGGGTAGAACAGTTAAAGTCTTCAGCATACGACCCACAGACACAGGGAGCTTTAGAAGTGTAACAGAAACCCCACATGCCGCATGGAAATATTAATTTTGTTGTATGGAACTTTGCCTAAAGACTTTTACTGGACATTATAGATAACTTTTAAAAAGCAGAAACAAGCAGCTAAAGACAGCCATGCATGAACTTGCACATGAACAGCCAAAGGTCGACTGGGGACTGTGGTGATTACCCAGTCTAGCCAGAACAAGGGGTGCTCTCTGATTAAATTACCTAGAATGGTTTTGTCACTGTTGATAGTCAAAAGCAATCGACACCCCTTGACTTTGAAACAGCCAAATCCCCCTACCAAATATGTTTGCATAGCTTGAGAGGAGAACTTTGAATTTCAAAAAGCCCTTCCAGAAACTTCTGTTTTGAACAAAGAGGTGGTCACAATATATGCCTGCCTATGTAACTCAGAACTTGCGAACTGTGCCTCTGAAAGCAGACAGTAACTGAACTCCAGGAAAGGAACAGCTCCTCTCTCTCTCTCCAGCAATGTCCCAGGGAAGCCTCAGTGGCAATGACTAAGCCTCAAGACTACAGATCCGTACAGTCCACAACCAGGTGACTCGGATAAAGCCTCTCTCCTGCCTTCTGGAACCAGAGAAGCAAACCTGAATTGTGCAAGTGGCCCAGTGAGGACTTCAAGACTTCAACTAACGACACTGAGACTCAGTATTTGAATTCCATTTGTGACAGACTTTACTTCAACCTCCCAACTCTGTTTTCCCTCTGTAATCTATTAATGCGTATGTGTGTCTCTCTTATGTGAATGTGAGTGTGGATACACGGTGTATTTTAGTAATTTTACCCAGTTTAGAGTGAAAAGATTAATAAACTTACATCTTTCTTGCTTAAACTCAAGAAAACCTGTCTGATTAATTATAATTGAAAATGAACCAGAGGAGCACGAGCAAGTGCTCACTGAGGTGGTAAGTTAAATCACTGTTAAAAGGATAAACCCTGCTGTGGTCAAACCAGAAAAAGGGGCAAAAGAGGGAGCCTGAGACCCCTTTCTCACCTAATCATAACAGAAATTTGGGAGTTCTAGTCTGGCATCGTACCCACAGACAAACAAGAAATTGGACGTGGGAAAGCAAATTTATCCCAAAAACTTCAAGAGGTTTTCTTGTGGTTTGTGCACCCGAAACTAGTACCTTCCCAAGCCAGGGTGAAGTAACTTGGGATAAATGAAAGGCACTATCTACGGAAGAATTGAGAAATGTGGTTGGGCAGTGTGGGATTATGTTCAGTGCCAAAGCTAAGAAATTTGAACTCAAGATTTGTGGCCAATCATTTTTCCCTCGAACCTGAAGAGTCAGAGGCAGGGTTGGAATTGGACTCTGTCAGGGTAACGTTAGCAAAAATACAATTAGAACAGAGGAGACTTGAATTAGAAGACAAGGAAAAAAAAAAAGGGGGAACAGGAGAGAGAAAAAGGGAGAACTTTCTGGAAGGAGCAAGAGGGAAGGGAGTTACGGTGACTTGATTTATCTAGGGGCGGGGGGAACGACAGGGTACCCCAGTGAAAGCATGGCTAACATGGAGGCTACACTTAACTCAGGGCCGTGTGCTAAGCTTTAAAAATTCTTCCAATTGATCTCAAAAGTTCAATGAGGGAGACGTGGAAGCATTTTTTGTAACTTTTGAAAAGCTTGCTCGAGTTAAAATGGCCGTCCGAGAGCTGGAACCTACTGCTACAAAGCAAGCTAAGGAAAAGTCAATGAGGTTTATTCCCTGTTGCCAGATGAAAGTTCATCAAATTATGATGAGACTAAAAATGCTATACTCGGGGCAGAAGAGCTAGTACTGGAAGCCTACCGCCAGAAATTCTGAACCCTCCGAAACAAGCTGATCAAACTTAGTGTGAGAGAAGTAAGCTGCTGGCGTTTGACCAGTGGTTGAGGGCCCTTAAAGTACAGCCCACATATGAAAACCTCAGAGGTGATTTTTCGAGGAATTTAAAAGCTCTCCCATTCTCTATAAAGACCCATGTGGAGGAACAAAACGTGCACAGAGTGAGGCAAGCCACAGTTCTGGCTAATGAGTTCGCTCTCATATACAGCTCGGTTCCCCAAGGAAAACCCTTTCTTAATCACCCCCACAAACCCGAAAAGGACAAAGGGTGGGAAAGTGATAGGAACCCAAACAGTCCTGGGAGAGAAAGGAAAACGGGATACACAGGGGGCCCTCCTCAAGCCAGAAAAAAAGATAGTGCTGAAAGCAGGAGTGAGACCTGGAAAACAGTGTGCTTACATTGTAATAAGGCAGGTCACCTCAGAGCTGACTGATGGAAACTACAGGGAAAGCCTGTAGGGTTAATCAGGACACACCCGCCCAGTGCAGAAGGGACCCTGATGGAAAGCAGAGCTGGCTGTGGCTTTAACTGCAACAGCAGTAAGACCCAGAAAAAAAAACTGCTGTGGGTGGAGGAAAATTTAAATGAGATCCCTGAAAGTTATCAGGATTTTGTGTCCAAAGGGAAAGTAACCCCATACCCCTCGAGTGGGGCAAGCAAGCCCATAGTCATACTTAGGAATACAGGGGCCACCAGATCCCTTTTGCTGGGAAAAGGCATGACCTTTCCCCTAGAGAGTGCAGTAAATGCAAGGATGATAGTGAATGGCATCGGAGGGCAGTGTACGCCCGTACCTTTACACTGGGTGCACCTGGAGTGCGACCTAGTTTCGGGACCAGCGACCATAGGGATTGTCCCTAGTTTGCCTGTGTACGGGGTTGACCTGCTCCTAGGTAATGATCTGGCGGGGGTGAAGATGGTAGCTTCCCCAGTAGTGGTAGAAAGACTGATGGAGGTCAAAGAGACAGGGCAGAGGCAGGGAACAGTCCTCTGCATTTCCCCTGATCGTGTAGTGACTCAGGCCATGGCCAAACCAGCTCCCGGCAGAGGAGACTGAAGTGGCACTGCAGACAGATGACCATGCTGTCTTGGTTGTTTGAAACTTTCTTTGGGGAGTTAGAGAACCCAAGGAATGGGTTAAACAAATCTACCTTCGTTGAGGCTCAGCAAGCCAACCCAGTATTAAAGAAGTTAGCACAGACTGCCCAAACTGAAATTCAAGCAGAGATAGTCCCTGATTGCTACTGTGTAAAGAATGGAATGCTGATGAGAAAGTGGAGTTCTCCAGACCCAAGGACAAAGAGTGGACAGTAGTCAGTGGTGCTGCCGAGGCACCGTAGAGAAATATTAAGAATGGCCCATGAGTTGACAGTGGCTGTACATGTTATAGAGAGCTACAGCACTGAAACAGGCCCTTTGGCCCACCAAGTCTGTGCCAACCATCAACCACCCATTTATACTAATCCTACATTAATCCCATATTCCCTAGCACATCCCCACCTTCCCTCAATTCTCCTACCACCTACCTACACTAGGGACAATTTACAATGGCCAATTTACCTATCAACCTGCAAGTCTTTGGCTGTGGGAGGAAACCGGAGCACCCGACAGAACCCCATGCAGTCACAGGGAGAATTTGCAAACTCCACACAGGCAGTACCCAGAACCAAACCCGGGTCTCAGGAGCTGTGAGGCTGCGGTGCTAACCACTGCGCCGCTAACCACTGCGCCACTGTTGTTGTACAAAAAACTAAAGCCCGCATAAGACAGCAGTTTGACTGCCCTGAACTCCACAAAGATGTAGTGGAATACTGTAAAACTTGCCAAATGTGCCAAGTTGAGGGGAAGCCCCAACCTGCAGTGAAATCTGCACCCCTAATTCCTATACCGGCATTTGGCGAACCCTCCAGCAGAGGGCTGGTGAATTGTGAGGGACTCCTGCCAAGAACAAAAGGGGACAGATAGGCACAGGTCTAGCAGAGTTAGGGAAAAGGACAGCGAGGACAGATTGAGAGGGGTCCGGGTGGATTCCCAAATGAAGCCCCCTACAGTCTGGTCAGCCAACCCCGAAATGTTGGGAAAATTAGACCCCACACCCTCCTCCATAAATGCAGACAAAGGGAGCACCCTACCAGGGCTGCTAACAGCATTTCTAGAAACCTGCAGGGACAAGTTCCCAAAAAGGCAGAGAAAGAGAGGCCAATGCCTCACCTAGTCGAATTGCCGCATGGGACTGCAGTGGAATGTGGACAGATATTTGTGGGCAGGAATGTCCCAGGACATGGGAAGATTAGCAAAGAGACCCTCCCCACAGTCAGGACAAAAGGGGAACAAAAATGCGCTAAAGTGAGCAACCCTTGTATGACTCACCAGAGCATTGAAAGAGAAGTCTGAGGGGACCCAACCACTGCAGTTGCCCATGATCAGAGCTCAAACCCAGAGCTAATTAAATCCAACAATCTCCCTGCAGACCCCAACAAGAACAAAGGCCCAGAGGAAATCTCAGACACCCCACAGGGGCTTAAAACCAACTCATCACCAATACTACCATAAGGAGAGAAATTTGCAAGGTACTGGAACATGAAGGGTTAGAACCACATGCTGCAGAAACAGCAGCTAAGGGTTTAAAGCTTGTGCACAAAGAAGAACTCACCTCAGACAATTAGGGAAATTTGCAGACACCAAGCTCCCCCAACAACCACGTTTTTATTGAGATGCCCATTCCCAGCTGATTACAAACTAATACTAAAGAAACTTTAAATCCATTGAACACCTAACCATTGCCTACCAACCTCAAGGGAACAGGGCAGTTTGAATCAGCACTGCTGCAAAAAGACGACAAGCTGCAATATTAAGATTTCTGAGTTGATGAGAGTGAATGAAAAATGCATGTCTGTTTTCCTGCGTTATCTTTTTAAACCTACAACGAAATGCTCCCCATTGTCACATTTCATTCGGTGTGGTAGAGGTGTAATGGAAACCCCACATGCCACATGGAAATATTAATTTTGTTGTATGGAACTTTGCCTGAAGTCTTTTACTGGACATTATTGCAAATAACATTTAAAAAGCAGAACAGAGCAGCTAAAGACGGCCACGCACGAATTTGCACATGAAAAGCCAAAGGCCGACTGGGGACAGAGATGATTACCCAGTCTACCCAGAACAATGGAGGTGCTCTCTGATCAAGTTACCTAGAATGGTTTTGTCAATGTTGATTATCAAAAGCCATCGACCCCCCTAGACTTTGAAAGAGCCAAACCCCCTACCAAGTTGGTTTGCATAGCTTGAGAGGAGAACTTTGAATTTCTAAAAACCCTTCTGGAAACATCTGGTTCAAACAAAGAGGGCGTCACATGACATGCCTGCCTGTGTAACTCAGCTTGTGAATGGTGCCTCTGAAAGCAGACAGTAACTGAACTCCAGGAAAGGAACATCTCTCTCCACCAAAGTTCCAGGGACGCCTCAGTGACAGCTACTAGCCTCAAGCCTCAAGATCTGTACAGTCAACAACCAGGTGACATGGATAAGCCCCTCTCGTACCTTCCGGAACCAGAGAAGCAAGTCTGAATTGTGCAAGTGGCCCAGTGAGGACTTCAAGACTTCAACTAACGACACAGACTCAGTATTTGAATTCCATTTCTGACAGACTTCACTTCAACCTCCCAACTCTGTTTTCCCTCTGTAATCTATTTGTGTGCGTCTCTCTCTCTCGGGTGAATGTGTCGTGTATTATAGTAATTTCAATCGGTTTAGAGTGATAATGTTAATAAACTTACATCTTTCTTGCTTAAACTCAAGAACACCTGTCTGATTGGTTCATTTTCAATTATAATTATGGAGGAGCAGAAGTGAGGTGGTAAGTTAAATCACTGTGTTAAAAGGATAAACCCAGTTGTGGACAAACCAGAGAAGGGGCAAAAGGAGAGCCTGAGACCCCTTCCTCTCCTGGTTGTAACAGAAAGGTAACATCAGACCCTCAAAACGATGATTAGGGCATACTGCCATGAATATCCCCATGATTGGGATAAAGGGCTAGAATTTCTTTTGTTTGCCACTAGGGATTCACTTAATGAATCTACAGGTTTTAGTCCTTTTGAATCAATTTACAGACATGAGAAAGATGTCCTCTAAAATTAATTAAAGAAAGGTTTTTTTTTTTAAGAACAGAGAGATGAATCTTCTGTGCTAGATTACGTATCCGCGTGTTCCAGGAACGATTCACGAGAGCCTGCAAAGTGCCTCAAGAACATCTTAAATCTTCCCAAACAACTATGAAGAAATGGGCAGACAAGCATGCTAAGACCCGAACATTTCAACCAGGGGATGAAGTGCAGTAATACTACCTCTACAGGGTAAACCTTTGAAAGCATGGTTGAGTAGTCCATATAAAGTGGTCAAGAGAATTGGTAAGGTAAATCATGAATTGACACCCAGATCACCAGAAAAAGAATCAGCTGCGTCATCTCAATATGTTAAAACACCAGGAGGAGGATAAGCACGCACAGTTACGTCAGGTAGTAGGGAAAGTGATGAAAGAAAGGGATAGTGAGGATGAGGCATGAGGTGGCCCAAACAAATCTCAAATTGAACCTCCTACGATCCGGTTACTTAATACCGAATTGCTAGGGAGATTGAACACTATGCTTTCACATTTAAATGCAAAACTGAAGACCGAACAAGGCTACTCACTGCATTTAAAAATGTCTATAGGGATAAGCCAGAATGTACAATCTTAACCATACATGATGTGGATGTAGGGGGATCCTTTCCTATAAAGGAACATCTTTATTGCTCAAGTCCCAAGAAACTGGCCCAGGTAAAAGCAGAAATCGAATACATGTTGGAAAACCACCTAATTGATCCCAGTCAAAGCAGCTGGAGTTCACCAGTGGTATTAGTGCCTAACCCTGACAGTTCAACTAAACTTTGCATAGACTACAGAAAAGTCAAAGCAGTAACAAAGGCAGATTCCTCCCCAATACCTCGCTTAGACTGTACTGACAGAGTTGGCAGTGTCAGGTTTCTTACAAAAATAGATTTGTTAAAAAGGGATACTGGCAAGTTCCTTTAATACACCAAGCTAAAGAAATATCAGCATTTGTCAAACCAGATAGTCTTTTCCAGCGCTGAGTGATGCCATTCAGGCTAGGGGATGCCCCAGCCACTTTTCAGAGACTAGTGAATCAAGTGATAGCCAGTATTCCTAACACTGTGATTTACCTTGATGTGCTGGTATACAGTGACACTTGGAAGGACCACTTGTAAAAGCTGTGGGGGGGGGTGCTCTGTTTGGAAGGTTGCAGTTGACTGATTTGGTAATAAACTTTGTGGAAAAATTTAACAAAATGCCAGATCACTGCAATGGAGTTACTAAAGTAATCTTATCACTTAAAGATTATCCAGATTGCGGGCAAAAAATAATGTAATTGCAGATGCTTTGAGTTATATGCATGCACAGATGGTACAAAGCAAAATTGTATTAACTACAGGTTAAGAGTTAACGGGTAGGAGAGTGAAAATGTGTTCTAAAATGTTTCCATCTTTTATTTTCCCCTTTGTAATGAAACGCATTTAAAAATGGTGTTTCATTTTTCCGAGGATGGAGGTGTTATGAGAGGGCTTCTACATTTGTAAAATATGTTTTAAGGACTTATAGTTGAATTGTGGACATTGATTCATCTAGAAGCTTTAATAGGTGCTGGACATTTTCTTTTTTAAAAAAAAGTCACCAGGAGGATTCCTGGACTTGGCTTGTAAACAAGCCCTTACTGGAAGGCACCGGTTTTCAGATAAAATACCAGCAGGGATATTGTTGTTTTGACTTGGAGAAGCGACAGGTCAAGATTTATAGAAGTCAGGATTCTTGACTTTTAGAATGTTTTTGGTTTCAATTTGAATTGTCAAAAAAGACAGTTAGTTTTTGCCTGCCAAGAAAAGCCAGTTCATCTCCCTCTTGGAAAGAACCCCACATATCCAGTGTGTCAGTCTCCTCTTTCTTCCTGTATTTGAAGAAACCCTGCCTATCAAATGTGTGGGAACCAATCCCCTGTTGCTGCATTTCTTGGAAATGCTTACTCAAACTGATCTTCAACATTGCCTGGAAAGAACTGTTTTCAGAAGATCCTAGTGACAGCCGTCTATACGCATTTGGTATGCCAAACCAAAACAAAGGACATCTTTCCATATCTTCTTTTTTCAAGAATGAGCAAGTACCCGGTTTATGGACGTGAGAGTGTGAGGGGTGAAGGTAAAAAGAGAACTGTTATACTTCAATCTGTGTGTTTATACATTGCTTCATTACTGGTTAAGACTTGTTTTATAATATACTGAAAATTTTGGTGTTCATTAAAGAAACCTGATTGGTGTGTTTTTATTATGGGATAAAAATAGAGTATATGATTGACTATATGGGTAAGTGGGAAAATTTAAATATACATCGTGACCCATGGAGAGTGGAACTAGAATAAACAGTGTACACCTCCCGCCTCGGTTGTAACAGAGGCACCAAGCTTTCGGAAGGATGTGAAGGTATTAGAGAGTGCAGAATAAGAGAATGGTTCCAGGGATGAGGAAATTCAGTTACGTGGATACATTGGAGAAGTTGGAGCTGTTATCCTTGGAGAAAAGAGAATGAGATTATGATGAGATTTGAGAAAGGTGTCCAAAATCATGAGGGGTCTGAACAGCGTAGATAGGGAGAAACTGTTCCCGTTGGCTGAAGGATTGAGAACCAGAGGACACTGATTTAAAGGCGAGTGGTAAAAGAAACAATGGAGACATGATGACAAACATTTTTTTTTTTTGAATACAGGGAGTGATTAGGATCTGGAATGCGCTTCTTCTGAGTGTGGTGGAAACAGATTCAACTGTAGCTTTCAAAAGGGAATTGAATAATTATTTGAATAAAAAAATATTTGCAGGTTTATAGGGAAAAGGCAGGGGAGTGGGACTAGGGGAGTTGCACATGCAGAGAGCCAGCATACACATGACAGGCCAAATGGCCTCTTTCTGTGCTGTAAACATTCTATGATATGCCAAAGACTGAAACATTCAAGCTCTGCAACCTGCAAAGAAGGCAGAGTGAGTCGGTGGAAATTATGGTGGGGTGTAGTTGGGAAGAAAAAAGTATAATCTGTGTTAGGAAAGTAGTAGAGAACAATTTAAATGAATAAATCTGAAATAGATAACTTATTTACTGAGTTCACTACACAGCTGGAAAAAATTTTACACTGCAGCATAGTAGGCACAGTAAACTGTAGGAACTTCATCGTCGGCTGTCCCTCAATATGAGGAGGAAGTTGACTCAAGGTTGCAAATTTCTGCCACGGGTCTTCAGGTGACTGAAGAGGCCGATTCTCTGGGCACATGGGCCAGGACATACCATGAGGTAGTGGGATCCGGATTGCAGGATTTGCTTCCTTTTCTTTCCTTCTCTGCTGTGGCTCTGCCTCAGCAAGGCATTTGGGCTCAAAGCATGTTGCAGCTTGATGGACAAGTTGTTGCCATTTTGAACGATTGGGAGGAGTTTGCGACCAGTTATCAACATCAATGCTGCCACACTTCAAAGAGAGCTTCAGAGTGTCTTTGACGCATTTGATTTGCCTTCCCCTGGAATGTTGGCCATTTCAGAGTTGAGGAAAAATAGGACCGGGGGAGTGGCGGGGGGGGGGGGGGGGGGTGGTAAAAGATGGTTTTCAGCCAGCCGAACACAGTGTCCAATACATCAAAGTTGGTTTTGCAAAAGTTTTGCCTGAATGTTTATGGAGCTGGCTTTGAGGACACCAACGTTTGTTCGACGGTTCTCCCATTGAATCCGGTGGATGTGGTAGAGGTATTACTGATAAAATTTCTCTAGTGCTCTTAGGTGTCGATACACAGTCCAGGTCTCACTGCAGGAGTGTGGTGACAACAACTTCTCTGTACACTAGGACTTCTTTGTTGACGCTGCTGTAGTTTGTAGAAGGCTGAGCTGACACAGCTGGTCCAGTGTTGGATCTCCTAGTCAACGGTGGCCTGTTGAGAGATGTGGCTGCCAAGGTATGGGAAGTGCTCAACATATTCCAGCATCTCATTGGGTGGCACAGTGGCTAGCACCACAGCCTCATAGCTCCAGCGATCTGGGTACTGCCTGCATGGAGTTTGCAAGTTCTCCGTGACCACGTGGGTTTCTGCCGGGTGCTCCGGTTTCCTCCCAGAGCCAAAGACTTGCAGGCTGATAGGTAAATTGGCCATTGTAAATTGCCCCTAGTGGTACGAAAACAGTGGGGATGTGGTAGGGACTATGGGATTAATGTAGGATTAGTATAAATGGGTGGTTGTTGGTTGGCACAGACTCGGTGGGCTGAAGGGCCTGTTTCAGTGCTGTATCTCTATCTCCTTCACCATATATGGGAGATGGAGTATTTGGTTGACCAGCTGTGGGTTGATATGAGTTTTGTTTTGGCAACATTCAAGGACAGGCAGTGTCTCATGTATGCAGAATTTGAAGAGATCGAGAGCGGCTTGCAAATCTGGTGGAGTAGGCAACGATACTGTAGTTGTCCGCAAACTGTAGATTGTGTATGTCTATGGTGGTCAGGTTAGTTTTGGCACAGAGGTGACTGAGCTTAAAACAGTTTTCCATCTAGGCAGTATTTAACACTCATACCAGAGAGCAGCTGATCTTTGATGAGGTGAGCAACCACTGTCAGATAGATTGTAAATAGTATGGGGGCCATCACAGAGCTTTGCTCGATTCCCATCCAGATTTTGAAGGCCTCTGTTTCAGATCTCTCACTCAAGAGAGTTACAACCAGATCATACAGCAATTGAAGTTTCTTGGGTATCCAAATCTTGACAGCACAATGCACAGAGTTACTGAGTCAAATGCTCTGGTCAGGTCAGTGATTGAAGAGTTCCTGATGTTGCTTTCAGCACCTTTCTTGGATTTGTCAGGCAACAAAGACCATGTCAAAGGCTCCTCTGGAAGATCCAAAGCCATACTATCGCTGGGAGGATTTCCTCAGCCACAGGAAGTAGGTGATTTATGAGAATGTGTGTCAGGATTTTCCCTGACATGGACAAGAGGGAAATACCTTGATAGTTTCCACAGCATGATTTAATCTCTCTTCCTGAAGATAGTTACAATTGTCGCATTCCTAAATTCGGGCGGGGGTGGTGGGGGCGAAGGGAGGAGGAGGAGGAGGGAGGGGTTCTTTTTCCTCCCAAATACATAGGATGAGTGTGCATGGAGTCTTGATGTGAGCAAAAGCACACCAGCTTTGAAGAACACAGCTGGAATACCATTCGAGCCGCAGGCTTTGCTGTTTTTCAACCGTTTGATTATTTTTTGCAGCTCTCCCATTGATGGTGGTTCACCCATGGATTCTACCACAGGATACCGGGGGATAGCTTGAAGAGTATCAGTTGCACTGTGGATTCATGGTTGAGGAGTTGTTGAAAATGTTCTTTCCAGCATTGATGGATGGCAGTCATCCTTGAGAGAGATCTCATCCTGTGAGCAAAGGGGATTTTGTCTATTTGACCTTGGTCTATAGATGATCCTAGTGGCTTCAGAAAAGCTTTGCAAGTCATGAAGGTCAGCATATTGTTGGATTTCTCTGGCTTTCTCTTCCCACTACTTGTCCTTTATCTTCCGGATCTGTCTTTGTCAGCCTTGAACTGTTGGAATGTTGCCTTCTTGACTTGCGACCTTGGGTTGTTCTGCCAGGCAATGAAGGCTGCTTGTTTTTGTTCCAGGAGGTTATATATTTCAGTATTGTTTTCATCGAACCAGTCCTGATGATGCTCAAATCCAATGGTCTGGACACAGGAGTCTAGTACAGCTGACTTTATTTGTTCTGTCAGGAAAACCCTATATGCCAAATGGGAAATATTAATTTCATTGGTTGGAAACTTACCTTATAGACTTTTAAATGGCAAAAACCCTATAAGTAATTTTAAAAAAAACTAACAGTTAAGATGGTCACTGTCATTTACAACTGAAATACCAGGACATTGGACTGGAGACAAAAAGTCTAACAAGCCGCCCAATCAGGACAATGGCTTGCTTTAAGTGATTGGATGGCATTGGCAGTCAAGGCCATCCCCGCCCATTGACTTTGAAAGAACCAACCTCCAAGTGTGAATGGACATCCTGGGGCATGTAGAACCTTGAAATTCATTAGAAGGTTCCAGAAAAACCTCATTAGAAGCAAAGGAGATTGAGAAGAACCATGTAACCGCCTGTTCATCTCTGAAGAAACAGACAAGCAGACAAGGCAGTAACCGAGTGGACAGCAGCAAAGCAGGCTGCTTCTCCTCCGTCTCTCTCCAGAAAACATCAAGTGAAAACCGTCTGCAACTGGGGGATCCTCCAAGCCTACAGACTGCTACAGCCAGTGACAAGGGGAAGAGAGCCAGCTACAGACTCTGCCTTCAGGAAAACCCTGAACAAAGCAGGCCAGCCAAAATACACTTTGACCAACCGAGAACTTCAAGAATACAGCTGGAGCCAAGAACTACTGGATCACCCATTTTACAGACTGTATTTAAGTTCCATTTATTCTGGACTTTAATCCAAACACCAAATGTATTTCCCTCCTGTAATCTACTAGCAATTGTTTTGTTAAATTGGGTTAAAGTGTACCTCTTGTTTAAACTCAAGAAAAACCATCCGATTGGTTCTTTCATGATCTCAGTAAAGGAAAAAGGTAAAACACTCAGAGGTGCTAAGCACAACCACTGTTTAAAAGGAATAAACAGTGTTGCAGTCAAATAAGAGGAAGGGGCAAGTGGGGAGCCTGAGACCTCCTACTCAACTGGCTGTAACACTGTTCTGAAATGGAGTCAGACGAGTGAAGATTTTCCAGATAAGTTGCATTAGAATTTCTCTTTGGTTGGGCTGCTTTAGGGCTGAGACATTGATCTTCTTCCTCTTGGACTTTTGGATCTTACAATGTCTTGGTGCTAGGTGGATGTTCCTCACCAATTGAACAAATCAATGATCTGTCCATCAGGCATCAGTTCCCTGCATGGATCCAGTGAAACAGACATCATTTAGATCTTTGACTCAAACATCGACATAATCCAGGAGGTGCAGGGCTTTGATCTAGGCTGCCGGCATGTGGTTGTGTATTTGGCCTTCTGACAGAAGAGGATGTTTATTATAGTGAGGCTATATTGAGTACAATTTGTCAGCAGGACGACACTATTTGCATTGGGAAAACAGGGTGGGATAAACCAATGAAAGAGAGGAAACGACAGTCGAAACATTTTGACTGCAGTTGCATGGTAGATAGTGGTTACGAGGTACTTTAGTTTTGCGTTCCTGTTTATGCAATCCTATTCAAATGCGCAGAGCGTCTGCAGAGTCTCAGACAGGTTTGCGGCTGCCTGCAATGAATTTGGCCTAACCATCAGCCTCAAGAAAACGAACATCATGGGACAGGAAGTCAGAAATGCTCCATCCATCAATATCGGCACCCACACTCTGGAAGTGTTTCAAGAGTTCACCTACCTAGGCTCAACTATCACCAGTAACCTGTCTCTAGATGCAGAAATCAACAAGCGCATGGCAAAGGCTTCCACAGCTATGTCCAGACTGGCCAAGAGAGTGTGGGAAAATGGCGCACGGACACGGAACACAAAAGTCCGAGTGTATCAAGCCTGTGTCCTCAGTACCTTGCTCTATGACAGCGAGGCCTGGACAACGTATGTCAGCCAAGAGCGACGTCTCAATTCATTCCATCTTCGCTGCCTCCGGAGAATCCTTGGCATCAGGTGGCAGGACCGTATCTCCAACACAGAAGTCCTCGAGGCAGCCAACATCCCCAGCTTATACACACACTACTGAGTCAGCGGCGCTTGAGATGGCTTGGCCATGTGAGCCGCATGGAAGATAGCAGGATCCCCAAAGACACATTGTACAGCAAGCTCGCCACTGGTATCAGACCCACTGGCCGTCCATGTTTCTGCTTTAAAGAAGTTTTTGTAAACTCAACATGAAGTCCTGTGACATTGATCACAAGTCGTGGGAGTCAGTTGCCAGCATTCGCCAGAGCTGGCGGGCAGCCATAAAGGCGGGGCTAAAGTGCAGCAAGTCAAAGAGACTTAGCAGTTGGCAGGAAAAAAGACAGAAGCGCAAGGGGAGAGCCAACTGTACAACAGCCCTAACAAACAAATTTTTCTGCAGCACCTGTGGAAGAGCCTGTCACTCTAGAATTGACCTTGATAGCCACTCCAGGCACTGCTCCACATACCACTGACCACCTCCAGGCACTTACCCATTGTCTCTCGAGATAAGGAGGCCAAAGAAAAGAAAGATTCAAATGCACACATTAAATACTTTTAAATTCCGTGGAGGCTGACTAATTTTTTCCACTTGAAACCGGGAGGCTAGATGTCAAAGTATCTAAAACTCAGAATTCCACGGGGAGGGAAAGGCAGAGCGAAGTGCAAAATACACCAAAGTGAACTTCAGACGTTCTGACTCTGATGCCTCATGTTTTTGTTTCTTTTTCAATAGCAACGAGTTATCATATAAGCTTTCAAACTGTCCAATTTGAAAGTATAATCCTGTCTAAACTACTTATATAATCTGTATTGGTGTGAGGACAGTGGTGGTAGCATGTGCCACAGGCGTTCAGAAAATATGGAGAATTGATATCTAATCCCAGAGAGATAAAACCCTGCACCCAGCAAAAACCCGACCAAATGCCCTGAGACGGCGGCTGGTTTACCCCCAACACTCCCCGCCCCCCCCTCTGACATGTTCGACTCTCACCATGGAGGCGGAGGAGGAGCAGCGGCAGTAACAGTCCGGCCACCTTTCGTCCTCCCACCACTCCCTCTACAGCCGCCCTCACTCACCGGAGAACTGGCAGAAGGATGTGGTGATGTTTCCAGGACAGGTCGCGTTCTCGAACCGGGGGACCAGGCCCAGGCTCAGGATCTGATGCACCAACAAGCTGCCGCCGTTCTGCATGGCTCCGCCATCAACACAGAGCCTACCATTCAAACCAATGGACAGTCCAGACAGCCACCATCACAACGACCCGAGACAAGCGAAGCTGCCAGTGAAGATAAGGTGACGCCACCTGATTGACGCTCCCTTTCGCCATTTAGAAACGGCGCCGCTCTGCCCGCCCCCTCCCCAGTCTCGGCCAACGGTACCAACGAATCAGCCGGCACCGCTGTTCCTCACACGTCATCTAAAATGACCAATAAAAGAGAGCAAAACATGACCTCGTTCACCAATAACAGCGAATCAAATCCGAGTGGAGGTGGGCACTCCAGCTCATGGTTGCATCATCTTAATTAGCATGTAGTTTGACCAATCATATTGTAGAACTGTGTGACGTTACAAAAGAGCAGCTGGAGCGAATCAAATTTGACGATTGAGATTTCTGTTTTGTGGTTAAAATATATTCTTGAATTTCCAGTCGGCCGATTCGGTATTAATTCTATTTTAAAACTCCTCACGGCAAATGCATTATTACCCGTGGTTGTTGTCGTCGTGAGATGGTACTACTTTGTTTTTTTGAAGTTGGCGATGCAACGGAAATTTTGACCGTGACTGAAGGTTGTGTTGAATGTGTTCCCGTGGAGCGGTGATCGCAGTGTCCGTTGTGGTCCACCGTCCGGACTGCTGAGGGCTGGAGTGCAGCCAGAGGCCGCGTTCCGGGAACCCTTTCCCGGGAGGAAGAATGTCGGATTCTGAGTCGGAGAATTACTCGTCGGAGGAGGATGCGGATTACGAGCCCTCAGGTAAATGTATTCTTTCAATTCAGCAGCACCTTTGCTGTCATTCCCAGGGTGGCCGCTCTGTACTGTCTGCATTTATAGAACGGGGAGGGTGACGCCTCCCTCCTGCCTGAATTCTATTCCGGCGATCATTGGAACAGAGGACCAGGAGTAGGCTATTCAACCCATCGAGCCTGCCCCGCCATTCAATAACATGGCTGAACTTCCACTTCAGTGCCTTTTTCACACACTATCCCCCATATCCCCTTATGTCATTTGTATTTAGAAATTTGCCAATCTCTGCTTTAAACATTCTCAATGAGCTTCTACACATATCTCACACATAAATAACATTTGCATTGATACAATGCTGAAACCACTTTACATCAATGCAAATTTTGTAGTGCTATTGGTTTTCGAAATTCCCCATCTCCTCTTGCAAATTTTATTTTGTGCTTGGGGCATTTGAATTGCCGCTGTTTCCAGTAGAACCACTCCTTTTGTGAAATACTGCTCGTGCTATAAGAGAAGTACATATTATGGATGTTCTGTAACGTTCATAGAAACGTTTACGGCACAGAAGGAGGCCATTCGACCTATAATGACTGCGCCGGCCAAAAAAGACTCCATCCTGCCTAATCCCACTTTCCAGCTCTTAGTCCATAGCCTTGTAGGTTGCAACACTTCAAGTGTATATCCAAGTACTTTTTAAATGTGATGAAGCTGTCTGCCTCTACTGCCCTTTTCAGCCATTGAGTTCCAGACGCCCACCACCATATGCTTGAAAAAAAATTCTACTCAACTCTCCTTTAATCCTCTACTAATTACTTTAAATTTATTCACCCTAATTATTGATCTCTCTATTAATGGAAGTAGGTCCTTCCTATCCACTCTTACCAGGCCCTTCATAATTTTATATACCTCAATTAAATCTCCTTTTAGCCTCCTGTGTTCCAAAGAAAACAACCCCAGTCTATCCAATCCTTTTTCCATTCCTGGCAACATCCTCGTAAATCTCCTTTGTACCCTCTCCAGTGCAATCACATCCTCCTTTTAATGCGGTGACCAGACCTTTATGCATTGCCCTAACTACAGTCTAACAAGTGTTGTATACATTTCTAGTATAGCCTCCTTGCGCTTATACTCTAGGCTTCAGCCAATAAAGGAAAATATCCCACATGCCTTCTTGACCATCTTCCTGCTGTACGACTTTTAGATTTGTCAACATGCACTTCAAGGTCCCTCTGTTGCTCTACAATTCTCAGAATCCTATTATCTGTTGTGTATTCCCTTACCTCGTTCGCCCTTCCCAAATGCGCTTCTTTGGATGCCATTTTTCTGCCCACCTGGCCAGTACATTGATATCTGCCTGTAATCAGCAGCTTTCTGCCTTATTGTCAATTAATGGCCAATTTTCATATCATCTGCAAACTTCTTAATCATGTAACCTATATTTAAGTCTAAATCATTGACATATACCATGAACAGCAAGGAACCCAGTACTGAGTCCTGTGGAACCCCACTGGAAACAGAATTCAAGTCACAGAAACACCTGTCAACCATTATCCTTTGCTCCTGTCACTGAGCCAATTTTGGATCCAACTTGCCACTTACCCTTGGAACCCATGAGCTTTTAATTTTCTGATCAATCTGCAACATGGAACCTTTCTTAAATCCACCTAGACTACATCAAATATGCTACCCCCTGCAACCCTCCTTTTTACCTCCTCAAAAAATTCAATCAGCAAGTCAGACATGACCGTAACCTTATCTTGACAAATACATACTGCCATAGAATCATAACAGTACAGAAGGAGACCCTTTGGCCCATTGAGTCCATGCTGGCTCTCTGTAAAGCAATCCAGTCAGTCCCATTCACCTGCTCTATCCCCATAGCCCTGCAAGTTTATTTCTCTCCAGTGCCTATCCAATTTCCTTTTGAAATCAATAATTGTCTCTGCTTTCACCACCCTCACCTTTATACCCTTTCTTGAATAAGAATGTCACATCTGCCATTCTCCAGTCCTCTGGCACCTTCTCGCCAACACCAACCCCCCTCCACCCCTCCCTCCCTCCCCAACGTCCTTCAGCAACCTGGGATGTAATCCATCTGACCAGGCAACCTGTCCTGTCTGAGCATAGCCAGCCGTTCCAGTATATCCTGCCTTTCAATTTTCACCCCATCTATTACTTCCACCGATTGTTTTGTTAGCATCCTGTTGCTTAGTAAACTGATACAAAGTACTCATTAAGTATTCTAGCCTTGCCCTGCACGGCTAAGCACATCTCACCCTCTTAGTCCCCAATAGGACCCACCTCGCCTCTTATTACTCTCTTACTATTTACATGCCAGTAGAAGATTTTTAAGTTCCCTTTTATGTTAACTGCCATTCTATTCTCATATTCTCTCTGCCAGTCTTATTTTCATCTTCACTTCCCCTCTCAACTTGTTGTATTTGGCCTGGTTCTCACTTGAAGAATTCACCTGACATGCCTCATACACCATCTTTTTTTTTTGATTTCATCATATTCTCTATCTCCCTCATCATCCGCGAGCCCTGGCTTTGGTTCCCCTACCTTTCACCCTTTTTTGGAATGTACCTAGCCTGTACCTGAAACTTCTCCTCCTTAAAAGTCACCCATTGTTCCAATATGTTTTTTCCTGTTGGTCTTTGATTCCATTTTACCATGGTAGATCCTCTGTCTTCCCGTTGAAGTTAGCCCTCTTCCAATTTAGAAGTTCTGCTTTAGACTGTTCCACACTGTTCTCCATTACGCTCTTACCCACATGTTCCCCCACAGACGTTTGGTCCACTTGGCTCAACTCATTCCCCAGCACCAGATCCTAGTTGGACCAAGAAGATCAAGTTCTCAAGTCAATCAAGTTCTCCTGAACACATTTCAGAAATTTCTCCCTCTCCTTTCCCTTTACTCTGACATTATTCCAGTTGATATTTGGGATAATGAAGTCGTGACATGAAGTCCTGTGACATTGATTACAAGTCGTGGGAGTCAGTTGCCAGCGATCACCAGAGCTGGCGGGCAGCCATAAAGGCGGGGCTAAAGTGTGGCAAGTCGAAGAGACTTAGCAGTTGGCAGGAAAAAAGACAGAAGCGCGAGGGGAGAGCCAACTGTGTAACAGCCCCGACAAACAAATTTTTCTGCAGCACCTGTGGAAGAGCCTGTCACTCTAGAATTGGCCTTTAGAGCCACTCCAGGCGCTGCTGCACAAACCACTGACCACCTCCAGGTGCTTACCCATTGTCTCTCGAGACAAGGAGGCCAAAGAAGAAGATCCCAGTTGATATTTGGGTAATTACAGTCCCTCAGTATCACCACTGTATAGTTCTTTCACATCTCTGTGATTTCGCTGCAGGTTTGCTCCTCTGTCTGTCTCTCTCACTATTTGGAGGCCTATTGAATACCCCCCATAACGTGATCGTACCTTTCTTCTCAACTCTAATCAAATGGATTCTATTTTTACCCCATCAAGGACATCTTCTCATTCCAATACTACAATGTCTTCGAGGTCTTACTTTTTTACTTCCTCTCTAGCTCCTGAAATTGTGACCATAGGACCTCAATAACTGCCTTCTTTATGTCATTGGTACTGACGTGTAGCACAACTTCAGGCTCACTCCCTTCCTCCTGCAGAATATTCTGCACCCTCTCCGTGTTGTCCTTTACCTTGCCACTAGGGAGGTGACTCACGATGGTTACAGAAATGCCTGTCTGTTCCCCTAACTGTGGAGTCTCCTATAATGACTGCATTGCTGCTCTTTCCTGTTCCCTTCTGTGCAGTCCCTTGCCCATTAGTGCTATGGTCTGGACTGCACTCCTTCAAGGCGTCGTCACTCCCAGCAGTCTCCAATGCTGAGTACCAGTTTGAGAGTGGCACACACCTCAAAGACTTTGCACTTCCTGCCTCTTCCTACTCTTTCAGATGGCCACCCATCTACTGTCCTGAACTCCTAACTGTTTGTGGGGCGACCACCTCCTGGAGTGTACGATCCAGGAAATGCTCATCCTTCCTGATGCTCTGCAATAACTCCAGCTGCCCCTCAAGCTCGGAAATCCTGAGCTTAAACTCAAACAGCTGGAGACACTTCCTGCGTATGTGCTCCCCAAGACACACAAAGTCTCCTGAAGTTCCCATGTGTCACAGGAATTGCAAACAACAGGTCTCAACCGTCCATCCATGATCTAAAAAAATCTTTAGTTCCTCTTTTTAGAATCTAGTTAGTACCTTGTTTAAACTGATGTCTTTAGACTGGCTCTGTGCTAATACTCATAATTAATTCACCTCCTAATATACATGCCTCGCTCGTGCTGACAATACTTTTTTATTAACCTGCTCCCTGATACTCACGCTCACTCTGCTCTGCTGCTCTATCTCCAAACTCCTTCAGCAACCCGCTTCTCACCTTGGGGCTCTCTGAACAACCAATCACCTTACTGCTGTCCAGTGATGTCACTCCTTGATTTTTTTTTTGTTGTTGATTTGTTCTCTCGATGCTCTCACTGACTCCTGTTGATTCTCTCGGCCTCGCTATCTCTCTGACTCTCTCTCCCGCTGACTCCCCGCTACTGCTTTTATCTATGGATCTCCAGCATTGTTTTCCCTCAGATTTTCTCTGTCTCTGCCTTGATTAATCCATCTCTCAGAACCTTTTCCAATAATTTCTCCATCACTGTGGTTAGACTGACTGGCCAATAATTACTTGGACTATCCCTTGCTCCCTTTTTAAACAAAGGTACAATGTTAGCAGTCTTTCAGCACCATACCTCCAGGGAGGATCGGAAAATGATGGTCAGAGCTTCCACTATTTCTTCCCTTGCTTTTCTTAGCAGCCTGGGATATATTTCATCCAGACCTGGTGATTTATCCACTTTCAAGAATGCTAAGCACCTTAATACTTCCTCCCTCACAATGTTTATGCCATCCAATATTTCATACTCCTCCTCCTTAACTGCAATATTTGCTTCTCCCCCTCTTTAGTGAAAACCGATGCAAAGTATTCATTTAAGAACTATGCCGTGTCTTTTACACCTCCACACACAAGGTAGCTTTTTGGTCTCTAACCGGTCCAACTCTTACCTTAGTTATTTTCTTGCTCTTTATGTATTTATAAAGCATCTTTGGGTTTTCCTTGCTATTACTTGCGAACATTTTTTCATGCCCTCTCTTTGCTTTCCTAATTTCCTTTTTAATTTTGTCCCTGCACTTTCTATATTTCTCTAGGCTTGCTGCAGTATTGGGGAGATGGTGGCATAGTGGTAATGTCAAACCAGTAAATCCAGAAGCCCAGGCCAATGTCCTGGGGCATCCCACCACTGCAGCAGTTAGAATTTAAATTCAATTAATTAATAAGATTAATTAATAAAAATCTGGATTTGAAAGCTAGTCTCAGTAATGCTGCCATGAAACTAGCATCAATTGTTATAAAAACCCATCTGGTTCACTCATGTCCTTTTTAGGGAAGGAAATCTGCAGTCCTTATCTAGTCTGGCCTACATGTAACTCCAGACCCAGAGCAATGTGTTGTCTCTTGACTGCCCTCTGAAATGACCTAGCAAGTCATTCAGTTGTCAAGGGCAATTGGGGATGAGCAACAAATGCTGGCCGTGCCACGATGCCCACATCTCGGAAAAGAATTTTTTAAAAAAGTATTGAGCTTTTGGCATCTGACATGAGCTTTCCTTTTTTGCCTTATCCTATTTTGGATACTCTTTGGAATCTGGGGGTGGGGTGATGGGGGCAGTAGTGGTCTAGATTTGGGAGCCCCACCCTTTTTTCTTTGTGGGAACATATTTGTTCTGAGCCGGCTTTATCTCCTCCTTGAATGCCTCCCACTGCCCAAACACTAATTTACCTTCAGGCAGCTATTTTCAGTCCACTTTTGCCAAACCCCATCTCAGCTTAGTAAAATTGCCTTTCCACAATTTAAAGTTTTTACTCTTGGTCAATCTTTATCCTTTTCCATAACTATTCTATGTCTAACAGAATTATGATCACTGCCACTAAAATGCTCTCACTGATACCACTTCCACCTGCTCAACTTCATTCCCTGAAGCTAAGTCCAGAACTGCCTCATGTTGGGCTTGCTATTGTTATAAAGGTTTTTTTAAAAAAAACTGGAGGTCTGTGTGCCTTTAAGACTGGAAAAAGAAAAGAATGTGAACAGTGAATTAATGTTGACATTAGCGTTTGAAGAGTGCAGGCTGTAAACTGATATCCGAGCAACAGAAAGATTTACGGCAGTCTTGTTATTTGGACTGCTGCAGGCTTTCAGTTCCATTTTGGCAGTGAAAGAAGAAAGCAGGGGGCAGTGAGCACCTGAAAGAGTTACTGCTGGAAACTGGCCAGGAATACAGCCCAGAAAACACTCTCTTGAAAAAATAATTCCTGTATCAAGGAGGAAGAGACCCAGAGAAAAGGGGAATTGCTACACTTTGTGGAAGAACAATGCTTTGGAGAGAGAAAGTCTGTGTTTCAGGTGTGGCAAAGTTGCTGTTGCCCCCTTTCAAGAATTGCTGTCTAAAGAGTGAGTTCTGTAATTGCTGTGCTCTGCGAAGAAGGCTCCTCTGCTGAGAGTAAGTCCTGTTGACTTTTGTGTTTTTGGAAGTTCCTGAACTCAAGGAATTTTCTACTGTTCGACTACTACTTTAAAAAATTAAATAGATCTGTTGTTACAGCCTGTTGCTGAAAGATCTGTGTGACGCCTGCTGCAGACGAACTACCTTGAATGCCTACCCATCATAGACTGTTCATTAATTTCTCCAGGAGAGACATTGAGTGGCATCTGACTATTCGACTCTGGGACACCTTACCGAATTAGAAAATACCACCAGATGTTACAACCCAGTTATTTTATTATTCCTGAGAAACTGCTGTAAAGACCATATTTACGTTTTCCCTGGTTAACCGTTGGCAATTGAATGTATGTGTGTGCATGAGGGTTAGGAGGATTAAGGAGTTATAAAATCCTTAGATATAAATTCATTTCATTATCCTTTAAAATTTGGTTTATTAATAAATATTAATTTTGTTTAAAGAAACCTGGTTTGGCATGATTTATTCTGGAGATAAATAAAGTGATTAATTTGGCTATTTTTCAGTATGTGGGAAACTTTACATGTATGTGACCTATGGAGCAGTGAGACTGAATTAACAGTTTCTGCCTCGGTAGTAACATATTAATTGGGGGTTCTTGTGGGATTTAAGTCCAATGCTAATTATGTGAATTATAAGGGGAGTAATAATTTAAAGAGGGAAAAAAACCTGGTTTCATGTATATATGGGTAAAGGCTATACTATTGGAATGGCATTAGCAGTTGCAGCAGGGTTTCTGGGAAAGGAAAACGTATCCCTCAATGACTTGAAAACTTTAACCAAGGTTAAATTGTTAGAATTGGCAGCAAAATTGAGGTTCGAGTTGAAATTGGGTGCTAAAAACGCAGAGATATTTAATGTAATAGTCCAACATTTGAAATTGGAAGAAGAGGCAGAGTTTGCAATTGGGGCAAGGCCAATTTTACTAATTTGAGGAGTAATTTAGCGAAAGTGGACCGGAAACAGCTACTTAAAGGTAAATCAGTGTAAGATCAGTGGGAGGCATTCAAAGGGGAGATTCAAGGGGTTCAGAGAAAATGTGTTCCCATGAAGAAACAGGGTGAGACGGCCAAATCTAGAGCCCCATGCATTTCAAGGTGCTTACAGGGTAAGATAAAGAAAGCTTATGTCCGACACCAAGAACTCAATACGACAGAAAGCCGAGGAGTATAGAAAGTGGAGGGGCGAAATCAAAAAGGAAATTAGGAAAGCAAAGAGAGGGCATGAAAGGATATTAGTAAGCAAAATCAAGGTGAACCCAAGGATGTTTTATCAATACAATACGAGTAAGAGGATAACCAAGGAAAGAGTAGGGCCCATAAAAGACCAAAAATGTAACCTATGTGTAGGGGCAGAAGATGTTGGTGTTGTTAATGAATACTTTGTGTCTGTCTTCATTAAAAAAAAGAGGGACGATGCAGATATTGTAGTTAAGAGGAGGAGTGTGAAGTATTGGATGTGATTTTTAAAAAAAATAGGGAGATAGGAAGTTTTAATGGGATTCGCATCCTTGAAAGTTGATAAATCACCAGGGTGGGAAGAAATGTACCCCAGGCTGTTAAAAGAAGCCAGAGAGGAAATAGAAGGTCTGACCATCATTTTCCAGTCCTCACTGGATACAATTGTGGTGCCGGAGGACTGCTAACTTTGTACCTCTGTTTAAAAAGGGAGCGAGAGATAGACTGAGTAATAATGATAGACAGGCCGGTCAGTCTAACCTCAGTAGTGGACAAATTATTGGAATCTATTGTGAGAGACGGGATAAACTGTCACTTAGAAAGGCACATGTTAATCGAGGATAGTCACCATGGATTTGTTAAGGGACGATCTTGTTTGACCAACTTGATCGAATTTTTTGAAGAAGTAACAAGAAAGATAGATGACGGTAGTTTAGTTGATGTGGTCTGCATGGACTTTAGCAAGGCTTTTGACAAGGTCCCACCTGGCAGATTGGTTAAAAAAATAAAATCCCATGGGATCTAGGGAAATGCAGCAAGGTGGATACAAAATTGGCTCAGTGGCAGGAAACAAAGGGCAATTGTTGATGGATGTTTTTGCGACTGGAGGGCTGTTTCCAGTGGTGTTCTGCAGGGCTCAGTACTGGGTTCCCTGCTTTTTGTGGTATATATTAATGATTTGGACATAAATGCAGGGGGCATGATCAAGATGTTTGCAGATGACACAAAGATTGGCCATGTGGTCGATAGCGAGGAGGATAGCTGTAGACTGCAGGAAAATATTGATGGTCTGGTCAGACGGGCAGAAAAGTGGTAAATGGAATTCAGCCCTGAGAAGTGTGAGATGATGCATTTGGGGTGGTCAAACTAGGCAAAGGAATACATGACTGGTGGGAAAATACTGAGAAGTGTAGAGGAAGTGAGGGACCTTGGAGTGAATGTCCACAGATCCCTGAAGGCAGCCAGACAGATCGATAAGGTGGTTAAGAAGGCATATGGAATCCTTTCCTTTATTAGCTGAGGTATAGAATATAAGAGCAGGGAGATTATGCTGGATCGTTGCATTGAAGTTGGAAATCACGTATGAGAACCTTTAGAGAATTGATTCTCTTGGAAGAGTTTAAAAATTCAATCCCTTCAGTAGTGAGAACTCGTGTAGATAACCTGGAAGCTTTAAAAGCCAGGTGAGCAGCGAAAATTGCTGATGATATTGAGCTTGTAAATAATCCAAAATCTTTTGTCCGTCACCCCCACAAACCCGAGAAGGATAGGAAATGGGAGAGTGAAAGGAAGGCAAATAACCAGGGACAAGAAGGAACAACTAGGAATGCCCCAGGATCACCTCAGGCCAGAAAGGAAGGTGCTGAGGGTAGAAGTGAGGTCTGCAAGCCGAAGTGTTATCATTGCCACAAGGTGGGTCATCTTTGGTCGGAATGCTGTACGTTACGAGGTAAACCCTTGGGACTTGTTGGGGTACACAAAGTCACTGCAGAGAAAGAGGTTCTGACAAAGTACAGCAGACCAGGCTGTCACAGCTTTAACGGCAGCTGTAAAACCAGATGCAAAAACTAAAGTGAGCGCAGATCTTAATAAGATACCTGAAAGTTATAATGAATTCTTGTCAAAGGGAAAAGTAACACCATATCCCTTAAATGAGGCAACAAAACCTATCGTTATTCTTGGGGATACAGGAGCTAGCCAAACTCTCTTGCTGGGGAAAGGTATAACATTTCCATCAGAGAGTGCACTGAACGCCAAAGTTTTAGTTAATGGAATTGGCAGGCAGCATATACCTGTACCTTTATACAGAGTGCACCGAAAGTGTGACCTAATATCTGGGATGGTAACTGTAGGAGTTGTCCATAGTTTGCCAGTAGAGGGAATTGACTTACTCCTAGGGAATGATTTGGCCAGATCAAAAATATCAGTTTCTCTTGTAGCCAGAGAGAAATCAAGTGAAGTTAAAGAAACGGAACAATTACAGGAACAAGTTCCAGGAATATTTCCTGTGTGTGTAGTAACTCGAGCAATGGCTAAACAGATTCCATTGTCGGAGGTAAAATTGGCACCACAGACAGATAGCCGAGTATCTGAAACTTTATTTGGGATTTGGATAAGCCTGATGATATGTTTAACAAATCTTCTATAATTGCAGCACAACAAGCTGATCCAGAGTTACATAAAATAGCACAGTCGGCTTTGACAGAAACAGAAGCGAAAGGAGTTCCGGAAGGCTATTATATTGAAGATGGGGTTTTGAGAAGGAAGTAGAGACCGCCTCATAGATCTGTGGACGAAGACTGGACAGTTGTTGAACAGATAGTGGTACTACCTAAATATCACCAAGAATTATTCAGGTTAGCACATGACATTCTTCTAGCAAGGCACAGGGGGATTCGGAAGACCAAATCACGAATAAGTCAGCATTATTACTGGCCAGGCCTTACAAAGGATGTAAAGCAATGTTGTCGGACATGCCATACATGCCAAATGGTGGGAAAACCGCAACCTACCATAAAACCGGCACCACTAATTACTATACCCGTTATTAAGGAGCCATTTAGTAGGGTATTGGTAGACTGTGTCGGACCTTTGCCAAAAACAAAAGCAGGACATCAATACATATCATCCATACAGCTACTCAATTTCCAGAGGCCATTCCTTTGACGACAGTTACTGCGAAAGTAGTAGTAGAGAAGTTAAACCAATTCTTTGAGATATGGATTACCACTTGAAGTTCAATTGGATCAAGGTTCTAATTTCATGTCAAAAGTATTTCATGATGTTATGGGCAATTTGGGTATCAGACAGTTGAAATCTTCAGCATATCACCGACAGACACCGGGAGCTTTAGAGAGGTACCATCAAACTCTCAACAATGATTACAGCATACTGTAATGAATATCGCATGATTGGGATAAAGGGCTAGATTTTTATCTGCTACCAGAGATTCGCCAAATGAGTCTACAGGCTTCAGTCCTTTTGAATTGGTTTATAGACATGAAGTAAGAGGTCCTCTTAAAGTTTATCAAAGACAGGTTCTTGGAACAAAGGAATGAATCTTTGATGCTAGACTATTTGTCTATGTTCCGGGAAAGGCTCACAAAAACTTGCAAAGTGGCTCAGGAACACCTCAAAGCATCCCAAACCAATATGAAAAAATGAGAAGACAAGAAGGCAAAGACCTCAAATTTTCAACCAGGGGTTGAAGTATTGGTATTGTTACTGTTACAGGGCGAACCATTAAAAGCACAGTTTAGTGGTCCATATAAAGTGGTCAGAAAGAGTGGGTAAGGTTGATTACTTGATTGACACCTCGATCCACGGAAAAATAATCGATTGTATCCTATCAATATGTTAAAGCAGTATTATCACAGGGGGGAGGATAAGCCAGTACAGGTATGTCAGGTAATGGGGACTGTTGAGAAGGAAAAGAATAGTGAAGATGAGGCAGAAGGAGGCCTAGACAATTCTCAGATTGAAACTCCTACTATCTGGTTAGTGAACACAGAATGGCTAGGAAAATTGGACAACATGCTTTTGTACTTAGATGCAGAACAACATGAAGACCTAACCAGGCTACTCACGACATTTTGAAGAGTCTGTAGAGATAAGCTGGGATGTACAACCTTAGCCACACATGATGTGGATATAGGGGAATCCGTTCCTTTAAAACAACATCCTTGCTGCTTAAGTTCAGACAAACCAACCCAAGTAAAAGTAGAACTCCAATATATGCTGGAAAACAACTTAATTGAACCTAGTCAAAGCAGCTGGAGTTCACCAATAGTATTAGTGCCTAAACCTGACGGGTCAACTCGACTTTGTATAGACTACAGAAAAGTCAATGCAGTAACGAAGGCAGACTCCTACCCAGTTCCTAATTTAGAAGACTGTATTGACAGAGTGGGCAGTGCTATGTTTCTTCCAAACATAAATTTGTTGAAGGGATACTATCAAATTCCTTTAACACCCCAAGCTAAGGAAGAATCAGTTTTTGTTATACTGGACGGGGTTTTTCAGTATTAAGTGATACAGTACAGGTTAATGGGTACTCTAGAAACTTCTCAGAATAGCGAACCCAGTAGTGGCCAGTGTTCCTAACTGTGCAGTTCACCTGGCTGAGGTGATGGTCCATAGGGACACTTGGAAGGAAAATATGGAACAACTGAGAGACTATGTTTGGAAGGTTGCAATTGGCTAAATGGGACAACCTTTGTAAAAAGAAAATTAAAACCAAAATGCTAGGGTGTTTAGATGGGGTTTATTGTTACAGCCTTATCACTTGAAAATTGTATACATTTCGGGAAAAAACAATGTTATTGCCGATGCTTTGTCACCTTGTTTTTAACCTTGTTGAGTTACCTAAGTAACCATGGTACAAAGAATAATTGTGTTAACTATTAGTAGAATGAATGAGGGCATGAATGTGAAAATATGTTTAAAATGTTTTTTTTTCAATTTTTGGTTTACAATGTAAAGAAACACATTCAAGAGTGGCGTTTCATTTCTCCAAGGGCAGAGATGTCAGAAGAGTTTTGTTTTTTTAAAACAAACTGGGAGGTTTGTGTGCCTTTAAGATTGGAAAAAGAAAAGACTGAACAGTGAATTCATGTTGACATTTAGCGTTTGAAGAGTGCAGGCTGTAAACTGGTATCCAAGCAACAGAAAGATTTACGGCAGTCTTGTGATTTGGACTGCTGCAGGCTTTCAGTTCCATTTTGGCAGTGAAAGAAGAAAGCAGGGGGCAGTGAGCACCTGAAAGAGTTACTGCTGGAAACTGGCTGGGCATACAGCCCAGAAACCCTCTTGAAAACATAATTCCTGTATCAAAGAGGAAGAGACCCAGAGAAAAGAAGAATTGTTACACTCTGTGGAAGAACACTGCTTTGGAGAGAGAAAGCCTGTGCTTCAGGTTTGGCAAAGATACTGTTGCCTCCATTCAAGAATTCCTGTCTGAAGAGTGAATTCTGAATTGCTGTGCTCTGTGGAGAAGGCTCCTCTGCTGAGAGTAAGTCCTGTTGACTTTTGTGTTTTTGGAAGTTCCTGAACTCTCAAGGAAGTTTCTACTGTTAGACTACTACTTTAAAAAATTAAATAGATCTGTTGTTACAGCCTGTTGCTGAAAGATCTGTGTGATGCCTGCTGCAAACCAACTACCTTGAACGCCTACCCATCATAGACTGTTCATTAATTTCACCAGGAGAGACATCAAGTGGCATCTGACAATTTGACTCTGGGACACTTCACTGAATTGGGAAATACCACCAGAAGTTACAACCCAGTTATTTTATTATTCCTGAGAAACTGCTATAAAGGCCAAATTTCCATTTTCCCCGGTTAACTGTTAGCAATTGAATGTATGTGTGTGCATGAGGGTTAGGAGGATTAAGGAGTTATAAAATCCTTACAGACATATAGATTCATCTCATTATCATTTAAAACTTGGTTTATTAAATAGTTAATTTTGTTTAAACAAACCTGGTTTGGCGTGCTTTATTCTGGAGATAAATGAAGTGATTAATTTGGCTATTTTTCTGGTAGGTGGGAAACTTTACGAATATGCTGTGACCTGTGGAGTAGTAGGACTGAATTAAGTGCATTGCTCCCGCCTCTGTTGTAACACCATGTACTGGTTTTAAAAAAAATGTTCTCTTGAATGCATTTTTAAAATTCTGTGCCCGCTATAACATTTACACTGAATTAATCCCAGTTAATAAATCCCCTACTATCACTGGCCTATTGTTTCTTCAGTTCTCCAAACTTACTTATGTATTTGCTCTTCTGTGTCTTTCTGACTGGGGGGTCTATAGTACACTCCAAGCAGTGTGATTGCCCAATTTTTGTTCCTTAGTTCAACCCATTGGGCCTCATTTGATGCTCCTAGCATATCATGTCTCCTCACAGCTGTGATTGTTTCCTTAACCAATATTTTCTCCCCCTTTTTTTTAATCCCTTCTCTGTCTCGTCTGAAAACCATGTAACTAGGAATGTTGAGCTGCAATTTTCTAGCTCTTTAAGCCACATTTCAGTAGCAGCTATGGCACCATAATTCCAAGATCATTTTGGCTTGTTTGTAAAGTGGTAAATTTAGAAGGGATAGGAAGTACCATGTTAGTTGACTACTCCATTTGTGTCCATAGAATAGCCTTATCGTCATGTGTTTATGGATGAACTTTGTAGCATAGCAGTCGCTTCTTCGTCTCTGATCCCAGCATCTAGTGGAGTACAGATGGTGCTGAAAGATAACATTAAGTGGACTACAGATTTGTTTCAAATTGGGCAGGAAGAGGGCTCTTGTAAATCATCATTGACTGCCATAAGACTACACAAAATAGGAGCAGGAGTAGGCCATTTGAGTGTTCAAGCTTGCTCCACCATTCCATAAGATCGTGGCTGATCTTCCACCTCAACTTCGCTTTCCCACCGTATTCCCATTTCTCTTGATTCCCTTAGTATCCAAAAATCTTATCGATCTCTTCCTTAAATACAGCTCGCCGGATCAGAAAATTCCGAAGATTCACAACCCTTTGAGTGAAGAAGTTTCTCCTCCCCTCAGTCCTAAATGGCCAGCTCCTTATTCTGAGACTGTAATCCCTAATTCTAAACTCTCCATTTGGGCGAAACATCACGGCAGGCTAATAGACCAATAGTTCCTGTTTTCTCTCTCCCTCCATTCTTGAATAGCAGGGTTACGTTTACTACCTTCCAGTCCGTGGGGACCGCTCTAGAATCTAGAGAATTCTGGAAGATCAAAACTAACGCATCCCCAGCTCTGTAGCCACGTCTTTTAAAACCTAAGGAGCAGGCCATCAGGTCCAGGGAATGTGTTGGTTTTAATCACATTAATTTCGCCAGTGCTATTTCTTTACTAATATTTTTTAAACTCCTTATTTTCACCAGACCCTTGGCTCCTCATTACTTCTGGAATGTCTATAATGTTTTCTACTATGAAGACAGATTAAAAAGTATTGGTTTAATGTCTGCCATTTCCTTATTCCCAATTATAATTTCTCCTGTCTCTGCCTTTAAGAACCCACTTTTACTTTTTCTAATCTCTTCCTTTTTTACATATGTCTCTTCGTTTACTCTCATTCTGTTTTCTCTATCAACTTCTTGGTCTTTGAATTCTAAAATCCTCCTAATTCTCAGGCTTACTGCTGTTTTTGACAACATTTTGTCTTCCTTTAATCTAAAACTATCTTTAACTTCTTGTTAGCCATAGTTGGACCATTTTTCCCATGGGGCTTTCATACCTCTAGGGAATGTATATTTGTTGCAAACTATGAATTATTTCTTTAAATGTTTCCCATTGCTTATCTACCAGCATATCGTTTAATCTAGTATTCCAATCTAATTAGCCAACCTGCTCCACTTAGCTATGTAATTTACTTTAGGACCCAAGTTTTGGACTTAACTAAATCACTCTCAAATTATCATGATGACTCTTCCCCAGAGGCTCCTTTACTATGGGGTTATTCATTAACCCTCTCTCATTCCACAATACTAGATTTAAAATAGCCTGTTCTTAGTTGGTTTTTCGACACAGTGATCTAGAAGACAATCTTGAGTGCAGACCATGAACTTGTCTTCCACACTATTACTACAAATTTGGTTTGCTCAGTCTACATGAAGATTAAATTCCCCATGATCACTGTATTTCTCGTTACATGCACCTCTGATTTCCTGATGTCAGCTCTGCCTGACAGCTACTTTTAGGTAGCCTATAAACTACTCCCAGCAGGGTTTTCTGTCCCTTGTTTCAGCCATTGTCTTTGGATCCGCTCAGTTCCCGAGTCACTGACTCCGTCCGTCTGTCTGGTAACTGCCAATACCAAATTGTTGCGTCCATGGTGTCATATTTGACACCAAGATAAGCTACCGACCCATATCTGTGCCATCACTAAGACCCCCTATTTCCACCTCCATAACATGCCTGACTCTGTCCCTGCCTCAGCTCATCTGCTAAAACCCTCATACATGATTTTGTTGCCCCTAGACTTAACTACTACAATGCTCTCCTGACCAGCTTTCCACCTTATACCCTTTGTAAACTTGAGGTCATTCAATTTCGAGCAGGATAATGGTATGTTATTGGACTAGTAATCCAGAGGCTTTGACTGATGATTTGGAGACATGAGTTTAGATCCCATTACAGCAGTTGGGGAATTTAAACTCCGTTAATTTTTTAAAAAATCTGGAACGAAAAGCTAGTGCCAGTAATAGTCACCATGAAACTACTAGATTCTTGTAAAAACTCATCTGATTCATTGGTGGCCCTTCGGGAAGGAAATCTTTCGTCCTTACCCAGTTTGGCACCGGACCCACAGCAATGTAGTTGACTCTGAACTACTCTCTGAAGCCACCCAGCAAACCCAGTTATAAGAAACAATAAAAATAAAATTGGACGGACCACCCAACATTGACCTGAGTACTGGACGTGACAAAGGCACATCCAGCCCAGCCGGCCCTGCAAACTCCTCCTCGCTAACATTTGGGGAGTTGTGCCAAAAGCCGGAGAGCTGCCCCCACAGACTGGTCAAGCAACAGCCTGACGTAGCCATACTTACAGAATCATACCTTTCATCCACTATCCCAGACAATTCCATCAGCATCCTTGGATATGCCCTGTCGCACCAGCAGGCACCACTACTGACTGAGCTGGCAAGTCCTGAAGTACACAGCTGCCAGACTGGGTCTGTGGTAGGTATTGAGGGAACCACCTCAAAAGAAAAACCTACTTGAACTCATCCTCATCAAACTATGCGTCACCAACACATCTATCCCTGACAATATTGGTTGGAGTGACCACTGCACAAACCTTGTGGAGACGAAGTCCTGAATTCATACTGAGGGCACCCTCCATCGTGTTGTCTGACACTACCACCATGCCACATAGTATAGATTCAAAACTAATCTAGCAGTTCAAAATTGGGCATCCATGAGGTGCTGTGGACCATTAGCAGTAGCAGAATTGTATTCCACACAATCTGTAACCTCATGGCATAGCGTATCCCTTACTCTACCATTACCATCAAGCCAGGGGACCAACCCTGCTTAAATCAGGAGTGCAGAAAGTCATGCCAGTAGCAGCACAAGTGTATTTGAAAATGAGGTGCCTACCTGGTGAAGCTACAACACAGGAAGACATGCATGGTAAACAGTGGAAGCAGCATACTATAGATACAGCAAAGCAATCCCACAACCAACAGATCAGATTAAAGCTCTGCAGTTCCACCGCATTCAGTTGAGAATGGTGATGGACAATTAAACAACAAACAGGAGAATTCTCCATCCTCCATGATGGCTGGGCCTAGCATGTGAGGGTGAGAGGTAAGGCTGAAGTGTTTGCAGCCATTTTCAGTCAGAAGTGCTGAGTGAATGATCCTCTCAGCCTCCTCCTGAGATCCTTGCTATTGCAGATGCCAGTCTTCAACCAATTTGATTCACTCCATATGATATCAGGAAATAGCTGAGTGTACTTGATATAGCAAAGGCTATGAGCACCGAAAACATCTCGGTGGTCCTGGTGAAGACCTGTGCTCTGTCACTAGCCATACCTCTAGCTGAGCTGTTCCAGCACAGGTACAACAGTAGTATATACACAACAATATGGAAAATTGCCCAAGTATGTCCTGTCCAGTAAAAGCAGGACAAATCCAATTTGGCTAATTATTGCCCCATCAGCCGACTATCAGTCATCAGCAAAGTGATGGAAGGTGGTGTGGACAGTGTTATTGACCATCGCTTACCAGGAATCTGCTCACTGAGTCTCAGTTTGGGTTCTGCCAGAACCACATGGCTCTGGACCTCATTACAACTTTGGTCCAAACATGGACAGAAGAGCTGAATTTCTGAGGTGGGTTGAGAATGACTGCCCTTAACATCAAGACAACATTTGACCAATTGTGGTATTTGAGCCCCAGTAAAATTGAAGTCAATAGAAATTGGAGGGAAAAACTCGCCACTGGTTGGAGCCATACCTAGAATAAAAGCAGATGGTGTGGTTGTTGGAGGCCAATCATCTCAGCCTAACAGCTGCAGGAGATCCTCAGGGTAGTGTCCTAGGCCCAGTCATCTTCAGTTGCTTCATCAATGACCTTCCCTCCAACATAAGGTTAGAAGTGGAGATGTTGGCTGATGACTGCATGGTGTTCAGTACCATTCGCAACTCCTCAGACAATGAAGCAGTCTGTGCCTGCATGCAGGGGTCCTGGACAACATTCAGGCTTGGGCTGATGAGTGACAAGTAAATGCCAGGAACGATCATCTCCAGCTAGAGTTTAACCACCTCCCCGTGGCAATCAACAGCATTACCATTGCTGAATCTCCCAAAGTCAATGTGCTGGAGTTACAATCGATCAGAAACTGAACTGGACCAGCCACATAAATACTGTGGCTATAAGAGGAGCTCAGAGGCTGGATGTTCTGTGGCAAGTGACTTCCCTTCTAAAAGCCCCAAAGCCTATCCAGCATCTACAAGGCACAAGTCAGGAGTGTGATGGAATATCTTCACGAGCTTGGATGAGTGCAGCCCCAAAAACACTAAGAACCTCAACACTGTCCAGGATGAAATACCCTTCTTGATTGGCACTCCATACACTCCTCCACCACTGGCACACCGTGTCTGCAGTGTGCACCATCTATACCATTACCAAGGCTTTTCAACAGCACTTTTCCAAACCCCTGACCTCTGCCACCCTGATGGATAAGGGCAGCAGGAGCATGGGAACATCACCTGCAAGTTCCCCTCCAAGTCACACAGCATCCTGACTTGGAAATATATCACTTTTCTTTCATTGCTGGGTCAAAATCCTGGAACCCCTTACCTAACAGCACTGTGGGAGTACTTTCACCACATGGACTGCAGTGTTTCGAGGGCAATCAGAGATGGGCAATCTTCTTTCTTCTTCTTTGGCCTCCTTGTCTCGAGAGACAATGGGTCAGCGCCTGGAGTGGCTATAAAGGCTAATTCTAGAGTGACAGACTCTTCCACAGGTGCTGCAGATAAAATTGGTTGACAGGGCTGTTACGCAGTTGGCTCTCTCCTTGTGCTTCTAACTTTTTTCCTGCCAACTGCTAAGTCTCTTCAACTCGCCACGCTTTAGCCCAGCCTTTATGGTTGCCTGCCAGCTCTGGCGATCGCTGGAAACTGACTCCCATGACTTGTGATCTGTCACAGGACTTCATGTCGCGTTTGCAGACGTCTTTAAAGCGGAGACGAGGACAGCTAGTGGGTCTGATACCAGTGACGAGCTCGCTGTACAATGTGTCCTTGGGGATCCTGCCATCTTCCATGCGGCTCACATGGCCAAGCCATCTCTGGCGCCGCTGACTTAGTAGGGTGTATATGCTGGGGATGTTGGCCGCCTCGAGGACTTCTGTGTTGGAGATACGGTCCTGCCACCTGATGCCAAGTATTCTCCGGAGGCAGCGAAGATGGAATGAATTGAGACGTCACTCTTGGCTGACGTACGTTGTCCAGGCCTCGCTGCCATAGAGCAAGGTACTGAGGACACAGGCTTGATACACTTGGACTTTTGTGTTCCGTGTCAGTGCGCCATTTTCCCGCACTCTCTTGGCCAGTCTGGACATAGCAGTGGAAGCCTTTCCCATGCGCTTGTTGATTTCTGCATCGAGAGACAGGTTACTGGTAATAGTTGAGCCTAGGTAGGTGAACTCTTGAACCACTTCCAGAGTGTGGTCGCCGATATTTATGGATGGGGCATTTCTGACGTTCTGTCCCATGATGTTCGTTTTCTTGAGGCTGATGGTTAGGCCAAATTCGGTGCAGGCAGCCGCAAACCTGTCGATGAGTCTCTGCAGACACTCTTCCGTGTGAGATGTTAATGCAGCATCGTCAGCAAAGAGGAGTTCCCTGATGAGGACTTTCTGTACTTTGGTCTTCGCTCTTAGACGGGCAAGATTGAACAACCTGTCATCTGATCTTGTGTGGAGGAAAATTGTGGGGGCAATAATTGCTCCCTTTGTCAATGATGCCCATATCCCATAAACAAATTTAAAAAAAAAACTCTGCTGCCTGTGTCCTAACTCTCATGAAGTACTGTTCACCTATCATCCCTATGCTCTCTGCCCCATGCCGCCTCCCAATTAAGCACCGCCTTGATTTTAAAACTCTGATCCTTGTTTTCAAATCCCTCTGTGCCTTGCCCTTCCCTACCTCTAATCTCCTGCTCCTCTAATTCTGGCTTTCTGAGCAAGCCCAATTTTAATTGCTGCACCGTTGTTGCCTGTGCCTTCAGCTGCGTGGGTCCTAAGCACTGAAATTCCTTCCCTAAACCTTTCTGCTTCTCTCTCCTCCTTTTAAGACGCTCCGTTAAACCAACCTCTTTGAGCTTTTTGTCATCGGCCCTAATATCTCCTTGTGGGTCTATGTCACATTTTATTATTTAGAGATACAGCACTGAAATAGGCCCTTCAGCCCACCGAGTCTGTGCCGACCATCAACCACCCATTTAAACTAATCCTACACTAATCCCATATTCCTACCACATCCCCACTTTCTCTATATTCCCCTACCACCTACCTATGCTAGGGGCAATTTATAATGGCCAATTTACCTATCAACCTGCAAGTCTTTGGCTGTGGGAGGAAACCAGAGCACCCGGTGAAAACTCACGCAGTCACAGGGAGAACTTGCAAACTCCGCACAGGCAGTACCCAGAATTGAACCCGGGACAGCTGGAGCTGTGAGGCTGTGGTGCTAACCGCTGTGCCGCTCCTGTGAAGTGCCTTGGGACATAAAAGAAGCTTTATAAATACACATTGCTGTTCTTCGCTCCACCCACATTGATTGATTGCACATCTTGATTTTTTTAAGCTAAGATCTTTTCTCTTCACTGTTTTTATCCCATTCTTTTATTTATCAGAGCTACCCCTCCCTGTTCCTTTTCTGTTTTGCTGATCTCTTCCCAAATACTTGGCTTTTAGATTTTGCTCTGTAATCATGTCTAATGGCAATTTGATCAAACCCATTAATTTCTATCTGTTATATTAATTCATCTGTTTGTAGCAAATGTGCATTTAGATATAGTGCCTTTATTTTTAATTTTTACTATTTTTCCCGGATGTCACCTTACTCATTAATACCCTCTTACCTTTGTTAAGCTCTCTGTTCCTCCTGACCCATTCTGTTTATTTTTACCCAAATTGCTACTCTGCTTTACAGCCTTGACATTTCTCTTACTGCTTTTGAATTTACCCATTTCCAATTCCACTGCCCACTCCTGCTCCCCTCCATTAGCTTAAAGCTCTATCTTATTTGATTTGCCAGGACCCTGATCCCACCCCAGTTTAAAATGGAGCTCGTCCCAATGGAACAGCTCCCTTTTGCCTCAGTACTGGTGCCAGTGACCCATGAATTGAAACCCCTTCCTCTCACACCACTCTTTCAGCCATACATTTATCTAATCTTTCTGCCCCTATGCTAACTTGCGAGTGACTCTGGCAACAATCCAGAGATTATTACCTTTGAGGTTCTGCATTTTAATTTGGGCCTAGTTCCTCAAATTCTCTAAGTTCCAGATCAACCTATACTGTTGATTCCTACATGGATCACAATAAGTAGATCCTCCCCCTCCCTCTCCAATTATGAAGAGAAGGGCAGGCAACACAATCTTTGGAACTCCCGGTCACTGCAAAGAGCAGTATCGATCTCCCTGACTATACTGTTCCCTACCACTACCACCATGCTTTTTCCCTCCTCCCATTTGAATAGCCTCCTTTACCAAGGTGTCATGGCTAGTTTGTCCATCCAGCTTGCAGACTTTGTCCTTATCCACCCAGGCAGCAAGAACGTTGTACTTGTTGGATAAGGGCAAAGGCTGAGGTTCCTCCAGCACTGCGTCTGTCATAATGATGGCTTATGGGTGTCGCTACATGCAAATAGGGAGGAAGGGGAGGTGACGGAGCGTGATAAGAGAGGCAGAGGGGCTATCTGATCAAAATTGCTGACATCCAAGAATGATAGACATGTCAATAAGGTAATCATGCTTTAATGAGGTGCAAACAATTGATTGAGGTAGTGTGAATTGCCTGAAATAGTTGGCATGCTTAATACTGTTTAAGCGATCCCTTTGTAATTGATGCCTGTGCTGGTGACAAATGGTTAGCCTGATGTGGGCAGCTGTCCTGGATAAGCAAGGACAGTGTAAGCGGTAGGGACTATTAGCACACTGTGTTATTCTTGTGCTTATATCCAAATCTGTTCTGTGTGTGAGAACCGTACAGGTCCTGGGACAAACTACAACCCACTTCTGATATTGGCAGCTATGAGTCTTGTAAAGATGTTTCTTATACCCATGTGATGTGCAGGATGAGGATCAAGCAAGATCAGAAGTGAGAAGCACAACAATCTGCCTTTTTATCAACTCCCCCCACAAAGAAACTATCTGTCCTCCCCTTCGCATCTCTGTTGGTTTATTTTGTCCAGTACCATTAATATAAGAAATGTACCAACCTCCAGAATATTGCCGCATTTTTCTAAATCAAATGGAAAATTGCCTTGATCCTGTATCTATTTTAATTTAGTAATATGCAAAAAGAGTGAGTGCAATACTTTTTGTTTACAGATGAAGATTATAGTGAAGATGATGTCAACGACCTGGTGAAAGAAGATAATCTAGATGAAGATGAACAACCTCAGAAAAAAAAATCCCTGAAGAAAACAGGAAATGTAATCTCCAGGTAAATAGATTCTCTATTATGGGATAGCACTGAGTGCAAGGCCTTCATGTGGTAATGTTGACCCTGGTCTCATACTGAAAGCCAAATTTAGAATATTCTGACACTGGCTTACTGTGTGTTTGCTTTCTGTCGCCACCAGTGGCAGTGCCATTATGTCCTTGCACACTCCAATTCCCTTTCTAACTCTGTCGTCTCCTTATAGCGCTGTCTGTCACCAAAATCTACCTCTTTGATCATCAATCGTTTCTTTAATTCTTCTCTAACTCCTCCAAAGTGTCTAGCCCCCTCAACCTTCTCTTGTGGAATGCCTCTAAGTATTTTGTTTCATTAAAGGTGCCATATAAGTGCAAGTTGCTTGCTGTCTGACAGCCTGCATTGGAATTTCCGTACTCTGCTTCATGACACTGATCACTCAGATATCAATCATATCTGTACAGTATCCTATCTTCAAGTCAGGCTTTAACTCCTAAATCACTCCGTTGGTTATTTCTTGTCATCAAGCTTCAACTCTGAGAACATTCCTGCTGTGCTTAGTTCTCTGCCAATTTTCAGTGTAATCTAAAGCCTCTTAAGTCCCCTTATGTGCACATATTACTACGGCCCTTAACCTGTGTCTTCCCTACTTCTCTTCTTTCTGCCCCACCCCACTTGCTACCCCTTGGTCCGAAGCATGCTTCCTCTTCCAGTCTGCCTCTTATGTCACCTTTTAATCCCCCTGTTCTCCAGCAGATAACCCCCTCGGACCTCATTCAATCTTGCTGCTCTACTGACCTTATTTACTGCTGTGACAGCTCTCTATTCCTCCTTTAGTATTGAGGCAACTGCGGTACCCAATCTGTCATCCCCCGGTTTGGTGACCTGGTAATTCCTTATGCTGCAATCTCTGTATTTAACCCTGATACATTCCACAGGACAAAGCTGAGTACGGAATAGAAAGTATAAACTTTATTTATTTGTTTTTAATGAATTTAGCCTACCTTGTATAGAAGTTCCTAGAAGAGATCTAGTGTGTATGAGAGGTGTACTTCCAATCTTAACTTTTATGCTCTTGTTTGACAGCAAAAGAAACCGAGAGGAACTGTCTTTAGAGTGTGATGATGAAGGAGAAGGGGAGGGTGACCATACTGCTGACGAGGATTTGAAGGAAAAGAAGAAAGCTGATGACCTCTGGGCCAGCTTCCTGAGTGATGTTGGGCATAAGTCTAAACCTGTAGCCACGACTCCAACTTTCAGCAGAGAGGTAATGCTAAACACCGAGCTGGATCATAAAACTAGGAGAATAAACATAGGTGCTACAGGACATATGTTAATGGCATGAGAGAAAATATAGAAAGCTGCTTTTGGCTTTGAGATTTTTTTTTTATCTGAAGACCTGTTTAATAATGCACAGGTCTGAGAGTCCTTGTAAACTATTAACAACTTGCATTTATACAATGCCTTTAACGCAGTAAGACATTCTAAGGCACTTCACAAGAGTGTAATCAGACAAAGATTGACACTGAGTCCAAGAAGGACACACTAGGACAGGTGACCAAAGGCTTCGCCAATGTGTTACGTTTTAAGAAGGGTTTTAAAGGAGGAGAAAGAGGTGAAGAGGTTAAGTCGGGGAATTCCAGAGCTCCAGGCCTAAACAGCTGAAGACACAGCTGCCTTGGCCGTGCAAAGGCAATGGCGATGGCTTGGAGGAGTCCATTCTAGGGCTGGAGGATGTTGCAGAGATGGGGAGGGGCGAGGCCATAGACAAACTTGAACACGAGGATGAGAATTTTAACATGGAGGCATCCAGGGACCAGGAGACGATGGGGGAGACAGGGGTGATGGGTGAAAGAACTTGGTGTGAGTTAGTATGTGGATGGCAGAGTTTCTGATGGACTTAAGGTTATGGTGGGTGGAAGATAAAAAGCCAGCCTGGAGAGAATTGGAATAGTTAAGACTGGAGGTAACAAAAGGATGGATGAGGCTTTCAGCAGCAGATGGGCTGAGGCGGGGCAGATACAGGTGATGTTAAGGAGGTGGGAGAAGGCAGTGTTGGCAATCGAGGATATGGGGTCAGAAGCTGAATTCAGGGTCAAATAGGATGCTGAGGTTGCAAACAGTCTTGTTGAGTGACCATGGAGGATGGGTGAAATTCGTAGATAGGGAATGGAATTAATGGTGTGGATCGAAGGTAATGGCATTGATCTTCCTAATCGGCATATCAGGGACTGGATGTCGGTCAAGCCAACTGACAACAGAGGCAGCGAAGGAGTCAACAAGAAAGCTAATGGTGTGGTAGAGCTGGGGCGGTCATCGTACGTGTGGAACCTAGCGATGCGTTTTCGGATGATTTTGCTGAGGGGTCCCATGGAGATGAGAAATAGGAGGGACCAAGGGCAAATCCAGGAGTTCCTGATCATAATTATGATGAAATGGGGCTTTCTGAATATAAGTGTGTGACGTGCATATGCAGCCATGTACTGGAATATCACTTTCTCAAATGCCTGTTCATTATAATTCCTTTTGTAATTTTTGAAAAAAGTGTTTATTCCCTGGATGTGGGCGTCGGTTCAAAAGTATTCCAATATCATAACCACTGCATTATAGTGTGTACTGCGACTGAGATCACTGGATCTTACCTGATCATTGAGCAATCACACCTGGGCTTTAAGCAAGAATATCCCTCTACCTGTTAAAATCATTCTCATACTAGTCCCTACTTTGTGGATATCTAGAATTGAGCTCTGTAATTTTGGCAAAGGTCTTAAATATTTTGGGGCATTTTTGAAAATATGAGTACGAAGCTGGAGACTGCTGAAAATGTTCTGATGCCTACAGCAATTTTGAGTGAAGTGTTGATATTATTACAGTTTCTATTGGGATTTCCTCATCTAAGTACTTACATATTGAATAAAGGGATCTTGTTTTATTTCAGAACAAAGTCACACACAAATTCAAAGCATTATCTACAAACTGCCAATATTTTTTAAATGGCCCTCCTACTGCTGCAGTTTTTGCAAGGGAGAAACCGCTTGTTCTAACATTATCACACAATGATTGAAGCAGATTTTGAAAGCTACAGTAAATTGTTATGGTAATTTAATGGGGAAGCGTATCTGTCTGAATTGCTGTGCAATTCTAAATAATGGGTACCTCGATACTTACTAGTAGATTTCAATCATTCTTTTCTTTTTTCCTCTGTTTTTGGATTGTTCAAAGCTGTTAACCAGAAGCAACATGCAGACAGACATTTTATGCCAAATGCTTTCTTCAACAGTTGGGTGAATGGGGGCCATTGGCCACAACCGTATCTCTATTGCTAACACAGGATTCAAACTGGGCTATTGCTGTAGGTAATCACTGAATGGACTTCAGTAGACTAATCCTGCTCCATATGATGTTACAAATGTGTTTATGCATGATTTGTCATTCTGTTTTGAATTCCATGTTACTTTTTCCCCTCTGCTCCACTGCTGGCCTGAAGGTGTTGACTGCCTGCTGGGGTGTGGTACCTGACACTCTGTAGCACCTCACCCAAAGAAAGGGATGTCCTAGATCATGTTAAAGCACTTTGCCACCAATGGTCTACTTCAGGAGCATTGTCTGTTGTCAGAGGGAAGCTTGACCACTAATTGCCCACAAAAAGCCCTGCAAACTACAAATGAGATTAGTAACATGGATATGTTACATTCACCTAACAGGTGCAACGAGTCTCAGTTTAACATCCCATTCAAACACCACACCGGTAACAATTCAACACTCCCTTGGTAGTGCCCCAAAATGTCAACGTCGGTTACATGCCCTGGTCCTGATGTATTACTTGAATCATTGTCGGTTTGATTCAGAGATATTGATATTGCTACCAGCTGAATTGAACCTTGATGATGAACATCATACTTGCAGGGGACAATTGCAGTTGAGGCCCATTCCGATCTTCTTGTCCAACATCCACACTCCTCGAGAAAGAGTTGCTGGGTAACCACCACAATGATTTTTCTAATTCCCCACACTACACCATCCCAGGATTGTTGAGACCCTTTGTAGTACATTTATTGCTCTCAAGCTGAGATCAACTCTGTATAGACCAGGGGTCTTACTTGGTGCCTTCCCTATGTGTGTGACTCACCCACTCGTTGGCTGAATTCACTGAGCCATGGGAGGTGGGGAAGGTGACTCCTTGGTTTCATGATATTTCTATTATTTAGATCGTTGCATCAGTGATGATTAATCATTGACTTCATAGTTGACAATTTTTTTCTTTATGAGCTCCTATAAACTTTTTCTCTTGTTTTTTTTCTCCCTCTCCTTGATCTTTGTTCTGTTCCTTGTTTGTTGTCTTTTTATTGTTTCAAAATCCTATGAAACCTTGTCCAAGAATTTGTCTCTGCACCACTCCTGTCAGAATGGCTCTGGTTATCTCTTGTTTTGCTTTGCAGGTTTTAGTCTAGAATTCTGCTAAACCTAATTGAAAAATAATTGGTGTTTAATTCCTTGTAATGTGTGTTCTCATATTTTTAGATGTTGGGTGGTTGTTCTGTCTAATGAATGTAACTTTTATGTACTTATTTCTGGTTGTGTGCGAATTAGTAAATACTTAGAATGGATGGGTCCATTCTGGTTACTGATTGGAAATGGTCATGGAAATGGTTTTTTACCATGTGGGGACATTTATCAGCAAGTAGGTAACAATTGTTATTAAAGTGCCTCTATATTCTTTGTTAAATGTAAGTCCTCAAAAACATATGCTTAAATTGTGGAGCTGGATTCATTGGCAGGCTGAAGATTTCATAGAAACTGGACTTTGCTTTGTTGTTGACAGTTCATTGAAAGGACACTGATATGTTGTTTAAAAACAGCCTTGCTGGAAGTCATATGCTTTAAGCAATAAACAACAGAAATCTTGGTGACCTGGGAAAGATGTTTACCAAGAAGTGACAAGTCAAGATTTATAGGGTTCGGGAGGCTCGACTCTTGAGATATTGTTTTTGTTTTCACTTTGGAGAGTGTGTTGGGGTGTGAATTGTTTTGAAGACAGTTGGACAAAACCAGCCAAGGGAACAGCCACCATCAGCTCACCCTCGTCCATCTCCTTGAGAACATCCTGAAAATCGAGTGTAAGAAATAGAGAAACTGATGCTGCATTTCTCCTGAAAAGCCTGTCAAACTGATCCTCAATGACGCTTGAAAAGAACTGCTCTAGAAAGATCCCAGTGACAGCCATCTAGGCGTATTTGGGGCGCCTGACCAAAAAGGACGACTGACATCTTTCCATATCTTCTCTTTTTCTTCAAGAATTAGCAAGTATTTGGCCAAAATATTCTTTTTTGCCTTTTTTTTGTAATATTCCTCAGCAGAGAGAATTTCTGTATTTTTTTCAGTTTGTATGTGGGGAATTTAAAAAGGAGAACTTTCATATTTCAATCTGTGTGTTAATGCTTTGCTTCATTACTGGTTGAGTCTTGTTTTATAATAAACTAATAATGTTGTTTATTAAAGAAACCTAGTTGGTGTATTTTATTCTGGGATAAAGAGTCGAATATATGATTGACTGCATCGGTAACTGGGTAAACATTTAAAAAAAAAATGTTGTGACCTGTGACGAAGTGGAACTGGAAAAGACCGTGCAATCCTCCTGCCTTGGTCGTAACACAAGACTGCCCAAAAAAACACTTGGTGCCAACCTAACTGGATAGAACCCTCTGCTGTCTCCTCAGCGCTGCAGCAATTTCTGTTGTTTTAGTAATAATCGTGCTTCTCCTCCATGACCAGGTTTTTCTCGGTGGGGGTAGGGGGTGCAGAGGGGGCATGGGGTGTGGAGACTTAAATATTTTTTTTTAACAGGTAAGTATATGTGTACAGCAGTTTGTGTGCTTTTTTAAAAAAAAAATGTATTTTAAAAAGCAGAGTGTCATCACTCAGCTGTTGTTAGAAACATTTCAAGTTTCGTAAATATTTGTCTTCAGCTTTACATGAAATACACCCTTAAACTTTCACAGATTTTTAAAGATTATTTTGATTTAAAGCTTATTTTAAAAACAGCTAATCATAAGTTATGAAAGTGGAAATGTTTGCATTAGTTATTAAGACTGATAAGTATTAAAATAATTTCTGTTCAGGTTATAACTACAACTAAGCTTCCTTTTAATAAGTGGCAGTGGTTAGCATCACAGCCTCGCAGCTCCAGCGACCCGGGTTCGGTTCTGGGTACTGCCTGTGCGGAGTTTGCAAGTTCTTCCTGTGACCGCGTGGGTTTCCTCCGGGTGCTCCGGTTTCCTCCCACGTGCCAAAGACTTGCGGGTTGACAGATAAATTGGCCATTGTAAATTGCCCCTAGTGTAGGTAGGTGGTAGGAGAATTGAGGGAAGGTGGAGATCTGAGAGGGAAATGGGATTAATGTAGGATTAGTATAAATGGACGGTTGGTGGTCAGCACAGACTCAGTGGGCCGAAGGGCCTATTTCAGTGCTGTATCTCTCTATGACTACGACTCTAAGTGACTGGGCGAATGTAATACAAGGGAGCTGAATTAACCTAAACCATGGAATGTTTTTAATAAACCAAAACAGAATTATCATTAATTTGATAAAGGGCCCTCACAAGATGCAGACAGTTATTAAAAAATTGTATTTTTATCTGCTAATTTAGGCAGCAATTGTACTGTAGTATATGACTTGCAAAAGTTGTTTCAATGGTTTTGCAGTCATTACCATATGTTATTTGGATGGGGAGCTGAAATGCGTGTAATTTTCCTTTCTTATCTCTCCTGAATAGGGCATATTAGTAGATCAGGAGAAGTTGAGCAAACCTCAGGATGTAGTGAAAGACTCAGAGAAGCCAAAAGCACCTGGAAAAGTCAAAATTACAAAGGTGTTTGATTTTGCTGGAGAAGAAGTTAAGTAAGTGGTTTTGTTTTGATAGTTATTCATACCTGTATTCTGGCCAATAATTTGTAATTTAACAGTAAAGGAGGCATAAAGTTCTAAAGTGATTGTTCCTGTCCAGATTCTGCTAGTAGTTTTTGTACATTATTAATCAGCTGTTCTCAGGTCTGAAGAGTCTGCGATCTGAAACACAACTATGATGTTTAGCTACTAACCTAGTCTGTCTCTGTAATCTGTAATCTTAACTGTTCTTGAGGTCAATTGGTTGCTGTTTGGCAAGAGAAGTTTGTGGATTGCCAGTTGCTTGTAAAGTTCAAAAAAACAAAGTGTCTTTTTTTAAATGTGTATTTTTGAAAACTTTGAAGTGTGACAGATTCTCTCAAAACATTTATATTAATAGATGCTTTCACTTTTTAAAGTTTATTTTGGCATGAATATGATGTGAAAGTAATCTAATGTGGGCCAGTCTTTGCCACATGACCGCTTTTTGTTTTGAAGTTTATTCTGTTATTGAGTGCTGCAAAGAACTTTGAGGGTGCTTGATTCAGACATTGTGTTCGAGTTAGCAGAAAGTGTTCAACCTTGGCAAAAACACCTCCTGTTTCAGTGAGCACAGAAATGCAATGTCTGTAAATTATGGCACACAATTTAGCATGTGCAATTTCCATGCAAGGGGTGAATTGCACACAGCCAGAATAGTATATTCAGGTAATTCTGTTACAGCAGACAAATAACACACCTCCTGCTGAGATGGTGTTTTGTGGACAAAATAATTAAAAGTATGGAATACAGATCTTCTTTTCATTCTCTGTCTGGCTGTCTACTAACTACATTTGGTGGTTCATATATCTTGCAGCTGTAACAGCACAGTAAGCATAGTTGACTGGTTCTGCAGAATAATAGAAAGAGCAGTATAGATCCAAGTAAGCCAAGGCAGGCACTTGAAGACATATTATCAAAATTAATCTTCCAGTACAGTTACTAGATGCACTTGTGGCCCTGTGATGTCTGGAAGATCTCCAGTTTGAATCAATACCCAGAACAATTGGAGTACCACAGCTGACCTCATTGTCTCCAGCCTAGACAGAGATAAAATCAGATATAATTCTTGCTAACTGGGGGAGTTGGGGGTGGGTTGGGGTGTGCAGAGAGGAAAGAAAATCACAGAGACAACTGAGCAAATGGTCTTATTCTTGCAGATTAAGTAATCAGTAGACTCTCCACATTTTGATATTTGAAGTGAGGATTGGTAGAATGGGGTTGGAGGCGAGTGTTTAAAGAGTTGTCAAGAATCTTGGGTTCTACTTGCTCTCTAGGTTGATCCTGGAGTAATAGCTGAGGGTGAGACACTTAAAGGAAAAGATCAAGACGTCTCCAGTTGATATTTGTGTTTCTGTCAGTGCCAGGATGGCAATACAATGGGCTTCTGAATGGCAAGAGCTTACTTGTAAGAGAATGAATATTGTGGAGGGATGTATGGAATGGGGTGATGATAGTTAATCTGTGGGAGGAGCATTAGTAAAGCCAAGTTAGATAAATCCCTGAGGAGTGCAAAAGAGGAAGCTGCCACCAAGAGTGGAGGATAGAGCAATTTGCTGGCAGAACCAGCAATGGGTCTTGTGTTAGCCCAGCAAAAAATGCCAAGGAAGGCACAGAGGGAAGCCATGGGTTCATTCAAGAGGGATTGAAGCCTGGGACAATGGCAGGAAAGAAGGTATGTTTTCATAGTTAATGATCCTAACTCATTTACGAATTGAGTTATAAAAATGAATTAAAATATTCTAGATATGAGAAACCAGAGTAGAGCATAATCGTGTAAGTAAAGAAATTATTTAATGGTTTATTTGATTTTACACCACATAAGACGACTTTGGGTGCCCCTTGGGGAATCCTGTTCCTTGTTCTTTGTCAATGAGTCAAATGGCAGATGACCATTAATCCAGGTCATGAAGTTGAAATCTATATTTTTAAAAAATGGATTTGGTTGTGCCGTGAAAAACTGACTTAACTTACAATTTTCTTGCACTGTTGTATGATATTGAAGCATAAATTTTGACTTGCTACCACAAGAGGGTAGCAGCATCTAGTTTTACAGATTCTGTACTTAGTAAGCAAAAGCTAGTTTGAACATTTAATAACAGTGCTTTTTATAAATATTTGTCTACCTAGCATACCTACAGTATTTTGGAGTTCATAAAAATGAGTTCAGTGGATTCTGAATAAAGTATTTTCAAATACATTCTGTGGCAATTAGATGTGTGCCTATTGCCTGTCTGTCTGAGGTTCCCAAACTTTATTTTATTGTGTACCCCTTTCCAGACCTACCTGTTGCCCACGTACCTCTACCAGCATACGGGTTAATATTTTAAACCCTTTAATGCCCAAGCATTGCACGAATGTACCAATTATAATACACATATACAACTTAAACAATGGCTTAATAGTGCTACTCATCATTAATTTGATGGATGAGGTTGTTTGTTCAAGCATAGGCACATAATATTTGGAGTGATAGTTTGAGTTGCAAGTTGCTGTCTACATAAAGGCGCTGGCGATACTTTGATTACCTGTTTTTAGGCATTGGCCCATTTTTCACCGTTGTGTCCCAGCAGATATAGTTATACTGCATGCATATAACCGAGAAAACCTGACTTAGTTCTGAGCTCAGTTAGACTGGACAGTTGCTAGGCAACTGAAACCACATTGTAGTTTGCAGTGGTTGAAGGTGAGGGCTCTACATCATAGAGTCATAGAGTTGTACAGCACAGAAACAGGCCCTTTGGCCTATCGTGTCCGTGCCAACCATCAAGCACCTCTCTATTCTAATCTCATTTTTCAGCACTTGGCCCATATCCTTATATGCTATGGTATTTCAAGTGCTCATCTAAATACTTCTTGAATGTTGTGTGGGTACCTGCCTCTACCACCCCTTCAGGCAGTGTGTTCCAGATTCCTCTGGGTGAAAAACTTCTTCCTCAAATCCCCTCTAAACCTCCTGCCCCTTACCTTAAATCTATGCCCCCTGGTTATTGACACCTCCGCTAAGGGAAAACATTTCTTCCTATCTTACCCTATCCGTGCCCCTCATAACTTTGTATACCTCAATCAGGTCCCCCCTCAGTCTTCTCTGCTCTAAGGAAAACAACCCTAGCCTATCCAGTCTCTCTTCATAGCTGAAATGCTCCAGCCCAGGCAACATCCTGGTGAATCTCCTCTGCACCCTCTCCAGTGCAATCAATCCTTCCTATAGTGTGGCAACCAGAACTGTACACAATCTGTAAAAATTACATTCCCAAACAGTTTAAAACAGCATCAAGTCAAAAAATACAAACAGTGCAAAGGTGATCAGTTTCCTTCAATACAATCATGAGTTGCCTCACAACCCTTCCATTTCATTGTCATGCCATATACATTTTTACATTTACAGCACACAAAATTTCTCCGATACAGTTCGAGGGGTTTCCCATAGATCCAGCCCCCTCAGTTCAGCTTGGTGGGGGGACCTTACACTGTGGTCTTTCCCCATTGAACCTTTGCTGCGGCTGCCCCAAGCTTTAGTGCGTCCCTCAGCACGTAGTCTTGGAATGTACCAGTCTGCAACATTCGGTCATGGACAACTCTTTGCGCTGGAAGACCAGCAAGTTTCTGGCAGACCAAAGGGTATCTTTCACTGAATTGATAGTCCTCCAGCAGCAGTTGATGTTTGTCTTGGTGTGCGTCCCTGGGAACAGCCCGTAGAGCACAGACTCCTGTGTTACAGAGCTGCTTGGGATGAACCTCGACAAAAACCACTGCATCTCTTTCCACACCTGCTTTGCAAAGACACATTCCAGGAGTAGGTGGGCAACCGTCTCTTCCCCACCACAGCCATCGCGGGGGCATTGCGCGGAGGGGGCGAGACTTCGGGCGCGCATGAAGGATCTGACGGGGAGGGCCCTTCTCACCACCAGCCAAGCTACATCTTGGTGCTTGTTTGAAAGTTCTGGTGATGAGGCATTCCGCCAAATGACTTTGATGGTCTGTTCGGGGAACCATCCGACAGGATCTCCCGTCTCCTTTTCCCGTAGGGCCTTGAGGACATTCCGTGCAGACCACTGCCTGATGGACTGGTGGTCAAAGGTGTTTTCCTGCAGAAACTGCTCCACGAAGGATAGGTGGTACGGCACGGTCCAACTGCATGGAGCGTTCCGCGGCAATGTGACCAGGCCCATCCTTTGCAACACCGGGAACAGATAGAACCTCAGCACGTAGTGACACTTGGAGTTTGCGTACTGGAGGTCTACACACAGCTTGATGCAGCCGCACACGAAGGTGGTCATCAGGATGAGGGCCACGTTGGGTACATTTTTCCCGCCCTTATCCAGAGATTTGAACATCATGTCCCTCCGGACCCAGTCCATTTTAGATCCCCAGATGAAGCGGAAAATGGCTCGGGTGACCGCCACAGCGCAGGAGTGGGGTATGGGCCAGACCTGCGCCACGTACAGCAACAACGTGAGCGCCTCGCACCTGATGACCAGGTTCTTACCCACAATGGAGAGAGATCGCTGCCCCCACATTCTCAACTTTTGTCGTACCTTGGCTACTCGCTCCTCCCAGGTTTTGGTGCACGCCCCGGCCCTTCCGAACCATATCCCAGGCACCTTCAGGTAGTCTGACCTGACAGTGAAGGGGACAAAGGATTGGTCAGCCCAGTTCCCAAAGAACGTGGCCTCGCTCTTGCCATGGTTAACTTTGGCTCCCGAGGCCAGTTCGAACTGGTCGCAGATGCTCATCCGTCTGTGCACAGACAGCAGATCCGAGCAGAAGACGGCGATGTCATCCATGTACGGGGAGGTTTTCACCTGAGTGCCTCCGCTGCCTGGGATTGTCATCCCTCTTATGCTCGCATCCTTCCTAATATACTCAGCAAAGGGTTCAATACAGCAAACAAACAAGATCGGGGAGAGAGGACAGCCCTGTCTGATTCCAGATTGGATCGGGAAACTTTCCGATTCCTACCCCGGCTAATAAAGGCAAGTATCCCATAGGCCTTCCTAATCTCCTTATCTACTTCTGCTGCTTTCAGTGATCTATGGACAAGTACACCAAGGTCCCTCTGACCCTCTGTACTTCCTCGGGTCGTACTGTCCACTGTATATTCCCTTGCCTTGTCAGTCCTCCCAAAATGCATCACCTCACACTTCTCAGGATTAAATTCCATCTGCCACTGCTCTGTGTATCTGTATTCTTGTTGGTACATCTTGAAGTAAATTAACTACTTTATACAACAATTTCCTTTGGAGCTTTAAAGCTTCGTCTGAGTAGCCTATTATAAAAATGCAAAAATAAACAAAATAATTAACAAAATCCACCATCAGACAATTTTTCCTGCGTACCCCCTTCTGATCAGTGTGTTAAGCATGGTTTTGATTTCTGTGAGTAGGAATTTGAAGCAATTGGATTTTACTACTTCGATTTTAAACCTAGCCTACCTTAAGCCAACTGGTTCCATTTCACTCAGATCTAGGGTGAGGTACATGATATTGAATCCAAGTGTGTTCTTATGTACTTTGTGCTGCCTGGAAAGCAAAGTCCAGCTGCTGGTGATTGGGAATAGGTGGTGATAGTTTGTCTCTATTTTAAGTGTTGAAGCTGACTGGGTAGCTAGTCCATTGAGTATTGTTTTTACTGACTGTTAGTAGAATCGCTCATTTTTGTTATTTTGCTACTGACTATGCAGTTATGGTATGCCTTTCCTTTTAAAAGCCCATGAATGTCGGGCTCAAGATGGAATGGACTGCCTGGAACAACAGTAGGAATTTATTGTGTCAGCAAATTCGTGAAGGTAAACAATTAATGCAGAATGATAAGGGTACTGGGACTGTCCAGTTGGATCACAATGGTTGTTTTTGGTCCTGGACATTCCTAAGTTCTGCAAAACAAGTAATAGTGTCTCGAGTGTATCATTTTTCTGCAGGGGACCTGAAGATAAGACACTTCAATTAATTCTCCAAATAAAATGTGGGATGGCTCATACTGAGTTAATTGGCAGCCTATACTTAAATGCTACGTGTACACTTTTGACATTGCAGTTCCCTTTTGTTTGGAAGACAATAGATGGTGCAAACAGTAGGTGGCAACATTCCCCTTGAATCCTGTTTTAACTTGTTTTTAAAACAGAAGTTGCATCTTCCTACACAAAGTGACTCAAATAGCAATGTTGTTGGGAGTTGGTTGTCAAATAGCTGAAATATAATTCAGCTGCAAGTATCTAAGGAAATGCCTTCCATTACCAAATTAAAATGCAAGTGCTGGAAATCTGAAACAAACAGAAATTCACAGCAGTCGGGTAACATTTAGAATAGAACTGAGGGAGAGTTCAACCTAAAGTGTTAACTTGCACTTCCATTCTACAGATGCTGACTGACCCGCTCTATTTTCAGCATTTTCTGTGTTTGTTTCTGCTTCCATCAACAGCGTGCTTAGCTGCAATAATTAAATAATTGCTGGTTGCTCAACCTTTCAGTTTGAAGGGATCACATCTGTGCGGTTGTGCTGCTGCATTTGGCAGGGTGCGTTAATGAAGGAGTGAGCTAACTACTTGTTAATTCAGCAGTTGCTATCACTGGCTTTACATGACAACATTAATTTTCATTTTGGCTAATCTTGTGAAAAAATATCATGGCAGCATTATTGCTGTCAGTGGATTAGCTGGTATCCAAGAAGTTCACTTGTTTAGTAAGGGATTCATCCCACAAAACCTTCTATGTAGATCTCGAATAAGAAAGCCATAAATGAGGGCCTGAATTTTAATCGCACTCCGCGGCAGCGTGCTTTCAACTTGGCGGCCTTCTGACACGGAAGTGCCGCCGAGGAGCCCTCACGATATTACGCACGGGGGATCGTTTAAATGGAGGGGGTGGAGCGGTTGCCCCCGACGACGTAGAGGGGGCGGCCGCTGCGTCCTGGGCAACGGAGTCTGGTGCCCCCATGCAGGCACCGGCACCAGTGCTTTTTTTTTAAAGGACTTTAAGCCCTTACGATTAATTTCCTTATTTACAGGTACCCAAGTGCAATTTTTTTTATTAAGAAGTGATGAAGATGTGGAGGCCCTTCCCCAACCCCCACAATGGTCATTTCATTGCCCGAAATGACCAACAGTTTGCTTTTTCACATACTGGTATTTCCCCCCCCACAACCTTCAATCTTTTGCCCTTCAACCCCTTCCCACCATCCCCACATCCAATCAAAATTGTTTTCCTGCTCCTCCACCCCTCCCACCCTGAAAATTTTATTCTCCTCCCCCCCCACCCCCAAACCAGGTTCTCACCTCAGAACTCCGTGTGAAGTTTCAAAGGCACGCGGAGCACGAATGACGGCCACAAAATGGGCGTGGGATAGCCGCAACTGCAGGTAAGTATATTTACATCTTATCAATGTTAATTTAAATATGGAGATGAAGGGCTTGCCACCAGACGGAGGGAGGGGAGGGGTAGCACCCAGGTCCCCCCACCGCCAGTAATATGCGGCGGGCCCTTCTCGATGTTGCGGGTAGAGGTGGGCCTCTCCCCGCTGAATTTTACCAACCCGCGAGGTCGAGGGGCCGGTAAAATTCAGCCTAAGTTCTTTCTCTCTCCTCTGTTCCTGTCTCTACCAATTGAAATATAACAGTATTTCGGGGGACTGGATATGGTAGTGATTTAGCACCTTCCATGTCAAGGGCATGAAATCCAGTCCACCTCAAGCTGATTCCATAAAAGTTTCCCCCCTCTGCTGGCTGTAAGGCACCTATGGCAAACACATTGAACAATCTCAAATCAATTCCTTGAGAATGTGCGTTCATGGTACTGTCTTAAATTTGATACCCAATTGACAAGTGCAATGAGAATGAGACCATAAGGATGGTTAAGAAATGGTTGGGGGTTGGATGGGGAAGGAAAAGAAGAATCGTATTGATAATGAAAAGTTCTGATGAAAGGTCATTGGCCTGAAAGGTAACTCTGTTTCTCTCTCCACAGATTGGTGGATGAGATTTTTTTTAGCTGTATTGGTGGTGTTGGTCCAATAAGAACAGCTGTTCCTCAACCATCAGCAGGAATGTGTTATACTCCCATTGGCAAAAGCCCTTGAATCTATCTTGTTTCTGTAGCGTTAATTTCATATGCAGTGTCTGAATTGATAGGTTTTCAACACAGAACTTCTTTGTTTTTTTTTGCAAGTGCTTTTGAAGTTGCCTTTTATGCACGCCTGGATCGTGGTGTTAGATTTTAAGCATGTTGAAAAGGTGGAATTTAAGAGGGATTAAAGGAGGAGAGGGAGGTGGGGAGAGAGAGATGGATTTAGGGAGAAAATTCCAGAGAGTGGGCCTGACTGGCTGAAGGCATGACTGCCAGTGGTGTGATGCCCAAGACGCCAGTGTCAGAGGAGCAAAGAATTCAGGATGGGTCATAAGGCTGGAGGAGTTTACAGAAATGGGGATGAGTAAGATAATTAATGGATTTAAACAAAAGGGATGAGATTTTTAAATTTGAGATGTTTAAGAGCCAGGAACCAAGGTACCTCAACAAGGACAGGGCTGATTGGTGAGTGAAACTTGGTGTGTAATGGGTTATGGCTAGCAAAGCTTTGCATGAGTTGAAGTATATTGAAGCCAGAAAAGCAATGGAATACTTCTGTTCAGAAGTGACAAAGTTGAAAGTTTCAGCAGCATCTGGGCTGAGACAGGGATGGAGGCAGGTGATGTTCAAGGTAGAAGTAGGTGGTCTTTGTGATGGAGTGAGGTGAGGTTGGAAACTTAGCTCAACTTAGGTTAATGTTGTGAACAATCTTGGAGTTTGTGCACTCCTGACATGAGGATTCTACTGGACATGAGGTTTGTAACATAATAGACATACAAAAGAAAATTATTACATTTAGATATGCAACAGCACCTTTTGTATTTAAAATATTTTGTAATATTATGTTGGCTCTTTGAGAGACCTGAAGTTTGATTCAGTGGACATCCCAATTGAACGCTGTTAGCTCAAGAAGTTCAACAAAGTTAACAACTAAAATTCCGCTCTACTTCTATGTCTACAACTCTCAGATTATTTTTATGATTGACTATAAGCGAGACTGACTGTACAAAGCCAAGCAGGACTTGCTATTTGTCTAATCCTGTTGTTGATTTTGAAGGACTAAAACCCCCTCAGGGATGTATTAATAGAAGTAGTTATGGTCATTTGAATTTGTGTAACATCAAAGTAAAGTAAGACATAAACCTAGGAGCTTTATCTGAGGTAACTTACAAAACAATTTGGAATTTTCTTTATGGTTAGCTTCTCTGCACATGACACAAGTTATTTAGTGTTTAGCGAATACAGCATGTTAGATCTGTAACAAGTGAAGCTTTGAGATTGTGGCATTGTTTAATTTTATATATTTTAATGCTGCAGTTTCTTCTCCCTTTTGAGAAAGAACTCAAAAACAACAGCAAAAAGTATGGAAGCACCTGGAAGCACTGTACCATTTGTTTCAAGTTTGGCAGGATTTCCTGAATGATGGTCTTGAATTTAAACACGTTTATTTTAGCAGAACATTTCAGTAATATTGAGTATTGTGTCAGAGATATTTGGTGAAGAGGAAATGTAGATTTGTTTAATCTTATCTTCTGTTATTAAAAGATGACACCCTAAAAGCATTGGATGGCCTTCCAGTTTGATATTGTAGTTAGACTGTTTTTGAAAGGAGATGTAGTTTTTAATTTGGAATATTGCAGTATGTACCAATAACCATGACGGAAATGTGGAAATAACTATTAGGCAAATATTAATGTTTAAAACTATCTTTAGAAAAACTTTTTACTTTATGCAAGTTTATGCAACATTATAAACGTTTTTTTTTACTTTATACAATCTTCTTCTTTGGCCTCCTTGTCTCGGGAGACAATGGGTAAGCGCCTGGAGGTGGTCAGTGGTTTGTGGAGCAGCGCCTGGAGTGGCTATAAAGGCCAATTCTGGAGTGACAGACTCTTCCACAGGTGCTGCAGAAAAAATTGGTTTTTGGGGCTGTTACACAGTTGGCTCTCCCTTTGCGTTTCTGTCTTTTTTCCGGCCAACTGCTAAGTCTCTTCGACTCGCCATACTTTAGCCCTGCCTTTATGGCTGCCCGCCAGCTCTGGCGATTGCTGGCAACTGACTCCCACGACTTGTGATCGGTGTTACAGGACTTCATGTCGCGTTTACAGACGTCTTTAAAGCGGAGACATGGACGGCCGGTGGGTCTGATACCAGTGGCGAGCTCGCTGTACAATGTGTCCTTGGGGATCCTGCCATCTTCCATGCGGCTCACATGGCCAAGCCATCTCAAGCGCCGCTGACTCAGTAGTGTGTATAAGCTGGGGATGTTGGCCGCCTCGAGGACTTCTGTGTTGGAGATGCAGTCCTGCCACCTGATGCCAAGGATTTATACAATACTTTATACAATACAAGTCAAATAATAAAGGTGGAGTTCTGTAGTTTTTTGTCAGTTTGATATTGTAGCTGGCATTAATGGGTTGGCTTCACTGAAATTACCTATGTGGCTAAACATAGCTTGTTAACTCCTGACCCTAATTGAGAGAGTGAGAAACAAACCTGCTTGCAATTGTGTAGCCTCTTGTTCATGGTGAGCAACATCGTGGAAGATCTGCTTGAGATTTTAAAGTTTCATCTTGCCCAATGGATCACCGAGCCACAATTATTCCCATTGCAAATTTCTTGGAGATTGAATGCAGTTTTCACTTGAGTCATTTTATACTTGCCAATAAGACAAAAACATTATTTGACTAGATAAAATTTGAAGTATTTCCATTTCTCTACTGGCTACTGTCAATAGGTGCAGAATGTATGTGTTTGCTATGATAAAGATTGAAAGATTGTTAAGCTGGGAGCTGCCCAGAACTGTTGAAGTTTATTGTGGCATCTATGGCTTCCTCATCTTTCAGTGCCAAGAATTGCCTTAGTCTCGATCTGTAATATGGCTGATTGACCTATCCTTACTTTCATCAAACATAATTTACATTTTATCTTCCAAAGAAGATACTCTTTAGTGCATTAATACTAAAGGATAGTAAATAAAAGCCTCCTTTGCCTTTTATCCCACCACAATGGGATGGTTTTTGGCTCAGGTCACAGATGAAAGCCGAGCTGTGGTTTTGTCCTGATGTAGGTTTAGAATGATCAAATCAAGGAATAAAGTAAAGCTACCTACCTTTCATGTGTTTTTAATCCTTTGAAGTTTTTTGTTCATGTATAATTTTGACTCCTTCCCATTACTTTCTGGATTTTGTGAATTGTGAAAAACTTTACATTCACTCTGTCCGAGGCATGATTAGCCCTGCAAGCTGCATTAGTTAAAAAGATGGAGCGCTGATTTATGTCCATGGTTTTTATACAGCACAAGAAGTGGATGGGGAGAAAAGGGGATAATTCAGTAGTGAAGAGCAAATGCACTTGAGAGCATTATTGCCCCTCCCTTGGATTTGGACTGAGCTTAAATGTCCTTAGAACGGTTGGCATTGTGGTAGGTCCAATACAGGGTTAAAGCTTTTAAAGTTGCAATGTGTGGCGGCTGTAACAGTCCTTTTACAAAATGAACTTTGGCAGTTTCAGTCAGGCTCCAAGTGCATATGTGCTCATACCACAAAACTGCTTTGAATTATTGGCTGGTTCATTTGGATGATATGGGGAATGAAGAATGCCATTTTGGTCCGTGCAAAGTATTGTTTTGAGATTAGACAGATAATCTGCATCTGACTGTGCTTTACTTGACCAGGAAATGTTTGCTGCTGGATACTCAAGTGTTCCATTCCCCAATAATAACTTCCCTTGCATTACATACATTTATTATGAAAATGCTGGAAATATGCAGTGGGTTCAACAGCATCTAAAAGAGAAAACCAAATAAGATCCTATTAGGTTTCATCTGAAACATTAAATGTCTTTTCTTTCAAATGCTGGCTGATCTATTGTACATTTTCTGTTTCTGATTTCCACCTTTAATTTCTACAGAGGATAAACCCCAGTTAAACAAAAACACAAGGTCAATAACCTATTTTTAAATTCGTTTGTGTTTCATTTTTGATAGTGTTTAGATCTGTCATCCAGTAGATGATCATGGGACTCTTCCGTCTTGAAGTTCCTCCTCGTAGTTCGTCATTCTTTTCCCACTCCTGTCTGGAACAGTGTTCTGCTGATGCTCAAGGAAAAATGTCATCAACTTTTTTTTGTTTTTTTATTTGTAATTAGGTGAGTTATTGTGGGTATGTTATCTCTTTTGAGCCTGAGTATTCTCCCGTTCTTGAGAGAGAACGTTTTTAGTCAAAGTTTGCTTTGAGCAGTCAGTGACTGTGGGCAGTCTGTTCTAGGATATTTACAGGAACAGCTGGTCATCTGCTGTGTCTGTCTTGTTATTTAATAAAGTGCAACTCGGAAATAAACATGTTCTGCTTATTTTTAATCAGGAAGGTTTTTTTTGAGCATTAAGGAAAAATGTAAGTGGCGACACTTCTGTGCCCTGTTGTTTCACTCAGTCACTTAGTTCTCTTATTTGGTTTATTTGGACTTTCAGAAGGCTTTTGACAAAGTCCCGCATAAGAGATTAGCGTGTAAAATTAAAGCGCATGGGGTTGGGGGTAGTGTATTGCGATGGATAGAAAATTGGCTGGCAGACAGGAAACAAAGAGTAGGTCTTTTTCTGAATGGCAGGCAGTGATTAGTGGGGTACCGCAGGGATCGGTGCTAGGACCCCAGCTATTCACAATACATAATAATGATTTAGATGAGGGAACTAAATGTAATATCTCCAAATTTGCAGATGACACAAAACTGGTTGGGAGGGTGAATTGTGAGGTGGATGCAGAGAGCTTCAGGGTGATTTGGACAAGTTGAGTGAGTGGGCTAATGCATGACAGATGCAGTATAATGTGGATAAATGTGAGATTATCCACTTTGGTAGCAAAAACAGGAAGGCAGATTATTATCTGAAGGGCTATAAACTGAGAGAGGGGAATATGCAACAAGACCTTGGTGTTCTCGTGCAACAGTCGCTGAAGGTAAGCATGCAGGTGCAACAGGCGGTAAAAAAGGCAAATGGTATGTTGGCCTTCATAGTGAGAGGATTTGAGTACAGGAGCAGGGATGTCTTGCTGCAATTATACAGGACCTTGGTGAGGCCACACCTGGAATATTGTGTGCAGTTTTGGTCTCCTTATCTGAGGAAGGATGTTCTTGCTATAGAGGGAGTGCAGCGAAGGTTTACCAGACTGATTCCTGGGATGGCGGGATTGACGTATGAGGAGAGATTGAGTCAGTTAGGATTATATTCGCTGGAGTTCAGAAGAGTGAGGGGTGGATCTCATAGAAACCTATAAATTTTTAACAGGACTTGACAGGGTAGATGCAGGAAGGATGTTCCTGACGGTGGGGGAGTCCAGAACCAGGGGTTATAAGTCAAGGATACTGAGTGAACCTTTCAGGACTGAGATGAGGAGAAATTTCTTCACCCAGAGAGTGGTGAACCGATGGAATTGGCTACCACAGAAAGCAGTTGAGGCCAAAACATTGTATGTTTTCAAGAAGGAGTTAGATATCGCTGTTGGGGCAAAAAGGATCAAAGGATAGGGGGCGAAAGGGGTAACAGGTTACTTTGATGATTAGCCATGATCATAATGAATGGCAGAGCAGGCTCGAAGGGCCGAATGGCCTGCTCCTCCTTATTTCTATGTTTCTATTTATCATCTTTTATCATCGCCGTCTACCATTATGGTCGTTGCATGATGCTGCAAAACTATTATTAACTAACAGCAATCATTCTCTAACAATTAGTCTGCAGCCGACCCAGAGTGGAGGCATGTTAAGCTTTGGAAACCATAGCTCCAAAGTCATCTGTTTCCGCTCAGGCTTGCCACATGCTACTCATATACTATATCCCAAAATACTGTTTTCTGAGATAAACCTATCTAACTTGGATTTGAATGAATCAATAATAACATAAGAACATAAGAAATAGGAGCAGGAGTAGGCCATTTGGCTCCTCAAGCCTGCCCTTCTGTTCAATAAGATCATGGCTGATCTGCCTTAGACCTCAACTCTTCTTTCGTGCCAGTTCCTCATAGCCCTCAACTCCCCAAAATTTCAAAATCTATCTACCTCCTCTTTAAATACTTTCAGTGATCTAACCACCACAACTCTCTGGGGTAGAGAATTCCAGACATTCACTACCTTCTGAGAGAAGAAATTCCTTCACATCTCAGTTTTGAATGAGTGTTCCCATATTCTGTAACTATGTCCCCTAGTTCGAGATTCCCCCACTAGTGGAAACATCTTTCCAACATTTACCCTGTCAAGCCCCCTCAGAATCTTGTATGTTTCAATAAGATCACCATTCATTCTTCTAAATTCTAAAGAATAAAGGCCTGACCTGTTTAGCCATTCTTGATAAGTCAACCTCTTCATCCCAAGAATCAGCCGAGTGAATCTCTTTTGAACTGCCTCCAATGCCAGTATATCCTTTCTTAAGTACAGGGACCAAAACTGTACACACTACTCCAGGTGTGGCCTCACCAACACCCTGTACAGTTGTAACAAGACTTCCCTATTTTTAAACTCCAACCCCCGAGCAATAAAGGCCAAAATTCCATTTGCCTTCTTAATTACTTGCCGTACCTGCATGCTAACTTTTTGTGTTTCATGCACAAGAACACCCAGATCCCTCTGGGCTGCACTTTTTTGGAGTCTCTCTCCATTTAAATAATAATTTGCCTTTTGATTCTTCCTACCAAAGTGCATGACCTCACACTTTCCTACATTAAACTCTGCCAAGTTTTTGCCCACTCACTTAACCTATCTATATCCTCTTGCAGATTCCTTATGTCCTCATCACAACATGCCCTCCCATCTATTTTTGTATCATCCGCAAATTTGGATATATTACACTCTGCCCCCTCCTCCAAGTCATTAATATCGATAGTAAATAATTGAGGCCCTATGACTGATCCTTGTGGCACTCCACTAGTTATGGCTTTCCAACCTGAAAAAGACCCATATCTATAGGGAGTATGTTCTATAGATTAAAAGCAAAATACTGCAGATGTTGGAAATCTGAAATAAAAACAAGAAATGCTGGAAATACTCAGCAGGTCTGGCAGCATCTGTGGAGAGAGAGAAGCAGAGTTAACGTTTCAGGTGAGTGACCCTTCTTCAGAACTGTTCTGTAGATTGATCACTTGCTCACTGAAATAAGCTCTTTGGTGTGGCTTCTAGCATGCACGCATATATGCAATATTAAAGTTGCTTTTTGCAACAGGCCAACATTGGGCATTCTTCTATTGCTGGAGATGCTTGCTGGAATATTCCACTTTGGCTGAGTCCTGCTGCATCTCCACTGGGGCGGGAGTTCTCCCCACACCTGGCCCTGGCCGATTTCATAGGGCCAGGAGAAATTTAAATATTGTTGACTGAATTTCTGCCTCCACCGGGTAGCTCATTTTGGGGTGTGTAAGGAAATAGCTGCATTGCAAGGTCGGCAGCCTCCAGGATTGGCTCCCAATTTAAAAAAAAAAATTAAATACTGCCTTAGGTCAAGGCAACCCTTTCAATTAAAAAATTGTTGCTGTCAAAGCTACAATGGATGCCAGGAATGTGTAGGTGTTTCTAGTGCCCAGCCTTGCTAGGGTGCAAGTGATGTGAAATGCATCACACATTCCTGTCTAATTTGAATACCTCTGTCCACATTTGGGCAGAAGTATTCTGTGACCTATTACTTCTAGTGTTAGCTTCTCTAATGCAAACCATCTTCTTAAACCACCCTCTGCTGCCTGCTCCACCCTGACTTCCAATGACAAGTGAGAAGAGCTCATGAACTTTTTTGTCACAAAAATTGAGACCATCCATTCAGCTTTTTTTTGCTGCTTCCTTCCCTTTACCTCGCCCATCAGGTCAAACATCTGACGTACCACCTGCCTTAGCCTTCATCTTGTATCTTACTCTAGATTCCCTCCCATCTCCCATTGTGCTCTCATTGAGTTCAGCTTGTCCATACAACCCACTTCCTGCTTCCTTGACCCTATTCTCACCAAACCGCTGACCACTCAACTTCCCTTCCTGGCTCTCATGTTAGCTGATGTGTTAATAGTTAATTGTCCTGAAGTGCTGTCCCCTTCTCATTCAAATCTGCTGTCAAACAATATCCCCTCAAATAAAATCCACCCTTGACCCCTAGTCCTTACAAACTACTGCCCTATCTCCAATCTCCCTTTCCTCTCAAGTCCTTAAGCATGTTTTTGCCTCCCAAATACATGCCCACCTTTCCTGCAGTTCCATGTTTGAATCTCTCCAATCAGCTTTCTGCCCTTATCGACGTCACACTTGACTTGCGATGTAACTGTGACCATATCCCTCCTCATCCTTCTTGGTCTGTAAGCAGCCTTCAACGTGGTTGATCACACCATCCTCCTCCAATGCCTCTCGTCCGTTGTCCAGCTTGGTGGGACTTCCCTTGTCTGGTTCCTTTTCTTATCTGTCCAATCGTAGCCAGAGAATTAGATGCAAGGACTTCCCTTCCCACTCCTGCACCATTACCTTTGGAATCCCCCGCAAGGATCCATTCTTAACCCTCTTTGTTATGTATTGGCAGGAATTAGTAAAGAAAGCAGACACTAAGAAGGCCAGGTTACATGTTTAATGATGCCATCACACACTGGGCATGCTCATAACATAGGAATACATTTCACTTCTTCCCTCTTTTTACATTATACAGCTCTTTTAAAAAAAAAAATACAAGTCCACTAACTATACAAATTCAAAAACAAACAAATCTTTGACATATGCACAGTTGGCATAATAACTGACTTTTTTTTCAAACTATAGCTATAAATCAAGTCTAATAACTGGTTTACGAACTTCCTGTCTTCTCACAGGCTTTGCTGTAGACTCGGGTATTGTTCGATCTGGTTTCAGTTTCAGGACTTACAGAAGATCTAGTTTCCTTTTCTGAAACTGGGATTTCAGACGCCAAAGTCTGAACTGATTCACACTCTGCCAAAAGTTCGCTACCAAGTAGGTCATGCTCACTAGGATCATGTGATCTACATGAATACTTCTCACTTTTCTACCAGTTTCAACTAAGTATTTCTCAGTACCACGCACTTCTACGACATTTCCCATGTCTCACGTGTGACTTGAGAGGGGCTCATAACACGAACCTCAAAAGCAGTAATCTCAGGATTACTCCTAGTGCAATGTGCCAGTGAGCATAGGAATAGGAGGATTAAGGAATTTAACACATGGCTGGAGAATTGGTGCAGGAGGGAGGGCATCAGATCTCTGAGGCATTGGGATCTGTTCTGGGGTAGGTGGGACCTGTACAAGATGGACGGTTTGCACCTGAGCAGGACCGGGACTAACATCCTCACAGAGAGATTTGTTTGTGCTGTTGGGGAGAGTTTAAACTAAATTGTCAGGGGGTTGGGAACCTGAGAGGGAGCTCGGATTGGAGGGAAGCAAAACTGGTAACAGGAAGTAGTGAGCGAAATTAGAAGGCAGACGAGACGAAGGCAAAAATCAAATAGGATTGGAATGAGGAATAATGTTGAGACAAAGATGAGGGTACTCAATCTGAATGCATGCTGCATTCGCAACAAGGTAGATGATTTGAAGGTACAAATAGAGGTAAATGGGTATGATTTAATTGCCATTACGGAAACGTGGTTACAGGGTGACCAGGACTGGGAACTGATTATTCAGGGATATTCGTCATTTAGGAGGGATATGCAGAGGGGAAAAGGAAGTGGGGTAGCGCTGTTAATAAGGGATGAGATCAATACATTAGTGAGAGAAGATCTTAGATCGGAGGAGCACGATGCAGTATCACTTTGGGTGGAGCAAAGGAATGGCAAACATTGGTGGGAGTTGTTTATAGGCCACCAAACTGTAGTGGTAATATTGGGCACAGTATAAATCAGGAAATTAGAGCTGCATGGAGCATGGGCAATACAGTAATAATGGGTGTCTTCAATTTGCATATAGATTGGGTAAACCTATTTAGCACTAATGCTGTGGAGGATGAATTCCTGGAGTAAATATGAGATGGGTTTCTGGAGCATTACGTTGAAGAATCAACTTGGGATCGGGCTATTTTAGATTTAGTATTATTCAGTAAGAAAGAGCTAATTAATAATCTTGCTGTAAAGGGGCCATTAGGAAATAGTGACCACAATATGATAGAATTCTATATTAAGTTTGAAAGAGATATCGTTTATTTTGAAGCTAGGGACTTAAATCTGAACAAAGGAAACTATGAGGGTATGAGAGGCAAGTTGGCTTTGGTGGATTGGGGAGAGGCAAGTTGGCTTTGGTGGATTGGGAAAATATATTAAAAGATTTGACAATAGCTAGTATTTAAAGAAATATTACATGGTTTACAACAAATATACATTCCTCTAAGATACAATAACCCAACAGGAAAGGTGAATCAACCGTGGCTAACAAAAGAAGTTAAGGATTGAATTAGGTCACTGGAAATAGCTTATATGGTCGCCAGAAAAAGTGATAAGCCTGAGGATTGGGAGCAATTTAGAGTCCAACAAAGGAAGACCAAGAAACTGATAAAGAAAGGGAAAAGAGATTTGAATCTAAGCTAGCTAGAAACATAAAGGCGGACTGTAAAAGCTTCTTTAGGTATGTGAAAAGGACACAATTAGCGAGGACGAATGTGGGTCCATTGCAGGCAGAGACAGTTTGTGATGGAGAATGAGGAAATGGCCAAGAGACTAAACAATTATTTTGTGTCTGTCTTCACAGAGGAAGACATAGAAAATCTCCCAGAAATACTAGGAAACCAAGGGACTTGTAAAAATGATGAACTGAAAGTAATTAATATCAATAAAGAGGTAATACTCAAAATTAATTGGATTGAAAGTTGACAAATCCCCTGGACCAGGTGAGCTACATCCATGAGTCTTGAAAGTGGCTATAAAGATAGTAGATGCATTGGTGGTTATCTTTCAAAATTCTATCGATTCTGGAAGGGTTTCTGCAGACTGGAAAGTAGCAAATGTAATCCCACTATTTAAGAATGGAGCGAGAGAAAAACTGAGAACTACAGACCTGTTAGTTTGACGTCAGTCGTAGGGAAAATGTTGGAATCTATTATAAAGGATAAGATAACTGGACACTAGGAAAATAATGTTGTGAATGAGCAGAGTCACATGGATTTGTGAAATGACAAATCTGTTCGAGTTTTTTTAAGGATGTTATTTGTAGCATAGATAAAGGAGAACCAGTGGATGTGGTATATTTAGATTCTCAGAAGGCTTTTGACAAGGTCCCACACAGGAGGCTAGTAAACAAAATTAGAGCACATGGGATTGGGGGTAATATGCTGCTTTTGATTGGGAATTGGTTAACAGACAGAAAGCAGAGAATAGGAATAAATGGCTCATTCTCAGGATGGCAGGCTGTTACTAGTGAGGTACCGCAAGGATCAGTGCTTGGGCCACAGATGTTCGCAATCTATATAAATGACTTGGATATGAGGACCAATTGTAATATTTCCAAATTTGCAGATGACACAAATCTAGGAGGGAATGTAAGTTGTGAGGAGGATGCAAGGAGGCTTCAAGGAGACTTGGACAGGCTAAGTGAATGGGAGATGGAATATGGTGTGAATAAGTGTGAAGTGATCCACATTGGTAGAAAAAACAAAATTCTTAAATGGTGAGAGATTGGGATGTGTTGATGTCCAAAGGGACCTGGGTGTCCTCATTCATGAGACATTAAAAACTAGTATGCAGGTGCAGCAAGCTTTTACGAAGGCAAGTGGTATGTTGACCTTCATTGCAAAGGGAGTTGAATACTGGAGTAAAGATTCAATTGTATAAAGCCTTGGTGAGACCGCACCTAGAGTATCGTGTACAATTTTGGTCTCCTTATCTAAGGAAGGATATACTTGCCATAGAGGGAGTGCAACGGAGGTTCACCAGACTAATCCCTGGGATGACGGGGTTGTCTATGAGGAGAGATTTCCGAAACTGGGTCTGTATTCTCTAGAGATTCGAAGAATGAGAGGTGATCTCATTGAAACTTACAAAATTCTTACAGTGCGTGACAGGGTGGATGTGGATAGGATGTTTCCTGTAGCTGGTGAGTCTAGAACAAGGGGACACAGTCTCAGAATAAGCGGCAGGCCATTTAAGAGTGAAATGAGGAGGAATTTCTTTACTCAGAGGGTGGTGAATGTGGAATTCTCTACCCCAAAGGGCTGTGGAAGCTCAATCATTGAGTATGTTCAAGACAGAAAACAATAGATTTCTGAATACTAACGGCGTCAAGGGATATGGGGATAGTGGGGAAAAGTGGCGCAGAGGCCGATGATCAGCCATGATCTGTTTGAATGGCGGAGCAGGCTTGACAGGCCAAATGGCCTACTCCTGTTCCTATTTCCTATGATCCTATGTTCATTTCTCCTGAAACTGCATTCTCTTTTGTTTGTGTTGTATTGATATTTCTGACTGAATTGTTTTCGTTCAACTTTAGCAGTCAAATTTGGCAAACGTGTTCTTAATCTTTGCTTCATTAAGAGCTCAGCAGGTTTATACCCTGCAGTTGAGCGTGGGGTTGTTCTATACTTCAGCAGAAAATTAGCTGATCTCTCTTTCATGCTGAAATTTGAACATCTATGCAGCACTTGTTTCTTGAGTGCTTCCTTGACTATTCTCACAGATCTTTCTGCTGCTCCATTTGATGCTAGATGATATGAAGGAGTGAGGGTACATTTGACACCATTTTGCTTTATGAAATTCTGAAACTGTGCAGAAAGAAATTGAGGGCCGGTATCTGAGACAAGCTCCTCCAGTAATCCATGATGTGCAAAAATGGACCATAACTTGTCTGTTGTCCTTTTCAGCATTGGTGTTTTTACCCATATGCTTTACTTCAATCCACTTAGTGACTGCCAGTAAGTACCAAGAAATTGTCACTTTCCTTTTTGCGAAAGTCTACATGCATTCTTTGAAATGCCCTGACCATGGTTAGAAAGGTGTTTTTGGCAGCTTATCCCTGCAGTTTTGACAAATGATACATTTGCTAACCAATGATGCTAGATTACCATCTAGACCAGGCCAATAAACAAAACTTCTGGCTATGGATTTCATGCTAACTATACCTGTGTGGTTGGTATGAAGTTCTGCCAGAATCTGGTCTCCTTAACAACTAGGTACGACCACTTTGTGAATCCACTTATTGCATCCCTGTTCACATGACCACGCGTTATGTCGTTTGTAGAATGTTTCCAGTTCCTTGTCTGTACACCAGTCAAACTCGGTCTAACTATTCCAAGTCTGTTCATAGACCTTTTAAAACTAGATCTTTGAGTTTCAGTTGCAGTGATTGGAAAGTCCTCATCCACAACACTTATTGTGAATATTGCACTTTTGAGTCTTAATGTGGCAATCGTGACAGTGTGTCAGCTATGGTTTTAATTGTGTATCAATTGTTTAATTAAATGCAGGTGGAGGGTGCTAATTGGGATCTTACTTGAGTACATATAAGCAGACACTTACTGAGACTAGTGGAGGTTTTTGCATATGGAGCTACATGTTTGTAATCCTTTTATTCTGTGTAATAAATGTGAAACTGAGTAAAGATAGGCTCCAGCATCATCCTTCCACAACCAGCTTTCTGGAATTTAACTTGGTAGCTGAGAATGGTTGCCAAAAGCTTGAAGGTTGGGAACTAAGAGTTTTTTTTTACGTAGAAAGCTAAAATCTCTCTGGCTATTCTGGAAAATATGGCAGAAAGCAATGTAAATTGTCAGGATATGATTACCCTCACGTTCTGAGTCTGAACCACATGACCAGTGGAAGAATGAAGTGAATATGTGGACACAGCTTACGTTCCTACCAAAGAGGAAACTAGGTATGGCTTTGGCATTGTCACTTCCTACCAAAAATAAAATCACAAGTGTTTTGTGAACTTGATGCTCGATAGTTGGATACTCATGAATGGTTAGATCTTCTCTTAGAATTCTTGGATGAAATTTACATGACCTATTGAATGCGTAAGAGGCATGGAATTTAGATGACTAAGAGGTGACTTGATTGAAACATATAAGATCCTGAGGGGTCTTGACAGGGTGGATGTGGAAAGGATGATTCCCCTTGTGGGAGTATCTAGAACTAGGGTCACTGTTTAAAAATAAGGGATCGCCCATTTAAGACAGATGAGGAGAAATTGTTTCTTTCAGAGGGTCGTGAGTCTTTGGAATTCTCTTCCTCAAAAGGCGGTGGAAGCAGAGTCTTTGAATATTTTTAAGACAGAGGTAGATAGATTCTTGATAAGCAAGGGGGTGGAAGGTTATTGAGGGTGGGTGGAAATGTGGAGTAATTAGTTCAGCCATGAACTTATTGAATGGCGGAGCCGGATTGAGGGTCGAGTGGTCTACTCCTCCTAATTCCAATATTCGTATGGTCAGACTTTGGTAGATTTTGGAAAACAGATGGTTATTTAATGGAGGAATATATCATGGACTTTAACAGACTGTATAGAAGATTGAGTAAGTTCAATTTGGAGACCTCTGGTTGAGTACCTGCATTTAAATTGATAGATTGTGCTAGGGTGTCGCATGTGGACATTGTTCTACCTGGGGTTTGGGTTTTTGAAAAAGACTCCCTGTTGGATCAAATGTCTGCTGCATTAAAGAAATTCCTGACTAAACAGTCATTTCCTGCAACCCTAGTAGAACAAACAGGGCGATCTGCGGTGACACATAGAATGGAGGACTCAATCTTTACTGGATTTCGAAATGGTCCAAATGCTGGACGCAGGCATAAGTACAGTGGAAGAGTAAAAGTCACGAGGATTGAGGGTGAAAGCACCTTTAGCAATGGAAGACAGAATTAGACCAGCAATCACAGGTGAATCAATCCCAGGAATGCCCAAGGAACACTCAATAGGTGGTTCAAGTTTGACTCAAAGTATCATTATGCAGTGAACTGAGCAAAAGCAGAGAAGCAGAGTCCTCAAAATAACACAAAACAGAATTCCGAGGCAGAAGAGGAAGATAGTGATGAATCTAAATGAATTGTACTAGTCATAAGGAGTTTTAGTCCTGTGATGAATGGATTCGTTCAACTGTGCTGTATTAGATAGTGCTTGCATGTCTACAGTATGTGGAACTGATTAGTTACAATGTTACCTGGATTCACTCAGTAGTGAGGATCGACACAAGGTTAAGGAGTATAAAAATACTACCAGCTTTAGGTTTTGTGATGACAACATGTTGAAGTCACTGAAGAGAATAGTAATTCCATGTAAAATGCTGGAAAAAGCCACTTTATCAGTACAAAGTCTCTAGTGAGATACCTTTACTGTAGAGTAAATCTTCAATGAAAAAGGCACAAATGAAACTTGATACAGAGCAGAAGGAAATTGTTTTTGAAAGGCCAGTGAATTTGCAATTTACCCAGTCAGGGCATTATTGTATCCCCTTAACAAAACCTGATGTTTCTAGTAGAGTGTTAGAGAAGTATTCATGGCATCAGGTGTTAAGAATCTGAGATAAAAAGCAAATTGTCTTAAAGTTACACAGACAATTTGCTCACCCTCCTTGTCAGAGATTAAAAACCCTGCTAAAGGATGCAGGTGTGATTGAAGAAGCGTATACAAGGATAATAGAAGAGATTAGTGAAAAGTGTGCAATCTGTAAAAAAATATCGGAGGACGTTATCACATCCTATTGTAAGCCTTCCATTGTCATGTGACTTTAACGAGGTAATTGCCATGGATTTAAAGGTCTGGGACAAAGACGAGAACATTTTCATTCTACGTTTTATAGACTTAGCAACTAGATTTAGTCTTTCTACAATAATAAATGGCAAGGTCAAAAGGGTGATTATCGTAAAATTATGGAGAAATTGATGGGGACTGGACTTGGGGTACCAGCTAAGTTTCTGACTCATAATGGAGGGAAATTTGTCAATGACGAATTCAAAGACATGTGCGAAAACATGAACATTGTGGTTATGAATAATGCAGCTGAAAGTACTTTCAGCAATGGGCTCTGTGAAAGGAATCAGGCGGTGATTGAAGAAATGCTGCATAAAATCTTAGCTGACCAACTAAACTGCAAGTTGACAACTGCCCTCGCATGGGCAGTTCATGCAAAGAATTCACTTTAAATGGTTGGAGGATATAGTCCTTATCAATTGGTGTATGGGCAGAATCCCAAATTGCCTTCTGTACTGTGCGGCAGTCCTCCTGCTCTAGAAGGTACTACAAATCGTTCCATTTTTCTGCATATTTGAATGCTTTACATGCTGGGAGAAGGGCTTTCATCAAGGCTGAGGTCTCTGAGAAAATTTGGAGGGCTCTGGGGCATTGTGCAAGACCATCTGAGGTGGAATTTAATTTGGGAGATTTGGTGTATTATAAAAGAGAGGGTCATAGGGAATGGAAGGGCCCTGGTAAGGTAATAGGTCATGACAGTAAGACAGTAGCTATCAAGCATGGAAATCAATCTGTTAAGGTTCGTTCCTCATGATTAATTGGGGTTGATTACAAAATCTCAGAATCTGAGCAGCTGCTAGAGGGAAACGAGGCACCTTGTACCTCAAATGCTTTGTGATGAAGGTCCTGAGGAACAGAATACGGTAGATCAAGGGTTGGATAGTAATGTGAGTGATCATGATGCTCAGGAAAGAGCTATAGCAGCCAAAGGCCAATCGCTGTGAGGAGGTACTCAAGTGACATGTATTCCAGAGTGGTCTAATAAATGGAGCGATGCAACAATTATGGCATGTGCAGGAAAATCTACAGACAAATTTAAATATTGGTTGAATGTTCAAGATGATGGCCAAGAAGCAAGATCCATGGACTGGCAGAATGGGATGAAAGAGTGGAGAGTAAGAAAGCGCAGTGCAAATTCTCATAGTGGTTCTGGAAGTGACTCTTGCATCAAGGAGGTGATCATGTACTGGAGAAAGAGCCTCCGATACTGTGCGAGGGAGATCTTCTAGCAGAAGTCCCGACAGACATCAAAGCGCTCATAGAGACTGTAGTTTGAACAGATTCCAAAGGCTAGAGAGCAGTCTTGGAATATAACTAGAAGCAGAAGTCCTCTTGACCGTGCAGTTTTAGTGGCTGCCAATAAATTTGAAGATAAACGAATAAGAGGAGCAAAATATAAGGAATTAGAAAGTTGGAGAGAGTTTTGGAGTTTATTCAGAGGTACCAGATAAGGGACAGACAGCTTTGTCACAGAGATTGACGTGGGGGGTATTAAAGAGTGATTGGGTGCTACTGATGTTAGAGTGTACTCTCCCACAGCTGGAAAAGTAATTTTGAAAATTGTTTTCGCTCTTTTGGCCACATATTTATGGGAGTGTTGATTCATTGACATAAAAGCCACATTTCTGCAAGGTGATACTTTTCAGAGATGTGTTTCTGAAACCACCTAAAGAGGCAACAGATGCAGAAGGAAAACTGGAAACTGAACAAATGCATCTATGGCCTTAATGATGCTTCCAGGGTGTGGTATTTCTCGGTGAGATCCGTCCTGTTGAAAATTGGTTGTGTTCAACTAAAAGCAGATCCTGCAATATTTTATTGGTATTATAAAGAGAAACTTTCAGGTATCTTCATGATGCATGTTGATGATTTCTTATGGGGTGGTACTGCAGATTTTGAGAAATATATTATTAATAAGATAGGACAGAATTTAAGATTGGGAGCCAGGCTTGTGGGGCCTTTATATATAGTGGTTTAGATATTAAGCAGACTAAGTCTGGGATAAGTTTAAATCAACAATCTTATTTAGTGTGTTACTTCCATCGTGCTTGGTCATCGCAGAATGAAGATATATCTAAAGCAGAGACAGAGCAATTGCAAAGCTTGATTGGTCAATTAAATTGGTCGTGCACTCAGACAAAACCTGATAGTTTTGATGTGCTGGAGCTAAGTACGATGATGAAACAGCAGAAAGTTGAGAATGTTTTCAGAGTAAATAAAACATTCTCAACTTTCAAAAATTAAATCTGGAGAAATGTGTACTGAAGTTCCCATCTTTAGGTGACCCAAAGAACAAAAAGCTAGTTATTTTTTGTGATGCTTCACATGCTAATCTTCCTGATGGATATTCAAGTGCAGCTGGCTTCATAATATTTCTGATGGGTGAAAATGGGAAATGTTATCCTTTAGCTTGGGAAGCTAAGAAAATAAAACAGGTCATTAAAAGCACTTTAGCTGTGGAAACACTGGGTCTTGTGGAGGCAGTGGATATGGGGTTCTCTTTGTCAAATATTTTGGGTGAAATTCTGAACAAGGGACATGCTGAAGATAGGATACCCATTGAATATTAGGTAGATAATCGTTCTTTGTGGGACAATGTACACTTTACAAAAAGTGTGTGAGAAAACACTGCGTATTGACCTTGCTGGATTGAAACAAATGCTGGAGAGAAAGGAATTCTTCAAATTTAAATGGGTAGATGCAAGTCATCAGCTATATGATTGATTGTTTCACAAAAAGAAATGCTCATACAAATTGTTGGGGGTGCTAGAGGAGGGGCGTCTCACAATGTAATATTTTGTACCTGATACAGAATTTATTTTGATTTATTTTCAAATGTTGTTTGAGCATGTTAGTCTAAGTTTTAGTGTTAAAGAAAGAAGGGAATCTGTTAATTGTGTATCAGTTTAATTATATGCAGGTGGAGGGTGCTAATTGGGGTCTTTCTTAAGCACTTCTAAACAGACTGTTACTGAGACTGGTGGAGGTTTTTGAGTGAGGAGCTTGTAATCCTTTTACTCTGTTCAATAAATGTGAAACTGAGTAAAGATGGGCTCCAGCATCATCCTTCCACAACAAGCTTTCTGGAATTTAACAATAGCATTCTCCTTTGACTTACAATATTCAATGCTGTAGTCGTACAGCCCACTGCTGCATCCTTGACGCTGCCATTGTCGGTATTACAGACTTCGGACCCAGAAAAGCTATTAAGGGGTTTATGATCTGTAACTATTGTAAAGTTTCTACCTAACAAAAACTGGTGAAACCTTTTGATTCCAAAGATGATTCCAAGAGTGTAGTTACGTTCACTTTTGGTCAGGGTATATGACGCAAATGATCTGGGCTTCTCTTGACCATTATCATGACATTACTGCTCACTGCTCCAACCCCATAGTTTGAAGCATCACATGCTAGCTTCAGATTACGAGTTGTGTCGTAATGAATGAGTAGTGCATCACTGGTCAAGCTTCTCTTGCATGCATCATAAGCATCTTGTGCTTTAGACCGTTCCCATTTCATATCTTTTCTTCAATAATGCACGTAGTGGAGCTAACACCATTGCAAGTTCAGGCAAAATTCGCGTGTAGTATTGGACCATGCCGAGAAAAGATCCAAGCTCAGACACATCTTTTGGCTTTGGGGTATTGACTATTGCCTCTATATTTCATTGCTATAGCCCTTTTTCATTGATTTCAAGCCAAGGTACACTGCCTCAGATTGCATGAAAGCGCCCTTGCTCCTTTTCAATTTCACATTGTGCCTTCCCATCAAGCCTTTTTAACACTTCATCCAACACTTGAAGATTCTCTTCCTCCGTTGCGGTCGTGATCAGCACATCATCCTGATTACACATGCGACACTCCTTGCAAAATCTTATCCATTGTAGCTTGGAAGATTGTTGGAGAAGACTTCACACCACAGGGCAGCTTTGTGTAGGAGTATAACCCATGTGTGTGTTTATCATGAGATACTGCTGACTTTGTTGGTCCACATTGAGCTGTGCATAAGCATGGGATAAATCCAACATCGTGAATAGCTTGGATCCTGCTAACTCCGCATATAAATCTTGAGAGATTGTTAGTGGATACTGCTCATCATCCACTGCCTGGTTGATTGTTACTTTGCAGTCCCCTCATAGTCTCACGTTTTTGTCTGAACAAAGAACAGTACAGCACAGGAACAGGCCGTTCGGCCCTCCAAGCCTGCGCCGATCTTGATGCCTGCCTAAACTAAAACCTTCTGCACTTCCGGGGACCGTATCCCTCTATTCCAACCCTATTCATGTATTTGTCAAGATGCCTCTTAAACGTCGCTATCGTACCTGCTTCCACTACCTCCCCCGGCAGCAAGTTCCAGGCACTCACCACCCTCTGTGTAAAGAACTTGCCTCGCACATCCCTTCTAAACTTTGCCCCTCGCACCTTAAACCTATGTCCCCTAGTAACTGACTCTTCCACCCTGGGAAAAAGCTTCTGACTATCCACTCTGTCCATGCCGCTTATAACTTTGTAAACCTCTATCATGTCGCCCCTCCACCTCCGTCGTTCCAGTGAAAACAATCCGAGTTTATCCAACCACTCCTCATAGGGCGGCACAGTGGCGCAGTGGTTAGCACTACAGCCTCACAGCTCCAGGGACCTGGGTTTGATTCTGGGAACTGCCTGTGCGGAGTTTGCAAGTTCTCCCTGTGACTGCGTGGGTTTTCGCCGGGTGCTCCGGTTTCCTCCCACAGCCAAAGACTTGCAGGTTGATAGGTAAATTGGCCATTGTAAATTGCCCCTAGTGTAGGTAGGTGATAGGGAATATGGGATTACTGCAGGGTTAGTATAAATGGGTGGTTGTTGGTCAGCACAGACTCGGTGGGCCGAAGGGCCTGTTTTAGTGCTGTATCTCTAAATAAATAAATAGCTAATGCCCTCCAGACCAGGCAACATCCTGGTAAACCTCCTCTGTACCCTCTCCAAAGCCTCCACGTCCTTCTGGTAGTGTGGCGACCAGAATTGCACGCAATATTCTAAGTGTGGCCTAACTAAGGTTCTGTACAGCTGCAGCATGAGTTGCCAATCTTTATACTCTATGCCCCAACTGATGAAGGCAAGCATGCCGTATGCCTTCTTGACTACCTTATCCACATGCGTTGCCACTTTCAGTGACCTGTGGACATGTACGCCCAGATCTCTCTGCCTGTCAATACTCCTAAGGGTTCTGCCATTTACAGTATACTTCCCACCTGTATTAGATCTTCCAAAATGCATAACCTCACATTTGTCCGGATTAAACTCCATCTGCCATTTCTCCGCCCAAGTCTCCAACCCATCTATATCCTGCTGTATCCTCTGACAATCCTCATCACTATCCTCAACTCCACCAACCTTTGTGTCGTCCGCAAACTTACAAATCAGACCAGCTACATTTTCCTCCAAATCATTTATATATACTACAAAGAGCAAAGGTCCCACCACTGATCCCTGCGGAACACCACTAGTCACATCCCTCCATTCAGAAAAGCACCCTTCCACTGCTACCCTCTGTCTTCTATGACCGAGCCAGTTCTGTATCCATCTTGCCAGCTCACCTCTGATCCCGTGTGACTTCACCTTTTGTACCAGTCTGCCATGAGGGACCTTGTCGAAGGCTTTACTGAAGTCCATATAGACAACATCCATTGCCCTTCATCAATCATCTTTGTCACTTCCTCAAAAAACTCAATCAAGTTAGTGAGACACGACCTCCCCTTAACAAAACCATGCTGCCTCTCACTAATAAGTTTGACCTGGGCACTACTGTAATTGAGATTGTCCAATCACTGTAGTCGGTTTTCACCAGCACATTTTTCCTTTATAGCTTTTTTATTTCCTCTTCAACTGGAGTTTTGAGAGCGTATGGAACTGACTTATCTGTAATGTACTGGTTTTGCATCAGGCCTAATTCGAATGTGTGCCTTCACACGCTGTCTCAAATGTAGGATTTTGTGTGTTTCGTAACTTCGACTGGATTCTTTCATCCACCAATCCACACATGAATCTGTCTCGTAATGCACGGTCTAAGAATGTACCAAAGTTACAATGAAGTGATAAATTCTTCAGTGCCACAAATTACTCACCAACTGTTTTGCTACTTTTCTGGTTTCCAGTTCCAAATTTGTAGCTTTCTGCTATCTCTAGTGGCTTAGGATTAAAATGTCCTTCCAACTTGCTGATAATTATTTTGGATGGCACATCTTTTGCCTTGTTGGGAGCAAGAAGGTGTGTTCACATGCCATCCACTTCCAGGCCAATCTCCGTTGGCAAAATTGCTTTCTTGGGTTCCAGAGTTGCCTTATTATCTTCACTTTCACCTTCAAGTTCTAATATATTATTAGCTGTGAGGGCCATGTCCATTCTTTCAATATATGAACTGAATGGTTCTTGAGCTGTATCATACATTCTTAACCTTCCAATGTATCCTGTTGGTGTAACCATTTTGTCCCGTTTTCAAACATAACAGGGACCCAGTAAACACTTAACTGTGGTTATCTGTAACAGTGATACAGAAGCTAAGTCAGCCTTTTCAGAACAAACTCACCAAAGTCAGCCAAATCAGTATGTGAATCAAATGGACACTAGGACCCTGCAGAATCCATTCAACTGTGTGCAGCCACCTGTTTTCAGAAACAATGGGACTCAACACAATCTAGTCTAAAACTTTCACCATACTAGCAGGTAGGTCACTGGGAGCTAACTTATTTTGTTCTTGGTCTCTAGTGCCATTTGCTGCAAATAAAATGCACTTTAATCCCATTTTGTCGCCAAAATCTGTTATATATTGGGAGGAGCTTGTAAAGAAGAAGGCACCAAGATAGCCAGATCGCATGTTTAATGACATCATCGTACACTGGGCATGCTCATAACTTAGGAATACAATACACTATTTGTCTTCTACATATACGTGCTGCCCCTTGTCGATATCATCTGGAAATGTGACGTCAGGTTCCATAAGTGCACTGAAGACACTTGGCTCTATCTCACCACCACCTTTCTTCACCCCTGCAATGTGTTTTGTCACGCTCCTTTGGCCTACATCCAATATTGGATGAGCAGAAATATTCTCCAGAATGGGAAGACGAGCCATTGTCTTCAGTCTCTTCCACAAACGCTGTTCCCTGGCCACTGATTACATCCCTTTCCCTGACCATTATCTGGCGCTGAACCAGACCATTCACAACCTTGGTGTTTTTTGATCCCGAGATGGACTTCTGACCACATAGCTGTTCCATAACTAAGACTGCTTACTTCTTCCTCCATAATGTTACCCAGCCCGTACCTCAGCTTATCTGCTGCTGAAATCTTTATCTCTGCCTTTGTTACCTATAGACTTGTCCATTCCAATGCTCTCCTGGCCGGCCTCCCATCTTCCACTCTAGATAAGCTTGTGCTCATCCAAAATTCTGCTTAACTTGCATCAAGTCTCGTTCACTCATCACCTCCTGTGTTTGCTGACCTAGGTTGGCTCCTGGTCCAGCAATGCCTCAATTTTAAAATTCCCATCCTTGTTATCAAATCCCTCATGGCCTTGACCCTCCCTATCTTTGTAACTACCTGCAGTGCTACAAGCTTTTGAAATCTCTGTGGTCCTCCAATTCTGGCCTCCTGCGCATTTTCGATTTTAATCGCTCCACCATTAGCCGGCAAACTTTCGGCTGCCAAGGCCCTAGGCTCTGGAATTCTCTCCCTAAACCTCTCCACCTCTTTACCTCTTTGTCTTCCTCTAAGATGCTTCAACAACAACAGTTCATATTTATATAGTGCCTTTAATGTAATAAAATATCCCAAGGTGCTTTACAGGAGCATTATAAAACAGTATGCCAACCAGCCACAAAAGGAGATATTGGGTCAGATGATCAAAATCTTAGTCAAAGAGGTAGGTTTTAAGGAGTATCTTAAAGGAGGAAAGCAAGGCGGAGAGGTGTAGGGCCAGTATTCCAGAGCTTGCGGCCTAGGCAAGTGAAGACGCAATCACCAGTGGTGGAGTGATTAAAATCAGGGATGCACAAGAAGCCGGAATTAGATGAGCGCAGGTATCTCGGAGGGTTGTGGGGCTGGAGGATCTTCTTAAAACGTACCTCTTTGACCAAACTTTTAGTCATTATCCTGATATCTCCGTCTGTGACTCGGTGTCAAATCTGAATTAATAACAACATTCTTGTGAAGTGCCTCGGGTTGCTTTGCTTCATTCATGGCGCTATGTAAATGTGTTGTTTTTGTTATAATCCCAGAGCTGTCAGGTCCCTCAGAACCACGCTGCAACTCATTTGACTGATTTTGTATCCCTATCTGCTGCAGTTATGCTGGGAAGCTGGTGCACCTTTAGCAGAGAATCTGACCTGCTATCTTTACTAAATTGTTTCCAGTTCCTAAATGTTGCAACCATCCTTTCATATGTCTTTGCGGTATAGATTTACTGCCTGTTCCTATGGTATAATGTAGCTTGCATGGTTGTCTGAGGCAATACAATGTCAGCATCACAACTGAGGCATTGTTCCAAAAGACAGTTCTGGTGCTGTAAGAAGTGTCTGACTGAGAACATGATGGCTTTCAGAAAGTCCATTAATGAAACATTAAAATGTTTGATTGGCAGGTTGTGAAACTCAGTTGTGGTTCCCTTGTGAATATTGAGATTGAAAGACTTCCCTTGGGGCCAGGGGTGGGGATGTAAGTGATCACTTATTGAATCATTGATCAATCCAGAGGTCTCTGAGCAGTGGGTTAGGTTACATAATTCATAAATAATGTAACAAATTCATATGGCTCTGACATTTCCCACGAAACCTATCGGAATCAGCTGAAGCAATGAAGAACAGTCCTTATGTTTGAGATGCAATCATCTTTTAGTATGAAGTCAGTAAGGTTTCTACAACAGAGGACGTGTCTAGCCATCTTGTCTGTTTTTTTTGCTTTTTGACCAAATGTTTGTCTTGGTTGTAGCAAACAGTTGAGATTGAATGTGTACCGCATGCATTTTCCACATTTGTAAATTAGCCAAAAATCAATGGCTACGTGTTACATTTTAGTGTATTCAATAAAATAAATCAGAATTAAGTGCTTTGAACTGTAAACTGCACTGCCTGAATGGAGCTAACCCATGTTGTTACACAGTGTCTCATTTATGTGGCACTTCTGTGCAGAAAGATGCAGCTGAATAGGAATCTTGAAACAAAACGTCTGCCCCTTTTTTGAAAATGAATAAAAGCAGCATTTAAGACTGTAGCTAGGATTTTGTGTACTGAGAGCTTTGACAGTTTATAGCATCATTTATTGAAGTATTTTCATTTCACAAGTACAGTTCACCATTTTACTTATGAAATAATGTAATATTTTTATATTCACTTTTAATCTGTCTACTGCAGATGCTTTTCTTGGTTTGTTCGGCAGTTCTGTTCCATTTAGGTCTTCTGTTGGAGAATGGTTGCACAAATTATTTCCCTCAAGTGTAATAAACACTCAAGTGGAAATTTGTAATGAGAGGAATTTAGAAAAAATCTAATAATAATGTTAGAAAACACTGTTCTTGTTGTATTTTTTAAATTCATGGCACGCTGTCTACCAAGAGTACTAACCTCAGTGATTAAACATCAGACGACTGTAGCGTTTGAACTATTGCCCAATTACATCATCCTTTGCAGACTACTGCCTTTAAGATATAGGGACTTCTGTTGAGACCAATAATGCACTTAGTTGCAGGGCTAACTGATGATGTTTCAGCATTGCAGTCTGATGACTTTATTACACCCACGAGGCTATTCTAGTAACTTGAGAGCCAATATTGGTCTGTGTCCTTTTTCCTTTTTAAAAAAAAATTACTCCCTTTCTATATACCTGTTGGCTATATTCACCTCTCTGTTAATAAGTGAAGCACATCGTGGACAGCTGCTGACATAGTGAAAATAAAGAGAGAACTACCCTGTGGACAGTCACCTGTGGGTAAAATTGAAATTTATTTTGTCAATACAATGCATTACAGCTCATATCAGAAAAATATCTGTGCCAAAAAGTCTCTCTTGCCTCTTGTAAATGTATTAGAGCCCATAATGTTGGAGACCATGCCCCAGCATGGTACATAAAATTTAGTTGTACTGTCTGGCTAACTTTTAATGTTGCAAGTGCATTGCAGCTTGATATGAGAATACATCTTGGTAGTGAGGATCCTCCGCTATGGTTTAATCAGAAAATAAAAGATCTGATATTGTCACACTATTGCTGGGCGCCATTTTCCTATCGCCCTTGGTTTTCCCACCTTTGTGTGGTTTGGGACAGAGTAACAAGCCATCAGAGACTGTAGAAGTGGAGGAAATGAGAGTGTATGTTAGTGAGGAACTGGAGGGGATAGCGAGAGATTGGGAACTTGAAAGTATGCAAGAGACTGGAAAACCAGTGAGGAATGAAAGACAGGTGGCATGACTGAACATATGAGACTGGGTAGCAGGAGAGAGGGAGGAAGGGAAGGAAAAATCAAGGAATAAGAAATGTGGAGGAAAGTACTGCAGTCTGAATTAATTGAGGCCAGCTGTTTTATTTTTCTTTGTAGCTCTATGTAAACGTTTACCAGACCACTACTCATTTTATTGGACTGAATCCAGGAAATAATTAGTAGATTTCTAATCACCTACATAGTACCACATTTGATCATAAAAAGTAGAGCTGGCTGGGAGGAATAATGTAAACTGCTATTTTCCATTTTCATGTCTTGTTAAATTTAGTTTCTGTCTAATCAGGGACATGTTATGACATCTAACTTTGTCCTAGCTTCTAAAATCATATATGTTTGGCTCCTTTTGCAGTCAGGGCAGTTCTCCAAAAACATACTCGCTTCTAAATGAAGCCTTCTATCTAAAAATTAAAATTATGAATTCTTCATTCTATAACCTGAATTTTGAATGCTTCAAATGTGCGATTCAGCCAAAACAAGTACTAAAACCATGTCCAATTGATGGCCAATTCACCTGTATTATGAATTTTGAAAGTGTGGACATTGCTTGTGAATCTGATTTGCCAATTCATCTAAGGTTAAAGGGACCCAGCACTTATGCTGAAGAACTGGGCTCGCCTTGGGGTGAGGTATCTACTGGATGTAATACTTTGGCAATGTGCTTGGGATTTGAATGTTAATCCTTTGTTTGCTTTATCTTCACATTACTACGTGTGTTAAGAGTTAGTCTGGTAACTAGTTATTCAGTTATAGGTTATCTTCAATTATGATTTGAGTTAAATTTTGTTGGCAATTACTGTTGGCATGATATAGCTTATAGCCAATGGGAGAAGTGAATATTATATGTAGAGGAGGGTTGAATAGTCAATATGTTGCTTACAGTGTCTTTTGAATGTTCTGTGTTGCATACCTTCTTAATATTATGTTATCTTGCCATCTAATATTCTAGTCATCGATTTTTATCCCATTATGTCCCATATAAACACAACCTGCTTAATTGAAGTTGCTAGCATATGAGGAGTGCAGTGATTACACTGGAGAATGGGATTGACTCCTCTCTACCACCCTCCAACACGCCATAGAAATAGAAGGAAACCTTTCAACCTAACATGCCTGTGCTGCTTTTGCTGAAGTAATCCGAAACTGATCCCATTTCTCTGCGCTCCCCATAGCCATGTCTTCTTGTCTGCTTCCAATATTGATCCAATTTTCCCTTAAAATATGCAATGGTCTGTTCCTCAACCAATTCCTGTGGCAAAGCTTCATGCTTCAAAAACCCACTGCATAAAAATGTTCTCCAAACCTCTTTCTTCACTCTCCTAGTGATGATAACCCCTCATCACTGGCACCTCAACCAGAGGAAATGTTTTTCCCTATTTACTTTATCAAAACCCTGCATTAATCTTAAAAACTTCAACGAAATCTTTGTCTATTTCAGATGCTGCATTGGCCACTCTCCAATTCCATGCTGCAATTTGCATATTTAAGGGGGAATTAAAAAATTGTGGCCAAAGCCTTTGCTGTTTTCTCCTTCACTTCTATCAACAGCATAGGTGGACACTGTCAAAACCATTCTTGTATTCAACTTGAGTTTTTTTTTAAGTCAATTAATTTACTACAGTTATCCCTAACAGTTGTTCTATATGCTCCTGCTTTCTAATTCCCACCAAGATATGTAAAAAAAAAATGCAAAATGTTTCAGTTTTGCCATACCTGTATCCCCTGCAATTAGGCTCCTACTCATTCTTGAGTGGTCCTACCCTTTCCGACTATTTTCTTTTTTAAATGTGTATAAAAGCCTTGGTATTTCATTTTATATTATCTGTTAGTCTCTTTTCATGTGCTCTTTTAAGTATTATCCTAATTTTAATCTCTACCTTTCCATACAACTCTATTTGATGCAGAAACTTTTGCCTTATAGGAAGATATTTACTTTTATTCTATCCACCTTACATTTGAAGACTGCTGACCCTTTGACCTATTTGCTAACTTCTCTGCCAACTTTTTAGAGCTAGATCCCTTCAGTTCTTGCTGAACTTTTCCTTTTTCCAGTCCAGCTCCGTTTATTTTTAATCCATTCTTTTCTATCCTAACATTGAACCTAACTATCTTGTCGCAATTTCCTTGCGCGGTCTTGTATAATATCTTGAGTATTCAAGTAGTACTTGCAGCCCGTGAGAACTGAATTTTGTCGTTGTCTTCTGTCACCTCAAGCATGACTGCAAAGGGGGGTAAGTAGGAGGATGAGGCACTGAGTTTGGTGCCCGATGCAGGTGGCCCCTGCATTCTGACTCGTAGGAGATCTGTAAATTCTTTGCTTTCCTCGCTCCCCTTGTTGGTTAGTAGAAAAATTTGCACTTATTGTCGAATCGTTTGCGTAAGTTATAAAAATGGTCTTTTTGCATCCTTAAGGCATAGTTGAATGTAATGGGGAAGAAAAGGTTTGACGTCAAGAAATTGGGTATTATCATTGCGTAGGTGCCCTTTCCCTGGATCAACCCGGGACCCTGTGCAATTGCACAGTCCTAATGCTATCCCTGGGTACTGGAGGAGAAGGGACCATTTACTATGTTGGCTTGTATAATGGGGTCAGGAAGGGAGGATGGGTGATCAGTGGTGCAATGGGAATGCATAGGTGGTAAAGGGAGCAAGAAGTGAGTCTCATGGGCAAGATGAGCTTTGAAAAAGCATGAAGAGAGATGGGAGAAAGGCACTGATTTAGGGCTTTAGTGGGGATGGGCAGAGTTGGCTTAGTGGGCGAGGAGGTAGGGAAGGAACAGCCGCAGCTGAACGGATTGACGGATTGTCTCAATCCTGATGAAGTCCATGATCACATTGTAGATGGAAGCAGATCCAAGGAGAAGATTGAGAGTGCAGAAAAGAATCTGGGTTCATGTTAGCTCACCAGGTTGATCTTGGAGTAGTGTGCGGCTTTAGCAGAGGAGAGTGTGGTCGGGTGCATGATTGCCATTCTGTTACCCCTGCTGAAAGGTAAGTCTGTGTAGGTGTTGCTTGGGAATTAATCAAGCTCTGCTGTAAAGCTTTTATAGTCATACAGCTCACAGATTGCTGATTAAATTCACACCTAAGAGCAGCTACTTAGGTAAGGTACTGGAGGTCTGCTATTACCCATGGAATTGCATCCAGTATTGGGGAGAAAAATGAATAAAATTGAGGAAGAAGAGAAACTGCTGTTTACATATAATTTTATACCACACCACCACCCCTCCCCCCACCCCCCCCCACCACCAGTAGCACCTCGCTTATTTTTAATCACTGTTCTCCTGCCAGAACAAGCCACAATTAAACTTGCATTATGTGAAATTGGAGGAATAAAAAATTAGTTAAAAATTGAAGTACTTCAGTTAGTATTTTGTTCCTGGACTCTTCATATTCTTCTCAGAATAATAGATAAAATACAAAAGTAGAACTAGATTGTAATAATTGATTTCCCCCTATTCCCTAGCATTCATTTCAAAACACAAGGTCTTAATATTATGCACCTGAGGGAGGAGTTCATTATAAATGCTTTTTGTCAGTCGGATTTTTTTTGCTTGCTCTTCAGTTTCTTCTGTTCTTTTAGTTTTCTCTTTCAATATTTTTGCTTTCCTTTGGCTGTTTTCTCTCCTCTTGAAGTCTATATTGTTTCTCAGGCTATCTGGAGGTTTAATTTCCTTATCTGAGAAACAGAATGAACTGAAACTTTTGGCCAGTTTGATTGCCATGAGGAGCAGAGGCTGGATAAACAATAGTGTATTTTTTTAAAAATCTGGAATAAAATTCTGAACCTCTTTAAAGTGATTCAATAGCAGTAATAAGCATGTGATCCTGCAGGGATTGTAATTGAGGATAGGCAAGCTTGACTGGAGCACTCACCCTGCAATTTTGTCATTCAATCAGGCTGTCTTTCCTCAATTATGATCCCTGCAGAGATTAGTGTGCAGCTTTAGCAGAGGAGAGTGTAGCCTGGTGCTTGATTGTCATACTGCCAAAACTTAGCTTGTACTCCCACTTGTCTGTAGAATCAAACAAAGTTGTGGCACATAAAGAGGCCACTTGGCCCATCATGGTTGCGCCGGCCGAAAAACGAGCCACCCTGCCTAATCCCACGTTCCAGCATTTGGTCCATAGCCCTCCAGGTTACGGCACTTGAGGTGCATATCCAGACGCCTTTTAAATGAGTTGAGGGTTTCTGCCTCTGCTACCCTTTTGGGCAGTGAGTTCTAGACCCCCACAACCCTCTAGGTGAAAAACGTTTTCCTCATCTCCCCTCTAATCTTTTTACCAATCACTTTAAATATATGCCCCCTAGTCACTGACCTCTCTGCTAAGGTAAATAGGCCCTTCACATCCACTCTATCAAGGACCCTCACAATTTTGTACATTTCAATCAAATCTGTCCTCAGCTTTCTCTGTTCCAAGGAGAACAACCCCAGCCTATCCAATCTTTCCTCATAGCTGCTTTTTTCGAGTCCCGGCAACATCCTTGTAAATCTCCTCTGTACCCTTTCTAGTGCAATTACATCATTTCTGTAATGAGGTGACCAGAACTTTTAAAAAAAAGTTATATTAATTTTACTTCAATATAATTAACCCTTCCGAGAGAAGCGGGGACGTTTATAATGGATGGAGTCAACATGAAGCTACAAATTATTCAGAGAGACCATTTTATTGTTTGATAATCCTGTGCATGGTAGCTTCCAAGGTTTGAAGGTTAAATATGTAAAGCAGTCATGAAGAAAAAATGACAATCAATAAAGTTTTTGAAATGTTAAAAGATTTTCAGAAGGAGGAATTGAACTGTACTCTATTTAAAAATCCATTTGCTTGGTTCTGGTGCATTCCAAAGGAGTGTCCTTAATGGTGTTGGCATTTAAAGGTCAAGAAAAATTTAGATGGTTTACTAAATGCATTTGATAATAGGCAGGGCAGTGACGCTGCCCATTAGTCACTGATGATTAGCGCATCGATGTACTGTGCATGCCTTTGTTACCTCTAGACATGACTATTCTGACGCACTCCTGGCCAGCCTCCCACATTCTACCCTCTGTAAACTGAGGTCATCCAAAACTTGCCCTCACTTGCGCCAAGTTCCATTCATCCATCACCACCCCCCCCAACCATCCTCGCCTGACCTATATTGGCTCCTGGTTAAGCAACAATTTGATTTTCAAATTCACATCCTTATTTTCAAATTCTTCCGTGACCTCGTCTCTCCCTCTCAGTAATCTCCTCCAGTTGTACAACACTCTGAGATATCTATGCTCCTCCAATTCTGGCCTCCTGTGCATCACCAATTTTAATCACTCCACCATTGACGTCCCTGTTCAAGAAGGGAGGGAGACAAAAGGCAGGAAACTATAGGCCAGTCAGCCGAACATCGGTCGTTGGGAAAATGCTGGAGTCCATTATTAAGGAAGAAAAAGCAGGACATTTAGAAAAGCTTAACGCAATCAAACAGAGTCAACATGGTTTTGTGAAAGGGAATTCACGTTTGACAAATTTGCTAGAGTTCTTTGGGGATATAACAAGCAGTGTTGATAAAGGGGAACCGGTAAATGTAGTGTATTTGGATATCCAGAAGGCATTCGATAAGGTGCCACATAAAAGATTATTGCACAAGATAGGAGTTCATGGTATTGGGGGTAATGTATTAGCATGGATTGAGGGTTGGTTAACACACACGAGACAGACAGTTGGGAATAATGGATCTTTTTCAGTTTGGAAATACGTAACTAGTGGAGTGCCGCAAGGATCAGTCATAGGGCCTCGATTATTTACTATCTGTATTAATGACTTGGAGGAGAGGGCAGAGTGTAATATATCCAAATTTGCTGACAATACAAAAATAGCTGGGAGGGCATGTTGTGATGAGGTCATAATGAATCTGCAAGGGGATATAGATAGGTTGAGTGAGTGGGCAAAAACTTGGCAGATGGAGTTTAATGTAGGAAAGTGTGAGGTCATGCACTTTGGTAGGAAGAATCAAAAGGCAAACTCTTATTTAAATGGAGAGAGACTCCAAAAAAGTGCAGCCCAGAGGGATCTGGGTGTTCTTGTGCATGAAACACAAAAAGTTAGCATGCAGGTGCAGCAAGTAATTAAGAAGGCAAATGGAATTTTGGCCTTTATTGCTTGGGGGTTGGAGTTTAAAAATAGGGAAGTCTTGATAAAACCATACAGGGTGTTGGTGAGGCCACACCTGGAGTAGTGTGTACAGTTTTGGTCCCCGTATTTAAGAAAGGATATACTGGCATTGGAGGCAGTTCAAAAGAGATTCACTCGGCTGATTCCTGGGACGAAGGGGTTGACTTATCAAGAGCAGCTAACCAGGTTAGGCCTTTATTCATTAGAATTTAGAAGAACGAGGGGTGATCTTATTGAAACGTACAAGATTCTGAGGGGGCTTGACAGGGTAAATGTTGAAAAGATGTTTCCATTAGTGGGTGAATCTCAAACTCGGGGACATAGTTACAGAATAAGGGGATACTCATTTAAAACTGAGATGTGAAGGTATTTCTTCTCTGAGGGTAGAGAATGTCTGGAATTCTCTATCCCAGATTGTGGAGGCTGGATCACTAAGTATTTATAGAGGAGGTAGATAGATTTTGAAATATCGGGGAGTTGAGGGCTATGAGGAGCTAGCACGAAAGAGGAGTTGAGGTCTGGGGCAGATCAACTATGATCTTGCTGAATGCGGGGCAGGCTTGAGGCAAAGGCCTGCTACCCTACCTGAATCCGACAGGACCCAACGATGTGTCTGGTTCTGGTCGGATCGCTCTTCCGGGTCCGGCTTTCGGGCTCTGGTCGGGTCGGGCCAGGTCCGGGTTGGACAAACACAGCTAGAATTGCATTTTGCTCTGCCGGTAAGCGTCAAAAGTTGAAAAGCCTACCTGAGCTGAGAGTCTGGGGTGTCAAGGCAGGAAACTGAGTCTGCACAGTGAGTGTCTCTATGGCGTCATCACGCTCATGCTGCAGCTTCCTGCAGCCTGGGAGTCGGAAGGTAAAGTGAACATTCCGGTGGTCGGCTCGGGCTCGGGTTGGGTCGGGCGCGAGAAAAATGGAGGGACTCGGGCTGGGTCGGGTTCGGGTCCGATGTGGTTCTGTCTGTTTCGGGTCGGGTTTTTTTTCATGACCTGAGCAGGCCTTTAGCTTGAGGGGCCAAATGGCCTACTCCTGCTCCTGTTTCTTATGTTCTTATGCCTTCAGCCGCCAAGGCCCTAAGCTCTGGAATAGCCTCCCTATACCTCTGTACCTCTCTTTTCTCCTTTTAAGTCGCTCCTTAAAAACCTACCTCTAATCAGCTTTTGGTCATCTGGCCTAATATCTGCTCGTGTGGCTCGGTGTTAAATTTTGTTTGATAATGCTTCTGTGAAGTGCTTTAGGATGCTTTACTACATTAAAGATGCTATATAAATATAAGTTGTTGCAGATTGACAGTACAGTAAGCTACAGGTGTCTAAACTAGGGCCGATTGAAGAAAATCAGTAGGTAAGACAAACCTGTTTGTGTTTCTTGAAACAGAAACTGTAAAGGCAGCATTAGCAGGAACCTTGCAACGGCGTTGCTTCCTTGGAGCTTTGTTAGGCAGTGGTGCGCAAGATGAAAGGTCTGGGAGACTAGGGAAACTAACTGCCAGAATAGTGGTATCACAAACAGTGGAGTAAGATGCACACTTCTATGACATTCCCCCAGAACGCAGCTGAGCTGGGAGACGTGACGTATAGCTCTTTGGGCAAGGTGCTGTGCCCCACCAAGATTGCTGGCTTTGGATGGAAAATGGCGAGGGCTTCTGGGAGAGAATATGTGAAAGTAGTAGGAAATCTGCTTTGAAATCTAACAAAACTCAAGTTCAAATTTGAACTTCATGGAGGTGGCTTACATCTTGGGATGCACAATATGTTAGGTCGGCTGCATTTTTAAAACAAGTTGTCAGTCAGCCTACAGGTATATCTGATCAAAAAAAAAGGCTGGTTATAGGATAAGGACACTGTGTATTCACAGCTGGGATCTTGAGATTTGAATCCAGTCCTGACATATGAGATGAATACTAAGTTGTCTTTCTCTTTTGACTACTGTTAAGGATCTAAAGTGGATTCAATGGCAATTTTAACCCAGATGTTTAAATGTTTGGATAATTTAGGACAAAATAATTGTTAGTTCAGAGGCATAAGAAAAGCTGTGTAGGAAAATGTCAATATTACAAAGATACAGTATGGATACTCTTGAGGATGGGGTTACAAAACATCACTGAGACCATCTAATTCATGCTACCCCAAACTGAGTGCTTTCTTGTTGGCGGTGCAGAAAATTGCACCATTTACGCGGCTTCAGTTAAAATTGAAAGACTAATTGGTATCTCAATAGTCAGTGTAATATATAGGAGAAACCTCAAAATTTTAGCAAACTTTTAGGGTTTCAGTTTTTGCCCCAATAGTCGAATCTGGAGAATTCTGTCTGACGTTTCTATAATTTTGAGATGTCTTGTGTCCATGGGAAAGGCTCTGATGATCTGAGAGGCTTGGGGCTGGGTTTTACCTTAGGCGGACAGGAATTCGCCACCGACATAAAAGTCGGTGGCAAACCCCATTCCGCCTAGCCCGAGGATCCGTCCCGCATTTTACGAGTCCCCAGGCTTTAATTGGCCTGAGGAGAGACTTCCACCCGCTTGAGGGAGGAAGTCCCGCCTCAGTGAGCTGCCAGCCAATCAGCTGGCCGGCAGCTCTTGGTCCTAGCAGCGCCACCGGGAGCGGTGGCCACTGCTGGGACTGTGGCCCAGACAACGACATGGAGCCAGGAGGGAAGGTAAGTTGGGCATGCCTCGCTAGTGAGATCGGTCATGCCCCGCTGAGGCTACGGTGGTCATTTGGGGTGAGGGGGAGGGGCGTCTTGGGTCCAGTGCGGGGGTTGGGAGGTGGGTACGGCCCTCAATCAGGCACGCTGTGCCCGACTGCCATGGCCGTCCCCCCGCCCCGGCGCGCGGAAAGGCCGGCAGCGATCACTGGGTGGCCTTGCACGTCCCCACCACGCCCGCTTGCGGAGGTGGACGAGGGCCCTTAAGTGGCCTTGATTGGCCTCGGGCGGGCGGGCCGTTTTTTCTCTTCCCCCCCCCCACCCAACAGCTGTAAAGTTGACTGGAAGTGGGAGTGGGACGGGTACGCCTCCCGGAGTCTCCCACTCAATTTTATGCCGCCACCATCCGACCCGCTGGGGCAGTGTAAAATTCAGCCCTTGGTGTTATCACTGTAACAAAATGGAAGGATCTAAGTAATGTGTTGCAGAAGAAGATTTTCTTAAGAGAAACAGAGAATTTGGCCTATTTTTAATGAGTTAATAGAATAAATGTACTTTTGATCAAAAACTGATCCATAAGATGTTAAAATGCAGCCTGTATTTAACTTACTTTAAAATTGCACAATAAAGCAACATACTTAGATTGTTTTTTATATTTTGAAATGAAAAAAATCTCCTTTTATTTTTTATTTTGAGATGCAATTAAGAATTCTATTTAAAGCCTACCTCCAAGCCTTTGTACTCTTGCCTCAGAGTCAGAAGGTTGTGAGTTCAAGTCCCACTTCAGAGACTAGAGCACGTGAACGTAGAAACCTACAGCATAGAAGGAGGCCATTCAATTCACTGTGCCTGTGCTGGCTCTTTGAAAGAGCATTTGTGCTTCGTCCCACATTCCCCGCTATATAAAAGATCCCAAGACATTATTTAACGAAGAGCAGGGGCATTCTCCCCCAGTGTCCTGGTCAATATCCATCCCTCAACCAACCTCGCCTTCCAAAAAAAAAAAAATGATCATTGCTGTTTGTGAACCTTGCTTTGCAGTAATTGGTTCTTGCATTTCCCAACATTACAACAGTGGCCACACTTTAAAAGTATTTCATTAGCTGTAAATCGCTTTGGGACATCCTGAGGTTGTGAAAGACATTATATAAATGTCATATTTCTTTATCTTCAGTTTTTAACCTGGTTAAAGATTGATCTATGCATTTTGTTATTTTAGTTGAATACTGAAGTCATAGTTATATAAAACCTGTTTGAGCTGTTTCTTATTTTGTTTATATAAACAGTGGATATCAGAGTCAAAAAGTGGTGACTTTGGTTTTACGTAAAATCTAACCATTTTTTTGTTCTGTATTTAGGGTGACCAAAGAAGTGGATGCTGCTTCCAAAGAAGCTAAAATCTTTTTGCAAAACCAGAATGAAGGTCAGGCAAAGGATTCTCCAGCAGTACCAGCGACCGTGGAAACAGGTGCTCCTACAGGCTCAGGGTAAGTACTGATTTCCATGAGTCGCACAGGGTTAGAAGTTGGCTTCTCTGGATGCCAGTCAAAGCAGATCATAAATATAAATGTATTTTGGAGGGCTTGAGGGGCTGAATGGCCTACTCTTGCTCCTATTTCCTATGTAGTCATTGTTCATTTAGCCACTTATCTTTTTATATATAACTCATAGGAAACTGGAGACCTAATAATGCATCAACATTTGTGGCCAAACTCCATCCAGCTTGGCCTGGGTTGGTTGTACTTGTACTACTGCATTTCCAAAATCGTTTTAAATTCAGTTCTGCCAATGTGCTTTTGTGATGTCTCCAAACTACTGTCTCTGTAAAAATGAACTTTAGATTTAGGTGTAAGTGGGCTGATGCAAGTTCTTTTCTTGAATTCATGATTTCTAAATTGGATCTCTTCTCTGAAGGCAATGTTCAGATTAGTATTTGGACACACAGATTGTGTCCAGAGTCTCTCAGCTCTATGTGGTTTCAAGTTACTTAGGGGGAAAAAAATGGTTGAAATCTTTGTCCACGCTGACACAGCATAGATATTGAAGAGGAAACTGTACCTGGCAGCTTTGAAGTGGATGGTTACATGAAATGTTAACTGTGGAGTTAAATCCATATCAAATTCACTGGAGAATTGAAGTCTACTGGAAGCAGAGATTGTAAGGATCTGAAGCAGCTATGTCTGACGGATCGTTTTTTAACAGGAATCTTGGTGCTATTGTTTCACCATTTTTTGCCAATGATAAAAGTGTTCTTAACATTTTTAGTTTTTTTTTGCCTTGTCTAGAAAACTTTGTTCCGAAACCTTCACATTTAATTCATTAAATACACAGCAATATGAAAATGTGAATACATGAACCATTTAACTGCAGTGAGATGGGAGAGTGACAAAATCTATTTAGGACTAGTTGTACTTTAAGGCAGAATCATTTTCAGATTTGCTTGTCATTGTCATTTATATAAGAAATGGTCAAGAAAATGAAATGGCATGCTCAGGGTTTTTTTCCTGCATGTTTTCACCTTCTGTTGAATTTTTGGGACTTTTCCTGCAGACATGTATGTGTTACTTTTGAGATATGCAAGCTATATGTATTTAGAAACTCTGCCATTCTTCAGGGAAATGTTTGCAGCTGCAGATTTCCAAAGGTACAATTGGACAATCTGAATCTGGAAGGGCCTTGCAAAGAAAATGCTGTTTCTCTTTATCCCTTTCATGTGTGGGAACAATTTTGTCAGGTTCTGACAGGGCAGCAGAGGAAGAGTCAGGGTGCTGTACTTTATTCTTTAAAAAGTACTGACTGGAGAAGAAAATCTGGATCCTGATTATGAATTGGTACAGCCAGCCTAAATTCTGGTGGCCTCTAAAAATATGAAGTTGTATTGAGCACTAGCTACATCAGTGGTGCAAAAACTAAATTCCATTGCTTTGCTGCTGCTGGTCAGTGTCATTTTGAACAGAAGAACATAAAAGGAAGGGCACGGTCGCATACTGATTATGTTACGAGACCAGTAATCCAGAGGCCTAGACTAATGAATCAGACATGTGTTCAAATTCACCACGGAATATATTTAAATTAAGTTAATTCAGTAAATCTGGAATAAAAGCTAGTACCAGCAATGGTGACTATGTAACTACTGGATTGTTGTAAAACCCCAACCGGTTCATCAGTGTCCCTTTTTTAATGAAGGAAATCTGCAGTCCTTACCCGGTCAGACCCATAAATGACTTCAGATGCCCAGAAACGTGGTTGACTCTTAACTGCCCTCTGAAATGGCCTAGCAAACCACTCTGTTGTCAAGAGGTGGCTCACCACCACCTTCTGAAAGGCAATTAGGGATGGGTAATAAATGCTGGCGGTGTCAGCATGCTCACATCCCTTGAATTAATTTTTTTTTTAATCTAGCAGAAGGAGGCCCTTCAAGCCTGCACTTCAATAAGATCATGGCGGATCATCTACCTCAACTCCACTTTCTCATTGTATCCCCATATCCCTCAATTCCCTTAGGGTCCAAAAAGCTATCGATTTCAGTCTTGAATATACTCATTGAGCATCCACAGCTCTCTGGGATAAAGAATTCCAAAGATTTGGCAATTCCTCCTCTTAAATGGTTGAAGCCTTATTCTGACAGCTAATTCTAGATTCACCAGCTAGGGCAAACAGTCTCTCAGCATCTATCCTGTTGAGCACTCCAAGAATTTTATACGTTTCATTCAGATCGCCTCTCATTCTTCTGAACATTAGAGAATATAGGCCCATTCTACTCAATCCCTCAATTTTAGTTAGACCTTTAATCAGGATTTGAGTTTTCTTCATTGCCTGACTTCCTGTCAGGGCCCTGCAAAATAACATGTAGCGCCATAGTTATATCTCACTTTAATTGCTGGTTGCCAAGACACAAACAAGAAAATTGAGCATTGGGTTCAATCTAGTGAAGAGCCATGGTGCTGATCCCCAGTGTCCAAAGTTTGGCTTAGAAGGAAGGACTGGAGAAATCTAAACTGGGGAGGCTGAGCAGTGATCTCGGCTACTGCTGCTCCTCCCCTCCCCCTCCCATGAGTTAGAGATTGTAAAGTTTGAACTTGGCAGCATTGAATGGTGGAGCAGGCTTGAGGGGCCATATGATTGTCTCCTCCTATTTCTTATGCTCTTATGGCAGCTCACTCTGACAGAACAGCTAAGATGGCAAGTGCAGCCTATTCACTGGTGTGAATCTACCACTTGTCATGATATGTTACCTTAAAACGTGAATATCATTAACAAATGTCAGTTGTACTATGAAGATGATATGGTGGTGTTTAATAGAAGAAAACAAAGTCAGGAAATTGAAGACTGAGGTTCAAAAAGGGAAACACTATACTGTAAAAGAAAGAAGTTCCACACAAACCAATAAAAATACATGTCCCTTCAAACTTATGGAGGGGTATGATCTGGCTCACGATTCATAAAGCTACCAGAACTTAGTGCCTTCTTAAGGTTCATTAGATTTGCTTTGTTTGGAATGGCATGGTCATTCTAGAAAGCAAGTCAGGTAATGGCAGTGTTTTTACATAAATTAAACAACATAGCTGTGCAGCTCACTTATGTTGAGCAATAGAAAAATTTTGTTCCAACAGCTGAAGATAGTTTACTAAGTACTAAACAACATGACCTATTTTCTTTTTAAAAATGACACAGCTTTTTTATTTCTAGTATATATTTGTGAGAAATGAGGTAAAACTTACAGAATGACAGATGATGACCTGAAGCATTCTATAATATAGTAGCTCTGACCTGAAGGTGTTTGTGTTGTCATGAAAACCCGACATGCCACATGGGAAATATTAATTTCATCAGTTAGAACCTTGCCTGAGACTTTTACTGGAAATTGTTACAAACAACTTTTAAAAAGAAAAGCTAACAGCCAAGATGGCCACTGCAATTTACATATGAATCATCAACAGAGTAGACTGGAGACAATGTGACTGACTCAACCTAGCCAGAACAATGGGGTGCTCTCTGTTTAAATTACCTGAAATGGCTTTATCAACACGGTCATCAGGAGCCATTGACACCCATTGACTTTGAAAGAGCCTTGAATGTCGGAGAACATTCCAGAAGGACCTCATTAAAACACAGAAGTTTGGGAATGTCATAACTGCTGTGCAGCTCTGGAGAGACTAAGCTTTGTCACTCAGAGAGAACAGTAACTGAAAGCCATCAAGGAGGCCTCTCTCTTATGCTCTCTTTCTCTCATGCGCACTCTCTGAGCCTGAGAAGCAAGCCCGCAACTGTACACATGGCCCAGCGAGGACTCGGGACTACAATTTCAACTGTGGACTCTGGGACTGATCAGTATTTAAATTTCATTTATTCCAGACTCTACTCCAACCACCATGTTCTCCATCTGTAATGTACTTGTGTGTGTGTGCATGTGTGTCTTCTCGTGTGAATGTGTACATGGGTGCGTAGCGTATTTTAGTAATTTTTAACTGGTTTACACAAGAAAGCCTGTCTGATTTGGTTCTTTGGCAATTATATTAAAGCAAGCACTTACTGAGGTGTTAAGTTCAATCACTGTGTTTAAAAAGGATAAACCCTATTGCGGTCAAACCAGAGAAGGGGTGAAACGAGATGCCCACCTCACCTGGCCTTAACAGTGTTCTCGAATATATTTATGTAGATTTTTTTTTTGTGTGTCCTCCTTAATTCTGGCATCCATTAGGCATGCTATGTTGCTTCCTATTACACAAAGCTTAGCTCTTTGACTTCTGTTGCTTTTGCATTAAGGTTTTCAGTCTGTAATTGAAACCAGGGTAAGTATAGAGTTTGAATTGCTTGCCAGTCCAAGTTTCCATCTCCACAGGTGTTATTTGGTCTGGTCATTTCATGACACTAATTATGTCTCTATTTGCACCAAAGCATTTCTGAATCTCAGACAGTCAAAGTGAGATCATTCCTTCAGCTGTAATTATGTTTTCAGGGCTGTCAACACAGGCACTTATGCTATAAGTGCTTTGCAACTGCTGAAGCAAGGAGCTACTCTGGAGCTCTTTTGTCATGGTCAAAGCTCCCGCTCTGATCCTAAAATCTAAATATTCAGTTTGAAAATTCATAAAACTATTAATAATAAAGAGGAAAGAACTTCTAATGACTTTCTTGACTTTAGGACATCTCAAAGCATTTCTCAGCCAATAAAGTACTTCTGAAGCACAGTGGAGAAATGAGTTTTGCACACAGGAAACCCCCAGCAATGACATGAGCAGATAATTTATTTTAATATTTGAGGGATGAACGTTTGCCAAGACGCTAGGCAAAATCACCTGCTCTTCAAGTAATGCTGTGCAATCTCTTATGTCCACCCAAGAAGGTAAAGAGGGCCTCGGTTTCATCCGAAAGATGGCACCTCTGACAGTGCAGCTCTCTCTCAGCACAGCAATGTGATGTCAGCCCAAATTATGTGCTGAAGCCTCTGGAGTAGGTGATGCCCATGTGCACAAAATGTTTGGATTTGAAAATATTAGTTTACACTGCAGATTAATATTTATTCCACTACTGCTGATTGTGTTTAGTAACTTCTATCACATTCCTAATTGTACTGCAGTAAAGATTGAAATAGTCAATTAGTGACAAATTTAGCAGTCCATAGTTTTTGAATAATCATATGAAGGAATATATGTCCAATCAACTTATTTCATTCCCAGTCTTGAGGGAATTTTTTGAACAATGCTGAGAGCATTTGATTAAAAAAATATGACATTTCTTGTATTAATGACAGTGGTTGATCCCTCCAGTGGCTGATGGTATAAAATTATTCCAGCTTTGTAGTCAGAGATTTACTGTTGAGACTTGGTTGACTTTCCCATTGAAGCAAAATGCCAGTCATCACCAAGTTGATCCAATGAGTAGCTGAACCTCTGCAGACCAAGAAGGTACTTGGTTCTTCCCCAGTTGATGCTGAGTTAGCTGATACCAGTTGGCACCCTGCTCATTTGCCATCACCTTGACCCTGCCTGAATAGGAGTGGGTACCTGCCCGTGGGCTAAGCGAGATTTCGGAAAGGCCCCCTCCCACTCGATGGGCGAGGGGGCTGGCAGGCTGATTTAGCTGAAGTTTTTAAATTGACCAATTCGCTTCCAGTGCTACTCCCTCATTAGTCTGAATATTTTTAAAAGGCGATGGATCACTTAAATTAACTGCCTTATGAATGTAGCATTCTGGGCCTCACATATGGCACTACAGTAGACAGAACTAGTGGAATCTTCATGGAATCCTGAGGTTCTGCACCCAAAAGTGACACCATGATGGAGCAGGCAGATGCACGCACCCCCCACCTCCGCAATCGGAACTTGTCTTTGGAGCCAGTAATGAGCTGATAACTTACCAAAATGGGCTCCTCCCTATATTCATGCCGCTCCGCCCCACTGCATTGGATGTCTGCCTCCAGAAACCCAAACTTCATAAGTCTCACACTCTGGAATCACATGAACGTTCTCCCTACCCACAGTTCACAAGAGTCATGATTAGATACCAGTCTTTCAGGGAAACCTGCTCCATAGTATCATAAAAACAGAAAGTGATGGAAATACTCAGCAGGTCTGGCAGCATTTGTGGAGAGGGAAGCAGAGTTAACGTTTCAGGTCTGTGATCCTTCATCAGAACACGTAGTATCCATAATTGGTCTTTCACTACAGTATAGACCAGGTTATATTATCAAAAAACTTTTATAAAGACCTTATGATAGTTTGTAACTCTGAGAACAGATGAATATTTTAATTAAGGGAAAATCATTTGAAGTGTGAAAATGCCAAAGTCAAGAGGCATGTTTTATGAAGTCCGGACATTCTTCTATACACTCAGAAATTCTGATCTGATAAGTGCTGCAAATAAAGCAGTATTGTTCCATCAGAGCTTCAAGTGTAGCTCTGTTAGAACTCTTGTACAGAAAGAACACACAGTAATATAGGGAAGTATGGGACCAGAAAAGAGTAAGCAGTCCAGCTGGTCAGTCCCAAAAACAAATACACTTCAGTTGCCTACTTCCTCAAATACCCATTCAATTCTCCTTTTAAATGTTCCCACACGCTCCATCTCTTTGCCTCTCAGTAGTTTGTTCCACACATTCACCACTTTCTCTGTGAATGAGTTAAATATAGACTATCTATTCAGCTGCTTTCTTCAAAGCTTAATTCATTGTTGCCTGTTTCTAGATATTATAGCAAAGTTGAACATATTAATTTACTTATTCCCTTAAGAATCTTGAATGACATCTTCCCTTGGCACTTTTTCTCCACAGTAAATAATCCCAGGCTCTTCAACTTCTTCCCATTTTGGTTCCTCTTTCAGCAATGAATATTCTTAGGCGGTAGTTCACCACATTAGTTCATTAGTAACTGTACACTGCATTTCATTAATTACTGTAGATTTGTATGAAGTACTCCAGGTGAGACTATGCCTATGTCTTGTACAGATTGGGATTTGTCCTCTGTATCAGATTAGTTTTCCCTTTTGTTACTGCACAATGCGCTGTTTGTTTCAGAAGGACAAGATAAGACAATCGGGCCTATCCAGCCTGCCTGATCAAAAACACCATTCACCCAGCCCCAGACAGCACTGCTTTCTGTGAGAGTCGAAAAATATTGCATGTGCTATGGCCTTCAATCCTGCTACTCCAGCATTGGCAGCTATACCTTCCACTGTCAAGGCTCTAAGCTCTGGAATTCCTTTCCTAACCTCTCCACCGCTTACTCTCTCTGCTCCTTTAAAACACTCTTTAAAAACCTATATTTTTGATCAAGCTTTTGTTCACCTGCCCTAATATCTCTCGGTATCAAACTTTGTTTAATAATTGCTCCTGTGGGGTGCTTTAGGACATTTAACTACATTATGACCTTTATTGCAAGAGGATTTGAGTACAGGAGTAAAGAAGTCTTGCCTCAATTGTATAGAGCCTTGCTGAGACTGCACCTAGAGTGTTGTGTACTGTTTCCTCATCTAAGGAAGGATGTACTTGCCATAGATGGAGTGCAACATTGCTTCACTGGACTGATCCCTGGGATGGCAGGATTGCCTTATGAGGAGAGATTGAGAGAATGGACCTACATTCTCTAGAGTTAAGAAGAATCACAGGTGATCTCATTTTGGCATCCAAAATTCTTAAAGGGCTCGACCAGGGTAGATGCAGGAAGGATGTTTCCCCTGGCTGGGGGATTTAGAACCAGGAGACACAGTCTCAGAATGAGAGGTAGGTCATTAAGGACTGTGATGAGGAGGAATTTCTTCACTCAGAGGATGGTGGGGAGGGCAAACAAAGCAAGGGAATACACAATAAATGGGAGAATATTGAGAGGGGTAGAAGAAGTAGGAGACCTTGGAGTGCATGTCCACAGGTCCCTGAATGTGGCAAGACAGGTAGATAGAGTGGTGGTGAAGGCATATGGAATGCTTTCCTTTACTGCTCGAGGTATAGAATACAAAAGCATGGATGTAATGATGGAACTGTATAAAATGCTGGTTACACCACAGCTGGAGTATTGCGTACAGTGCTGGTCACTACATCACAGGAAGGACATTATTGCTCTGGAGAGCGTACGGAGGAGATTTACAAGAATGTTGCCAGGGCTTGAAAGTTGCAGCTGTGAGGAAAGATTAGATAGGCTAGGGTTGTTTTCCTTCGAACAGAGGAGGCTGAGGGATGGCTTAATGGAGGTGTACAAAATTATGAGGGGCCTAGGTAGAGTAGACAGGAAGGACTTGTTTCCCCCAGCGGAGAGGTCAATTACCAGGGGGCACAGATTTAAGATGATTGGTCGAAGGATTAGAGGGGACATGAGGAAAAGCTTGTTCACCCAGAGGGTGGTGGGTGTCTGGAATTCACTGCCCAGAACGGTGGTGGAGGCAGAAACCCTCAATTCTTTTAAAAGGTACTTGGACATGCACCTGAAGTGCTGAAACCTGCAAGGCTACAGACCAGGTGCTGGAAGGTGGGATTAGATTGGGCGGCTGGTTTTTTCAGCCGACGCAGCCACAATAGGCTGAATGGCCTCCTTCTGTGCCGTAAGTTTTCTATAGTTTCTGTGGTGAATCTTTCGAATTCTCTACCCCAGAGGGTTGTGGAGGCTCAGTCATTGGGTATATTCAAGAGAGAGATCGAGAGATTTCTATTTATTAAAGATATTGAGGGATATGGGGATAGTGGAGGAAAATGGCATTGAGATAGAGGATCAACCATGATCTAGTTGAATGGCGGAGCAGGCTCGAGGGGCCGAATGACCTACTTCTCTTATTTCCGGCGTTCCTCGTAAAGGTGCTATTTAAATGCAAGTCGTTATGGTTTCTGACTATGAAACACTGGAAGGATGATATCTCAGAGATTTGTTCCTGGAGACTGATGAGCCTATCCCAAATTACATTAAAGATGAACCATGTTTAGAGAATGAGGATGTCATGGGAAAAGTTGTTTTATAAGGAAACATTTTCTCTGGACATGTGCCTACAATTCTATTGTGGCTATTAACATGCATTTCCTACACCAGCTGTGTCCTATACATTTCCTGCAATTATCAGCTGAAAAGGTTTTATTTTTCTGGATTTTAGAACTGATGTGTCTTGTTTTACACAATGTCAAAAGCAAGATTATCCAAGTCGTAAAAAAGCAAATGGGGATTTCCCCCCGCAGAAAGCCTTGTAGAATTTGTGACCTATCAATATGTAATCGTGGTGATCTGCCCAAGGGCAGGTCCTCTGTTCATGTCTCCACGCCTCATGATCCTGTGCTTTCCTCTTCAGTTGCTTGTAAGAGCCTCCCATTTTTTTAAACTTCCATGTGAAATGAGCAATATGACTAGGGAAAACAGTATATTTGGTGGTTTTCCATTGGCTTTCTCAGGTGTACTTTAAAGGAAACACAAGATCCTTCGCCTGTAAGCAGTCGTCGTCCCTCTAGGTTCTAGCTCTTCTACCATTGCCACTGAAAATTTGCTGGTTCCGCTGTTGGCCGTGGCACATAACCCTTACCTGGGCTTGGGGCAACTCAAAAGGGCAGGGACGACCACCCACTGAGGTCTCAAGTGACCTTGCTACCCTATGTAATTGTTGGAATATGTGTTTTTCATTGTAGAAATTAAGCAAAAAATGTACAAGCACAATTTCATTATTCTGAAATCATAAATGTACATGTACATCTTAAAAATCTCCATCGTATCACTAAAAGATATATCACTGACCGTGAATGGAAAGGTTAATGTTACCTAATCTAGGGAATCTCAAAATTGGTGATGGCATTTGCAATCTGCACCCAAATGTGAAAACACAAATAAATAATCTTTTGGAATGTTTGGTGCTGGAAACAAATACTGGAGCCATTTGCACAAGTCCTTCAGATATGGAAGCTCTACCCAAAGAGGTCTACCCAGTTGTTCTACATACGAACTAGGAGCAGGAGTAGGCCACTCAGCCCCTCGAGCCTGCTCCGACATTCTATAAGATCATGGCTGATCTGATTGTAACCTCAACTCCACATTCTCGCCTTGCGTTATCAGGAATCTATCTATCTCTGCCTTAAAAATATTCAAAAACTCTGCTTCCACTGCCTTTTGAGGAAGAGCGTTCCAAAGACTCACGACCCTCAGAGAAAAAGTTTCTCCTCATCTCTGTCTTAAATGGATGCCCTTATTTTTAAATAGTGACCCCTGGTTCTAGATTCTCTCGGAAGGGGGAACATCCTTTCCACATCCACCCTGTCAAGACACCTCAGGATCTTATATGTTTCAATCATGTCGCCTCTTACTCTTCTAAATTCCAGCGGATACAAACCTAGCCTGAGCAACCTTTCCTCGTAAGACAATCCGCCCATTCTAGGTATTAGTCTAGTAAACCTTCTCTGAACTGCTTCCAATGCATTTACATCCTCCTTTAAATAAGGAGACCAATACTGTACACAGTGCTCCAGATGTGGTCTCACCAATGCCCTGTATAACTCGAGCATAACCTCCCTACCTTTGTATTCGATTCCCCTCTCAATAAACGATAACATTCTAATAGCTTTCTTAATTACTTGCTGAACCCACATACTAACCTTTTGCAATTCATGCACAAGGACACCCAGATCCCTCTGCATATCAGAGCTCTGCAATCTCTCACCATTTAGATAATATGCTTTTTTATTCTTGCTGCCAAAATGAACAATTTCACATGTTCCCACATTATACTTTATTTGCCAGATATTTTCCCACTCACTTAACCTATCTATATCCTTTTGTAGCCTCCTTATGTCCTCTTCACAACTTATTTCCTACCTATCTTTGTGTCATCAGCAAATTTAGCAACCATACCTTTAGTCCCTTCATCCAAGTCATTTATATAAATTGTAAAATGTTGACGCCCCAGCACAGATCCCTGTGGCACACCACTCGTTACATCTTGCCAACCAGAAAATGACCCATTTATGCCTACTCTCTATGTCCTGTTAGCTAGCCAATCTTCTATCCATCTAGTCAATTGGTATAGACCCATCTTTATGTAAAGCAACATGTATTATACCTGCCCACAAGAGTGAGGGGGTGCAAAGTCAGATGCCGAGTATTTGCAGGTAAGTATCCTACTTTTGGTGTGTCAAATATTGTGGAATCAGTGAATGATGAGAAACAGTTTAGTCATTACAGTCTGCTGCCTTGTCACCAATTTGGTTTCAAATCAAGTCTGTCAACTTGTGTAATGCTTTCAATCTCATTGTCCAAAATTGGATAAACCCTGTATGCTCAGCAATTTTAAAGCCTTAGAAAGTCATTCTGGCTTTGTTGAGAAGATGACAATATGTGGCATATCTGAGATGCAGAACTGAATATGCAGCCTCCTCAGAGAATGCAAACACTGGATCATCATAAATTGGCATTCAGCTACTTTACAAATTATTGGGAAATGTTTTCATTGAGTTTGGCTGGCCATCCTCAGAGAAAATTTCTGTCTTGTTGGACTCCATATTATTCAAAGCCATGCAGATCAATCAACTAAATCAAGAGATTCAATGTTTGCTGGAGTTAAATTAGGCAAAGAAACACCATTGATTACTTTCTCTGTGACTGCTACAGAAAGCTACTTTTTGAAAAAACAAGCTAGCAATTAAGGGAACTAATACTTGAGCCATCCAATGAAAGTTGTTATATTTAATATACAAAATATTTCACTAGGATATTATAGAATAGAGATTGTAGACAAACCAAATGAATTGATCCTATGCAAAATACCTGGCTTGCAACATATTGTTGTGAAAAGTAAAGAAACCTTTTCATTTGTGTCTTTACAAAATACCTAATACTGTGTTGGCAGAAAAGTTGATTTCTTTGATACTTAACTGTTTCCCCAGACAGGCAGTTTCCTTTTGGAAACTACACCATTCCTTCACCTTAATGGCATTTATAATTTAGTAATCCTTTATTAACAGGAAATAAAGTTGATCTCTTGGACTTTTGAAAGTAAATGTGTTTTACATTTATCTATTTTGATAAATTTGCTATAAAACCTTTAGGGAGGGTTACTGTCTGAATAAGCATGAAGTAGTTGTGATTTTGTTCCATCTGGAAAGGAAGGATGGATGCTGCCTTTAAATGCTTTTGGCAGCCATGCCGTGCACTGACAATACAAAGGGAAATGTGGCTTATTTGTGCTCAGTAGCCTTCTGTTCTGTTTTTCTTTATTAAAGCCTAGCGTTTGACATTTTCTATCAGGTGTACAACGGGCTATTTTATTGTGCTCCAATTTGTGTATTGTTTGGCAATCTGTAAATATTAGGATGATCAGAGTCCTGTCTTGCTGAAATGAGATATTCTGTAATTTAAATAAAGTTTCATCCTGTGCTATTAAAGTGGCACTTGAGATGAACTGCAATTGTGGCTTAGCTGAAAGTTCAGTGGCCAGAATATTATTTGTTTGTCTGACTGACCAGTGCTACCAGTGTGTGAAATTATATAAGCACCACTTTATTATTTTTAAAACGTGGGATGCAGGCGTCTTGATGCTCATTGGTTTGGATTACGGGTTTTTTGTACCTGGGCTTGTGTTCAGCCAGACTAATAGGATGAACATCTCCGCATTGCACTATCTGTGAGGACTCCAAGTAAAAGAGGCCTGAAGATTCTTAACCTTGTTATTGAACCATAGTCAACTTCAGTTCAAAATTGCTCATAGGCACTAAATTGGGATGGGCTCCACTTAAAATCAGGCTGGGACCAGCGTCCTGGCGAATCGTATAACTGGTGATGGTCAAAAGTTAAAATTATTGTGCCTTATCTGAATACACAAAGCATTCATAACGAGATAGACAAATTAATGGCACATATAGAAATAAATGGGTTTGATCTAATAGCCATTTCAGAGATGTGCTGCATGGTGAACAAAGTTGGGAACTAAATATTCCAAGGTACTAGACATTTTAAAAGACAGACAAAATGAAAAAGGCGATGGGGGGCAGTCCTGATAATAAAGAGTGACATAAGGACAATAGTGAAGGAAGTCTCTTGACTCGGAAGAGCAGGAAGTAGAATCAGTATGGGTGAAGGTAAGAAATAACAAGGTTCAGAAAACGCTGGTGGGAGGGGTTTATGGGCCCCCATAACAGTAGCTTTACTGTGTATTAATAAAAAAAAAAGCTTAAAGCAATGCAATAATTGTGGGGGACTTTAATCTCCATATAGACTGGACAAATCAAATTGACAATGGTAGTTTGGAGGACGAGTTCATTGAATGCATTTAGGACAGGTGTGTCATGGAACCAACCAGGGAAGAGGCTATTTCAGATCTTGTTTTGTATAATGTGACCGGTTTAATTAGTAATCTCATAGTAAGCGATCCTCTGGGAAGAGTGATCTTAATATGATAGAGTTTCACAGTGAGTTTGAGAATGACATACATAACTAGAGTACTGAACTTAAATGAAACCAATTTTATTTTATTTAGGTGTGATGGGTGCGAGTTGGCTAAGGTAAATTGGGGAATTAGTTCAAAAAGTATTCTGGTAGACGAACAATGACAAACAGTAAAAGAAATATTTTATAATTCTCAACTAATCTATATTCCATTGAGAAGGAAAAGAGATCCATTGGTGACTAACTAAAAAGGTTAAGGATAGTACTGGATTAAAAGAAGAAGCTTATAATATTGCCAAGAAGAGTAGCAAGCATGAGGATTATGAAAATTTTAGATACTAGCGAAGGATAGACAAAAAAATGATAAACAGGGAGAAAATAGAATATGAGAGTAAACTAGCTAGAAATATAAAAACAAATTGTAAGAGCTTCTACGGGTATGTAAAAAGGAAGAGAGTAGTGAAAGTAAACCCTTAGAGGCTGACACAGGTGAAATTATAATGGGGAATAAGGAAATGGTAGAGATGTTAAAACAAATATTTTGTGCCTTTCTTCCCAGGAGAAGATACAAAAACCTACCAGAATTAGTGGGGAACCACGTTTCTCATGAGCGTGAGGAATTATTAGTAAAGGGAAAAAGTATTGGAGAAATTAATGTGACTCAAAGCCAACAAATCCCCTGGACCCGATGGCCTACATCCTAGGGTTCTAAAAGAGTTGGCTGCAGAAATAGTGGACACACTGGTTATGATCTTTCAAAATTCCCTAGTTTCTGGAATGGTCCCAGTGGCTTGGAATATAACACTGCTATTCAAGAAAGGAGGGAGAGAGAAAATGGGGAACTACAGGCCACTTGTTAGCCTGTCATCAGGAAAAGCTGGAATCCATTATTAAGGACGTGGTAACAGGGCAGCTTGTTAAAGCATATTAGGATTTTCTCAGACAACATGCTTTTCTGAAAGGAAACTCATGTTTGATAAATCTGTTAACATTTTTTGAAGATTTAACGTAGGATAAAGGGAAATCAATGGATGTAGTATATTTGGATCGTTGAAAGGCCTCCAATAAGGTGCCACACGAAAAGTTGTTGCACATGATAAAGACTCATGAGGTTGTGGGAACCATAGATGGAGGATTGGTTAACAGACAGAATGCAGAGTAGGAATAAACAGTCATTTTCAAGTCAGCAAGCTGTTACTTGTGGGATGTCACTAGGATCAGTGCTGGGGCCTTAACTATTTACAATCTATATTAATGACTTAGATGAAGGGACTGAGTGAAATGTACCCAAGTTTTCTGATGATACAATGCTAGGTGGGAAAGTAAGCTGTGAGCAGACAGAGTCTGCAAGTAGATATAGACAGGTTAATTGAGTGGACAACAAGGTTGCAGATGAAGTATAATGTGGGGAAATGTGACGTCATTCATTTTGGTACTAAGAATAGAAAAGCAGAATACTTTTTTAAAAGGTGTGCAAATTTTTAATGTTGATGTTCAGAGAGACGTGGGTGTACTCGTACAAGAAATGCAAAAAGTTAACATGCAGGTACAGCAAACAATTAGGAAGGCAAATCTGTTGGCCTTTATTGTAAGATGGTTGTGGTACAAGAGTAAGGAAGTCTTGCTGCAATTGTACAGGGCTTTTGTGAGACCACGTCTGGAGTACTGTGTACAGTTTTAGTCGCCATACCTAAGGAAAGATATACTTGCCTTAGAGAGGGTCAGGGATGAGAAACTTCCACCAAATGGCAGATTTCCAACATTGGGGTTTCAGAAATCCACCATTGGCTTCTCCCTTCCTTTCTGACCTTAAAAGACCGGCTTTAAAAAAAACTGCTCACTGACGGTTCTGATTTTTTTAAAAAATCTGCCCGACCTCGAAGCTGCCTGAGTTGGATGGGATACAGTATGTGTGTGTGGGGTGGAGTTGGAGTGGGTACAGTGTGTGTGGTGGTGGGGGGAGTTGGATGGGGTACAGTGTATATGGTTGTGGGGGAGGTTGGATGGGGTACAGTGTTGTGTGGGGGGGGGGTGGTGGTGTGGAAGTTGGATGGGGTATTGTGGGGGTGGGGGGAGGAGTTGGATGGGGACATTGACGGAGAACTTCAGAGCTTCAGTCTGGAGGTCGGACAATTCCATGCAGACAAATAGTTGTCGCAGACGTAAAGGAAGGAAGGTTAGACCTGTGGTGGAATGAAGTACACAAGGAGGATAAGTACAACATTCTCTGCAGACATGTATTTGCTTTGATGGGCTGCTTCCATGGACCGATAGTTGAAGGTTCTTTCAGCACCATGTCTAATATTGATTCAGGGTCTACACGGATGAATGTTAGCACATACCACGCATTCCAAACTGTGAAATATGCACTGAGAGCAGAGGATAAGTTAAGTTTGGAGTACTTCGCAGGAAGACACAAGACTAGTGATCCTGTCAGTGGCAATCTGGTGAAGTGTATGCAAGAGGCCCACAAGATGTCTGTTGGAGAGAAAAGAAAAAGAGGAACAAAGGAAAAGGCTAGAAATCATGCACCGGAAACTGGCCACAAAATGCACTGCCAAAGCAGTTCTGATGGTTGCTGCTAAGAAAGCTAGAAAGGCCCATGTTACAACTCTGGATTCATCAGCGAATGGGAAAACCTAACCAGTCAATTAGCAGTGCTTGTAAAACTTTAGCACAGATTTATGTACAAAGCAGAGAATACCTCAAATTGTGTGCCGACATAAAGAAAATCTGTATGAAAGCCAAAAACAACTGGCTGAGCAAAAGAGCTGAAGAAGCAGAGGAAGCTTTCAAGAATGGTAACGCCAAGAATGCATATTTGATGGACAAGGTCATAGCTGGAAAGAAATATGTAAACCCAGGAATAGGTATCAAGGACGACAACGGAGACTTGTTATATGATAAGGACAAGATCAGACTGAGATGGGAAAATTACTGCAGGAAACTATTTGAAGAAGAAGCAGAAAAGATAAACAACAAAGATTGGAAGTTAAAAGAAGAAATAGAACATGAGGTACTGAAAGATGAGATGAGAAAAGCCATAAATATAGTGCAAAGACAGAAGGACACGATCAGATACCAGCAGAAGCACTAAATGCGGGAGGTGAAACAGTAGTAGATGCAATGAAAGAAATTATTGATATCTGGACAACAGGTGAATGGGCTTGCAAGTGGACTATATCTGAGATGGTCATAATGCCCAGGCACACAGGACTGTCCAAAACATCATACGCTGAGTCTCATCAGTCATGCAAATAAAGTACTACTTGACGTCATCATTGCAGAGTCACCCCCGCTGTGTGAATAACGAAGTGGCAGAGGAGCAGTTTGGCTTCATTCCAGGAAAGGTTATAACTGACACTATGCTCAGAATTCTCATGGAATAATGTGAAAATGAGCAGGAAGCCCAGCTTTGCCTCATGTGTCCAGCATGATGTTCTGTGGTGTACCCAAAGATCTTGTGTGGCTAATACAAGAGCTATACAGAAATACTTCATGAGTCATCAGAGTTGGTGATGAGCATACAAACCAATTCTAGTTTGAGAAGGGAGTTGGGCAGGGGTGTGTCTTCTGTCACCCATGCTGTTTAATGCTGTGCGAGAGAAGATAGTGAGGATGGTGCAGGAAGAGAAAGATGTGGCTGTATCATAGGAGGTCGTAGCATATGAAATCTCAGGTATGCCGTCGACACCACATATAGCCGGGACAAAGGAAGAGTTAGAGACTATGGCAGGCCTAGTCAAAAGACACAGTGAGTCTTTGGACTGAACATAAATGAGGCAAAGACCAAAGTTGTGGCTCTAAATGACAGTGGCAAAGTCAAGATTAGAAGCACAAGATAGAGGCAGTGGACAAATTCAAGTACCTTGGCTTGATGATGAACATCAAAGTTACATTCAAAAATGAAATCCAGGTTATATTAGCTACAGCAAGAGGTGTCACCAGTGATTTAAGTAGCGTCTGGAAGTAACATCAGCATGAAGAGCATGAAGATGAAAAATCGTCTAGTACAGTCAATATGGAGTGTTGCATTCAATGGATGCGTGAGTTGGACTCTGAAGAAAGTGGATGAGAGGAGAATAACAGCTTATGAAATGTGGGTATAGTGGAGGATGCTTAGAATCAGCTGGATGGACAGAAAGACAAATGAGTCAGTTAAATCAAGAGTAGAAGTTCAGAAATCAAAAGGGTTTCTAAATCCAGTTAGAGAGAGAAAGATAGCCAAGTACAAACATCAGAACCAAAGACCCGAGAGCTTTGTCTTGGCAACAATTGAAAGAGAAATTGAGGGAAAAAACATGAGGGAAAGAGGAAAAATCGGATGGGTGGATGACATTGAGACATGGATCAAGGGAGGCTTGAAGAAAGCCAGAGAAGAAGCAAGACGATGCCAACAGCCCCACTAAGGTTATGGTGACAACGAATGAACAAGCACAGATTTACGAAAAAGTTTTCAAGGTCATTTTCGGGTGTTAAAATTTACTTCCTTCATAATTGCATGATGTACTAACTGTATTCTTATAGAAGGTGATGATATTGGCATCGCGCATGTCCTGTGGTACTGCTCCCTCATCCCAGCACAAGCAAAGCAGTTCATGGAGTGCTGAGAGTATATCAGGCTTGGCACTCTTAATTATTTCAGGGGTAATGCTGTCCTTTCCAGGGGCTTTTCCACTGGCTAGAGAATCAATGGCATCAGAGTTCCAATTTTGTTGGCTGTTCGTCCAGCTCATCCATGACTGGCAGAGACTGGCCTCTTTAAGAACAAGGGTGACTGCAGTGACTGCAACAACTACCGTGGAATCTCCCGGCTCAGCATAGTGGGGAAAGTCTTCGCTCGAGTCGTTTTAAACAGGCTCTAGAAGCAGGCTGAACGTGTCTACCCTGAGGCACAGTGCGGTTTCTAAGCAGAGAGATCCACCATTGACATGCTGTTCTCCCTTCGCCAGCTACAGGAGAAATGCCGCGAACAACAGATGCCCCTCTACGTTGCTTTCATAGATCTCACCAAAGCCTTTGATCTCGTCAGCAGACGTGGTCTCTTCAGACTACTAGAAAAGATTGGATGTCCACCGAAGCTACTAAGTATCATCACCTCATTCCATGACTATATGAAAGGCACAATTCAGCATAGCGGCGCCTCATCAGACCCCTTTCCTATCCTGAGTGGCGTGAAACAGGGCTGTGTTCTCGCTTCTACACTGTTTGGGATCATCATCTCCCTGCTGCTCTCACATGCGTTCAAGTCCTCTGAAGAAGGAATTTTCCTCCACACAAGATCAGATGGCAGGTTGTTCAACCTTGCCCGTCTAAGAGCGAAGACCAAAGTACGGAAAGTCCTCATCAGGGAACTCCTCTTTGCTGACGATGCTGCATGAACATCCCACACAGTAGAGTGTCTGCAGAGACTCATCAACAGGATTGCAGCTGCCTGCAACGAATTTGGCCTAACCATCAGCCTCAAGAAAATGAACATCATGGGACAGGACGTCAGAAATGCTCCATCCATCAATATCGGAGACCACGCTCTGGAAGTGGTTCAGGAGTTCACCTACCTCTGCTCAACTATCACCAGTAACCTGTCTCTCGAAGCAGAAATCAACAAGCGCATGGGAAAGGCGTCCGCTGCTATGTCCAGACTGGCCAAGTGGGTGTGGGAAAATGGCGCACTGACACACAACACAAACATCTGAGTGTATCAAGCCTGTGCCCTCCAACGCAGAAGTCCTCGAGGCGACCAACATCCCCAGCATATACACCCTACTGAGCCAGTGGCGCTTGAGATGGCTTGGCTATGTGAGCTGCATGGAAGATGGCAGGATCCCCAAGGACGCATTGTACAGCAAGCTCGTCACTGGCATCAGACCCACCGGCCGTCCGTGCCTCCGCTTTAAAGACGTCTGCAAACTCGACATGAAGTCCTGTGACATTGACCACAAGTTGTGGGAGTCAGTTGCCAGCGATCGCCAGAGCTGGCGGACAGTCATAAAGGCGGGGCTAAAGAGTGGCGATCGAAGAGACTTAACAGTTGGCAGGAAAAAAGACAGAGATGCAACGAGAGAGCCAACTGTGTAACAGCCCTGACAACCAATTTTATCTGCAGCGCCTGTGGAAGAGTCTGTCACTCTAGAATTGGCCTTTATAGGCATTCCAGGCGCTGCTCCAGAAACCTCTGACCACCTCTAGGCGCTTTCCCATTGTTTCTCGAGACAAGGAGGCCAAAGATTAAGAGATTGGACGAACTGTATTAAATGCTGAAATGTTGGAAGGCTGAGGTCACTTTGGTGACTTTGTGCAAATGCATTGGTCCACCGTCTTGACGGTAATCGAAGGTAAACAAAGGGAAAACTAATGTTTTTACACATTTGAAGTGGCCTGGAAGCATTTGCATTATTACAGATCATTGACAGTGCTACAATTACATGATTCCTTGTCAAAAAAGTTTTTCAGACTTTTTTTTGTCTTGGACCACTAATTTTCAGACCTTTTGGTCTTTGGCCACTCTCACCCCTGGAGGGAGTGCAACAAAGGTTCACTAGATTGATTCCTGGGATGAGAAGGTTGTTCTATGAAGAGAGATTGAGTAGAATGGGCCTATACTATCTACAGATAGGAAGAATGAGAGATGACCACTTTGAAACGTATAAGATTCTGAGAGGCAGTTTCCCTCTGGTTAAAGAGCTTAGAACTAAAAGGCATAATTTCATAATAAGGAGATGGCCATTTTGGACTGAGCTGAGGAGAAACTTTTTCACTCAAGGGTTGTAACTCTTTGGAATTCTCTACCCCAGAGGGCTGTGAATGCTTAGTCGTTGAGTATATTCACTTTGCGTATATCACTAAAATACTGACCAGCCAACTTTCCTTCCTGGTTCCCATGTTAATTGACATTGTTAGCACTTCTCTCAACTCGGGTTCTGTCCAATTCTTCCTTCAAATCTGCCGTCATTACCCATGTCCTCAAAAAAAAAATACAACCCTTGGCCCCTCTGTCCTTTCAAGCTACCACCCCATCTCCAACCTTGCATTACTCTCCAAAGTCTTTGAAGGTTGTCACTTCCCAAATTCATGCCCATCTTTTCCTGGAACTCTATGTTTGAATCCCTCCAATCAGGTTACCGTCCCTGCCACAGTATTGAAACGCCTCTTTCCAAAGTCACAAATAACATCCTATGTGACTGTGACAAAGGTAAACTTTCACTCCTCGCCCTTCTCGGCCTGTCTGCAGCCTTTGACACGATTGGCCAGACCATCCTCCTCCAGTGCCTCTCCACTGTCAGAGAATCGTCATCAATGGCTTCTTTTTCCATTCCTGCTTATTTAGTTCTGGTTTCCCCAAGGATCTATCCTCAGCCCCCTCCTGTTTCTCAACTACATCCTGTCCCTCGGTGACATCCAAATATACAATGTCAGTTTCCACATATCATTCCGATGACTTCCAGCTTTACCTCACTACCACCTCGCTCGACTCCCCCAGCTTTCTCTAGATTGTCAGACTGCTTGTACTGCAGCCCCACAATCCAGTACTGGATGAGCAGAAATTTCCCCCAGTTAAATATTGGGAAGACTGAAGGTATTGCCTTTGATCCCTGGCACAAACTCCACTCTCTTGTCACCAATCTCATTCCTCTCCATGACAGCTGTCTGAGGCTGAACCAGATTGTTCGCAACCTTGATGTCATATTTGACCCAGAGTTGAGCTTTTAACTGCATATATGCGCTGTCACTAAGACTGCCTATTTCCACCTCCGTACCTTCGTCCCTGCCTCAGCTCAACAGCTGCTGAAAGTCCTCTTCGATATCTTTGTTACCTCCAGATTTGAGTATTCACATGCACTCCTGGCCAGCCTCCCACATTCTACCCTCTAAACTTGAGGTTATCCAAAACTCTGCTGCCCTTGACCTAACTCACACCAAATCCCATTCACATCACCCCTATGCTCACCAACCTACACTGGCTCCTGGTTAAGCGAAGCCTTAATTTTTAAAATTTTCATCCTCATCCCTTCATGACCTGGCCCCTCCCTATCTGTAATCTCCTGCAGCCCCACAACCCTCCAAGGTATCTGTACTCCTCTAATTCTGGCCTCTTGAGCATCCCTGATTTTAACCACTCCACCACTGATGGCGGTGCCTTCAGCTGCCTTGGTCCTAAGCTCTGGAATTCCCTCCTTAAACTCTCCACCTCTCTACCTTGATTGCCTCCTTTTAAGACACTCCTTGAAACCTACTTTTTTTTTTAAAAGATACAGCACTGAAACAGGCCCTTCGGCCCACCGAGTCTGTGCCGACCATCAACCACCCATGTTATACTAATCCTACACTAATTCCATATTCCTACCACATCCCCACCTGTCCCTATATTTCCCTACCACCTACCTATACTAGGGACAATTTATAATGGCCAATTAACCTATCAATCAGCAAGTCTTTGGCATGTGGGAGGAAACCGGAGCACCCGGAGGAAACCCACGCAGACGCAGGGAGAACTTGCAAACTCCACACAGGCAGTACCCAGAATTGAACCCGGGTCGCTGGAGCTGTGAGGCTGCGGTGCTAACCACTGCTAAACTTTGGTTATCTGCCCTAATATCATCTTATGTGGCTCGGTGTCATGGCTTGTTTTATAATGCTCCTGTGAAGTGCTTTATATTTTATTAGATTAAAAGCACTATATAAACACAAATTGGTGAGATTTTTGGATTTATAAAGGGCTTTTATTTGCATGTGGCCTGTGTTAAACATGACCTAGGAATGCTTAATTAGATTTTTAAAAAGGGGAAATGTTCTATTTCTGTAGCACTGACATCCCTCACCCTAAGGTTCACACCAACAAAGTAAAATTTCCCCATATTTCTCCATCAAATGCACACATTGACAGCTATTCTGAGCACTTTGGGAGAGCTGACCCACTGAAGGAAGTTTTATTGCCATCACCCCACCACACACTATCATTTGTGACAGCTTCAAGTTATCTTTTTATCTCACTAAGACCAAAAACACTTGAAGTATGGGTCATATTGGACAACCAGGAAAAATGCCATTGTATCAATTTAATTGATTAGAATTTTAAATTTATTGAAGCCCCTGGCTGAATTTGCTGTTCAGCTTTGGCAGATCAACACAGCAGATGACACAGGTTCAGATTTCATCTGGAAATGGCTTACTCACTACCTGTCAATCATGCCAGCTCCTCTGTCACAGACTGTTTCCCTTGTAGAATGCTTTACCACCTGAGTGCCTTATGACTAATTAACTGCTATCAGAATGAACTACAAACATTCAAGACAGACAATTTGAGTGTAACAGCTGCCTGATTCCCCTTTCCTTGCATATTTACCCAGGCATCAGTGTTCTCACTCTTTGTCAGCTTTGTGGTTTTGGTGAATCACTACACTTGTGGAGGGGCTGGGGGAGAGGGGATAACAGCAAAAAGGTATATTATGGAATTTTTAACTGAATACCCAACCATTGACAGAAGATTGGGGATCTAACTCTCTGCCTGATCTTGTGTTTCAGAGACTGAAATTTTCCTGTTGATATTTCAGGAGCATTAGCATCTTTTAAATTTTCTAATGACATCGTGTTCTGTCACAATAGTGATTTCTCACCATGAACTGTTACGCTGCTTTAGATTTAGTTTTAAAGGATGCATATGATTAAGTATACTGTATGTGGCTAAGAATTTCCAGTATGCTAAATTAATTTTGTGGCACTATAACTTGGTGTGAGTGTAGAGGAGACATTTTTTCCACCCAAGAAATACACAACACAATGACCAGCTTCAGCCTGTGGAAACTGGTGAACTGAAACCAGAACTCATCCTGCACACGTGTATATACACACACACACACACACACACACACACACACACTACTGTGGCACTTGAGTGATTCCTGGAGCAGTCCATGAATTTCTGTAGCATCATTTTCTTGACATCCTTCACAGCACAGATAAGAGCTTTGGACATGACATCAGCCTGTTTACAGATGTTTTTTTCTTGAGCAAAATCTCCAAAGGACACCAAGCTGTTAGAGGCAACATCCAGCAAGATAACATTTCAAAGACAGTTGGCAACTTGTTATAAATGATGCACTTTGATATGTAGACTCATTAGCTACATTTACACAGACTCATACAGGTTAAAAAATTATTATTTAGCAAAAATGTGATCTGCCTCCCTAAAGTTATTTTGTTAGACTTAATGCCATTAGCTAGATGAAAGCTTGAGTTTCTATGGAAAGATGTTGACTGACTGCTGCCCGCACCACCCCCCCCTCCCCCCACCACCATGATTTGTAAATGGAAGATGCTGAAATGGCTGTAATTTAGAAGCAGTAGCTCAGTTTTATTTTGTGCACTTATTCTGATTATATCTGGGAATCCTTTTGGTGTTTCATTAATTTTAGATGTATAGATAACGAAATCTTGATACTCTATAGAGGGTATTATTTGTTCATTTTGCAGGAATTAGTCTGAAGCCATGTCATGATTTGATTTGTTAATCTAAAATCATGTATTAGTTTGAAATTTCCATTATGTCTCCCACTATACCAGAATTTCTGTCTTCCAGCTAAACGTCCTGTAAAGCAAACCAAATTCACAAAGCATCAATGCAGCTTGCAGCTGAGGTAACCCAAATGGAAGGAGAAATGGTCAGTTCCAAGCACAAGTGTACTTCATACCAGCTGATACTATGTGACATAGCCAGGAGTTGCATAGGTGCATACCATGAATCCTCGGGGCCGCATATAAAGTTTAATTCAAGTCCCTATTAACTTGAGTATATCTCCAGCTGATGCAAACTGAGTCTGGTGTCCCGATTTAGAATTGATCTATCAAAAAAAATCAAAAGTACAAAACCACCCAAGCAACAAAATTCAAACAGGACATAACAGCAAATGAGAAATAAATACTCAAGTAGGATAAAGATCCCTGAGCTTCCAAGGCTGCATTAGGGGCCATGTGTAGTCTTACTGTGGAAAGATAGGCACAACTGGTATGCAGCATGCAGTTCTTTGCTGTAAGAAGTAGCACATGAAGACAGCAGTTGGGTAGAAAGCAACTAGTTGGTGCCCAATATGTGCTGTAGAAAATGTGTTGAACATGTTAAATTTGAAATTACAATTATGAAATTCAACAATATAAAATCTTCTATTTTTGGAGAATGAATCATTCCCAAACATAATGAACGCTCCCTACTTTTCTATAAAGCTGATTAAATTCATACCTGTACATCATAATAGTGCAGTCCTATTGGACAACCAGGAAAAATGCCATTGTATCAATTTAATTTAATAGAATTTTAAATTTATTCAAGCCCCTGGCTGAATTTGCAGTTCAGCTTTGGCAGATCAACACAGCAGATGACACAGGTTCAGATTTCATCTGGAAATGCCACACTGACTACCTGTCAATCATGCCAGCTCCTCTGTCAGACTGTTCCCCTTATAGAATGCTTTACCACCTGAGTGCCTTATAACTAATTAACTGCTATCGGAATGAACTATAAACATTCAAGACAGACAATGTGAGTGTAACAGCTGCCTGATTCCCCTTGCCTTACACACTTACCCAGGCATCAGTGTTTTAAAGGAAATGGCTGCAGAGATGGTGGAGGCATTCGTCGAAATATTCCAGAACTCACTGGATTCCGGGAGGGTTTCAGCGGATTGGAAAACCACTAATGTGACATTCCTGTTCAAGAAGGGAGGGAGACAAAAAGCAGGAGCCTAACATCGGTCATTGGGAAAATGCTAGAGTCCATTATTAAGGAAGAAATAGCAAGGCATTCAGAAAAGCTTAACGCAATCAAACAGTCAACATGGTTTTGTGAAAGGGAAATCATGTTTGTCAAATTTGCTAGAGTTTTTTGAGGATATAACAAGCAGAGTTGATAAAGGGGAACCTGTAAATGTAGTGTATTTGGATTTCCAGAAGGCATTCGATAAGTTGCCACATAAAAGTTTATTGCACAAGATAGGAGCTCACGGTATTGGGGGTAATGTATTAGCATGGATTGAGGATTGGTTAACTCACAGAAGACAGAGTCAGGATTAATGAATCTTTTTCAGGTTGGAAATACGTAACAAGTATAGTGCTGCAAGGATCAGTCCTAGGGCCTCAATTATTTACTATCTGTATTAATGACTTGGAGGAGGGGGCAGAGTGTAATATATCCAAATTTGCTGACAACACAAAAATAGGCGGGAGAGCATGTTGTGATGAGGTCATAATGAATCTGCAAGGGGATATAGATAGGTAGAGTGAGTGGGCAAAAAACTTGGCAGATGGAGTTTAATGTAGGAAAGTGTGAGGTCATGCACTTTGGTAGGAAGAATCAAAAGGCAGACTATTATTTAAATGGAGAGAGACTCCAAAAAAGTGCAGCACAGAGGGATCTGGGACTTCTTGTGCATGAAATACAAAAAGTTAGCATGCAGGTACAGCAAGTAATTAAGAAGGCAAATGGAATTTTGGCCTTTATTGCTAGGGGGTTGGAGTTTAAAAATAGGGAAGTCTTGTTACAACTGTACAGGGTGTTGGTGAGGCCGCACCTGGAGTACTGTGCATAGTTTTGGTCCCTGTACTTAAGAAAGGATATACTGGCATTGGAGGCAGTTCAAAAGAGATTCACTAGGCTGATTCCTGGGATGAAGAGGTTGACTTATCAAGAATGGCTAAACAGATTAGGCCTTTATTCATTAGCATTTAGAAGAATGAGTGGTGATCTTATTGAAACGTACATGATTCTGAGGGGGCTTAACAGGGTAGATGTTGAGAAGATGCTTCCACTAGTGGGGGAATCTCGAACTAGGGGACACAGTTACAGAATAAGGGGACTCTCATTTAAAACTGAGATGTTTAGGAATTTCTTCTCTGAGGGTAGAGAATGTCTGGAATTCTCCACCCCAGAGAGTTGTGGAGGCTAGATCACAAAGTATTTAACGAGGAGGTAGATAGATTTTTGAAATATCGGGGAGTTGAGGTCTATGCAGAGCTGGAATGAAAGAGGAGTTGAGGTCTGGGGCAAATCGGCCATGATCTTATTGAATGTCGGGGCAGGCTTGAGGGGCCAAATGGCCTACTCCTGCTCCTATTTCTTATGTTATTCAGTTTTGTTGATTATTTTCTGAGTTAATGTTGGTAGACTATCAAAGCAATTTCTGTTTCTTACAATAACCAGTACATAGTCACAAATTGTGGTGTCACCTAGTTTCTTGAGAAAACTTGAAATGCATTTACTCTAATAAGTGCTTTTTGTATGATGACAAGACTCTTGTATTTCAGAGTCTGCCTTATTAGAGGACACCACAACCTTAATTATAATTGCACAAGCTTAAAAAGGTCATTTATTGTCTGTTTTCTGTTGCGTGAAGTAAAGATGCAGGTTTCACACTAGCTACACTTCACTTGCGTTTTTTGGCAACTATGCCACACAATCCCCTTTATGTGTATCAAAAATTGAAGTCTTATTGTGATCTTCAATGGGGCAGCCTTTTTCCTTTTGCCCTTTTGCGTTGAGCTTGAATCTGGCCAAATGTGACAGGATGAAAGCCACCTGGCTGTAAGATTTGTATATGAAATGCACTCTTATTGTCTCCTGTTAGCAGTGTGTAAGTTTCTTTCAGTGTTCTGGGGATACATGGTGATGTCATCTTGTTTGACTTGGAAGAGCTGAATATGGAAGGTAGCTAAATTGGAGATAATTATGTCTCCCTTTTATCTATCACAGGCTAAATTTATTTGTGTAATAATACATTTGAAATGGAGGTTGCACGAATCTTGATGTTATAAGTTTACCCTTGAACCTGCTTCATTATTAGAGTTGGTGACACTAGAGTCTGATATTTTTTATTGCCATGCTGCATCTGTGTCTTCCAGCATTGTTTACCCAGTTTCAAATGACTTTTATCTCATGGGCATGCTGTTTACTTGTCTGTCTATGTACTCATCCTTTTTGTCAAACTGATCCTTCAGCGCCCTAAGAATCATAATATCTATTCTAGTATAAACTTCGTTACTTACTGCCCAGATTCCAACCTCCCCTCCTTCCCTTAACCCTGGCAATGCTAGATCTTAATTAGCCTCTTATGGTTGACCTTTGCTCAATCCTTGTCTAGCTGTATCTCCTGTTTTAGTTCATATAATCTCTGCTACGGCACTTCCTGTTATCTTGCCTCAGGTGTTTGAGTATGTGCTTTGTAGTTAAGTGAATGAGAATGAATGTGTTAATAGGTAAAAACTGAGATCAGCTTGCAAGCCTTGTGATTAAGCTAAAATGATAGTGTACATCACCATTATTTGTCTTAGTGTCTTTGTGAATAGTTTGAGTTTTGTCAGGCTGTGCTATATTTAGTTTCCTTGGAAATATGTGTATGTACTTCAAAATAGCTGATTCCTGTTCCATCTCCGTTTCTGTTAAGAAATATAATATTTGACCACTATAATCCACATATCATGGATAAGTTGTATCCTTTGGATGGCAAAGTTATGAAGGACACTGTCCCATCAAGACTTCCTTAAGAGATTAAAACAATTTGTCTTTCTTTCCCTATGCCTTTAGCACTTTTCCATGTGGCTATCTTCAGTTCTTCATTTTTTCATGTTTATAGCATCAGTAACCTTTGTGCTTTTTCTGCAAATGAAATAATTTTTCTCTTGGTGTTGTCTGTTTTTGGTCTGGTGAAGTTGAGAACATTTTTTATGGGTGAGTTTCCAATTATTTTGAATGCTTTTTCTTTATATCTCAACATGGAGAAATACAGTTGCAAGTTTGACTTTAAAATAGCTTCAATTACTGGAATTGCAAGGGTTACAAAACCAAGGTGGGTAAATGCAGTTAAGATATAGATATCCATGAACTAATTGAATGGTTTACTTCTATTCCTATGGAAGACTTTCTGTAAACAGTGACCATGACTGTTGTTTTCCACTGGATCATAAATTAGTACTGTGTCAGAAATAAAAACAAGAAATGCTGGAACCACTCAGCAGGTCTGGCAGCATTTGTGGAAAGAGAAGCAGAGTTTCGGGTCAGTGACACTTCTACGGAACTGTGTCAGAATTTGTTAAAGCTTCTAGGAAATATTGAAGAAAATGATGATCAAATACCCTAGAAGCTCATCAGTGCAGAAGGATGGAGCACAAGAAATCTTCCACGTTCATAAGATCATAACTAGGAGCAGGAGTAGGTCCTTTGGCCCCTTGAGCCTGCTCCGCTATTCAGTAAGAGCATGGGTGATCTGATTGTGGCCTTAACTCCACTTTCTACTTTCCTGCTAGCCCCTCATAATCCTTGACTCCCTTGTGGATCAAAAATCTTTCTAACTCAGCCTTGAATATATTTAATGATTCAGCCTCCACTCCTCTCTGGGGAAGAAAATTCCAAAGATTAACGACCCTGTGAGAAGAAATTTCTCCTCCTCTCCATCTTATTTGGGAGACCCCTTATTTTTAAACTAGATTCCCCTACAAGGGGAATCTTCCACCCTGTCAAGCCCCCTCAATCTTGCGTTGTTCAAAAAGATGACCTCTCATTCTTCTAAACTCCAATGAGTATAGGCCCAACCTGCTCAACCATTCCCCTTTCTCTCTTTTACTCTCTCTTTCTAGGCTGCCACTGACTGCTGATCTTCCTTTCTTTCTTTCAGCCTCCAGATCAGATCAAAGGTCAACAGTTGTTTGCCTTTTACAATTCGCAGAAGCCATAAGTCTAACCATAGCAAAACCACCTGGGCCTTTCTTTGTATCCAGGTGTTAAAAATTGCAACTCGAATTTTCATTTTAGAGCCCCTGGCTCCCTGTTTACAATCTGAGATTCTGGGAGAGCGAAATCCATTGTCCTTTAGGTGTTACAACCTTGCATCCTGTCTTCAAAAGGGTCTTTGATCTGGGTTCCTTGTTCTCATGGTAACCAAGACCACTGGCTTGTCTCTGCGCAGATTTTACACCGCATTAAAGATTACACTTTTTTAAAACATAACCATAATGCAAAGTCCAGCATTCATAACACCTCTCCACCCCGCCTCCCGCCTGTAAATAGAAAAGGCATTGGAGTAACACTTCTCTTACCACCACATCACTGGCATCATAGCCACTTTAAAGTACTTGCTAAAACTTGATGTCGCGAGGGCAGATTCATTTATTAAAATGGCCTTTAAATTCTTAAATGCCATTTGAAATGATTCTGTCCACTTGACCACCACGTTTCTCTTCACAGTAGTTACCCCACTGATTAATTTGTTACTGAAGTTAGCAACGAGCTTTTGGTCGAACCAACATGTCCCGAGGAATCGTAGTATATCCTTTTTTTGTCTTGGGCACTGGAAAATCTGTTATTACTTGAACCTTAGCTTCTGTAGGCAACACTTGACCCATGATATGCCCCAAATTGATGATGTTAGCCTTGGAAAACTTGCTTTTGACTAAGTTTATTACCAAATTGGCTTTCTCTAACTTGTTGAACAGATCCTGTAAGTGTTTAACATCTTCCCAGTGTCACTGTATATCAATAGGCTTTGAATATACAGAACAGAATTGCTTAGTCCAGCAATCACCCGGTTAGTCAATCTTAGAAATGTGGCTGGTGCATTTTTCTTACCAAATGGAATGACCTTGCACTTAAATAGGCCATCTGGGGTCACAAAGGTGGAAACTTCTTTGGCTTGGTTAGCCAAGGGGACTTGCTAATGTACTTTCAGCAAATCAATCTTGCAGTAAAGTTTGAATTCCCCACTTTGTTAATACAATCCTGAAGTCATGGAATTGGATAAGAGTCTGTTTTAGTTGCTGCATTGACTTTTTGATAATCAATGCAGAAGGTTTTGGAACCATCTGGTTTTGGTACAAGCACAGCCAAAGAACTCCAGCTACTTTGGGTTCAATTATTTATCAATCAATCATTTAGCATATATTGAATCTTATCTCTGACCTGAGCCAATTTATTAGGATTGAGTCAATAAGGGTTCTGTTTAATGAGTGTTATTGTCTACACAACCTCATGAACAGCTAGAGGAGTTTGACCTGGCGTGTCTGCACATACTGCTTTAAACTCTTTTAACAGCTCATCTATGTCCTTTTTATGTAAGTCAGAAAGATAGTGTAGAACTGTATCTAAACTTTCTAACACTTCTGTGTTCACCAGTTTCATCACAGAGGGTTCAGTTTGAAAGTTCTCAGTCTTTGCCCTTTCATCCAGCTCATTAAAAGTCACTATCCTTGGCTTCATCTTCTATCATTTGGCATACATTTACTTGCTGACAATGTTCACGGTCATAGTATGTTTTCAACATGTTCACGTGACATATTACCTTTGATTTTTTTTTCCATCTATCTGGGGTACTAACCAATAGTTCACCTCACTGAGTTTCCTCCTAATTGAAGTAAAGTCCACTGAACCAAGCTTTCAATGGTTCCCCAGGCATAGGCAAAAAAACTAGCACCCTATCTCCAGGTTGAAAACTATGTACCTTAGCTGTTCTATCCGCTTGGGTTTTCATCACTTCCTAAGAAACCTTGAGATGTTCTCTGGGCATCTCACAAGCTTTTGAGAGTCTCTCTTGAAGCTCTGACACAAATTCTAAGAGGGTAATTTACTCCTCCTGTGCAAAAAAATCTCTCCTTAATGAGTTTAAGGGGACCCCTAACCTCATGCCCATAGACCAATTCAAATGGACTGAAACCAGTAGACGCATTTGGTGTGAACCTGGTGGCAAATAATAAAAATGATATCCCCTTATCCCAATCATGGGGATACTCAAAACAATAGGCCTTAATCATACTCTTTAGGATTTGGTGATATCTTTTCAAAGCACCTTGTGACCGCACGTGATAAGCGGATGATGAGCTTCACTCTGAAATTACACATGACCTCTTGAAATACCCACGACGTGAAATTTGACCCCTGGTCTGACTGAATTTCTTTTGACAGCCATATTGAGTGAAAAGCTTAATCAACCCCTCAATCGCAACTTTCAATCGCTGTGATCTTTTTCAAGGATATTGCCTCTAGAAACTAAGTGGACAAATCTCTGATGGTTAGGAGAAACTTGTGACCCGACCTAGTCATGGGTAATAATCCATATGAACCCTACTAAATGGTTTGTCAAAAGCAGGTATCGGTATTAATGAGGCTGGCTTAATCCAAGGCTGTGGCTTTTCATTCATCTGTCATGTGTGACATATCTTACGGAAGTCGACCACATCCCCTTGGAGCTTCAGCTAGTAAAAATGCATTATTACCTTACTCCCATGTCTTCAAACTCCTCAAATGACCCGCAACTAGAATCTCATTGGTAATTCTAATAATTTCACTTGGTAGCAAGGAGGAATAACAATTTGATGGACTACAGCCCAATCCTCATCAGCGGGCCTTTGGGGAGGTCTCCACTTTCTCATCAGTATGCCATTTTTAATAAATAACAATCAGGGATTTTCTTAGCCTCCATCTCTGAACACGCTGTCTGAGATGTTTTCTTTGAATTGGGATCTGCCTGTTATGCCTCAATGAAAGACGATCTGCTAAACAATTTAGCCTTGCTACTCAAATTCCTGAACAAGGTTTCAGCCAGCCAGACATCTAGCTTGTCTTTATAACCACTGACTCTGCCTTATCTTGCTCAGCCTGATAAACCTGGGACCTAATCACTACATCATAACCTGGGAATATTCTGGGAAATTCTTCCCACAAAACTTCAGTTTCAGCAACCTTAGCTGGCTTTTATGAAACTACTGGAGCTTATTCCCAGCTAAGTCACTTCATAGCAACAAATCCACCCCTTCAATATGCAAATCAGGGATGACTCCTAATGATACAGGACTGGTGACTAAATTATATTGGAAATTACCTGTTCCATTGTATATGGTTAAATAACTTTCCTCAATGCCTGGCACTAGGTCTTTAGCATTCATTGAATTACTTGGGGGGAAGATTCACATGCTTTGCTACCATTAATGACTGGGTTTCCGCTGTATCTTTAAGCAGAAGAAGCAATTTGCCTGCCTCACAAGACTGATATGGAGACACCTTACAGTTGAACACAAAACTTTTATAACCTTCAGAGAGACCTGATTTAATTCATCAGCACAGAGGGGAGATCACCTCTGCTCATTATTCAAAATCACCAAGGCCACTGGCTTGTCAGCAGCACCTCCTATTGGGGCATTCTTTTTAGGACTGGCTTTCAGTAAATCTATCACAGCTACCGGTTTGCCTTTTAACTTTCAGCATTCTGATTTTATATTCCCTCTATTATTACAAACATAACATGTTGATCCTTTTGACTTAACTGTGGCCTCCTGATTATCTTTCTTACACCTCTGAAGATTGCCTGTATCCTCTCTCTTACCCTTTCACTAAAACCAAAGCTCTTTTCCTTTTAAACCTCCTGTCTCTCCAACTTCTCAAAGTTTCCAGACTGGAGCCTGAAATGACTCTTTTCATGGATCAGTTCATAATCATCTTCCATTACTGCAGCATCCCTTATTTTACCAACTTGATCTTCCAGGTGGACCTTATTCCTGAAGGGATACTATTTTTAAATTCTTCCATTAGGGCTACTTTCCTAAGGCTCTGAGTCTTGCTCAATCTTCATTGACCTATATCATCTATCAAACACCATTTCCTTCTCCAGAAAATTCCATATATATCTGGCCCTGTTTTTTTTTAATTCCTCAATTTTTGTCTGTAAGCCTCTGGTACCAATTCATTAGCATTGACAACAGTAGTCTTTACTCTGTCATAGTCCCTTGAGTGTTCATCTGAAAGAGATGACTACACCGCCAAAGCTTTCCCTACTAAAATATTCTGTAGGAGCTTTGGCCGAGATGATTTAGGCCACTCCAGATTCATGGCAATCTTATCAAACGATACAACATGCATTTCTACTCTCTCTTCATTAAATTTGGGTACCAAGTATAAATTCTTTGCCAAATCAAAACCATGACAAGTTTCATCTGGGTCATCCTCAGTTTTCACGCCCGATGCACATCCATCGGCTTTGAGCTTTTCCATTCTCACTAGGTAGTCTAATGTCAATGTTCACATTTCTTGTTCTCTTTCTTTTCTTCCCTCTCTCTTTCAAAGTTTTCTCATTTCAAAGTGTAAGTGTCTGTCTGTTGCCCTTTCTTGTCTCTCTCTTTATTTTTTTCCCTGTCTTTTGTTTTTCCTCTCCTCTTTCCTTTTCTCTTTCTTAGCCCCTGAGCTTATACTAGCCCCCATGCATACAGATATAGTGACCAAATCGACCTTTGTCAACTGCTGAATAAACTGAGAGTCAAATCTTTTCTATGAACAAATTCTTAAACACTGATGGTACTCACATTGATTTCCCACTGAAATAGCCAAAATAAATGTGAAATCTTGTTTGTTTACACTCTGGAAAATTCCAACAAACCCATTTTACAGTCTAATCAAGAACTATTCAAATCCTGCACAAGCCCCCATTTGTTACAACCACAGTAGAGACTGCTAACTTTAAAACAAGAAATATGAACTCTCCAGACCAATTAACGAATTACACAAGATTTCACATTTTGAGACTTTTACAATAACAAATAAACTAAAAATCAACATTAACTAAACAGTGCTTAGAAGCTAATACACTAAATTACAGAGAAAGGTATTTCCCATTTAACTAATGAACACTCTCAAAAAGCCTACACCACATTTATATGTTACACAGTGTTCTCATCGAAAAGATAACCTTGCAGTTAAGAGTCCCAAACTCCTCCCAGCTGCAATGGGTTGATTCCCCCCAGTGTCCTTCTCAAAGCCACGTCCTCTTTGCTCACTTCTTCTGAGCACATTCGACTGGTCTTCCATTAATAAAACAATTTCTGGTGACCCCATTGTTCCTCTCTCCTGCGCAAACCTCAAGCCTTCGAACTGGGTTCAAATCTTAGCAGCCTTTTGCTGTATCTGATCTGAGAGTCTCTCTCTGTGTCTTTCGTCTGCCCCTGGTCTTCCTTTCAGCCATCAGACCTAGGAAAGCCCCTCAAATTTATCCACATCAATAGTTGTTTGCCTTTTACAATTCTCAGAGACCATAAGACTACCCATAGCAGAACCACCTGGGCCTTCCTTTGTTTCCCGGTGTTAAAAATTGCAACTCAAATTTGCTTTTAGAACCCCTAGCTCCCGTTAACAACCTGTTACAACCTTGCACCATGTCTTCAAACAGGTCTTTGATCTGGGTTCCTTGTTCTCATGGTAACTAGGACCCCTGGCTTGACTGTGGGCAGATTTTACACTGCATCAAAGATCAGTTTTTAAAACATTACCATACTACAAAGTCCAACATTCATAACAATTGCATGCTTTTTCATTCAATTTGATACCATCATTAACTTCTGTTGTTAGCCACAGATGGTGCATCCTTCTCATTGAGTCTTTCTTCCTCAATGGAATATATTTTTGTTGAGAGTTATGAAATATCGCCTTTTAATGTCTGCCACTGCTTCTCTACTGTCTTGCCTTTTAACCTAATTTCCCAGTCCATTTCAGGTAACCCTGTCTTCAAACCTTTGTAATTGTCTTTATTTAAGTTTAAAACACTAGTTTCCAATCCAGATTTCTTACCCTCAAACTGAATGCAAAATTTTATAATGTTATGAACACTCTTGCTTAGAGGATCCTTTACTAATGGCTATCCTATCATACACATTTATTTCTATTTGTACTATCAATTTATCCATCTTGTTATGAATGCTGCATGCATTCAGATTCTTTAATTCTGTCTTTTTACCATTTTTTGCCTACTCTGACCTTATTTGCTGGTGCATTCGCATGTTTATATGCTCTGTCTCTTCCTTTCAAGTTCTGGTTATTATTACCTGTATCGCTACCCTGCACTATTGCCTTGTCCTTTCTCGTTAACTTTTCAAATCTCCTCTCGCGTGAACTCCGCCCCCCCCCCCCACTATTTAGTTCAAAGCCCTCCCTACAGCCCTAGCGATTGCCAGGACACTGGTCCCAGTGCAGTTCAGGTAAAGGCCGTCCCAATGGTACAGCTTCCTCTTTCTCCAGTACTGGGGTGCCAGTGCCCCATGAATCGAAATCTATTTCTCCCACTCCAATCTTTGAGCCCTGCATTCAACTGTCTGATCTTCTTCACCCTATGCCTATTTGCTTGTGGCTCAGGTAGTAATCCAGAGATAATTACCTTTGTGGCTCTGCTTTTTAATTTAGCCACTAGGTGCTCATACTCACTCAGCAGAACCTCTTTCTTAGTCCTACCTATGTCATTGGTACTGTCATGAAGTCCCCCACTTGCCAAGAATGAGACATATTAATTTTGTCGCATAAACATTAATTTTAAACTGTTGCTGGAGTGAAGCGATGACTTGATTAAAGAGATCAGCAGTGGCTGGAAATCATTTGCATACTAAGAGACAGTGCATGAAAAGACAATGGGAACTGCTCAATGATTCAATTAACAGAGATTGGTTTGGGTAATGGTGATCCACACCTTGTTGGTGTAAGAGACAGCACTACACCAACCTCCCCCGCCACCCCCCATGCCCCCATGAGAGCTTTGAAATCCACAAACCACAGGAGCAGTTGTTTCCAAATAAGGGGTTAGTCACATGACTAACCTGCTGGCCAACTTGGAGTTTTGAATTGTGCTCACAGGACAGTTTGAGGTCTGAGATTGTATAATGCAACTGAATTTGGAACAAGAGCTTCTCTCCTGTCTGGCTCTCTCTCTTTCACTAACCTCTGGATCCACTGAAGTCACTTAAACCTCAAGAGAGAAAAGACTCCTACATCGAAACAAGCTTTAAAGTGTGTACTGGGCCCCAATGAAATGGCAAGACTTACTGGCAACCAAAGACTCTACATCGACCTCAAAGGACCGTAACTAGAAACCCAGCTATTGCCTCAAACTTTTCTCCTTTTATCTTTCTACTTTCTTTGTCTCTATCTGCGTGTGTGTTTATCGCATATGCTTGCTAGCGTGGTCACATCGCGTATTTGTAGTCGTTAACTGAATTAGAGTTTAAGATTAATAACCTTCCATCTTTCTTGTTTAAATCTAAGAAAACTTGTCTGATTTGATTTCTTTGTCTTGCAGTTGGAAAGCAGTAAACAAGGATTCACTGAGGGGGAGCTAAAAACACAATGTTTTAAAATTAAACCCTGTTACAGTTAAACCAGGCAAAGGCTGAGAGGGAACCCCTAGACCCCTTTCTTGCCTGGTCGTAACAGTACCCACGTGGATCACAACAATTGGATCCTTCCCCTCCCATTCCAAGTTTTTCTCCGGCCCCGAGGAGATATCGTTAACCCTGGCACCGGGCAAGCAACAGCGCCTTCAAGACTCTCAATCTCGGCTGAAGCAACAGTTTGTATCCCCCTACTACAACTGCATCCCTTTTTACTTCCCCCCACCCCCCCCCCCCCCCCCGAACTAGATTGGTCCCCTGAACCACGGTGCTGTGGTCAGTTTGTTCATCCTCCTGCATTCCCTGCTCTCGTCCACGCAAGCTGCAAAAACCTCGAGCCTGTTGGGTAAGTGCAAGAGTTGAGGCTCGTCCAGGCTACCTACTGGATTCCCATACCTGGTGCGCTCATAGTCAGGCCCTCCCATCCCTGACCATGGACAAATTCTGAAGTACCTAGCCTAAAGAGAAAAGGGTGGCACAGTGGTTAGCACCGCAGCCTCACAGCTCCAGCAATTTGGGTTCAATTCTGGGTACTGCCTGTGTGGAGTTTGCAAGTTCTCCCTGTGTCTGCGTGGGTTTCCTCCGGGTGCTCCGGTTTCCTCCCACATGCCAAAGACTTGCAGGTTGATAGGTAAATTGGCCATTATAAATTGCCCCTAGTATAGGTAGATGGTAGGGAAATATAGGGACAGGTGGGGATGTGGTAGGAATATGGAATTAGTGTAGGATTAGTATAAATGGGCGGTTGATGGTCGGCACAGACTCGGTGGGCTGAAGGGCCTGTTTCAGTGCTGTATCTCTAAACTAAACTAAACTAAAGGGTGTGACTGTCTCCTGGAACAAAGTTGGGTGACACATTTTGGAAAAACCACAGATTTGAGGGAATGTATTGGGTTAATAAATCAATCAGAATACTGTACCTCAGGTTCAAGTTGATGCTAGTTTCAAACACAGCATTAGGTTAACAATGTGCAAAAATCAAAAGGTCTAGAAGGAGGACTCGGTTATAGTTCTGAAGCCTATCTTACCCCATATCAGTCTCTGTTCCTTCCTGCTCATTGCAAACCCTCATGCTGAATCCAGTGCACCAATCTGTAATCTAGTAATCTTTCCCCTTTATGATTCTGGTACTATCCCTAAATTCATGCTTCCTTTTACCAGTTCATTAACGAGCTAGCGATGGTCTTCCATTATTGCTGTCACAAACGCTTCAAAAAAAATTTGAACCTGTCTTTTTGATTTTCCCTGAACCTTCTCTGTTCTGTTGAATATAACCATTGCTTTTCAAGTCACTTTCATCCCAGATATTATCCCAGTGACTCTACAATACACCTTTACCATGGCAACATTATCCTTTCTACAATGGGTAACCCAGTACTCCCAACTGTGATTTAGATTAGATTAGAGATATAGCACTGAAACAGGCCCTTCGGCCCACCGAGTCTGTGCCGACCATCAACCACCCATTTATACTAATCCTACACTAATCCCATATTCCTACCAAACATCCCCACCTGTCCCTATATTTCCCTACCACCTACCTATACTAGTGACAATTTATAATGGCCAATTTACCTACCAACCTGCAAGTCTTTTGGCTTGTGGGAGGAAACCTGAGCACCCGGAGAAAACCCACGCAGACACAGGGAGAACTTGCAAACTCCACACAGGCAGTACCCAGAATCGAACCCGGGTCCCTGCAGCTGTGAGGCTGCAGTGCTAACCACTGCGCCACTGTGCCGCCCTAAATTAACTAATATCTCTTAGATAGACTTTTGTACTCTTCTATTATGCATACCCTTCTCTGATAGTTGCCTTCATTAAGAAATCTGTAAATGCACCAATGTAACAGAACATAAAACTGCATGAAAATATCGTTACAAAGAAAATGTAATATATATTGGGAAAATTAGTGCAGTCAGAGCAAATCCACAAGTGCACAAGGTAAAGTAGAAGTGCAATCGTTTATAAAGGATTCAATAGTTGGGGGATAGACAGGCGTATCTGCAATCGCAGATGTAAGTCCCGAATGGTGTGTTGCCTCCCTGGTGCCAGGGTAAAGGATATCACTGAACGCTGTGAGGGTAAGGGGAACAGCGAGAAGTTGTGGTTCATTGTTGAAGCGATGGTTGCTCCTCTGATGTTTTAGAGGTGAGCTACAGAGATTTGAGGCAGTCCCAGGTTTGGATCCCCGTCGGTGCCGAGTTTGCTGATCTCATCCGGGGAAATGTAGGGCTTAATCACTAGGCCAAGTTGGGATATAGCTGCATTAAAAATGGTAGAGCGGGAGAGTGAGACTAAATTGAATTGCTCTTTCAAAGAGCCGTCACGGGCACAAGGGATTGAATGGCCTCTTTCTGTGTTGTGTGATCTTTGTAACTGAGTTAGAAACAGAGACACAGGTCAGCACCATTTGAAGATTACTTCATCAGGCAGCGTCTGTCAGCATGAAGAAGTAGTCCTGGGGTGCGAGCTGGCGAGATCGATAGTACATTGGGGAGAGAATACCCACAGGATCCTGAGCAAAGGGATTGAATTCAGTAAAGGTAGAAAGCCTTGTATTTTTATATAACCTCAGGACATCCCAAAGCGTTTACAGCCAGTGACGTACTTGTTGAAGTGTAGTTGCTTTTGTAACATGGGAAATGCAGCAGCCAATTTGCACACAGCAAGATCCCACAAACAGCAATGTGATCATCTGCTTTTTGTGATGTTGACCTGGGGCACTGGGGAGAACTCCCCCGCTGTTCTTCCGGTTGTGGCTGTGGGGTCTTTTGCATCCACCTGAGAGGACAGATGGTTTGGCATCTCGTCCAGGGGGCTGCGCTTCCCAGGGTGTGGTGGTACTTCCTCGGTGTGGATGCTAGGAGCGTCAGCCTGGAAGTCTGTGTTACATGCTGAAGTCTCAGTGCCTCCCTCCCTGAGACCATCCCACCACCACGACCTCGTTCATCTGTCTTAACCCACTACGAGAGGTTATAAATAGTACCCCTATGGATTTCACCCCCAACATCCTAGTATGACATAGGTAGGAAAAGGGTTCTGGTCCTACAGGTAGAGTTTCAGGAATTAGGAAAAAGAGTAAAGAACAGGACCTCAGTGGTGGTAATTTCCCAATGTCATGTGCTGATGTGATGCAGAAACAGGAAGATAGTGCACATGAATTCACGAGTACCATTAGGGAAGGAAATCTGCTGTCCTTACCTGTTCTAGCCTACATGTGACTCCAGACGCACAGCAATGTGGTTGACTATTAAAAGCCCTCTGAAATGTCCTAATAAGCCACTCTGTTCAAGGGCAATTAGGGATGGGCAATAAATGCTGGCCTAGCCAGCGATGCCCACATCCCACGAACGAATAAAAAAAAAGAATGCATTGCCATTTGTTCCTCCTAGGTTTCTTTGCAACTCGCCTCTCCTCTCTGCTGCTGCGTTCTGATGTCTCTTCCCTGCCAAATCAGTTTAATCCCTCCCTCACAGCACTAGTTAATTTTGTCACAAGGATGTTGACCCCAACCCTTTTCAGATGTGACCCGTCGGATTTGTACAGGTGCCTTCTGCCCCAGAACTGGCTTCACTAACCTGGGAAACTGAAGCCAACCCTCCTGCATCACTTCGTCAGCCAGGATAAATCTGGTAACTACAGGTCAATCAGTCTAATTGCAGTGGTGGGAAAACTGCTAGAGACCATTGTCAATGATAACCTGTGCTTCTCCAAGTGAGAATTCATTTTAATAAGGCCCAACTAACATGGATTTGCTAAAGACAAATTATGCCTTACTAACCTGATTGATGGAGTAACAGAGAGGGTTGATGATGGTAGTGCAGTACACGTAGTATTTATGGACTTTCAAAAGGCATTTGATAAATTATAGCAAAACGGACTTATTTAGAAAATACAAACGCATAGACCAGGATTTTGCTCGGGCAAAAGTGTCGCCGAAAACCCGGGGCTGCCCTTCTGTGGAAGGCCCACCAAATCGTGCCAGTTAGAGGTCGGCAGCTGTTTAACTGAGCAGCGTCACCATGGGGGCGGCGGCAGCTGCTAGTGGAGCACCCACCCGAGGCCGAGGAGTGGCGCTGGTCCCAGGCCACAGGTAGGTCTGGGCGGGAGGGTCTTCCAGGGTAGAGGTTGTAGGGGATTGGCAGCAAGAGCAATGGTGTGGCTCTCAGCAGCGCCCCCCCCCCACCCCCGGCCCCGCCACTTCCCGATGGTGGATCCCCCATTCAGGCACTGTGCCTTTTAATGAAGACCCCCTGCACCCCCTCCCCACACCCATCACAAGCAACCCACACATTTTTTCTTGCCGTGCTTCCCGTGTGGCAACAGACCGGCCCACTCGCCGCTAGGGTAATTGTGGCGGCTGATTGAGGCCTTTAATTGGGCATTAATTGTCTAGTTCAGAGCCTCAAATGGCAGCGGGATGGGAAGGCCTTTCACGGGCCTTTGGACGTAATTGCTGCACAAATGGGAAGATGACCGAGTCCCCCTGCCCACCACCGAGTATATACTCTCCCCGCCTCCAAACTTGCCACGGGGTAGAGCATAAAATTCCCCCCATGGTATTAAAGGGATGGTAGTATCTTGTGTAAGTAATTGGGTAAAGGTTTGGAGGCAAAAAGTAGTGATGAATGGATGTTTTTCAGACTGGAGAGAAGTATGCAGTGGGATCCCTAGGGGCCAGTATTAGGTATATTGCTTTCCTTTTCTTTAATTATATATAAGGGGAGTACAATATGGGGAGTGCAATTCTAATGTTAATAAATAGTGAGCAGGATAGTAGCAGATTTCAGGACGAGCTAGACAGACTGGTGAAATGGGCAGACATATGGTGAATGGATATTAATGTGAATAGGTATGAAGTGACCCATTTTGGGAGAAACAATATGGAGAAGCAGTATAATCTAAATGGTACTATTTTGAACAGATGCTAGACCAGAGGGACCTGGGGATGCATATTCACAAATTTTTGAAGTTGGCAAGTCAAGTTGATAAAGTGGTTAAGAAAACATATCGGATACTTGGCTTTGTAAATAATGACTTTGAATACAAAAACAAGGAAGTCATGCTGAAGCTTTACAAGTCCCTGGTTAGGCCTCAGCTGAAGTATTGTGTACAATTCTGGACACTACACTTCAGAAAAAGGCTTTGGAGAGGCGATAGAGGAGGTTTATCAGGATGATACCAGGGCTGAGGGGCTTCAGTTATGTGGAGAAATTGTAGAAGCTGGGATTATTCTCCTCCGAGTAGGGAAAGTTAATTGGAGACCTAATAGAGGTATTCAAAATTATGAAGGGTTTTGATAGAGCAAGTAGGGAGAAACCGTTTCCTCTGGGAAATGTGTTGGTAACCAGAGGTCATAGATTTAAAATAATTGGCAAAATAACTGGAGGAAAATGAGAAATTTCTTCAGAAAGTTGTTAAGATCTGGACTTCACTACCTGAAAGGATGATGGAAGCAGAACTTTGAAAATATAATTGGACATGTATTTGAAGATGATAAAATTACAGGGTAATGGGGAGAAATCTGGGGTGCAGGACTAAATTGGACAGCTCTTTCAAGGAGCTGGCACAGGCATGAAAGGCTTCCTTCTGGGCTGTAAGATTCTGTGGTTCTAAGAAGGAAAACTGCGGAATCTAATTGATCAACTTGCATAGTGCGTATTTCAAAGCTCACTGTTTTTTCATTCCTTTGTGTTACTTAAATAATTTTTAGGTTTGGATGTGAAAATATTTTTGTAACTTTTGGCAATATTTTGACATTTTAGCTCAGTAAATCAAATTAGCCTTTTTCAGTAATGGGTAATATTGCAACATACTGAAGAGCAAAAACATTGCCCTTGATTAACCTGCCTGCTTTGGATTGCCTTCTGGAAATCTGGTTTTAGTGGTAAAGCAATGACCTGAGTTGTGTCATGTCTGCTGCATTCATCTGCCATTTAGTGAGTGGATAATCTGTTATACAGCTTGTGGGTGTTAAGTGGCCTGGCCTGGTTCATAATGTCATAACGTTAGCTGTGCATTGATAGCAGTTGACTAGCAGCTGACTGAAATCACCAGGATGGTACCCTGAAACTATGGTCTTCCTAACACAATCCTATTGCTAGATGCATTGTTTTGATTTAGTACACAGGTACAAAAAGTAATCAAGAAAGCTAACCTTTATCTAGGTGGGTTGGAAAGAATAGGGAGGAAGTTATGCTTTAGTTGTACAGAGCCTTGGTCAGACCCTATCTGGAGTACTGTGTTCAGTTCTGGGCACCGCACATCAGGAAGAATATATTGGCTTTGGAGGGGGTACAGCGCAGATTCACGAGAATGGTATCTAGGCTTAAAGGGTTAACTTCTGAAGACGGTTGATTAGTTTGGCTTGTATTCCCTTGACTTTAGAAGATTAAAGGATGATCTACTTGATGTGTTTGAAATGATGAAATGATTCAATAGAGTAGATACAGAGAAACTATTTCCTCTGGTGGGGGAATCTAGAACAATGTGGCACAATCTTAAATTAGAGCTAGGCCATTTTAGAAGTGAAATCAGGAAGCAGTGTTTCAAATAAAGGGTAGTGGAAATGTGAAATTCTCTCGCCCAAGATGCTGGGATTATAGAAATTTTCAAGGCTAAGATTGACCAATTTTTATTCAGTAAGGGTATCAAGAAATATGGATCAAAGATGGATAAGTAGACCAGCCATGACATAATTGAAAGTCAAAGCAGGCTCAAGGGACTGAATGGCCAACTCCTGTTCCTGTATTGCACCGAGCTAAGTAGCAGATATCCTGCCACCCCATTGGAGAATGGTGGAAACAGCTGGCTAACAGCTGTGCTGAAACTTGGAATCAGATTGCATTTTTTAATTAAAATATCAATTACTTCATTATCTTCAACTGAAGCGATGTGAAGGACATTTTAATTTGAGTAAGCAGGCTTTATTTACTGATCATTTGCAGTATTCTTCAGATTAATAACAGAATTAATTGTGGGTAATTATAGTATTAAATCGTGCTCTGGTCATCTTGCTGTCAAATAACTCTTCTACTTCAAAAAAGAGAAGTTCAATCATTTCTCATTTCTATCTAGGTAACTGGTAAGCTAGGTAGTGAAAACTTGGAGTAATTCCACTTATTCGCTTGAGGTGACACCTTGATTATTTTTATTTTGTTCTGTAGTTTGTTAAAGCGTTATTTCTCAGTCAGCATGCACCAATTGTTGATCTATCTGAATTTTTCTCTGCTTTTCCTTAATGTAGCTGTGAGCTTAATTTTGGCATCAGTAAGTATTTTTCAAGTAAATCTATTGCTGGGATTATTGTTTTATTGCTAGATTTTCCAGGAGTGGAGCCCAATCTTCTTGAGGACATTGTAAATCATCTTTTTAAGTGAGAATGCAGCTTATTATGGTGTTGCAGTAAAGATGGAGACCAGATGTCAAAATGGTGGTTGAATAGTGTTAGAGAGAGGTTAATTTGATTTTTTTAAAACTGCTGTGTGTATTTTTATAGAAGATTGTTCAGATGGGTCTAGACATCAAATGACTAGTTATAGTACTTTCATTCAAAATACCTCAAATACCATAAGTCCACTAGGAAATTTTAACCCTTCACATCTTAAAACTTTATTTTGAGCTGTATATTGTTGTATCAGTCTTATTCAAATATTTGGGAGTTCACAGGTTGTGCTTGAAGATATATCTACATATTTTTATTAGAGATCTTTTGTATGCATCTCCTGTCCACAAACCTCTCTTCCTGTTAATCATTTTTTTTTAAATGCCTGCAGATTCAATTATATTGGGAATTCCATATGTAAATAGGTTCCAGCGAGCCTTTGGTTTCAGGTTCTAAGCATTAAGTGGCACGATAGCTCCAATGTATCCTTTACCCAATCTTGGCTCCAAGATTGTCAGTAGCTGAGTAAATGCACCACAGTCACACAATAGCTTACATTTGAATGTCTCCCAACACTTAGAGCAGGCAGGTCCTAGATTAAATCCTGATCTGTATGTGTCTAAGATAATGTGGAGAGAGCAGTGGTTTAGGGGAATTTTTTTCAAATTTATATTCCAAATATTTCAAAATCAGAAGAAAAATGTATGACCAATTTAAATTAATTTTTAATCAAAATATTAGATTCCTCTTAATGTACGTGACAGGAATGTGTGTATTTATACGTATATGAAATGGGTTCGATCCACTGTGGCAACTTTCATACCATATCCCTGGAAAACAATTTTCTCTCTTTTCCCTCACCAATTTTGTAGCTGTAAGGGAATGGAGTATGCTGTCCTGTGAAAGGCAAGTGCTTACTCAGCAAGCACATTTTCAAAGGTCCACTGAGCCATTAAATTACACACAAGGACAGCAGATGAACTGCTGGTATTTAAAACCAATCTTAAAAAGGGCTGACATGACCAGGAACTTTTCCTGACGAGTACAGTCTAATATCCCCAGGGTCGAAAGACATGTACCATCTTCATGTCTGTGGATGATGTAATGTGCAGCCTGTGTGCAGCTGTTTTCTGAGCATGTGCCGTAATGAATGGTACTTCACTTTCTCATCCCTCCAGGCTTGTGTTATGCTTCACAGCTTGAAAAGGGACCCATCTGTGTCCACAGATATGGAAATATGAGAAACTGAGAAAAGCAGAGATGTAGTCCATTTGTCCCCAAAGCCCAAACATTTATAGCTTTTTATATTCCCCAATGATTGTTGAATGGGAAGGTATCAGATATTTATCAGAATTTTAATGCATTATCTGACCTTTTAGAGATGGTACATAGCAATGAAAATAAAAATATTAAGTCCGTGTGAAATGATCGCACTCTCCTCACCAAATGATGCTCTCCCCATGTGGGTAAGTTAATGAAAAACGGCTAAAATATTCAGATGTTGTGACTTCTGTGACGCCTCCCTCACCACCTTGAAACGTGGGGAAAAATGAAATCCTCCCCCAAGTCTGAAGAAGTTGAAGAAAAATGTGTATGTTAAGTCTAATGGTGAAATGCACTCCAATGCAAATTAAACCACAAAATAAAGACTTACAAGATTTTCATTAACAGGAAAGATTATGATTGTTTTCAAGCAAGTGAAATGGCAAGAAACATTTTTTTAATGCTTAAAGGTTAGACAAAGAACACTTGTAATGGTGCATTTCACTTGCAAGAAAAATCTCAATTCTAGAGATATGGACCCAGGTCTTTCACACTTGTGAAATAAGGTAGTAATTCATTGTTGCAGTAAAATATTCTGTTTTAAGTCTAAGAGTTGAATTGCAAATCACTCAAAATTTGTATCAGCTTTATAGCAAAAATAGAATTCTTAGAATATGTAGCGGCATTCTCCAGGATCCCAGATTAGCAAGAGGTGGGAAAATACTCCACTCACTCACTTTGCACCTAAATCCATTGTGGTCCAGAAGAAATCTGTGCTCGATAATTGGCGGCTTGTTACGCAAAACATGGTATAAACAGCAATTATGTTGAGAACCTTTTGGATATGAAGTTTAGACCAGGCATAACACACAGAACCTTGTTGCTTGTCCATTATGTGGTTGGCTTTGCCTGTTCCATAAATGCTGAGCCCAGCGTATGCTTGGGATATATTCTCTGTTGCCGAAAATAATTGTAAGAATGGTTCCTTGATTTATTACTAATGGAGTTTGAATATTTTTTCAACAGCCTCAGCCTACGATTGTTTAGAATATATAGCATCTTTCATGATCTCAGGGCGACCCAAAGCACTTTACAGCCAATGAAGTATTCTTCAAGTCTAGTCACTGTTATAATGTAGGAAACGCGCCAACCGATTTTGTGCACAGAAAGGTCCCACAAGCAGCAATATGGTGATGACCAGATAATCTATTTTAGTAATGTTGGTTGAGGGATATATGTTGGCCAGGATGCTGGGACACTTCTCTGTTCTTTGAATAGTTTCACGGGATCTTTTAAATCCACCTGAACAGGGCAAACAAGACTAAATATCCAAATTATGGCACATCTGATGGTGCAGCACTCCCTCAGTACCTTTGTGCCACTACAGCATTCATTATCAGTAATGCAATAGTTGCTGATGAGATTACAGTCGGCTGTGATGGAGCAGGTCATGAACCAGTTACATTTCCTGTAATTTGTGAGGCTCTTTTCTCCCCAGTGTAATGCCTGAATTTTGTCTGTGCTGGTGTGAATGCAAAAATGGTAATGCATTTGAATTGATGAATATTAATTTGACAGTGTTCACCTACGCTTTGTGCCATCAAATGAGTTTCAGCAGCAAGGTGCTATGAATTGTGCTGTAGTTTGGTATTTGATGCAAAATAAAATGAATGGAAGAAGGGGACTTTTAGATCATGATTTGCAGGGAATACTTGGAATTTGCCTTTGTGAAAAACTCACATATCACCAGCTGTTGGTGTTTTTGTTTGAACAGTTAGTTTGGATAACCAGCAATTCCCCAGCCAGTCTCTGGTGCTAATTTTTTCGAAGTATGCGCTAACTTGAAATCTCTGGATAGAAGCTGCTATTGCTGATAGTATGATCTCAATTAGCTACTGGTTTAAATTAAGGTGACTAGGCTACTGAAACAAAAGAAAAGTGCAAACATGACCCTGCACTAGGTAATAGCATACATGATAATCCAAGAACAAGCTCCCTTTCAGACAATGGTCAGTAGTCAGTAAGATTTGCTTATATGGTGGAAAAGAGCTCTTTAAAACCTGTAGGGGTAGAAATTTGTCTTGGGCAGTGATGCAAAATAGGCAGCTTGTTATCTATAGCACCTGATGCTCTGTTCCATTGCACTCAATGGAACTGAATATCAGGCTGTGTATAATGGGCGACCGGTCAGATGCCGCCTGTTTTGCACCATCACGCAAGTCACATTTCTACCCCATATAATTCTTAATCTGATTCAATCCATAATGAGTTGATGCTGCTGATTTTCAGATAAATTTTGAATTAAATGCATGTTGAGCTTGACAACCAGCAAAGAGCAGAGTGGAAGTGTAGACCATTGATGGCAAATTCAAATGTGTGGAGAGTGTGGACCAGAGTTGTCCAACCTATGGCCCGCAGGCCAGGATCCAGCCCGCCAAAGGTGTCCATTCGGCCTACAGGTGTAAGCTGCACCTGGGGCCGTTCCTTATCCTCACCAGGGGTCCGTGACTGCAGATGAGAAATTCTGCATTGTCAGACTGGCTTTTAAAAAAGATCGCACGTCGGTTTCACAGCTGACAGATCCTGACTTAGGGAACAGCAGTTTGTGAACTTCGGACAGATTCAGGCTTTTCCAGCGGCCTTTTTAAAAAAAACTCCGAATCTGTCTGAAGTTCAGAAACTGCTGTTTCTGATTCAGGATCTGTCAGCTGTGAAACTGATTTGAGATATTAAAAAGACTGATCAACCATCTGCTGAGCGTACCTGCTCTCTGCAACTGTCAGAGCAAGAGAGAGAAGTGGGGGGGAGGACAAAGAGAGAGAAGTGGGGGGGAGGACAAAGAGAGAGAAGTGGGGGGGAGGACAAAGAGAGAGAAGTGGGGGGGAGGACAAAGAGAGAGAAGTGGGGGGGAGGACAAAGAGAGAGAAGTGGGGGGGAGGACAAAGAGAGAGAAGTGGGGGGGAGGACAAAGAGAGAGAAGTGGGGGGGAGGACAAAGAGAGAGAAGTGGGGGGGAGGACAAAGAGAGAGAAGTGGGGGGGGAAGGACAAAGAGAGAGAAGTGGGGGGGGAAGGACAAAGAGAGAGAAGTGGGGGGGGAGGACAAA